>NC_090792.1:17646240-18343115 GCF_040054535.1 Antennarius striatus
CAAAATTCCCCCTTAGATTAAATATGCAGTGATGTGAGAGCCACCTGCTGCGACCGCTGCACACCATCATTGATGACTAATGCCGGCACCCCTCTCCCATTCCCATCAATCCTCCTGAGGAAGCCGACTAAGAGCTTTCCATGCTGCCCCAAATGTCCCCCATTAATAATGGAACAGGTTCCTGGTCTGGGAGCGAAAGAATAAAATCACGTCCAGCATTTTCCTTTGTATTCTCTCATTTTTCTACATTTAATTCTAACCCCTTCGCATCAAGATCATGGATCAGCAACTTCACCCACCCTCCATCTACGGGGACAAATTGTTCCATCTGAGTGGGAAAGAAAAGTGACAAATGATGCTGAGCTGAGTGCATAGGAGGCTGATGCCATTAGTGGAGCTCTTTCAGTCACTATTTCTCTTGTGTGACTGTCTTTGAGAGACCGCGCTGCTGCTGCTGCTGCTGCTGCTGCAGCGATCAATGCAACATCCTGCCTGAGCAGAGACAGCAGGCCCCCGACTCCACACATCCACCCGTCACATTGATTTCACATTGAAGACGATCGATTCTTCCCTCCTTGCACGATTCCCCTCGCAGGCAGATGTTGTTGCCCGCTGCGTTTGTCTGTGTTTTAATGGTGACTCCGTCGTCGCTTTCTCCCTTTTCAACATGACCTGTTAGGCTGAGCAGCGCTTGAATTAAATCAGCCGTTCGAGCGGCTTGTCACTTCTGTCACCGCTCAGGACCTCGTGTGTGAGACCGATCCGGGAGAGTCCAGAACGGCAGCTGGCTTTGAGTGTGAATACATCTTTGTGTTTGAGTTTAAATCATAGCGTCATTTTTATTTTACATTTTACATGGAGAAAGCTGATTGGTTAGAAAGTTATGCTGATGAAGGAGTTTAAAATACTAGAAACTGGTATAAGATGCTTAAAGGACACTTTTACCTGAAGATTTTAGCTTAAAATCCAAGATTGTAAAAAAAATTTAAAAAATCTTCATATCCATTTGGATCTTAGGGCTTCTGGTGACTTGGATTAAATCACATGTATGTTCTTTAAAAGAAGGCCTGATCGTCTTCAGGTGTTTATGAGAAAAATTCAGTTATTTCACCGCAAAGCTACAGCCACACTTTGTGGAGTTGAAGCTGAGACGTAAATCCCACAGCAAACAAGTGTTTGTTGTCACTGAAGTAACAGATTACAGCAATGCGTTGCTTAATCTTCTCAAAGGAGGCTGTTCAGCTGCACAGGGAAAACCAGGCAGTGGGGAAATAGTGAATGAATGAATGAATGAATGAATGAATGAATGAATGAATGAATGAATGAATGAATGAAGAGGCCTGTCCTCTGAGCTGAAGACAGAAAGAGGTCACAGGGTTCCCCTTTTTCTCGTATGGAAATGAAAAGAGACATTACTCTTATATACTCTCTCATCTACTATATCTTTTTCTTTAAATCAAATTTCCCTGTTTGCTCCAAAGTCTTCACAAGCCAGATTCAGTGATAAAAATGATTGAAATAAACACGGGACTAGATAAGCGTTAGCCTCACGGCTTCAAGTCAAAACTAGACAAATATGTTTATATAGAAGTTTATTGCTAGCTCTGCTTGTAATTTGAAAAAATGCCGGCATCATTAAATATTATCCTTCTGATAACTGAAACGATCTAATAGAATCATTAATGTCACACAGCTGACAGCTAGATAGCATTGGCTAGTGCTAGGTTGTTGTTTTTTTAAAAGACATTATCTAATCTAAACATTATACAGTTGACACTAGCTAAAGCTTCTCTTTGTGAGAAAATATTGCTAGTGGGACACTGTTACGTACATTTATATTTTAATTCGTAATTCTAAACTACTTTTTGTCTACAACTGTGAGGCAACAGTCTGTTTTATCTGTAATTCAATTTATCTGTAATTATCTGCTTTCATTGGTTATTATTACTGTTAAATGCAGGGAAATTTTTAAAAAATCATACATAAAGTACAGTGGATTATAAAAAGCATCTGAGAACTCCTCTTCAATATTTTAAAACTTTTTTTATATACAAGGCACATTTGATTATAGGAAATTGAGAAAATGAAAGGCTTTTAGGTGCGACTTATAGCACGGAAAATACTGTAATTGTGATGAAGAAGGGGTGGGGGTGATGTGGGGTACTGGGGCCCCAGCACAGCTGACATAATATGAACGCCCCTGTAGGAACCTGGATCAGCAGTAAGTGTGGTGAGGATGGACCTTTACCATATCATACACGTTAAATGGAACCTTACCATATCATACACGTTAAATGGAACCTTACCATATCATACACGTTAAGGATGACAGGTTCATTGGCCATGGTTTAAACCTGAGCTGGAAAGGCAAACGTCCCCACCCTCCACGGCTGACGGTAGTCGGGACCTTTACGCGCGTCTGGAGTCACAGGTGGGGGGCAGGAGCGGCCGGAAGGCTTCTGCTGAACGGATGGAGGATGTTCATTACCCCGCGGGGTAATAAATGTTCTGCAGGGTGGTGGTTTGGATAGGGGGGAAAAATGCCCCCAGAGAAGAAGGACAGCTGTGCCAGATGTCACCAAACCATCATCGCGGGGTTAAGTGAGATGCAGCAGTGGACAAGGCCCATGTCTACTAAAATCTGCTGTCAGGGCAAATGATGGTGTGTCAGACAGATGAGAGCAAACACAGCAGCAAAAAAATAATAATAAATAAAAAATCATATGAGACGCTTCAACTGTGATCCGGACGAGAAAGGTTTGGATTGTGGAGCCGGTGCGCTTCTCCCCTCAGAGCCAAAAATGCGGGACCCGGGGCGGACGGATGGAGGCGGTGTGAGGGCCATTCTCACACGGAGGGTGCTGGAGCCGCTCACTCCTGAGCCATGGTGGTCGGTTACAGCTGACGGAGAGGACTCACCAGCAGCATCCCCCGGCGCCACTGAGGATCAGCATCCGGCATCCTCTTCGACGTCCAGGACGCACAAGGACCATAATTCCTCCGACGCAGAATTGTCGATCTGATATATTCTTTTGAAGGGTTTCTGGGTGTATTTTGAAGCGGGATCCGTATCACGCGGTTATTCACCGGATCCCCGCGTCCCTGTCTGCCTTCCTCTGGTTGGGACTGAAGCGTTAGATTACATCATATCTGCCTCCGAGGCAACATCCTCCGACAGCTGATCCGAACTGTTGGTGGGTGTACAGGAGCGCATTTTATGAACCTGCAAAATGCATCACCTTCTTTATTCTTAAAAAATTACTTATAATTTCTACCCACGCACTTTGTTTTTGCGACGAAACGACAGTTAAACCTCGTTTTCGAAGAAACACTTTATTTTGAAAAAAAAAATTCTGCTAATTTGTCTAAATTTATTTTGTGTGGGGAAAAAAAACCCACGAAAATTGATCTGAATCTGATTTAACGCACATTTTTAAACCTAAAATGAAATTATTCCCACAGGAATTGCCAGCCTACAGCATTTCAAAATTTATTTTAATTTGCCCGTTGCTCTATAATGCTACTTAAAATAGTATATTCTAGTTAATCACCTTATTAATAAGCAAACAATTTTTTTTAAATTCACACAAGTGCCAACTCTTATTTTGAAAGTTGTTGTGCTCTCGCCGGATACCTTAGTTTTAACGCAAAACTGGGCGTGGTCGCCTCTTCCAAGAATTCTTATATTTTTATAAAAATCATAGTTTTGATATTTTTCTATATAAAAGCATATTAAAGCAGATGCTACCCAAAAATAAAGTGCGTTTTAATTTTTTTATTTCGTTTTTATTCAATTAAACCGCTAGCTACAGACCTACAGATATCGCGAGATTACGGTCCAATTCCTCTCATTAACCCCACCCTTCGTTGTCGAGTGCGTCTACGAATGATTTTCTCGCGAGAGTTTGTTGCTCAGGCAGAGACAGAACTCCTCCACTAAGTTTATGTTCTTATTTATCACAAAGATTAGACTTAATCTTACTTTGTGAACTGTGAGAAACGGGTAAAATATTTACTTTGGTATCTATAAAGACAAAGAACTAGGTGATTATTTGGGGTCTAAAGGCCAGCGGTGGTGGTGAAAGTCGCCAAATACAAATAATAACCTACGGCGTTTGTCATTTAAATTGTGAATCATCATGTTTAAGTCTTATATAGAAAATATCCTATCAAATATTTTGAAATACAATATAAGTGAACCCGTTTTAAATTTGGCTTGTTTTAAATTAACTTTCTAATACGAAAAGAAAAAGAGCAGTGGATACCAGGTTATTTCAACAGGAATTTTAATACAGGTGATGTTTGGACGTATGACTTTAATTTATTAGTGCTTCCGAGTGAACGTTCTGACATAACTGTACATATTCACAACCCCACTCTGCAGAGTGACATGAAATAGACTTACAGACTGCACACAGTCAGTTGCTTGAAAGATGCATTGCAGCCTGAAACATGGTCAAACACACCCAGCACCAACTATTCCCTCGTTCGTGTGACACTGGAGGAGTTTCATGAATGCGGCTAGTGCAAAAAAAACATTTGCTGACAGCGGATCAATTCTTGGAAAAAAAAAAAAAAATCCTCCCTTTCAAAACGAACTGATTCAAACTGCTTTTCAGTGTCAATCCTTTTTGTCCTCGGTCACAACATGCTATGCATTTCAAATACACTCAAATACACTGAGCATCATGATGCAATGTGATTACAAATGCTGGTATTGCTGCTGTATAAGAGAAAATGTCAAATTACAAAAAGTTGGCACCAAAGCAAAGTTGGCATTTTCAGCTGTGACTGTTTAAGAAATGAGCTGCCCACCACATTTTATACACTGAAAGAATTATTTGTTTGCACTTATATTGATTTGAGGGTTCATCCTGAGTGACCATATGAAATCTCTTGATAATATACAAATAAGCTTTAATTCATAAAGATCAGTCTTGAGAAAAATCTACATTTACTGTCAACACATCCCATCATAACAGGCACACACCGACAGTGAACTCATATTTATTAACTGTCTGAGGTCATCTTCCTCTGTGCCAAAGAGCTCCATTTTAATCCAAAAACCATTAAAACAAACCAAAGGAGCCAACAAGAGTTAATTCACAGCTGAAAGCAGTCACTTACAAACACGTTGTTTCTTCCTTTGTGAGTAATGAAGGCTAAAACCTAAGGAGCTGAGTAGTTTTAGGACCCCACAGTCATTTTTCAGAATAAAGATTCACATAGTGAAGAGTTTGGCTTGTGGCTGAGAGGCAGACCAAAGCACTGTTGATTTGTGGCTTTTTAGCAGAACTCAGACAATAAAAAGATTATCAGCAGCCACATCCTTTAATTTAACGCGCTGATTTTCATTCTGACCGTGATGAGGAGCTACGAGAACCAAACACCACCCTCCCTGTGACAGAAAAGGCAAATCTCAAGTTCATTACCCTTTATCACATTAAATGCAAGCTTTTCCGACCCAACAGCAGGATGCTACTCCTCTCACGACAGTGGAACGGTGCAAAAATAAAAATCAACCCAGTCGCATGAATTTTAAGCATTAACAAAAAAGAAAGTACAGCGGTTTCCTCTCATGTAGCCCCTCACACAGATCTGCCATTGAAAGGAGGTACACTGGGGGGAGGTTTGCGAGTGAACACACCAGCTTTCAGCTTAAGAATGGACCCTGAAGTTGAACCAAGGATTTAGTAGCCGTCTGCACAAGCACAGCTCAGCAGCAGGAATGTCCCATGTACATCACAAAGTTACCCATTAAAAAAATAATAATCTCTGTGGTAAGAGAGCATCCTTTGCAAAGGAAAGGTGTCAAGAAGCTATCATTAATCACATAGTACAAAAGGAACAAACTCATCAGTGACACCCACACCCAATAATCAACAAAATAACCTCTACTGTTCAGAGTTTGTTCTCTCCTCCACTTCTTTGGCCTCGAGCAAAGTTTGTGATCTTAAAAATAATGCACAGCTTGGTTAAAAGTACTTCCTAAGGTGCCGCATGTAGATGAATGCAATAAGGGCCGCAGTTCCCGCTAGAGTGATCGCTATTCCCTTATAAGACAGTGGAAATGAGGCTTTGGGTCCTTTCTTGGGATCAGGCAACTGCAAGACAGAGATAAATATCCGGCAGTCTGTGTACATGTTGAATTTTCAATTTTTGGGGATGCCTCCTACCTTTTTCAGAACATGTAGCTGCACGTCCTCCCCTGATGTCTTGAACAGCTCCACTGCGTTTTTATGCGTCTGATTCTCAAGACTGATTCCATTGATCTACACAACCCACAAAACACAAAAACACAAAGACAGAGTGTTTTGTCATTCATCATCACCTACATGAACTCCAGTCAGGGTGAATGATAATCAGTTCATTTAAGACGCTAGAAGAAGCAACAGATGACAAAAACAATGAAAATATAAAAGGTTTAGATTTAAAAATGCAAATTTACAGTTATATCCAATTCAAAAAACCACAAATTCAATTTAAAATTGCTTGTATGTCACCCCTTCCAGATTTTGTTAGACGTCTTGAGTCAGACAAAACAAAGTGAAAGGAAATGACCACAATCCCTTAATCCTCTAATCCCAAATGTCCACTTGCTTGTTAAATGAACCTACCACTACAAAAACAGGCATTAAGACTGAGGTGAAAGTGACACTTGCTATAATGTCATGGTTGAACCCACATGATCCCAGTCATGTTTGCCGCCCAGAGAGGAAAGTTGCCATGGAGAAGAATGCTACTTATTTCTCAATATGACATCTGGGCCAGAATTAAGCAGCTAGAGGAACAATGATAGAGCTTCTGCATCCTGGACAAACATGGGTATCAGGATCAACACGTCTGCCTGCAACGCCTCAGAAACAGAGGAGACCGACATCACAGCTCTAAAACGAGAAGAGCTGAATCCTAAACCCCGTTAAAAATCTGTTCAGGTGTGTGTGTGTGTGTGTGTGTGTGTGTGTGTGTGTGTGTGTGTGTGTGTGTGAGCAAGGGTAATCCAGTGAACATCCTCCGCTGACTCGGGAGCAAAAACAAGTTGCTGTGTCAATTTGCAACTGTTTATTTTCAAATTAACAGAATTAAAATTGAAAGGAAAAGAACATAATCTGAATATGTATAATTAATGGACATTTACCCCAACACACTTGCAAATGAACAAAGTGGTGCATTTTTACATTACTTTTAGTGTATAATGTTACACAGTAAACCCAATAGAGGACACATTAACGTTGTAAATGTCCTCAACAGTTTATGAAAGCCTTTTCTTACTGCCAGGATCTTGTCTCCCTCTTGAAGTCTTCCATCCAAGGCTGCGACTCCATCTTCTTTGATTTTGGAAACATAAATGCCGCTATCATTAACTATATATTGTTGATCAACACCCCCAATTATATTGAAACCTAAGCCTGAAACACAAAGGGAAACAAACATTAGATGAAGGTTTAGGGTTAAGGTTAGGTAGGAGAGAAATCAATGTCCACATATTTCATTGTTTTGCTGCTCCATAAGTAGTATTTATCTCATGGGATCGAAGTTCAACAGTTCTCTAAATGTTATATACGTGTATGCCAGACATTACTCTCATTAAACTCAGTCAAGTTTATCTGTTCAGTCCCATTAGCTGCGGTGGAGAAACTCAATGTCAAGGCCAGGTAGCGTTCACGTCACTTTTTAAAGACAAATAACGTAACAGCACTTTAAAATGCATTAATTATCATATCTAATTAAATCAAGTCAGAAAACAAATAATAGTGCTCTATTCGAACCTAATTTTGTCACATATTTTGGATGCAACTGATGATTTGCTAACCTTCTATTTTTGATTCGCTAATTAGCCTTTAGCTTAAAGAAACGCTAGCTGCTAGTTTGACAGCGTTTAATTTCGCAGCTACGTAGCTAGCTAGTAGCGGCAAAAACTTTACGTCAACTTATTAAAGTCTTCTTACCCGCCGGTCCTCGCTTCAGATTGATGTTTACAATGTTGTTTGGAGGGTTCAGAGAGCCATTCATTTTGTCAAGACACGAATAAAATAAAACTGAGACGAGGCAAACGCACTATTTCTCGGAACTCATTGAGAGGTTTCGATTTTGCAGCCTTCCGTTCTGTGGGTGGTTTATGCTGCCCCCTGATGGGCGAACGTAGAACTGGAGGCCGACCGTTGAATTGAAAACGACGCATTCGTGATGACGTCATGTCGTCCTCCAGCAGCTATGGTATGTAATTATAGAATCGTCTGCTAGGGGGAGCAGTTTTATTAATTGAATCGCTTGGATTTTTTTGACCCCCGGTGGCTGCCGTATAAACTAAATCACGATGACGTCATGTAGTTCGCTCGTACAAACGGAATGTACTTATGGAATTATCCGCTAGGGGGAGCTGTATTATTGAATACTCAGGGACTTGTTTGACCCTCACTGGCTGCCGTATGAAGCACAAACGTCACTTTTGGAGCGATGGGTTCAAAAGAGTCAACAGACAAACGAGTTATAGAAGTGAGAAAAGTATCCGATAACATTTGAAAATTGTTTTGAAACAGTTTTTTTTTTCTTTTTTGAGCTTTAAAAAATCGTTGTCATGGAAGGACTGGAGATGTCAGCGATGATTCCTGCGCTCCAGGAGCTTGCTAGGTGAGCAGAGTTAGCTTCAGCAGGTTTAACATAAGCTAAGCTAAGTAGCAGTATGGGGGGGGGGGGGCTGTATTGGTGTCAGTGAGGTGTCTTTTAGTACTGGTTCCTGTTTCTGTGTTGGATCTTTTCAGCTCCAGCACGGCTCAGTACCAGCAGACGGTGCAGAAACCTCGACAGATTCTCTGTCAGTTCATCGACAGGATTCTAATCGATCTAGATGTTGGTGAGTCCAGGCGAACCTAATGATCCTTTGATGGAACACATGAATGAGTTCTCCTGGGATCGCAGGTTTTACCTGTTTCGTGACTGTCAGGATGTATGTTGCAGTCCATCAGGTAACAGCCCTCGCTATATAAACTGATTTATCTCAACCTTTGCTGGTGTCTTCCAGTTGCTCTCGGTCTGAATAAGAAGTCCAGTTCCGAGCCAGCCTGTGTGATGCTGATGGATTTTGTGCAGCATATCATCAAGTCGTCATCGCTGATGTTCGCTAACCCAGCATGTCAGCCTGCAGCGTATCCAGACGCCAACCGGAGCTCTACCGGTACTGGACGCTCCTCAACGTTCTGTTGTCTCCTCCTCGCTTTCTCTAATGTTTTCGTCATTTCTCTCCCTTTTATTCAGAGTTCAGCCGCTGGGTGGCGCTCCATTTGCTCCGCGTAGCAGCGGCTCCTGACTGTGACATCATCCATGGGCGCGTCTCGGCAGTGCTGTGCTCTTTACTTCACACTCTGAGAGTCAGAGCGCCTTTCATCTGCAGCCGACTCACGCAGGACCTCATTCTGTTGGCGCGGGAACTGAGCGGCGTCCTGGACAGTCACGTGACAACACTAGCGGGAAATGGAGCCAATCAGACCCGATGGCCCGTGACGCTCAGCGGTTTCAACATTACGAGCCTCGGTCCCTCCTCCTACCTCACCCCTTCTCACCTCGTCCTCTCCTCGCCGGCTTCACTGGAGTCGTTGTCCGCCGTGACGATGGGCGTCGTAACCGATGTCTTGAGGGGAGTCATTTCCAGCCATGACATCAGTGTTGCCTGGGAGATGGCGTGCTCCTTCCTGGCTAATGGAAACAACAAGCTGAGAAGGGTTTCCATGGTGCTGCTGAGGCATCTGGTGGAACAGTCGGGCTTCCAGGAAAAAAATGGCCACCTTTTCTTCAGGGGTTACCTCCAGGTGCTGGAGACTCAATCAGAAGTGGCCGACGGCGTTCGGTATGACGGCGAGCTGCTGCTCTTGACCGGCTCTGTTTTCCAGGCGTCTGCCGCCTGTCGCTCGCAGTTTGAGCCCATCCACCTGTCGCGGATGTTTCAGTGTGTTTGTGATCTAGCAGCGGCAGCAGACGTCAAGCTGGGGTCAGAGGTCACCGATTCGGTCTGCTTACTGTTCAGCTACCTGCTGTCTGTTGCTGATACTCATGACGCCGTTGCTTTGTTGAAGAAGCAGCAAGTAACCGAGGTCTGCAGGACGCTGGTGCGCAGCATCGGAACGGAACACCAGGCTGAAGTAAGTTTGTCTGAACGGATCTCCGTCACCGTTTACTGGCCTTTTAGCTCAGAAACCTCAGCGGTTTTGTCGTCTTTCAGTGCGCTAAAGGTTTCCTCGCAGCCGCGCTGAAGGCCGAGACGGCAGCGGCGCTGCAGAAACCAGGAGATGGAGAGACGCCCGCCAAGAAGTTCTGCAGATCCTCCTCCAGTTCAGTTGGCAGCGCAGCGGGACCCTCGACAGGGTGAGTCCAGAACCGTTGACCACCAGGTTCTGTTACGGGTGGGGGACTAGTCATCTACATCTGATCACATGATGGTGTGTGTTTGCTTCCAGGGACGTCTGGGCTCTGGTCTCCAGCCGTCTGGAGGAGCTGCTGACCTGTTTGAACCCCGATGAACCTGAAAACCCTCCGAGTCTGTTCTGTCTGGAGGGCGTGGCCCTCATCCTGCACATGGTGGCGTCCTGCGCCTCCGCGAACAGGTAAACCCCCAGCAGCTCTTCACTTTGTTTTTGTATAAAGACTTCCTCTGTCGCAGTTTGAGATGGAACTCAGTCTCCTTCCCCACCATCAGTCCTCCTCCGTTCCGCATCGCCTCTGAGACTCTGATCCAAACTCTGAGCCGCTGCCAGTCGCTGTTAGAGGGACGATCCCCCCCCACCTCAGAGCAAGATTTCTACCTTTCTGCTGTCCAGCTCACTGCTGGGATCCTGGACTCTGTCCTCTACCTGAGCAGTAATGAAATCACACACACACTGAACACACATTAAACACACTATTACTATGGTTGAATCCTTCTGTCTTCATTTATTTCACATCACTGATTGAAGGCGAATCACATACTGTAGTGTCACAACTTTTAACTGCGTGTGTGTGTGTGTGTGTGTGTGTGTGTGTGTGTGTGTGTGTGTGTGTGTGTGTGTGTGTGTGTGTGTGTGTGTGTGTGCGTAGTGAGCAGCCACAGCGAGGACGCTCTCCAGCATCGACTGTGTGTCCTGCTGTCTCTCCCATGGGTCCACGACAACACTTCCGTCTCGGCCTATCAGAGCTCTGGATTCCCGCCCTGGCTGCCCGCCTTCGCTCACCGACTCAGCTTCTGTTACTGTAAGCGTTTAGAACTCCGCCCACCACCGCTGCTCTAAACACTCCGGCCCTTTTTACGGCGACCCGTTCCAGCGTGACCCCCTCAATCGTTCTGTGTTTCCCAGCCCCGGCGCTCCAGGCGGACTTCGTGTCGCTTTTGGCTCGTCTTGGCGGAGGCGTGTGTGAGGCGTGGCGAGCGTGCGTCTTTTCCAAAGCGCTGCAGAGTTCAGACGAGGCGGTGAGGGCGGCGGCGGTCAGAGCTCTTCCTCTTCTTCTTCATCACCTGGAGAGGAAACACCATCATCACATCAACAAGACGCTCCTGTAGGCTTGTGTGCACCGACGGTAGTCACATGGTCACACGTGTTCACCACGGCTCAGGGGTTCTTTTTTTCTCTCCGCAGTGCACGGATGGACGACCCTTCGGACCGCGTGAAGACGGAACTCGCCGGGATCATCGGTCACATGTTCTGTATCCAATCAGAGCGCTCCCAGCTGACGGAGACCCACACGGAGTCCGGTTGTCATCCTAAACTCCTCTGCCACCGGTTCGGCCTCGCAGCAGAGCATGCTGGGAACACTCCTCCACCCCTCAAGGCGACGGTCGTCACGCCGTTCCTGCCGCTGCTGCAACAGGCTGCCAGTTGTGTCAAACACGGTCGGCTGTTTTCTTACAGACTGATGATTTTCCCGCTGCAGGCGCGTTTGATTTGTCCACCTGCTTCACGTCTTTGTTTCACTCCCAGCTTTTCTAGAAGCTCTGCCTCACCTCTGCCAGCATGTGGACGTAGTGGGCGGAGACGGCGACTCCCAGGCGGCGCTCGGCGCTCTGGCCGGGCTGATGGACGACTCGGACCCAGCGGTCAGGATACGATTCAGCCGATCGGTGCGTTTCCTGCTCAAAGACGTGACGAGGAACTCGGAGAAGAGCTGTCTGAGTGAGGTGAGGCTCGAACGTCTCATCAGGTGTCAACATTTATACGCTGACACGACGAGCTGGAGCGAAGTTGTGTGTTTCTGCGTCTTGTGTCGCCTTTTTTTTTTTTTCCCCACGAACTTCGACCGTTTTCTTCTCTTTTAAGCTCCTGTTCTCCCGTCTTAAAGAGGCCTTCAACAAAGCCAAAGTCAACAGAGACGACGAGCTGCGCAACACTCTGATCCTGACGACGGGAGAGATCGGCAGGTACGGGTGACCCCCGAACGCATCGTGAACTCATCGCTCAGAATTTTAGCGTTACGGATCGGTGACGTTTTACGTTGATTCACGATCGGAGCGCCAAAGTTAGCTGCTTCTTCTCTCTGCATCCCCTCCCTTCTGGTAACCATGGATACTTGCGGTATTTTAATACCCATCACACTTGTTGCATGAAGAGAATTTCCTGTAGAAACGGTTAAACGCCCGTCGGTCTGTCCTCCGTCAGGGCGTCCCAGGGCAGCTCGGTGTCCTTCTCTCTGCTGCGGCTGCTCCACTGTCTGCTGTCCAAGTCGTCTCAGGTGTCCGTCGCCGCGTACACCCAGATCAGAGCGCTGGCCTCCGCCAAGGGGCTCAAACTACAGACCCTCTTCAGTCAGTACAAGAACCCCATCTGCCAGGTAGAACATCTGAGAGGCTGTTTTAGTTGTCTGCAGCTGTGAAACAATCATTTAAGATTCTCTCTTTGTAATAATAAACGTTGTAATACATGATTTTACACGAACAATAAATGTTATGGTGGGAGGGCGGGTAAAAGAAAACCTTGTGGAATATCTTAACTTTGGTGTAACCTAGCAACAGGTTGGGTGAGCATCCAGAGGGGCGGAGCCTCAGAGGCAGCCTGTATGAAGTTTTGTTTCTCTGACTGACGTCTCGCTTGCGTTTCTGTGTTCAGTTCCTGGTGGAGTCGTTGCATTCCCGTCACGCGTCTGCCTTGAGGAGCACGCCTGATCAGGGAAGTGAATCGGCCAATCAGAGAGAGATGGCTCTGGACATCCTGGCACAGATCGCACACGCGTTTGACTTCCCAGATCTTCATCGCTTCCTCACCGTAGGGATGGATGGTATTCATCCTGCACAGCGTTGTGGGTTCCAATCACACCGTCTGAGAATGTTTTTTTCTTTTAATACATAGAGGACCGTCCAGGTGCTCCTGCCTTACCTGGCAGCCAAGGCGAGCCCTACTGGCTCCACCCTCATTCGGACACTGGCCAATGAGCTGAAAGTGAACAGGAGGGAGATCCTCATAAATAACTTCAAGTACATCTTCAGTCACCTGGTGTGTTCCTGCACCAAGGACGAGCTGGAGAGGGCGTTCCACTACCTGCAGGTAAATCCACACACCTGAGGGCGTCGTCAGGTGGAATCACGGAGGCTCCGCCCACAGGCTGGTGAGTGACAGCGGACTGATTACTGCGTCGTCTTCTGCTCCCAGTCTGAGACGGAGCTGGAGCTGGGATCTCTGCTCAGACTGGACTTCCAGGGTCTCCACAACGAGCTGCTGCTGCGACTGGGAGACCACTACCAACAGGTACGCAGGTGAACACGCTAGCAGCAGCTACACACACACTCACACACACACACACTTGACACATGCCTTCCTGCAGGTGTTTAACGGTCTGGCGATCCTGGCTTCATTCGCATCCACCGACGACGCGTACCGGGGTCCCCGAGACATCACCACGCCAGAGCGAATGGTACGGACTCACCCCTACCGGAACAGAACATTTCCACGCTCTGATGTTCTGTCACCAAATCCGTTCTCCTGGTGTCCCGACAGGCGGACTACCTGCAGCCGAAGCTGCTGGGAATTCTGGCCTTCTTCAACATGCAGCTCCTGAGCTCCAGCACAGGAGAGAAGGACCGCAAAAAGATGGTGACCGAGACACCACGGACTGATAACTAACCAACTAACTAACTAAGTTTTGAACTAACTAAGCCACTAGGTTTTAAGCACTTTTACACCAATCCTGCTTTATGTGCTTTCAATTGCCCCCTTGGGGAACAAATAAAGTTTTTTGAATTTGAATTGAATTTGAAATTTGAAGCTAAGCATACGTGCGGCGGTGAGAGGGAGGAGGGCGGGGGTAACGGCGTGTTTCCTGCTGCCTTCAGGTGCTGACCAGCCTGATGGCGCTCATGAGGCTGATGGGCTCCAAACACATCAGCTCAGTCAGGGTGAAGATGATGACGACGCTCCGCACGGGACTCCGATACAGAGACGACTTCCCTCTGCTCTGCTGCCAGTAAGTGGACACACACACACACACACACACTCACACACTGATAACCCAGTGTGTGTGAGTCTCTGTGGGGATTGGTCTTTCAGGACGTGGGAGTGTTTTGTGCGGAGCGTGGAGCCGACACACCTGGGTCCTCTCTTGAGTCACGTGATCGTCGCCCTCCTCCCTCTGATCCCACTGCAGCCCAAAGAAACCGCCCACATCATCGCCTTCCTCATCATGGACAACCGGTAACAAACGCAAACAAATCCCAGCATGCATTGGGTTTGCTCGTCGGATCTCATCTGAGTTGGTCCCCTCCAGGGAGGCGGTGAAGGATTACCTCCACGAGATTTACTTTTTACCAGACTACGCCGAGCTGAAAGAGATCCACGCTGTCCTGCTGGACTACAAGAAGGTGAGTGCAGACGCCGGGGCTGTGAGGATGATGATGATGATGATGATGCAGACAAAGGTCGTGACCTTTAGGGACAAACTGATTCCTCCAGCTGACGGCCAGCAGCAGTGACCTGGCGGCGGCGCTGCAGCTCTCCATGAGGGCCGTCCAGCACGAAAATGTTGATGTCAGGATTCACGCGCTCACCAGCCTGAGAGACATGATGCACTGCAAGCAGGTACACACACACACACGCACACACACACACATGTTGTTAATGAAGTCACACACCTAATTCTAACCTGTGGGGGTTTCTTCTCCGGCCTGCAGGAGTGGTTGCTCCGTCAGGTGTGCGCCAGTGAGTCGGTGGAGCCGGTCATCTCCAGCCTGGTGTCGGTGCTGCTGAAGGGCTGCCAGGACTCGTCCCCGGAGGCCAGGCTTCTCTGTGGGGAGTGTCTGGGCGAGCTGGGGGCCGTGGATCCTGGACGTCTGGACCTGTCGCACACGCACAGCCACGGCGACCGCAACACCTTCGTGGTAAGTTAGAAAGAGCAGAGTAAGACATACAAACACAACTCATGCTTCGGTTTTTGTTTCATTCTCTTAGAGGCTGACTGAAATGACGTACAGGTAGTCATCAGCATAGAAAGATAGCTGGTTCCGAGAGTTTGTTCAATCTATAATCTCTATTTGAGGTCATTTAAATGTCATTACTACTCTCAATGCTGAAGTACCATTCCCAAAGACTTACCAGAAACGATAACAGGACATGAAAACAACACATAATAAAATAAAATACAGCTACAGATCATTTGAGTTCAGTCGTGTCTGATCATTTGCCGGTTTAAAAAAAAAAAAACGGAAAAATAATAATCAAGTTTACGTCATTTCACTCAACTTAATCATCTATCCACCAAAAATATCGGTGGAAAACTATTAAAAACACAAAATATCATCTTACTGTCCAATAAATAAGAATAAAAAGATAATATATTGAAATATGTACATATAGTTGCAATATCTACCGTTAAGCGTCACTCGTTTGTTCGCATCTCCGACTATTCCCAAGTCGGATGTTTGTATGTTGAGGACTACCTGTAAAAACAGAACGTGTTCCTGCTGATTCATGTATTGGTTCATTTTTTCGGTAAACAGAGCGGCGTCGAGGATCCGAACTTCGCCTACGACCTGCTGACTGAACTGACCAGAACGTTTCTGGCTTATGCCGACGATGTGAGAGCGCAGGATTCTGCTGCTTATGCGATACAGGTAACACACACTCCATTCAAACCTGTGTGTGTGTGTGTGTGTGTGTGTGTGTGTGTGTGTGTGTGTGTGTTTCGGCTCACATTTCCGGTACGTTCGTGCGCAGGAGCTTCTGTCCATCTTCGAGTGTCGAGAGGGTCGGAGCGACTCGCCAGGACGTCGCCTGTGGAGGAGATTCCCAGAACAGATTCAGGAAATCCTGGAACCGCATCTCAACAGCAGGTATTCACATGTGTGGTGGGGGGGGGGTGTTGAGTTCCCATCATGCCCCTCTCTTAAATGTTCTCCTTCTGCTTCTCCTCCTTCAGGTATAAGAGCAGCCAGAAGGAGGTCAACTGGTCCAAACTGAAGAAGCCCGTCTACCTGAGTAAGAGAGGCAGCAAGTTCTCTGATTGGTCGGCCACCTGGGCGGGTTATCTCATCAGCAAGGTCAGCCGCACCTGATCACGCCTTCCATTCGGGTCACTCGTAGCGCCGCGCGTCTCCAACACCATGAACTCGTTCCGTGCGTTCCAGGTGAGACACGCTCTGGCCAGCCGAGTCTTCACCTGCTGCAACTTCATCATCAAGCACGACTACAAGGTCACCATCTACCTGCTGCCCCACATCCTGCTCTACATGCTGCTGGGCTGCACGCCGGCAGAGCAGCGAGAGGTGAGGACGCACCTGTGCCTCACCGGCGCGCCTGTGTGCCCGTTAACTTCAGTTTTAGCTCACGATTACACGCCTGTCTCCAGGTGACGGAGGAGATGCTGGCCATTCTGACAGGGGGGGACGGACAAGGAGGTGGGCGCGGTCAGGAGACGGCCTCCAGCCTATCGCAGCTCAGCATCCAGACCGTGTTCAGCATGTTGTCGCACCTGACGCAGTGGAGCCGCCACATCCTGTACTCCAAACCCCAGAACAACGGTGAGAGACGCATCTTCTGTTTAGATCTCGTCTTTTTTTAAAGACACCCCGCCTCTACTAAGATGAGCTGCGGGTGTTTTTCACTCAACCTGAATGTGTTTTTGTAGAAAGCGGGGAGTATCAGCGCGTGGTGGCCTTCCTGAAGGAGATTCCACAAGACGTCCTGGCCAAGGCCTCGCTCAGATCCAAGGCCTACACTCGGGCCCTCATGCATTTTGAAACGTACATCTTAGAAAACAAGGAGAACATCCAGGACCACCTCACCTTCCTGCAGGTCAGACGCCATCCAGGCAGAGATAAACGTGTTAGAAATGGCAGAAAATTCTCTTTGACGTGGTCAAATCCCTCCCGTGATGAGTTCACGTCAACGGAATTTAAGCTGAAGCTGTGGCTCTCTCTGATTGGCCGCTTCAGACGCTGTACGCGGCCATGCACGAGCCCGACGGCGTGAGAGGGGTCAATGCCCTGAGGAGGGAAGAGCCGTCGCTACGGGAACAGATCCTGGAGCACGAGAGCATCGGTTTGCTCAGAGACGCCACCGCCTGCTACGACCGGGCCATACAGCTGGAGTCAGACCAGGTACACACACACACACAAACACACACACACTGATAGTCATTGATCAATCATAAATAGTGGTTAATCGGGGGGGGCTGTCTCTGTGTTTAGATCGGTCACTATCACGGAGTGATGACCTCCATGCTCGGACTGGGACAGCTGTCAACGGTCATCACTCAGGTCAACGGCGTCCTGGCCAACAGGTGAACCGATGATGCTTCTTGTGAGTCATGTGACCTGACAGTTTGACCTGCAGTGAGTGAAGCTCCTCCTGTTCTGATCCAGGCAGCAGTGGAAGTCAGAGCTGAACACCTACAGGGTGGAAGCAGCCTGGAAGCTGGGCCAGTGGGACCAGCTGGAGGATTACCTGAGCTCAGGTAAAGGAAACACGCAGAACATTTTCCAGACTGAGTTGAGAAGCTAAAAGTCGGGTTCTGGTTCTGTTTCCTCCTGCAGATCGTCAGTCCTGCAGCTGGAGCGTCAGGCTCGGTCAGCTGCTGCTGTCGGCCAAGAAGCAGGACCACCAGGCGTTCCAGGACAAGCTGAAGGTGGTGAGGAAGGAGCAGGTGGTTCCTCTGTCTGCCGCCAGCTACGAGTGTGGAACCTACCAGAGAGGATACGAATACATCGTCAGGTGCGTGCAGATCAATCGATCCGTCGATCGATCAGTCCTGTTGGTCTCTATCAGGGATTGAAGACTGCGTTTGTTCAGGCTGCACATGCTCAGCGAGTTGGAGCACACGTTTACGATGCTGCACAACCAGCGGGGAAGCTCCTCCCCCTGCCCCAGGCAGCTGCTTCCTCATTGGTCCGATCGACTGGAGATGACCCAGAATTCCTTCCGGGCCAAGGAGCCGATCCTGGCCCTCCGCCGTGCCCTGCTGAGCCTGGGACCGGAGTAAGGAAGCATTCATCGCGTCTCCTTTCGCACGTCTCGTCGATTATCCACCGCCGATCGCAGATTATTACGATTTCCAGGCCGTCGAGCACCGACCTGGTGGGGGAGTGTTGGCTGCAGAGCGCCAGGGTGGCCAGGAAGGCGGGGCATCACCAGACGGCCTTCAACGCGCTGCTGAACGCCGAACACGCCCACCTGGCTGAGCTGGTCACCGAGAAGGCCAAGTGGCTCTGGTCCAAGGTAAAATCCACCTGAATGCTCCACCAATCAGCAGCCAGGAGGAGGAGCCTACCTGTTCCAGAACGTCACATCTTTAGGCTGATGACGTTTGTGCGCTGATGTCTCCAGGGCGACGTCCACCAGGCCCTGATCGTCCTGCAGAAGGGCGTGAATCAGTGTTTCCCAGACGACCAGCCGCTGCTGGACCCCCGCAGCCTGCAGACCAAAGGGAGGGCGATGCTGCTGGTGGGGCGCTTCATGGAGGAGACGGCCAACTTCGAGTCCAACGCCATCATGAAGGCCTACAAGGTACTGATGCGATTAGAAGCCCGCAGGGAAAAAAAGTAAAACAATCGATTGTGTCGCCTCTGGGATGGACACGTTGTCTAAAGACGGACGGCTCTGGTTGTCAGAGGTGACGGGTTCTCGTTTCAGGACGTCACCAACCTCCTGCCCGAGTGGGAAGACGGGAACTTCTACTTGGCCAAATACTACGACAAAGTCATGCCGATGGTGACGGACAATAAGCTGGAGAAACAGGGCAACCTCATCAGATACATCGTCTTATACTTTGGAAAGTAAGTTATTGATACCCGACCCTTGAATTGATGATCAGAGATGACAACCAGACATCTGACCCGGTCCGTTTGTCCCTAAAGAGCGCTGCAGTTTGGGAACCAGTACATCTACCAGGCTATGCCTCGCCTGCTGTCGCTCTGGCTGGACTTTGGAGCCAAAGTGTGTGAGTGTGAGAAAGGTAACTACAGAAAACACACACACATGCAGTCATCCACTTATTCAGTGTGATCACGTGACCAAATCGACCCGACAGGCGGCCGAGCCGACCGACAGATCCGACAGGAGCTGGGGAAGATCAACGTGGTGATGAGCGAGCACTGCTCCAACCTGGCGCCCTACCAGTTCCTGACCGCCTTCTCCCAGCTCATCTCCAGGGTGTGTCACTCCAGCGACGACGTCTTCAACGTCCTCATGGCCATCGTGGCCAAAGTCTTCCTGGCGTACCCCCAGCAGGCCATGTGGCTGATGACGGCCGTCTCTAAGGTGGGAGTGTTTGTCTTCTCCATGGACGTTTTGCTCCGTGTGACGTCTCGTCACGTTTTTAAACCACATGTTCTCTATGATTTAACTGTGTGTGTGTGTGTGTGTGTGTGTGTGTGTGTGTGTGTGTGTGTGTGTGTGTGTGTGTGTGTGTGTTTCCTCAGTCGTCCTACCCCATGCGTATGAACCGCTGCAATCAAATCTTGAAAAAAGCCATCAACCTCAAACAATCCCTGGAGAAGTTCATCGGAGACGCCAACAGGCTGACCGACAAGCTGCTGGAGCTCTGCAACAAGCCGGTACAAACACAGGGGGTGGGGTGGGGGGGTTCTGTCTAATTCCTGAAACAGTCGTTACCATCTCAACGTCAGATACTGACAGAAAAAAAACCTGCAACCCGCTCCAGGTGGATGGGAACAGCCCCACCCTCAGCATGAGCCTCCACTTCAAGCAGCTGAAGCGTCTGGTGGAGGAGCCCACCTTCAGCCAGATCCTGATCCCGCTGCAGCTGGTCCTCATCCCCACGCTGCCCTCTACTGGCGGAGCCAACACCGAGCACGACGCCTTCCCAGGACACTGGGCCTACCTGGACGGCTTTGAAGACGCTGTAAGACGACGGTAGAGGTCGTAGAGTGTGTGTGCGTCTGATGGATTATAGATGTTTGTGTGTGTTTGTACAGGTGGAGATCTTGGCGTCGCTGCAGAAGCCCAAGAAGATCAGTCTGAGGGGTTCGGATGGGCGGAGCTACACGATGATGTGTAAACCCAAAGACGACCTGAGGAAGGACTGCAGGCTGATGGAGTTCAACTGTCTGATTAACAAGGTGGAATATTACAGGGCTTAAATGGTACCAGAACAAACTGGACCAAAGCTCTCAGCGTGTGTGTGTGTTTTTCCATGTGTGTGTGTGTGTGTGTGTGTGTGTGCAGTGCCTCCGTAAAGACGCCGAGTCCCGCAGGAGGGAGCTTCATATTTGTACCTACGCCGTGATTCCTCTGAACGAGGAGTGTGGGATCATCGAGTGGGTCAACAACACGGCGGGGCTGAGACACATCCTCAACAAACTGTACAAGGAGAGAGGTAATCCATTGCTCTGGGGGGTCAGGATGAGGGGGTGGGGGGCACAACCAGCATAACCAATCAGCGTCGTCCGTTCTGTTCCAGGTATCTACCTGTCAGGAAAGGAGCTCCGGAAGCTCATTTTACCAAAGTCGGCTCCGTTTGAGGAGAAGCTGCGGATCCACAAAGAGGTGCTCTGCGCTCGACACCCCCCGGTGTTTTACGAGTGGTTCCTCCGGACTTTCCCCGACCCCACGTCATGGTACGACCCATTCGGTGAGCGTGGAAATACGCTGGATTTACCAGGTAACTGACAGATGGAGTCGTTTCCAGGTACAGCAGTCGCTCGGCGTACTGCCGCTCCACCGCCGTCATGTCCATGGTGGGGTACGTCCTGGGTCTGGGCGACCGCCACGGCGAGAACATCCTGTTCGACTCTTTCACGGGTGAATGCGTCCACGTTGACTTCAACTGTCTTTTCAACAAGGTGCGCGTTTTTGGTCCTTAAACACCGATCAATCGGGACAAAATCGATCGGCGACGTTCACACGGCCGGTTTGTCGTCCCTTCTGCCGTTTCTAGGGGGAGACTTTCGACGTCCCCGAGGTGGTTCCGTTTCGTCTCACCCACAACATGGTCCACGCCATGGGGCCCATGGGCACCGAGGGCCTCTTCAGACAAGCCTGTGAGGTCACGCTGAGGTTGATGAGGGACCAGAGAGAACCGCTCATGAGGTAATTGATCGTAACTCATGTCTTGAGCGGTTACGGTTACCGTGGTAACAGTTTTGACACGTTCCTCGCAGCGTTCTTAAGACGTTCCTCCACGACCCGCTGGTGGAGTGGAGCAAACCAGCTAAAGGAGGTCTGTCAAAAGCCCAGGCCAACGAAACGGGAGAGATCGTCAATGAAAAGGTGCGTCCCCCAACCCCCCCCCCCGGAATCAAAGCTTTACATGTGTGTCCATCTGTGGGGGTGTCATCATGTGGTCGTGTGTTACAGGCAAAGACCCACGTGTGTGACATTGAGCAGCGTCTTCAGGGCGTCATCAAGAGCAGGAACAAAGTCCTGGGTCTTCCCCTGTCCATCGAGGGACACGTCCACTACCTCATCCAGGAGAGCACCGACGAAAACCTGCTGTGTCAGATGTACCTGGGCTGGGGGCCCTACCTGTAGGACCCATCCACCACCACCACCACCACCCTTGTGGGGGGACCCCCACACCAGTTTGCAAGGGTTTAGATGTTCTGAGATGTTAAATATATGTTAATATGAATGTTAATAAGACTGTTTTTTGAAGGTTCTCTGCAATAAAAGATGTGTTCTTCCGGTTGCCGTCGTGTTCCGTGCTGAAAACCTGTCTTCTAATCTCTTAACCCTCCTTTGAGCATTGTTGTTTAATCCCGGGAGTTTCTGACAGGATGGCCAATCAGAATCCGGCGTTAATCTCCAGCCGGGTTCAGGGTCTCTTGTGAACTGACTCAAGTTAAATATATCAGGATCTTCATCATCCAGCCATGAGTTCAGACACTCAGAGGGTTGCGGTATTTGTGATCGTCACTTTTTTGATTTTTCTCAACGCCTGGTTGTTTTTCCAGCTGGCTGTCAGATGAATGGAACCAAGTGGAACCGGAAACCGGATGAAAACAACAACGTGGATAAATTAGCGCCTCGATTTTAATAATGTCAGGTTATCTAAAATGAATTGTAGTCTATCGCTTTGTTGGTTTAATACAGATTATTATCCGAAAGCAATTCTTTTTTTAAAAATTATTATTATTATTATTCGTGGAGATACGCAGGATTCTCAAGATTATGCTTTTATTCTGAAAGTCTTGACAGGAAGTACGTGACGATCTTCCGTTCATTCTAAATACAGCATGTCCGTCACATTTTCATTCATTCGTTAAAAGCCTGCTAGCTGTTAGCTGCCGGAGGCTACAAATTAAAAGCCCCTACTTCCGGTACGCACGTACGTAAAGTTCGTACGTCACGTACGCAAGCGCCGATGAACCACACACACACACACACACACACACGTCCTCCGCCGTCCATAAACGTCTCCCGTGGCCATGACGTCACGCGTCTGCTCGTAGCCGTTTGATATCCGCACCGGCGGGTGCCGCGGAGGTGGGTGCGATGGATTTAACGCGACTGGCCGTGGACGCCGGTCAGTTCATCAACCGGGCCGTTCAGGTAAACACCTCCCTGGGGAGTGACGTCATTAAATTCTTCCAGGTGATCAGCTGGTGTTCTTTGGTTCTCCAGTTAACGGGGGAGACTCTCGGCCAGGCGGATCGGACCGAACTGGACCCTGACCTTGAGGAGCTCCTCACCCGGACCGACGCCACAAAGACCTGGACGGACAGGCTGGCGTCCCAGACGGAGGTCCTGCTGCAGCCGAACCCCGGTGAGACTCCAAGGGCGGGTGTAGAAGTTGTTGATGTTGGTTTGTGGAGGTCTGTCTTCTCCTGAGAGACATTCTAAGAAGTTCTTCAAGATCCTGAAGGTGATTCCATCTGGTCCCCGCCTACAGGAGCTCGGTTGGAGGACAGACTGTATGGACATCTGGACTGGACCGTCCCGCCGCGTCCTCGTTTGCTGGAGTCCCTGGGAGACCAGATGCTCGAGGCCGGACAGGACATGGGCCCCAACACGCCGTATGGTGAGTCAACGGACGAGGGTGGACTTTTGGAGAACATTCAGGATTCAGCTCAGGTGTGTGTGTCGCCCACAGGTGCGTCCCTTCTCCGTTGTGGACGGACTCAGAAGCTTCTCGGCGCGGCAGAGAAGAAGTTTGTGGAAAGCGTCTGCATCCTTTTTCTGAATCCTCTGAGGAGATTCACCGAGGTGGAATACGGAGTCGTACAGGTAACGTTCAGCCAACAGAACACTCAAAAGGGGCAGACTGTCGTCATGGAAACAGAGCAGTGGATGTGTGTGTGTGTGTTCTCAGGATGAGCGAAGGGTGTTGCTGAACAAGCGTCTGGATTTAGACATCGCGATCAACAGACTGAGAAAAGCCCACGAAGCTGATCGAGAGGCCAGAGTGAGTTACCATGACAACTGGTCAATTGTCAAGTTTATGTTGTTATTTTTTGTTAGACCCAGGTGGAGGCCCAGGTAAAGCAAACCCACAGTAGAGACATCATGAGACGCTTGGGTTCAGCTCAAGAACCTCAGTTTGTCACATTAAAGTGTCCATCAGACGTGACTGAAGGAGAGTGTGTGTGAAAACTATAGGTCCGAGCACAGAACCCAGAGGAACCCCAGCAGGAACGTTTCTGCTCACCTGGGTTCTAACAGGAACTGGATGGACTGAAGTCTGAACGTTTCTCTTCCTGTGTTTATTAACATTCTGACCAGAACCTGAACTCCAGCCCGCTGGATAATGACTACCTCACTACACACGTCTCCTACATGTTCAGCTTCCTGCGAGTGAAGTGGCTGAAGGTCAGTGATGATGATGATGATGAGGATGATGATGATGATGGTGATGGTGATGTCATCATTGTTAATGAACAATAATTTATACTCCTTTGTGTGTTTCAACCAATCAGATGTGGGCTCAGGAAATTTCTCAGGTATTATTATTATTATTATTATTATTATTATTATTATTATTATTATTATTATTATTATTATTATATTACTATTATTATTATTTTACAAGTATTGCTACTACTATTACTGCTACTAGTATTAGTGGAGCTGCTTTACATATAAACATCTGCTTCTGGACTTATCTAGGCCTGCAGCATCAGTTACCATGACGACAAACGTTAGCGGTCCTGTTAGCTGCAGTAACGTGTTTTTGCCTGTAGGCGGAGATGGAGCTGAAGATCTGTCAGTCTTTGTTTGATCGTCAGTCAGCGACGATGAGACGAGCTGTGGAAGGAATCGGCAACACTCATGTACGTATACGACTGTCAGCCAATCACGGACATCGTCTACTAAGTTAGAATGGAAACAGATGGCTACAAAGTAGTTTGAGTATGGTGGTACTGCATGTACTAACGAAAAGTTAACTCCCATCTGCCTCGCGTTCCATCAGATGAACCACCTGAGGAGCCTCGGTGACTTTGTGGATGCTCAGGCCTGTTACTACGACCAGTGTAACCGACACGCTCAGGAGCTTCAGATCCAGCTGGCCAGGTCTGGTTGACATCAGTGAACATGAATGTAAATCTGACTGTAGTGGTTTTAAATCAGATCCCATCTCATCAAGGGAAACGTCACAGATCACATCTGTTCTCAAAAATAAACACGATACAGGAAATAAAAATAAATAAATTTTTAAAAATGTGAATATTAACACGATGAAAGAAATTAATCTCTGGTTGGGTTTCATGTTGATTTGCAGCATTCCTGCGGTCCTCTGCTCCAATAACTGGCAGTCAGTGGTTAGCCCTCATGAACCAACGGATAGCAACAAGTCGGATGAGACCCCATCAACCAACAACACCGTCACTGAGACCCCATCAACCAACAACACCGTCGCTGAGACCACATCAACAAACAACACCACCAATGAGACCCCATCAACCAACAAAACCATCAATGAGACCACATCAACCAACAACACCACCAATGAGACCCCATCAACCAACAAAACCACCAATGAGACCCCATCAACCAACAAAACCGTCAATGAGACCACATCAACCAACAACACCGTTACTGAGACCACATCAACCAACAACACCACCAATGAGACCCCATCAACCAACAAAACCATCAATGAGACCACATCAACCAACAACACCGTTACTGAGACCACATCAACCAACAACACCACCAATGAGACTCCATCAACCAACAACACCACCAATGAGACCAGATTGGTCCACAACTCCAATACTGATCCTGTAGAAAGGAAGTCAGCTGGTTGAAACAGTTTGAGGTACAGTCGTCACACAGAAATGTTCAGGATTGTCTGTAATGTTTTCTGTTATCACTACAACGTGTTACAGTAGATTATCTGTGATTGGTTGCTTATTGAGAGGGATGTTGTACTTATTTTAAAACTATTTTTGTGGCTCCACGATGCGTTGGCGACACGTCCGGGGTGTCCCCAACCTTCTTGCTTGTAGCCAGCTGGGATAGACTACAGCAACAACCGTGACCCTGAAGGCGGAAAAGCTGCTGAAGATGAGAGAATGACAAGAAAATGGATGGATGGATATGTTTTTGTAGAATTTTTATTTGGGAGTTACTTTTAGACCAATGAGATGTGTTGCTGATGATGTTGGGTTCTTTTACTTCCTGTTTGGAACTATGTTACAGTTTGACATGTATATGACATGGAAATAAAAAATGCTATCACTGATGTAACACCTGATCCGGTGAGAGAGCAACCAATAATCATCAATCTGTGAAACCCCAGAAAGAGACAAAACTTCATACAAAGACATTTTTCATTCATCTTCAGCGACTCGCAACAGGTTTTTTTGACTGGTCATGTGACAAACATAAGTCAACACTGAAACCGAGCTGTCACCTCTTCATCAGTCCCACCTCCTGCTAGCTCTATTTTTGTTCTTCTCGACATCTGTTCCTGTCATCCCTCCATCTGTTCCCCACTTCCTGTTTCCCATCATTCCTCTGTTGAATGCTCACCTCCTCTGCTACACCTCTAGCCCCACCCTTTCTCTCCCTTCGTATAAAGTCAGCGGTCATGTCAGAATGAGAATGTCGTGATTCATGTGTTCATCATGTTCAGGCTGTTGTGTGTTCTCGTCATCCTGGGGGAAAGTTTGTTTCTGAACGATGAAGATGATGATGAAGGAAGCTACGCAGACATCTTCAACAGTGAAGCCGAGCAAGGTGGTGAGGGTGAGTTTGTTTTATCCACCCTGTCATCTCTTGACAACTTTCAGCTGTCTCAACAAATGTCACCACCTCTGCGGGGAGAGGATCACCATTTTTTGCTTTTTTTTACATTAAATAGTTGACATTTTTTAAAATGTCTATGCAGATGACACCATCTTCATCCTGACAACTCTACTTGTGTTAGATGTTTATCAAACAAAGGAACCTCTAAGGTAAGATAAAATCCAGCAAATTTAACATGAGGTCATTTTAGTTTTAGCTACAAATCCAATCAAATCAGCACTGCTGTGTCAACGGCGCCCCCTTCTGGTGATTTCAGTCTGGCTGACAATTACCCAGATTGATTCCCCTCGTGTTCACTTCAGTGTGATCTCTATGGGTTCTTAGATGGAGCTAGCTCTCTCTATATATATACAGTATATACCCTAGCATAGGATAGTTGTGATCTTGTGCTGCCATCTAGTGGTTATGTAATATGACTGGTACTGCGAATAAAAATATAGAATATCATGAAAAGTTCAGTATTTTTATTTTTAAAAAGTAAAAGCTGCTGATTTTCTAAACTCGTTACATGTCAACTACAATAGTTCAAGTATTTTCAAATGTAAATATTGATAATTATGGCCAACAGATAAAAATATTAGAGTATTAAAATATTTTATTACTGTTTTGATGACCTCAGTGGTCTGATCAGCCAACTTCACCTGGACACACGGCAGCCATCCGTAGATGTCATTGAATCTAAATGAAGGAGGTCAATCCGCGGTTTTCAGGTTGATGCCACTCGTTTCTGAGCCGTCTGATGTGTATGTGGTTCCTGCCTCCAGGTGATCCCGACATGTCCCTCTGGGACAAAGTGTTCATCACTCTGGAGGACTCCCACATGAGGGAGAACATCCTGCTGGAGTCTCTGGAGATCTGCTGCAAAGCACCCGACCCTGTCAAGAGGCATGTGGGCATCAATGGACAACAATGGACAACAATGGACAACAATGCAGAAAGAAAGAGGATCTTAAAGGAAACGTCATGGTGAACCACCTGGAGGACAGCGGAGGACTCAGGATGATGCCCACAGGTTCAAGATCTAGACTGAGTTGCAGCAGGAAGTGATGTCAGCCTGGGCGTGGCCACAGGAGAAAGGTCCCTGGTTACCATCGCAAGAGACCTTCTGGAGGTTAAACATGTAGTAAACACCTTCAAAGAAAGGTTTCCTGCTGTCACACAGGAAACGGATCACAGATTCAAGAATCCACGATTCGAGGCCTTTCCCTCAGGGAGCGTGACCTCCGGTCGGTTTCCTTTGCGCCTCTAGATGTCGTCATGACGACTCAGCATCCTGGAGTCATCCTGAACCGGAACCAACCGCTCCGAGGATTCATTTCAACTTATCAGCTTACATTCCAATATCTCCTTAGACATCAGTAAATTATTGATCAATCTATTCATATCATCAGGGATTAATGTCTATGTAGGTTCTCAGTTATCCAGGTCATGCTTATCCAAAGCTGTTTAATTCAATCCACTGGACCTTCAGATAGTTTCTTGAAGACGTTTCGCCTCTCATCCAAGAGGCTTCTTCAGTTCTCGTGGTGTCTGGTCTCATCAAGACCAGCCACCACGAGAACTGAAGAAGAACTGGTTGTCTTTATTAAGCTCTACTATAGGAACATTTAGCCTCTCATGTCGCTTCACCATCTGAGGTCTCGTTGCTGTTGTCTTATTGTCTTTCTGTTAATATGTTTGCGATAAATGATGTACAAAATATGTTTTTCAGGACGGTGTTTAATGTCACATCACCAGAGCAGACGACACATCACTGACACCGTCCCAAAAAAATCAGAGACGACAAAATACATCAATAAACAACCACCAATCACTGAAGAACACTGGTATGGGGGGGGTTCTATTTAATGGGTGAGTCCACGATCTCCTCGTACTCCTCCCTTTGGCGCCGTCCTCCTCCTCGAGACGGCAGCAGCTTCATCGTCACCAGCCAGCCGACGCTCAGCGTCACCATCACGTTCCCCACCACTTCCGTTGCCGTGGGCGCCATCGGCTGGACGGTCAGATGCAGAATCATGGCGAAAGGTATTTCCAGGCTCTGAGTGGCAGAAACCAGAGCCGGGTGGAGTCGAGTCAAGGCGTGCGTCATCCCCAGGAAGGCAGAGGCTGAGCAGGCCACCAGACCCAGGACCAGGGCCCAGGATGGGGTAGTCGTGGGCCAGGACCAGCCCTCCTGGAGTAGAACCATGGATGCCGGGGCAAGGAGGCAGCCCACCCAGCTGACACTGAACAAAGCTGTAGCCACGCCCACCCTTTCCTTCAGGGAACGATAGCCAATCAGAGCCAGAGCCATCCACAGTCCCGCGAGAACCGAGAGAGACCAACCAAACGCACCCCTCCAGAACGCAACCGGGTCAGCTAGAACGCCGGAGTCTTCCTCATCTCCAGCGGGGAGCAGCAGGAGCCCCAAACCACACAGTCCTGCAGCGGTGGTGATCCCATCGGCCAATCCCAGCTTCTCCTCCAGCAGCAGGAAGGCAAGCGTGGCTGACAGCGCCGTGGTCGCCAGGCGCCAGCTGGTGGCGCCGCCGCCTGCAGAGATGAAGGCCGAGGAGGAGTAGGCGCAGCAGAGAGAGAGGGCGAAGGTGACGCCGTAGCAGAGCAGACGTAGACGATGACCCTCAGGTCCGAAGGGACTGTCCCCCCGGTGCAGGGGGACCCCCACAGAGAGCAGCTGGACCACCGAGCGAACCAACATCAGGAACAGGGGCCCCAGACCGAAGCGTTCCGACGCCAGACGCGTCAGGACGATCACACCTCCGTGAGCCAACGCCGCCAGAAGCAGCCCCACCCACGTCAGGCGGGACGCGGATACTGACGCCTCCCCAAAACTGGCCAGCTGCTCCCCCACTCCTCTCCCGGGGCCCTTAACCGCCTTGGCTCCACACTCCCTCCCGTCTCCACCCCCAGTTGGTCTGATGGGGGCGTCTTTATCTCTGGAGCCAAACAGAGTGACAGGCCACTTCCTGTTTCCTGTCAGCGGCTTCCTGTCCTGCGTTTCCTCCAAGAAGGAACCAAAGTCCTCAAAGGAAGGAGCGTCATCGTAGCCCTCGTCCCCGGGTTGGGGGAAGTGTGTGTGGACCCTAGCCTGGGGGGAGAAGGGTGTGTGTGTGGTGTATTTGGCGGTGACGGTGTGAGGGTGAATCTTCACTTTCTTCTTGGGGGTGCTCAGCAGGTGAGTGGACTCCATCTTCAACCGTCAGAGGCACATCTGCAATGACAGGAAGAGGACATGATGATGACAGCTGACGTGGGCCAACACCCGCCAAACTCGTCTTTTGGTTCTCCAAGAAATTACCTCCCATGAGGTTTAGGGGAAAAAAAGAGCAGGAAATCAAAGGTGACGTCACTGCAGAGCTCTGATTGGTCGGAGAACCCCAGCCCCCCTACAGGTAGCCGAGGTAACACAGGTTTATTAATGGCTTCATCAAATTAAACGATCTGGATCTTGGCTACTTCCATTTTTAATGAAAAATTCGATTTTTTTTGAAAAACAAAAACAAAATTTTATTCTGTTTGGAATTTAAAAAACAGTAAAACATCTGAAACTGCCCCCTTTAATTAAATATTCGATAATGATCCGAAAGACCTGAATGCCCCTCAGAGAATCATCCAATCAGGGACGAGAGGAACATCTGCACACACCTGTGTGTGTGTTTTCAAGGTTATGTCTCTCGGTGCCGACATCGCAGGTCCGACCTGTGATGCGCGACGTGCGCACTCTGCGGACGCGCACCTGCCGCAGGTCTGTCGCAAGTTCAGGTTGTTCCGATCGATAATCGATCGCGATGTTATCGACAAGCACCTATGAAACATCTAAGCATCTGACCTGCTGGAACCAGTCAATCCCCGAGCTCCTCCATCGCGTCCGCCTCCTCCTCCGTCCTCCTCTGCGGCGAGACTCCTCAAGGACACGGAGCGCCTCTTCCTCCTTCTTCTCCTCCTCCTCCTCCTCAGCTGATCGCACCTCTGCCTCCCCCCCAGACCACAGCTCGACCCCCCTCAACTGCAGCACGCGCGTGCAGCTCTATGGCGGGAGGAGGTGTGTGTGTGTGTGTGTGTGTGTGTGTGTGTGTGTGTGTGTGTGTGTGTGTGTGTGTGTGTGTGTGTGTGTGTGTGTGTGTGATGGTCGACCACAAACCCGCTTCTACCTCAACGGGGAGAAGATGAACTGAGCATGCGTCAGCATCAGAGCTCTGTGTGTGTGTGTGTGTGTGTGTGTGTGTGTGTGTGTGTGTGTGTGTGTGTGCGTGTGTGTGTGTGTGTGTGTGTGTGTGTGTGACTTCACAGATGTTTTTAAATCAATTTCAATTTCAGCCTCACCCACTAAAAACGTGTGACTTTTCTTAAAGGTCACGTGATGAATGACGTCAGTCTACGAGAAAACGTTCATCTTAAATTCTAATTTTGTGTCATCTCACAAAAAGCCATAAACAACTCCGTCTAATCTACATTATCAATAATTTGTGTATGTTTTTTTGGCCAATCGATGAATTGTTTCCAGGATGTTGTGTTGATTGTTGCGTCTCCATGGTTACAGCTCACTCCCTTATTTACGTGTCATAAAATCACGTGACGAGCAGAATCTATCATTACTGTGGTTTGTGACTTTTTTTATTTGAATATAATTTTCTGGTCATTCTGTTCTGTTGGATTATTTTTATGATAGTTAACTTCAATTTTTTGATTATTTCTTCTTCTTCTTCTCTTGTTCTCTCTTCACAATATCAAACGTTTTCTAATCCTATATTTTTTAAAATATATTATTTCCAGCAACCTTTCTTTGGCTTACACATCAAAGGTTCTGACAGGACCATTCCGGCCCCATCTGGCGAGGATGCAGGTGGACCTGTGCCTGTTGTCATGGGTTACCAGCTACCTCACAGACAGGCCACATGAAGTCAGGATGAAGCCGATGGCAACCTTAAGCTCTAGTTAGGATCACCTCTGAGTTCCCTGCCAGACGCATCCTTCCCAGCATTCATCAGTGTTGTAGCATCAGGATGGAAGAGGAAGATGGACGTGACTTCAATGATTTTTGGATTCATGGGATTTCTGAAAAGTTTAAGAATTGGAGTAGAATTAATGATATTTCCTTCAGTAACAACATATAATTAGAGTACAGTGCTGTACAATCTGTTCTCTGGGTTTGACCCCTCCCTGTGGAGCAGTGTGAGCAGCTCTCAGCATGTAGAATGATGGAAATGGGGCTTGAACCAATGACCTTCCAATAAGCGGAAGATGCTTTTTCCACCTAAGCCCCCCAGCACTTGATAGTGCAGCAGGGCTCCACACTGTCACTTCCCCACGCAGAGCAGTGAGCTCAGTCTGAATGTGTAGAGAAGGAGTGGGAGGAAAGAGCAGCTCGATGCATCATGGGGAGTCCCCAACCAGTCCAACCCTACAGCAGCATAGCTGAGGACTTTCTGTAGGTCTGAAGGTTAGCTAAAGGAGACTTAAGGAATGCTTTGGAACTTATGGTTAGATGCAAACAATAAAAATAAAGTTCCAATCCCAAGTAAACATTGGAAAGGGTCAGGAGGAGACAAGCTGATTCTGTGATGTTTCTATGATGTAAAAATATAGGACATGATTTTTGACCACAGGAGTTCATAATAAAGAAGCTGGATTACTTTGTTGAGCAAAATCTACGATAATTTGGACATATTAGTCCAAATGTCAAGAAAAATCATGGAAGATGGCTATATTTATGAGAAATGCAAAGATTCAAGAAAAAGATAAACAATTGAATCTGATCTGATAAGTAAGTCTTCATTCCAGGCATTTATTGGAAAAATAAAATTGAAATTTAGTGGTTTCAGCTCCTCTGATGAGTCGTGACACTGCTTTTCTTAATCATTTTGATCATATAAGACTTAATAAAATCTATATATTTTTATCAAAAGCATTGACAATGTTCTGCATCTGTTTCTTAAGTTTCTTAACTCTCTGAACAGGAAATAAACCAACTGCACTCACCTGTTCTTACAGTATCTGTTTAGGAAATGCCTGTTGACGTTATTTTTAAATTTCCCCCTCTTATATTTTTTTGAGTTCCTTCAAAGCCAGTCTGAAAAAAATCATCAAGATGACTTTGAATCAGAGCAGATACTATTTCTTTTGTTTCATTTTTTGAAAAATTTTTAAGCATATTTTTATATTTCACGAGCTGTTAACCTTAAATAAATCAAAGAATCTCCAGATCAAACAATATTAGTTGCAGATCTACAATTTAGAAACATGAATATATTCATACTTCGTTTTTTTTTTTGTATGTTTGTTGTCTTATTTATTTTTTTTATCTATTTGTATATTCCAATTTAATCGTTTCCTATTAATAATTAAACCTGGGGTGGTTTGGATTAGGGTGGAGGGGGGGGAGTCTCTATTTCTGTGCGCGACCCCGTATCGGTTCCTCCCTCGGAGGCGCGTGTCCGCCACTACACTCCATTGTCCGCCAGGGGGCGGCGGTGTGTCGGTGTGAGGCTGCGCGGCTCCGCTGCATCGCAGCGAGGAAGGACCACCAGATGGCGGTTTAGGATTGCTGCTCTGCTCTCAAGGCACGGTTCCGCTCGCACGGCCAATTTTCAATAATAAAAAAACAACATTATCTGGACGAAAATCGATTAGTCGTTCGGGTATGTGCTGACGGGTCCGGGGATGGTCGTTAAAGGTGAGTGCGCGGTGTTTTTTTTCGTGTTTTGTGCGGTGGAAGGAGACGGAGCTCACATTAAAGATGGTGGACGGATCTGTGGCGGGATGGGGGATGGGCGCTAGCGGCTAACGGAGTTCTCTTCCCTCCTACATTAGAGGCTAGCTAGCACACACGCTAGCTTACCAGCTAGCTCCTAGCCGTGCTGGACTAGTGTTATGTGGGTTTGCGTTAGCCGCTGTGTTTCCTCTGTTGCTCTTCCACTGTGGCGGCTAGCCTGACAACACTCAGCCGGGTGCTGCGACGTGTTTTGCGGGTCACGGCATCCCGCTTCACGGTGTTGTGGGTGTTTTTTGCGGAGCTGTCTGATCTCTTTCTGTTTGTCTGGAATGCCTCGTTGTTGTTGTTTGTTGTTGGCTGTTATTGAGCTCCGATAGTTCTCATATTGATCCGCCATGAGACGTGTTTCCACTTTTTTTTCCTCGTCCTTTTTAAGTTTTCAGACCGACACCTCCCATCGAAAATAAACAATAATAAACCGCAGCACGTGACTAATATTAATGTGTTTGAAGGATGGGCTCGTGCACGTCTCACTTCGTTATTATGGCGCGTCTTTCCGCCTTCCCGCCCCCTTCTGTGCGGGAAACAGGCAGCAAGCAGCGAGCGTGGAAACATGAGGGTGGATGGGTGGGTGGGTGGGGGGATGGGTAGCAGGTCGGTCTCCCTTCCACACTGACCCCCGATCAGCTGCTTGTGGACGTGGGACAGTTCAGTGATTTAGTGACATCCATGCTTTGTTTACAGTCAGTCACGTGTCATCATCCACACCGCGTTTGTTGCGTCCATCATCATCATCATCATCATCATCATCATCATCATCATCATCATCATCATCAGTGTTCCCAGCTTGAGTCAACAGGATCACGAGTGGCAGATTTGCACGTTTTGCTCATTGGGGGTGGTGTTGACGTTTTTCACGGGAATGGCTGCAGGTGACAATCCGGGCTTTGGCGTGAACACCCGATGTGGATCCCGTAGCTAAATGCTTGTTGTTGTCATGTGATTCCATTGTTTTCAAGAGCTGCTGGAGGCCGACAGCGTGTGAACTCATCTGTGCACCACGTCACCCGTGTTTAGCTGAAGGAACGCACATCGGAGCTAAATTCTAACGCCAGGATTTTGTTGAATGTGAATAAACAAAGGTTGCATGGAGGAGATCAGTGTGACAGCTGATGGTTTAGTCAGGAGTTTAGCATCTTTATGATGTGATCTAGATTTTAAGTGGATTAAAAGTTCCTGTTCAACCATCTGGAACTCATGTTCTCGATAAATATTGTGTAATCTGGGTGCAGAATGGTGGTGTATCCAACAATTTAGGTTATAACCAACGTAGTGCTGAAAGCAAGGGCATTATTATTATTATTATTATTATTATTATTATTATTATAGTATCAGTGGTTAATTATTGAGCTGCTAATGAGGAACAAGATGTCTTCGTTTGAATATAATAACCTGCAGGTAGGTTGAAAATGTTCGACCCAAATTATGCACTCTGGCCAAACATGCACTTTGTTCAGATAATTTCATATTAGGTTTATGCTTTACACTTGATGTGTGTATGATATATACAATACATGGCGAGTTTCAGTTATCAGACCAAATTTCTGATAAATAATCATGATGTTGATTTCAGGCAAACCCAAGTCTGCCGACGATTCTCTTGAGCTAGGTTAGTGTTACTCTGATTATCTTGATTGGTCCAGATAATCTCTGAAGCAAGAAGAGCTCAGGCTTTCTTTGAGCACGTCAGTGGAATTTAGCTGCAACTACACCCATGTTCCTCCCCCACATCACCTGCATACAAGACCCATAAGGCCACCTTCTTAAAGAGACAGGCCTTGCAAATATAGCTCTCATGGTGTTGATCCCTCAAGCCAAATGTAGGAAATGCCTGATGATGTTTCTCCTCATCCAAGATGCTTCCTCAGCTCTTAAGACCTGGAGAGAGGTCATATGTCATGTATTCTGGTGCATATTTTAAATGAAACTGAAACTTCCTTGCACAAAGGTTGAGTAGGAAGTCACACAGATTTTGGTTATCAAACTCACCACACATGGGTCGCCATTTGTATCTTCAAATTACACGTTTTCAGTTGGACTGTATCCAGAGAGGGATCACTGTCCCCCACTGTGAATGATTTGAGGAGGGGATAGGAACAGGTTCCATCCGTCAGTCACATTTTGTTTTGGAGTATACCTGTAATTAAATAGTTGTTTCATAGTTTTCAGAACACTTCTCTTCCATGTAGTGCTCGTTTCCATGGTTACAAGTGGAACCTGGTTTCTTTTATCTGAGTAGGATTTTTCCCAGTTGAGGGTTTCTGGGGCACAAAAGAAACTCAAAAACTCAATTTAATTTCACGAGATGTCGTCAAATCCACTTTACTGGACAGGTGCATTTTGATATTTGTGGAACATATTTTACAGTTCAATAATTTATCAGACGACTTATCTGTTTATTATGTCCATTTTATAACCATTGTAAATTTAGAAAAAAAATTAGCATAAAGTTTTTAACATATCAACCGTTATGGATCTTTCAAGGGCTGTAGTCATTAATTATTGTGATGATAAATTAGTCTGACGATTAATCCAGTCGTCAAATAAGAAATATTGAATGATCTGAATGGTCACTAATACATATGTATAAAACAGAAAATAAGACAGATCTATGAAAAAAACTACTATTTTACATGTTTATTGTTTAAATTGATTTGTCTGTGTAGCGTCATTATTTTACTGCTTCTCTGTACTATAAAAAAACAAATGGCATCAATACAAACTAAACTTATTTAGAGCATTTAAGAGCTAAATTGTAATGTAATTGGTTTTTAAGAAAGCATTTTCTAAAGTGCATCAATATAATAACCATAAAATTTGTAATTTGTTTAACACCCTTTATTTCCTGAGGCAAAGTTCGTGTGTGATTGTGTGTGTGTGTGTGTGCGTGCGTGCGTGCGTGCGTGCGTGCGTGCGTGCGTGTGTGTGTGTGTGTGTGTGTGTGTGTGTGTGAGGGTGTGTACGTGTTAAGAGAGTGTGACTAATCTAATAATAATATGAATGAAACTCATGTTTAAACATTGCAGAATTTTACTTTATTTTCTTAGACTCCAGCTCCCCCACTGAACCAGGTAGCCCCCACCCAACACACACACACACACACACACACACACACACACACACACACACACACACACACACACACACACACACACACACACACACACACACACACACACACACACACACACACACACACACACACACACACACACACACACACACACACACACACACACACAGAATCAGGTAGCTGTATTCCTATGTTCTTTGACACTGTGGGGGAGGACAAGTTGTCTGTTCAGACTCTTATTCTGCATTGTGCTCATAATGACACAGCTGAGGCTGTTATATAATGGCTGCCTGAGTCTGATGATGATGATGGTGGTGGTGACCTTGATTCTAGAAAGCTGCAGTGTTCTTTCCTCCTGTTCTTGTATTCTGACAGTACAGACATCCAGATGCTGCTACCGAGCCATCAGTAACGTGTGTTTAATAAGTGATAACAGTGAACGAGTCGACTCAGCGTAAAGGAATACTCACAGATAGAGTAACACAGATGTACTTGGCTGTCACCATAACAGCAGGTTCTTCTAGCAGAGGCTGATTAATCACTTTGGATGATTTATCAGCACTTATGGGGGCTTAATAAATGACCAAAGGGTATGTAGAAATTAACTGCCAATGTCAGTTCGCAGCTACATAGCTAGTTATCTACTCAGCAGTAAATTACGTTTTAAATTATTAGTATGACATTATTGTATTATCTATCATTCCATCCGCGTCACCATGTGTGAACCCCAGCTGGCAGTGACAATTGGTTTCTGACTACATGTTGGTCGGGACATCCAAACGTCCACAGGAGATGTTCACTTTGCTGTTCGACCATAATATTTCAATTCAAGCTGTCACGTTCAAACTGTCTCAACAAACAGCAGTCTTCAATTGTTCGCTGATTTACATGAATTCTGCCTCTATGGAATCACTATAAACCGGTGTTTTATTAACCCTTGAGTATAAACCGGAGCTCATTTGATTGCACTCCCCCAATTTGATACCAGTCAGTTGTTTGCATAGCTTTGTTTTTGAAGCATGTGATAAGAGAATCCGCAAAGTAAACCAGTGAAATAATTTATCCAAAACTAATTGGCATGAAAGTAATAACAGCTCGAAAACGTGCTGGTTTATCAGCTGCTCGCGGATCAGCTGATGGGACGCTCCAGCTGGTTCAACAGGCTCCGCGCTCTCTGTAACTCCTGGATTAGTTCTGCGGCGTCAGACGACATTTGGTGTGAAGGATTAGAGCAATCACTGGCGAGAGTGATCCACTTCTGTTCAGGGAGTGCAGTCTGTCGTTTTATTATGAATGGACAGGGATACATTATTGATCTCCACTGGGTCGTCAATGGGGTTGATAGTCTTATCGTTCAGGTCTGCATCTGTCATCATTCTGATCCCACCTACCCTCCTTTGGTTAATCCGGGACAGGTTAATATCCCACTGGTATTGCATCCCAATCATCAGCTGTATGTCTCAGTTTATTATTTAATATTGATTCAGTCACTCCTGTGGTAGAATAAACAGGAAATGAAGTTGTGGCTAAAGGAAACGTGTTTCAGATCGAGCTATTACTGCTCCATTTAGATAATCACAAACCTCAAATCAGGTCTGGAGGAGTTTAAGCCATCCAGCTAGTGGACACGAGGGTCTAGATATCCCATAATCCCACCCTAAAACATCATTGATTTAAGTTATTTCTGCTGTGATCTTCAATTAGCTAATGTCAGTGTGGCAAGCAGCACATTATTGTTGACATTACATGTGTGGCATGACACGCACAAACACAGGCGAGCTATAAAGTTGTGCTATCACTAGCTTGGAAGTTTTTCATCATGCATGAAGAAAATGCAAAGTTTATAATTTAAAATGCCTGTAAAAGCAAAAAATGTCAAGGAGGAACAACTTATCGGATACAAATTGGAGAGGATAAGTTTAAGAAGCTAACGTCAGCGTGTGCTACCATATGGAAGCAGTCAGCTGATGTCTGGAGGACAAGGCCATTAAACTGGAGGTAGTCGACTAGTTATTTGGGATAGGTTTTTTCTGCCTGGGTTTGTAGAAATAATCGTGTTAAGCAAAGAGTTGAAGTGAGATAAGAGCACGCTCTCCACGCTGGAGGCCACATGTGACGTTTATTCCTGGTGCTGAGATTATGTTGCTCCTGTATTATTAAAACACTCCGAGTCGTTCGCACACCTGAACTTATTGCTCGAATGTCGCAAAACGTTCTGCAACGACAGGCACTCATTCGCACCGACGCCTGCTTCCTGTTACCTCAGCTGTTCATCATCTTTAAGATCCAATCACACATGATCGAGATTCATTTCCCAACATCAATCATGTTTTGTGTTGAATTTTAGTTTGTATTTTAGTAGATAAAGTTGTCGTGTTCTTCCCCCTTTAGCCACCACACCTTACATTATTGTGTAATGTCCCATAAGGTGCTCCACCTCTCTTTGAAACACCTCCCCCCCAACATGGTACTTTTCCCCCAGCATAAACAGCAGCTCCTCATATCAGAAATTTTATTTCTGCAAGAATAAAAAAAGTAAAAAATCAGACTCCACTAAGGAAATTGATCCATGAAAAAAATCATGCCGGTACGGTTCTGCCTCGCATCCAAATGTTCACTCTGAGGCGTTTGAGAGGAGATTAGGAATAGAAGTATTCCTCATCCCTGCCTTTGTAGGGAGGGGCGTGCCCCACAAACAAATGGCTCGGATTGATAATCTTCTGTGTGACAGCATCATAATCTGGTCAAGGCAGATGACTTCCAGATTGGACAGTGTCTAATACTGACATGGAAAGTAATTGTTGGCTTCTCCTGGTACTGGTGAACCAGAGGGACTGATCCAAATCCAGATTCACCTCCAGTCAGTGTTCACTCTAAAAAAAACATGTAAAATGATATAACTGCGTGTTGTTTAATTGTAGTATTTAAAGACAATCCTCTCGTCTGTCAGAATATTTAAATCATCGTTCCTTCACACTTCAGCCCGTCACACAACATCACAGCAACTCAGCTCGGCAGAGCAGCCTGTGATGATTGGAACTCTGTGCCTGGTGTGCAAACACACACACACACACACACACACACACACACACACACACACACACACACACACACACACACACACACACACACACACACACACACACACACACACACACACACACACACACACAGACACACACACACAGGAGTTCTTCTTGATTACTGGGGACATTTACTGTATACCTTTTCACACATTTATATTATCAAGATCTACTGGACAACCTCAGTGACCCCCGTTAGTAAATTCAAGCTTTCCCTCTTCCTTTTTCTTGAGCCTTCCTGTTCTTCTCTTCTCGTTTTCTCTGCTTCCTCTGTTGCGGTGTTTAGGTATTCACTTCTGTTTGATACTGAGGCAAGAATTCACAAACATTACGAACTACGACCTTGCATTAGTAGCGGGACTACCAGGCCTTCCTATTTCTACCACGGCTAATATTACTGCTACTAATATCCGGTCAACATACTGTGTGGTCAATCCATAGTGATAACTGTCATACTTGTGGTAAAAATAATTATTATTCCTGTAATAAATAATAATAATAATAATTATAATGATAATAATAATCAGACCTACAGTAATAAAAATAATAATGATCTGACCTAAAATAATAATAATCAGACCTACAGTAAAAACAACTGAACCTGCATTAATCATTAGAGTAGTAGTAATAATAATGCTAATTAATTGAATCTACAGTAGAAATATCAGATCTCAAGTAGGAATAACCAGATCTGCAGTCGTAATTGTATGTGTGTGATAATCGAATCAGTAGTAATAACCAGGTCTACAGTAGAAATTGGAGCTGCAGTAGGAATAACTAGATCTGCAGTAGGAATAACCAGATCTGCAGCACTAATAACGGAATCTGTCGTAATAATTACTCAATCTGTTGTAATAATAACTCAATCTGTAGCAATAATAACTGGATTTGCAGTAATGATAACTGGCTCTGTAGTAATAATAACTGGATCTGCAGTCTTGATAACTGGACATGCAGTCGTCATAATAAAATCAGTAGTAATAATCATATCTACAGTATTAATCCAACTTTTTTATAAATTAAAACTTGTATTTAGGATTTTCAGATGTTCCAGCTGATAATAGGATCACCAGAGGCTGACAAGAGGTGTGTGTTGTGTTGAACATTTCATGCTAGATTTGTGTCATAGCTTTGTTCCTACCCTGAGGATATATTATCCTGTAATGGAAATTGTCCTATAAACATGTACAGGACATTAACCCGAGCAGAGTTGAGCTGGGATGATGCAGTGGATGTCACACGACATGAGGAAGAGTGTATTAGTTCTGATCCTGACTTAGCAGTCGAATCAACAGCTGAGAATCATTTTACTCCAACTGATCCGTTAATAATCAGATCACGACCTGAGGACTGCAGGCGAGTGTTTCAGGGTTATAGACCGTTTTTGTCTCCGTTCAGTGTGTCGACATTAATCGTGATACAAAAACAGCTTCTGTCTGTTAAGTTCATCAGCTGATGTCGGTCAGCTGACTCTGTAAAACATTCAGTTTGGTCTCAGGCCTCATTCTTCACCCCATTCAGTCATCAGGCGGGCGTGTTTCCATCGGTGGCCTCTGCTGTGGTCCAGACGGAATACCGACTACTTATCCTCACTCTGTAACCTCTGTGTGCGTCTCTATTCTTAAAAAGAGAATTAATATGCAGGGCTGTTGAGCGGTGGATGTAATGATTTGTGGTGTTGTGTCATTGCTGCAGTGTTAACTCTGTAAATAAGTGCGGTGATACCTGGACAGGTGTCTCATGGTTAACATGCTAGCTACTCGCTCTTTGGTATCCTCTGACTCTTAGAGGTGCTGATATGGAGATGAATCGGTTCATGTAGTTTCCACTAAATGAAATTTTATCTGTTTTTATTCATTTAACTCCCTTTTTCTATAATTCATTTTTTAAATTCAGTGATTGTAATCATAAAGTTCTTATCTCTTGTAAAACATCACAGCAATGTGCACAGTGTTGTTATCCTCAGCGATTGGATGTCTCCAAATATGCTGGTCCCGTTCACGTTGGATGTGCGGGCATCCGACATGGAAATGTGTACGATCATGGGCCATAAAACAAGTATAAATAGTGATCTATTCTGGACACGCCTTTCAGAGGTGATCACAAGGCCAAGTGTGACTACGTATATTGTTTGAATATCAACATCACAGGGTGTTCCTGTGTAATAGTCACAGGACACACAATGTCAAATAAAACCAGTAATAACAGACATTTCACTGCTTTCAAAAACTCAGGACTGATTCAAGCGACTCTATCTGCATTAATCGACATGTTTCTCTCAGACTCCACCCCTCCTGCCTGCGCTGGTGTGTGAATCAGAGTGCTTAAATGTTCTTTTATTGTGGCAATACACGCTAATGAGCCATGACATTAAATCACCTGCCTGCCGTTTGTGTGCGTCCCATTTTGTTCTGACCCGCTGAGATTCCACTGGACCCCTGAGGGCGTGCTGCGATTCCTGGTGCAGGACATCTTCACTCCTCTAAACGACAAAGTGGGACCTCCATTGACATCCCTCAGACGTCTGAGCCTCAGGCACCCGTGACCTTGTCTCCAGTTCACTGCTTGACCTTCCTTAGACCACTTTTGCTGACTCGGTAATCCAGCATTTCAATCTGGTCCCACAAATCCTTACTTAAGACCATTTTTCCTGCTTCCAATGCATCGACTTCAAGAGGAGATGATCACTTACTGCCGGATATATCTTACCCACTGACAGGCACCATGGTAACCAGAGAATTGGCGCTTCTGCTCGACCTTCTTTGCCTTCTTATTTATCTTATTCTCATTCTTCTCGTTTACAATGACTGCATTCAGTCTGGGTGATTCTCCAGCACATTTTATGGTCATCTTTTCCACTAGTGTAGATTTTATTTAGTCTGTTTTTCAACGGCTCCTCTCTTAATGATCTACCCTTTAAATGGTTGTCTATTCCTCTGGCTCATCAAACTCGTGTTTCAGGCGCAGGAGGAGCACACTTAGCAGAAACAGTAGAAAACCGATGCTTTATTCCTGGATCCTGGTACCCATTAGTTCATCAGTCCCAGTGGAGAGACTCAATACAAGTTTGACTCCCTGACATCCTGCACAAACTGGAGACGGTCTACATCAAGTTGTGTTTTCTGTTGTTGTCACTGATGATGAATCCTTGAGTGTTTGTGTGGATATCACTCTGCAGTCGTACCAACAGACGAATACACTCCACAGTCTGTCTCTGGAGATAACCACCAATTACAGCAGGCTCAGAGGAAGCAGCTAGCGGTGTTTTTGTGTGTGTCTGTGTACGCACGCTCTCACCTGTTAAATCATTTCTGTGCTGCGTAAACTTATAAATAAATATTTCAAGGGAATCTCCTGCAGTTCTGTCTCAGTATGTCGCATCCCCAACGCTTGGAAACAAATTGATTCCACTCCATTGATAAATCTGATGATTATCAGAGGTTTGCCAAAGTCAAATCCATCAAGAACAGTTTAAATAGATCCATACAACATAAATCTGAAGGGGTAATGGCCCGTTCCTCAGCCTCGCCTACGGTCATGGAATTTTGCTTCCTTCACTTTCATTCAACTTAGCTTCATGGACCTGGTCTGATCTTGATGGTTCTGAGCTCTTCTGGGTCATCTGGGACGGCGGTGGTGAACAGCTCAGTGTTGGAGCCACATCTGATTCGTTCATGTGATGATAAGGATTTTTATGGGTTTGAATCTTGTTGCTTCCAGCTGCATTTGATGATCTGTCATCTACCGGTATCCACTTGGCTCACTACCATTAACACATTCATGTAGGACTGTTGTGTGATTGTCCCTCCTCTCTCCCTGTAGCAAGAGCGAGCAGGGTGGATGTTCAGATGTTCTCATTATTTCCTCCAGTTGATACATTTTTTTTTTTTTTTGCGTGTTTTAAATGTTCAGACCCGGTGGATAGAGCTTGTTGAGATGATGCTCTTACACAATGTATGGTTCTTTGTTTCCATAGAAACACATAGACCTAATTGACCACACAGACAGGGTGACTCAAGAAACTGCTTTTGCTGCATACTGCCGCACTGAGGAAACTTCGAAAACAACTAGTTCAGAATTTTGCACTATAAAATTTTGACTTTCGTAACCTGCTATTGTTAAAAAGCACAAAAATCAAACAACACTGACTCCTTGTTCCTGTCAAAATTGACTGAAAATAATTCAAAAAAATCCCCAAAATGTATTTCATGTTTGTGTTTGAATTAAGAGAGTTTACAGAAATATGTTTCCTAGTGTGAACCTGAACATGGTTGTCAAACAAGTGTACTGTTGTGCTTTAAATCAGTAGTCCCCAACCCCTGGAACATGGACTGGTACCAGTCCGTGATGCAATTGTTACCGGGCCGCACAGAAGCAATAAAGAACTTACATTATTTCTGTTTTATTTAGTAACTGATTCCGAACAATGTTATGTTGGAAAATTCTGGATTCTCTGCTCCACATTTGTCTATGAGTCACTCTTGACTCTTTTCAAACTGCTTGTCAAAATGGTCACATGACTACCTTCTTAAAGGGGCTGCTCTGGCCCCTAATACAGAATATATAACTGCTAAATTGAAACTACCAAGCCAGAAAAACGAACACGTTGACATGATGCTACGAGGGCGCTGCTTATAAACTTGCATAAATATTGGATTCCCGTTTATTATTATATTTAGAAAAAAAAAGTTTTTATGCTGGTCGTATCATTTTACTTTTGTATTTATCTGCCACATCTTAATGGCCAGTCAATGAAAATAATGTCTGACGTTAAACCAGTCCGTGGTGCAAAAATTTTTCGGAACCACTGGTTTAAATAACAATGAATGATACGGCTGGAGTTTCAGCTCTTCATGGATTCACTTCAAGGGGGGGTAGGATTAGACACAGCTTTTAATTGACAACCCTGACATCCAATAGAGATTTGTTGTAAATAGATGGCGTCCTTAAACAACTTTTCATTAAACGTAGAGGTATATCAATCACCTGTGATCCACTACGGCAGATAAAGCGTACCATACTACATATCTAATCAGCATATGTTTCTACATATGCTGGTGTGTTAGGTCAGAGGTCGTGTGTTAAATGTCACGTGACAGGTCTGTAGTATTGTTTCAGTGAGGTGTTAACACACACCGCCACACTCTACAGTCTTAAAACATTGTTAAACCAACTTCTCTGAATCACATGTTTGCAGGTCTGTGATTGGACGGTACTAGACAGATGTTTACTTTGCATTTGAACTCAGTAGTCGTCTCTGGTGACATCACTCCGCTGCTGTGAGTTGTGTGTCACCAGGTGTCACAGGTGACGGTAAACCTTTAGCTAGCTGTGGGAACTGGATGCGTCCCATTAGACTCTGACCGGTCTGCTTCTGATCCGGTCCCTCCCGCCTCCACTCAGCCAATCAAATAGTCCGACATCACTGGCCTCTTATGACCCGTGGTAGTAACCATGGCAACAACAGCCTGCCTTCAAGAGAACAGTCGTGAATGTTAAGTGGCTCGCAGATGCCGGCTTATCGTTCGTCGGTGTATGAGTGTGTGTGCGTGCATGCGTTCAGCACACACGTAAAAACTGTCAGCTCACAGTTACCTGACGATCGTACCATTTACATAATGCATTAAATGCATAATAGTCCTTGTACTGAAGGTAATCGCTTTGTGCGCCAACGCTCTCAGAACATCTGATGTGAACTTCACCGTCAACTAGAACTGAAAAGAAAAAATTCTAGTGGTGAAAACCTGTTGGGAACATTGAGTTCTTCTCACATGAGAGTGAACATCAACATTTGTGCTTGGTGTGATGTCATAGTTCTGTCTCCCACAACTGAGGTGATCCCAGAGCAGCAGGAATTCAATCAATTCAGGCGTTTAATTCTCTATGTGACTTTGTCTCATTGTCAGAATTAATTCAGTTTATTTTTATGCTTTAATTAAAAATCAAACTTTATCTCAGATGTGCAACGAAGAAGGGACAACTTTACTAATCTGTTCGCCTTTTATGAGGATTTCATTCATTCATATTCAATTTGTTCATGTTGTCAGAGATTACGCTTGTAATCTCAATGAAAAAGAGCTTGAGGTGGAGGTAAACAGTTCAGCACACCCCACAGATTAATCAGAGCTTCCTGAAGCTGCTACAGTTTGAGTGTGGCGCGAAACTTAAATGCAGTCATTTCTTGTCCGTGAGAGACCCGTAATGTTGATCACAGAGGAATTATAGTTGGGAATATGAGCAGCAGCTGAGCTACAGCTAACATCATGATGAAGTTGCAGGTCTCTGTCTGTAATCAAGTGACCATCTTTGGTGATAATCACTAATCAATCCGGGAGGGTAAATATGACCATCCAGTTTGTGGTGTCTGACGTTGGGTCACCCAGGCTGAACGTCATCTGTTCAGCATCCCGTCTCCATCTGGACCGTTGGTTTGTGTTTGTGTAGATTTAATGTAATCACAGTGAACGCCACCCCGCCTCATCCCTATTCCCATTCCACCTTTAGTCCTCAACAGAGGAGCAACAGCTCCCTCCTCCAACAGGTGAACGTGTCAACAGACCGTCGTGTCCTTTTGTAGGTTGTTCTGTACAGCAGGAACGTGAAAACCAGCCCGGAACTGAATGTCGGCGTTATGTCTGCGGGTCCAATGTCTGATTTGATTAATTAAATGTCTGTGAAGGTTCATGGGTGGATTGGACAAAGATTTGAGGAAATGTTGTGACAACAGAGAGGCTGTGTCTCTGCTTCCATCTCCATCTGTGATGCTGTCTGCTGTTCACCAATACCTACAGTATGTAATACAGTCTCTCTTAGCCTGCCCCCTACTGTTACCCAGACCTCCACTCAAACACACTCATCAAAGATGACCTGCTCTCTGCATCTACACCTCAGTAAAACGGCTCCTCAATTAGCACTGAGTGAACTGGGATTGAGCGGGGAGTTCCCTCCGTCTCTGAGGATTTTTCCCAACCCAGAATTCCCAGTTTAAACGTGAAGAATCAGTCTGAATCAGACCACACATTGACTTTGTGGTTCATACTGCCTCCTGTGGTGAAATTTGGCATTGCTCCTCATTTGCTCTCTGACCTCGTGAACACATTAATAGGTAATATTATCAATAATCTCTCATGATTTAGAGGAGTCCTTAAATTCAGCCCTTACATCAAAAGTATTCTTACTTCTCCACATCACATCCAGATAGGGAGTCTATTTATTATTTTAATGTCCAGTTTTTTTCTGACAGAAATCAACGAATTATTATAAAGGAGACTGGCTTCAAAATGATGTCATGTCACTTTAAGCTGGATGGTTTATCTCTAACTTTATTCTCTGGAATCAAAAGTTTGCAGACATCAGATCGCCTCCGATATGTCTCACAGCATCTCGCTGTTGTAGTTCTCACAGCGGCCAGTTGGTGTCACCATTTCCTGTCTCCGCTGCTGGTGGAGCAGGTTGACACATCGGTCCTGCTTCATTTACTGGTTTAACACTGTTTTCACAGTAAAAATAAAGTGTCATGTTGAGAACTGTTGTTGGATTGGATCATTCATCTGTGATTTGATGTGTATCTTGTTTAACCCCATGTCTTCACATCTGCTGTGGCTGGATTTGTAGATTCTATTGATGATTTCTCTCTCTTTACTTTGCAGCAGCTGAAAACAGTTAAGCGTGCCCATTGAGCGCCATCCGTCCTGGAGGTTCTCCTCTCTGCTCATTTCTGAACTTTCCTCCGTCTTCCTTCCTAACCGCCTTGTGTCCTAAAACCGTCCTGAAGAAGCTCAGAAGTCAGACTTCCGGCCTCACGTCTGCCTTCTGACCAGCATGATCACATCAGAGCTCCCCGTCATTCAGTGAGTGAAACAGACGCTGAAGTGAATGATCACAGAACATCAGTCTGGTTGAGATGCTGTCACCTGTGGATGACGGAACTCTTCCTCATGTTGTGTGCTTTGTTCCCCCTTTTTCTCCAGGGACTCATCTAATGAGTCAGGGGCCACAGACACGGTGGGTTTGACTATGAACATGAGTGAGATGGACGACACGGAAGTGAAAGGCAGGAAGAAAAGGGGAAGGCCTGGAAAACAAGCCCCAGTACGTGTGTGTGTGTGTGTGTGTGTGTGTGTGTGTGTGTGTGTGTGTCTGGTTTGAATGAATCTGTATCTGTTTGTTTTCCTTCTGCGTCCTGTTTAACATCTTCATCTCCACAGACGTCCAATAAGAAGCCTCGGAAGTCCCCGACAGACAAATCGATGGGGCCGACGAGAGGCCGAGGAAAAGCTAATGGGGTGGCGCAGCATAATGGAGACGGAGGCGACCCGGTCACCCTGTTTGAGGTGGTCAAACTAGGCAAGAGCGCCATGCAGGTGACGAGCATCACCCACTGACGGGTTCTCTTAATGTCTCGTCCTATTTGAAGCGTCCTGTTACTAAGTATGTCTCTGTGTCAATGTGTTCCTAGTCTGTGGTGGACGAGTGGATCGAGTCGTACAAACAGGACCGAGACCTGGCGCTGCTGGACCTCATCAACTTTTTCATCCAGTGCTCAGGCTGTAAAGGTAAACTGGTGCAGCTACCTGACTGAGATTCCCTTCACCTCCTTTCCTCATTCTGATAATCTCACATCAGTTCTGGTCCTGTTGACGATCCAGCGTCCTGCATCCAATGTGAAAATCAGTTCTCCAATCAGCAGACGTGATCATTGGTTTGGTTTCACACGAGTCATCTTGATCACCTCCAGCACCAACCGTCGCCTGGTGATCACAAAACCACAAATTATATATCAAACAGTGATGAAAGTCAGATCGGATTTTAAAAGAACAGATTTGAGTGACGTCAGGGCACTGTGGTGAACATACTCTGAGTTAAAACCGGTTGTGTGTGTGTGTGTGTGTGTGTGTGTGTGTGTGTGTGTGTGTGTGTGTGTGTGTGTGTCAGCTGGACTGATGATGTCATCACTCCTGTGTTTCCAGGTACGGTAAGGATCGAGATGTTCAGGAACATGCAGAATGCTGAGATCATCCGTAAGATGACGGAGGAGTTTGATGAGGTAACATCTCCGGTTGGAGTCGCTGTCATGCGTCCACGAACAGCAAACAATGTATTTTAAAAAGTGTGTGTAAATACGAGTATATATTCTTTACATGAGTAAAAGATAAACTTATGTGAAGAACCGTCCTGTACGCAAACTTAAAGCAACATGAAATAAAATTAGTATCGGCAAACTGGACAGGAACAACAAATCAATCCTCTGTGCGTCCGTCCGTCCACAGGACAGTGGCGATTACCCCCTCACCATGCCTGGGCCCATGTGGAAGAAATTCCGCTACAACTTTTGTGAGTTCATCAGCGTTCTGATCCGTCAGTGTCAGTACAGCATTATCTATGACGAGTACATGATGGACACGGTCATCTCGCTTCTCACCGGACTGTCTGACTCACAAGTACGAGCCTTCAGGCACACGTCGACGTTAGCAGGTAAAAACCGGGTCGCGTACAGGTTTGACAAAGAGGCTGCAGCATTTCAGTGTGAGTTTATCACCGATCCCTGGTACGGGTCTGGTGTGGGGTTTTTTGTGTCTTGGTAGCCATGAAGCTGATGACGGCGCTGGTGAACGTAGCTCTAAACCTGAGCATCCACCAGGACAACACCCAGAGACAGTACGAAGCCGAGAGGAACAAAATTGCCGGAAAAAGAGCCAACGAGAAACTGGAGCTGCTGTTGCAGAAGAGGAAGGAGGTCAGACACAAATCTTGTATTCATGGTGTTGGTGGAGGATGCAAAAATGTCCAAACATTAAACGGAGCTGCGTTCAATGGACATCGTTTTGTCCTGCCTGTAAGTTTGTGCCGTTAATGTTTGCAGCTCCAGGAGAACCAAGACGAAATAGAGAACATGATGAACTCCATCTTCAAGGGAATTTTCGTTCATCGATACAGGTTGGCTCCGTTGTTACTGCTGTCAGGTCTTGATATTTAGCAGGCGTGTCATCAGTGTCTTTCTTGTTTTTCTTGTAGGGATGCGATAGCTGAAATCAGAGCCATCTGCATCGAGGAAATCGGGGTGTGGATGAAGATGTACAGCGACGCTTTTCTCAACGACAGCTACCTGAAATACGTGGGCTGGACACTGCATGACAGGGTGAGCGCTCCTCCACAGAGTCACTCATCGACCCAACGGTGTTTCAGCAACACCTGCAGGATATTCGTCCTTACAGACGTTCACCTCCTTGCATCTTTTTCCAGCAAGGGGAGGTTCGTCTCAAGTGTCTGAAAGCTCTCCAGAACCTTTACACCAACCGAGAACTCTTCCCAAAGTTAGAGCTCTTCACCAACCGCTTCAAGGTAGGCAGCTTCACCAAGATTGGGGACTGATTGGTTTTCCCGCTCCCACCTGAGCTCGGGACCTTTGAATTGTGTTGACAGGACCGTATCGTGTCGATGACCTTGGATAAGGAGTACGACGTGGCGGTGGAAGCCATCCGATTGGTCACGCTCATTCTGCAGTGAGTCGTGTTCTTCGTCCGTAGGTTCTGAGTGAGGTTTCTCTTTTGGGAGGACACGCTGACGTGGGTTTGAAACCTCTTTCAGGGGCAGCGAAGACGCCCTGTCCAACGAGGACTGTGAGAATGTCTACCACCTGGTTTACTCCGCCCACAGGCCGGTGGCGGTCGCCGCCGGCGAGTTTCTGCACAGAAAGTCAGTCCACGCCATGTTTTCACATCATCTTAGCTTTAAGACAACAATGACGTCACACTCTGTCCTTGTCGCTCTTGTGTGTGTGTTTGCCCTTTGTCCTGTCTGTCAGGTTGTTCAGTCGACACGACCCACAGGCGGAAGAAGCGCTGGCAAAACGAAGAGGGCGGAGCAGCCCCAACGGGAACCTGATCCGCATGCTGGTGCTCTTCTTTCTGGAGAGCGAGGTGAGACAGCCTGGTGTACATCACCCGTTCAGGTGTCAGTGTCGTCGATGATGATGATGAAGATGATGAAGTTATTCGTGGATGTACCTCTCTGCAGCTTCATGAGCATGCGGCGTACCTGGTGGACTCCCTGTGGGAGAGCTCTCAGGAGCTGCTGAAGGACTGGGAGTGTATGACTGAACTCCTCCTGGAGGAGCCTGTGCAGGGAGAGGAAGGTGAGACACACACACACACACACACACACACACATTGAAAGAAATGAACCTTCATCCACGTGTGGTTCTTGTCTGTGTGTTTGTTCTAGTGCTGTCAGACAGACAGGAGAGCGCTCTGATAGAACTGGTGGTTTGTACCATCAGACAAGCAGCAGAGGCCCATCCTCCCGTCGGCAGAGGAACCGGAAAACGAGTAAGTCAACTGATACGACGGTACGATTCAGATTAAGAGTCCAGTTGCTTCAGATCCAACCGTCCAAGAACACCGTGACCGATAACGAATGAGACGAGAAGAAGGTTCCAGTAGGTCACGGTCTTCTCAGGTTCTACTTGATCATCTTGTGTCTCGTTCAGGTTCTGACAGCAAAGGAGAGGAAGACTCAGATAGACGACAAGAACAAACTGACGGAACACTTCATCATGGCTCTGCCCATGCTTCTGTCGAAGGTACAACCTTTCTGCACAAGTAAGATTCTCCTCGGATCGGATCCGGGGGTCGTGTTTTATCTGACGGCTCTGTTCTCTCCACAGTACCAGGCGGACTCGGAGAAGGTGGCCAACCTGCTGCAGATCCCTCAGTTCTTTGACCTGGACGTGTATAGCGCCGGGCGAATGGAGAAGCACCTGGACGCCCTGCTGAAGCAGATCCGCCTGGTGGTGGAGAAGCACATCGAGATCGACGTCCTGGAGGCCTGCAGCAAGACCTACAGCATCCTGTGCTCCGAGGACTACACCATCATGAACCGCGTGGACATCGCCCGCTCGCAGCTCATCGACGAGATGACCGATCGCTTCGCTCACTCGGTGGAGGAGCTTCTGCAGGAGGTGGGTGGTGGTGGGGGGGAGGGGAGTGGACGCGCCTGCTTCAGGTACGGTTGCTCGGTAACATGAGAGGAGCTAACAGCTGCTTGGTGTCCTGCAGGCTGAAGAGGCCGACGACGATGACATCTACAACGTTCTGTCGACTCTCAAGAGACTCACGGCCTTCCACAAGTAAAACGCCAAATAGTGTGAAACGTTACTGAATTAAAAGTTCCTCTAAATCCCTTCGATGGCTTCACCCGTGTTGTGTTTCTGTTTCGGACCCAGCGCTCACGACCTGACGCGCTGGGATCTTTTTGGAAACTGTTACCGGCTGCTGAAGGCAGGGATCGAGCAGGGATCCATGCCGGAGCAGATCGCCGTCCAGGCCCTCCAGTGCTCCCATTACTCCATCCTCTGGCAGCTGGTCAAGATCACCGAGGGGGCCCCCAGCAAGGTACTGGTTGGAAAACTCACTGATGTCAGACCAGTCTGCCCTCCCAGTATGGGTAATAACAGTCGTGTGTGTGTGTGTGTGTGTGCGTGTGCGTGTGTGTGTGTGATTCCCTCTGCAGGATGACCTGGTCGCCTTACGGAGGGTGGTGAAGTCCTTCCTGGCCGTGTGTCAGCAGTGTCTGTCTAACGTCAACACGCCCGTCAAAGAACAGGTGAGACCCAGGCATCAGTCACCCCCCCCCCCCAGCTAGGTCCCACTGGTGGTTCTGAGGGAGGGGGCTGGGGGGGGGGTCCATCCTGAGAGCTGCTGTAACCTGATGAGTAACAGCTGGTTTGTGATGCTGCGTTGTCAGGCGTTCATGCTGCTGTGTGACCTCCTGATGATCTTCAGCCACCAGCTGACCTCTGGAGGGAGGGAGGGGCTCCAGCCGCTGGTTTTTAACCCCGACAGCACTCTGCAGAACGAGCTGCTCAACTTCGTCCTGGACCACGTCTTCATTGACCAGGACGACGAGAGCCAGAGCATGGGTGAGGCCGCCGCTCTGCCGCAGATGACGTCATATCGTTAACGTTAATCGTTATAAATTTGTGCAGACATGCGGTCTGATTTTCAAACAAGAGCGGGTTTTGTTTTGTTTTTGCATTTGGTGTGGCGGTCACGCCGTCCTACTCGTCACACGTTCTTCTCTGCAGAAGGTGACGAGGAAGACGAGGCCAACAAGATCGAAGCGCTCCACAAACGAAGAAATCTGCTGGCGGCGTTCTGCAAACTCATCATCTACGACATCGTGGACATGCCCGCCGCCGCCGACATCTTCAAACACTACATGAAGGTGGCTGCCGGTCATGTGACTCAACATCCGCACATTTCACATTTCTGGCGTGCTAACTGGTGTTCTGTTTGTTGTTTCTCAGTATTATAACGACTACGGCGACATCATCAAAGAGACTCTGAGTAAAACCAGACAGACGGACAAGATCCTGTGTGCCAAGACGCTCATCCTCAGTCTGCAGCAGGTGAGACGCCGATGAAGACGGCGTTCTCTGCTCGGGTGTTGTTGCTGGTCGTCTGCAGACGTGTCTTTGTCTTCTCATGTCGTACCGACGCTCCTCTGTTGCAGCTGTTCAACGAGCTGCTGCAGGATCAGGGGCCCAACTTGGACCGGACGTCGTCTCACGTCAGCGGGATCAAGGAGCTGGCTCGCCGCTTCGCGCTCACTTTCGGACTGGACCAAATCAAAACCAGAGAGGCCGTCGCCACGCTGCACAAGTGAGCTCCATCATCCGGGAGGGGTTCGAACCAAATTCAGAACACGTGGAGAAAACTGATTTGAATCTGTTTGTCTCGTTCGATCTCAGGGACGGCATCGAGTTTGCGTTTAAGTACCAGAATGCTCGAGGAGCCGAGTTTCCTCCCATCAACCTGGCCTTCCTGGAGGTTCTGAGCGAATTCTCCTCCAAACTGATTCGGCAAGACAAAAAGACAGTGTAAGTGCCGTAGTCCATTTTTAATTTCAATCTCAGTATCCCCCACCGGGGCTTAAGTGTGCCGTCTCTCCACAGCCACTCGTACCTGGAGAAGTTCATGTCGGAGTCGATGTCGGAACGCCGGGAGGACGTGTGGCTGCCGCTGATCTCCTACAGGAACAGCCTGCTGACCGGAGGAGATGAGGACCACATGTCTGTCACGTCGGGGTCCAGCAGCAAGACGGGTTCGGTCCGCAGCAAGAAGGGACGACCGCCGCTGCATAAGAAGCGCATCGAAGGTGAGGATCAGAGCGGTGTGACGGCTGAACAGGAGACAGGAAGTGAAAGAAACGCCACATGGGTGGAGTCAAGGCACCTTCGACAGGAGGGGTGCCCCAACCGCTGCTATAACTGATCCGGGGTCTGTTTTCTGTAGAGGAGAGCACCGTGGAGGGCTCATGGATGATGCGTAATGACACCCTTCAGACACCAGGGGCGCTGCAGACACCTCAGCTCACCTCCACCGTCCTCAGAGAGAACCGACCAGCAGAACACATGGCGGACCCCGACTCTGAACCCGGATCAGAGAACGACTACGTACACAAGTAAGCGTCAATGCAGCACACGCAGATACGCGCACTATGCTAACAAAAGTTGCGGTAGTATCAGACGGGTTTTTTTTCTTTTTTTGGCGTCTCAGTCCTCAGATGCAGATATCTTGGCTGGGCGCGCAGAAGATGGAAGACATGAACAGGAAGGACCGGTCGGGGATCAACTACATCAAGTCACGCAGCAATCAGGGCGTCCGGCAGACTGTGTGAGTGTATTCACTGACTTTAGTTCGTTAGCATGGTGCTAGCACGAGACAAAACAAGTTAGCCTTTTGCTATCAGACGATGTTTTGTCGCGATACACCCCTCCCACAGACACAACATCATCATTTAGGGTTTATTATAAATATATTTCTACCCAAAAAAAGCACAGAAAATGTAAAATTAGTGTTTTATTATATGAAATCTGTCAGAACGTGACCGATGGATTTGGCTTTTCCTGCATTTGTCTTTCACGTCTGCCAGTCGTGGGTTGATGGAGGATGACGCGGAGCCCATCTTTGAGGATGTGATGATGTCATCGCGGGGTCAGCTGGAGGACATGAACGAGGAGTTTGAAGACACGATGGTGATCGACCTGGTGAGCGACACTCTGAAGGTGAAATCGGGTGTTCGTTTGTTCGTTTTTAAACGTCACGTTTTTTTTCAGCCGCCGTCGAGGAACAGACGTGAACGGGCGGAGCTGAGACCGGACTTCTTCGACTCTGCAGCGATGATCGAGGACGAGTCGGTGAGTCTGATCGGAGCGTAGTTGAGAATTTTTAAACTAATGTAAAATCAAAGTTTGAGACTTCACCTCCTTCTGATGGACAGTTTCACTCCGACTGAATCTTGCCGTGTTCCCTTCCGTCCAGGGTTTCAGCATGCAGATGTTCTGATCCGACAACATCAGATGCACATCGGGACTCGACGCAGGAGGGGAGGGGCTTCTTAACAGACATCGCCTGCCAATCAAACACTCGAGTAGAAGAAATGTCACCGGAGTCAGATGAGGACCGACTGGCGGATCCGAAACTTCATCGTCTCCAGCTCCCTGGGATGAACTGATGAAGGAGTCTTCCTCGTCTTCCTCACATGTACAGTCGTTCCACGTTTGATCCATCATGTCGGAAGGTCTCAGTGATGTCACTGCGACCCATCCTCGGCATGCGTGCGTGGAGACGGCAGTCGAGTCAACGGACCTGAAGGAAGTGATGTCGACGTTTGAAGCCATGCCCCCTTACACCTGAGCCCAGACTGAAACCCCGCCCACTCACCACACACCCTCCAATGACGTCTAATTGAAGTAAAACAGACTTTGTCTATATTTTGAAGTGTGTAGTTTTAGTACTGATGTTTTAAAACATTTTCTGTTGGTCTCTGGCCCCGTCCCCACACCCGTCAGTCATCTCAAGGTCGGACTGTTGATGTACGGCGTCTCGCAGGTCAGTGTTTCCTAATCAATCAGTAAGTGTTTGATCGCTGACTGTTAGATTGTTTCCATTCATATCATTTATTGATCGCTGATCTGGATCCACCTGTAAATATCTGAAACATTCAAAAACCTGGTTTGTTTGTTGTTTTTTTTTGTGAACCTAAAGTCTTTTTAATAAAATCTGTAATCAATTTATGAATCAGTTCTGGCTGAGGTTGACTGGCGGTTCTTTTTTCCTCTCAGCATTCACATCCCTGTTGGAAGTTCTGACAGTATCATGTGACGCGGATCCAGTCGGTCCCACAGACCGGTTGGTAACACCTGGCACACTGACTAAAAATAAAATGCACCATTTTATTTACAGTCACACCGATGGATCAGTCGCACGGTGGCCATCTTCATCTGAATCTGTTAGGTCCATAAATATTGGGACATCAACACAATTCTAATCTCTTTGGCTCCATACACCACAACAGATTTAAAATAAAACTAACTAGAACGTATTTTGACTGCAGACTTTTACCTTTAATTTGAGGGTATTTACATAAAAATTTGGTGAACGGTGCAGGAATTTGCAGTGCAGGAAGTTTTTAATTGTGCATCTTTTTAAGGGACAACTGACTTGGATAGTTATTGCTATTTTCTCATTATTTCATCATCAGATAAAATGTCTGGAGGTGATTTACATTTGCATTTGGAATCTGCTGCTGTCAACTCTCATCTCTCTGACATCCAAAGCTGTTGCTATCAGTGCAGCAAGGCATAAACAGGATGAAAAATCAGAACAAAACCAACAGATGGATGACAAGAACATAAGGTGTGGTCAAATCATCTGTTTGGAATATTCGTAAAAACACCAGTGAGCTCAGCAACAACAAAAGATATGAGAGTCCACGGAAACCAACTCAGAAGAATTCATCCCTGGTGAAGAAAATCCCAGATCAAGAACTCTCCAGGAAGTAGGTGTACATGTGTCAAAGTCACTAGAGTGAGCACAAAGGCTTCACCACAAGATGAAAACCACTGGATGACCAGATAAGAGTTTGTCAAACATCTAAAAATGCTTTTCCAGTTCTGGAACAACATCCTGTGGACAGATGAGTTAAAGATCAACTTCTACCAGAGTGATGGAAAGAGAAGAATATGGAGAAGGAAAGGATCATCAACATACACCTCACCAGTGAAGTGTGGTGGTGATCATGTTGTGGTGCCATGTATGGATGAACATGGACCTGGTTCCTCCATTTTTATTGAGCAGGAAAATGACTTCTAGATTAGATTAGATTAGATTAGATGTACTTTAATGATCTCAAATTGAGAAATTCAATATTACCAGAAGTGGTTCTGGTAATATCTGCTCATATTCATCCAAATGCTTCAGAACTCATTGGTCGGTGATTCTATGTGCAGATGGACAATGACGCAAAGTAAACTTCAAAAACAAGAGTTATTAAAGGTAAATAAGTGGAATGTGGAAATGGAACTCAGGTGACAAATACTTTTTCCACTCCACTCATTAGTTTGTTAGTTATCATCAACAAGCAGGGACTAAAGACAGCTACAGTAGAGTCCTGGCAAAGTATCACCAGGGATGAGACCCACGCCTGGTGATTGTGGCTCCAGACTTTAACACAGATTGAAAAAAACCCCAAAACTTTATTGACTGAATTATCGTAAACAAATTGTGTACAAAAACATATAACATTTGCCAGGGGGTAATATATAAGAACATTGCATGGTGTCAAACAATTCGTAAGTCCAGTACTACAAATATTTAGTGTTTTTAACACTAAATATGTTTTTTAACACATTTTGTTTTGTGAATGACATTTCTTAATGTAAAACTTTGTAAAAAAAAAAAAATTAGAAGGTTTCTAATAAGAAAATATTTTTTGTTTGCTTGTTTTCTAAAAAGCAAAACAACATTTTCCTATTCCAAAGAGAAATTCCCGTTGTCCACAAATGACGTCGTGCGTAATGTCGTCATCACGGCTGCTTGATTGTCTAATTGGCTGGAACGATTTGACGTGGGAAAACACGGAAACACACTTCCGCCACAGAATCCCTATTGGTTGTGGCAATTACTAGCACGTTTCCTATTGGCTCAAACCTGTTTAGCTCCCGCCCCTACCTCCGGAGGAGACGCAGGGGACAAATGGCGGCCTACGTCGGGGTTCGTTGCGGGAGCAGACTGATAAACGGCTTGCGGACTTCTTTCAAGTGTCTGGCGCCGGTGAAACTTGCCGCTGTCGCAACTGCAGTCCCACGGACGCACCGGCTAGCGGACAACCGGTGTTACTCTCTCGGCCACCAGTCCGTTAAGGAGCGGATCGACTCGAAGCGGAGGGCGGCGCTCGCCGGCGGAGGGCAGAGGAGAATAGATGCTCAACACAAGCGGGTAAACGTTAGCTCAACGGGCTAAGCTAACCCTGTGTTTACATTAGCATACGTGCGGCTAGCTCGAGCAGCTGCTGGTTGAACCACATGGCTTCTGACCCGCGTTGTTTCCAGGGTAAACTGACCGCCAGGGAGCGGGTGGAGCTCCTGTTAGACCCGGACTCCTTCGTGGAGTCGGACATGTTTGTGGAGCATCGCTGCTCTGACTTCGGGATGGAACAGGACCGAAACAAGGTGACAAGATGACGTCATCAGCGTTCACCTGCAGCTTCTTCTACCTGGGCTGACATGACTGTGGTCTGTTTTCAGTTCCCCGGTGACAGCGTGGTGACCGGCCACGGCCGGATCAACGGCAGGCTGGTTTACGTGTTCAGTCAGGTAAGACGTGGAAATATGTTATAAGTGAGTTTAATAATTAATATACAATAAATTAGTTTCTCACGCCCTAAGCCAGCTTGGATAGGCTGCAGCTCCCCGCAACCCGCGACAGTGGATGAAGCAGTTGTGAAAATGAATGAATGAATTTTTTTAAAATATAAATACTAATTTTATAAGTAACATTCTAATATTATATTTTGCATAATATATAAATAGCCTCACTCTGTCGTCTATTCAGGACTTCACTGTATTCGGTGGTAGTCTGTCTGGGGCCCACGCTCAGAAAATCTGTAAGGTAGGTCTACGGTCTTGTAGGCAGCATGTTGCTCAGTGTATTTGAATTTGAGGGCACACTTTAAATAATACACATGCAGATTATGGACCAGGCCATGACAGTTGGCGCACCGGTGATTGGTCTGAACGACTCTGGAGGAGCTCGGATCCAGGAAGGAGTGGAGTCTTTGGCTGGATACGCAGACATATTTCTGGTAGGTGTGGAGCCCTAAATGCCACAAAAGAATCAAGCAGTGATTCTTAAATGAACTCATAGTTGTTTGGGATCACTTCCTGTCAGGTTCAAGCCTGAGTTAACCTGTTTTGGTGCATTCATCATCTTTCTGATGTTGACATGAAAAGAGATAACTGAACCCGGTATTGGTTCTGTTTCAGCGGAACGTGATGGCTTCGGGAGTCGTCCCTCAGATTTCCCTTATCATGGGCCCCTGTGCAGGAGGCGCGGTCTACTCCCCCGCCCTCACAGATTTCACCTTCATGGTGAAGGTAGGCGCCATACACACACATGCACACACATGCACACACACACACACACATACACAGACACACACACACACACACACATCTCTGTAACATGACGAGGTAAAGTAAATAAACGGAGCACGTCCTGAGACACTCACCTGAGTTCACCTGTCTGTGTGTGTAGGACACCTCCTACCTGTTCATCACAGGACCTGATGTGGTGAAATCCGTCACCAATGAAGATGTGACTCAGGAGGAGCTCGGCGGAGCCAAGACTCACACCACCGTGTCGGGTTAGTTTGGTTTGAGCCCTCTGAATCAGGAAATGTTGATGGAGTCCTTTGCCGCCATCTCTCAGACGCCAGGAACGCATTATCTGGGGGTTATTGCTCATCGCAAATCTTATCGTACTGTCAGGGTGCTGTTGTCATGGAGATCTAGCGTACACTTGAACTGATAGGTAGCCATTCTGCAGTTTCTAACGGTGGCTTGTGTTGCAGGTGTGGCTCATCACGCCTTCGAGAACGATGTCGAAGCTTTGCTCAATCTCAGAGAGTTCTTCAACTTCCTGCCGCTGAGCAACCAGGACTCCGCCCCCGTGAGAGAGAGCCATGACCCCAGGTGACCGATCACGCCTGCCTCCTCAGGACACGATAAGCAAATCAAATCTATCCTGTCTAGACAATCACGTCATCCTGATCTCCGTTCAGTGATCGTCTGATCCCGTCGTTGGACACCATCGTCCCGTTGGAGTCGACTAAGGCCTACGACATGTTGGACATCATCCTGGCGGTACGTCCGGAGGCCCTCAGGGTCGCCGCCGCCCATCTGACGTTTGTCTGACCGTCCTCGTGTCTCCGTCTGTCCAGATCGTGGATGAGAGGAACTTCTTTGAGATCATGCCCAACTACGCCAAAAATATCGTGGTGGGATTCGCCAGTATGAATGGGCGCACTGTGGGCATTGTGGGTAATCAGCCAAAAGTGGCCTCAGGTGAGTGATATCGGTGATAATTGGAGCGTGTTTATGTTCCTGATCCGATCAATAATCACTCCCTGTTTGTGTGCCGTCTGCCAGGCTGTCTGGACATCAACTCGTCAGTGAAGGGAGCTCGCTTCGTACGCTTCTGTGATGCCTTTAATATTCCTATCATCACCTTTGTGGACGTTCCAGGCTTCCTGCCAGGTACAGCTCTCCTGCTGCATTTGCGTGTCAGACCGACCCATGTGTACGTCTCTGTCGGGTCATTAAAATAATCTGCCGTGATGTCGCCGACAGGTACGGCTCAGGAATATGGAGGCATCATCCGACACGGAGCCAAACTGCTGTACGCCTTTGCAGAGGCTACCGTCCCGAAAATCACAGTCATCACCAGAAAGGTGCGTCGATTTAGACCCTTTGCGAGTTTTGGGGCGGAACCGCCTGAGCCCCACTTCGAGTCATCGAACTCCTGTGTTTCTTTAGCCGATGAAGCACCATCCACTGTCAGTCGGGGGAGGGAGCCACACAAACCTCAGCCTACATTTTGTAACACTTAGAATGGAGCATTCATCCTTCTGTCAAAAGGAGCTTAGAGGATGTTTTAGATGCTTGGATCTGAGTCACACTTACAGGTATTAAACATCCCCAAATTACGGGATGTATTAAAATATTTAACGTTACCACAGAGGAGTAGTCCCATTCTGGTGGCATCTGGGAAAACCTGTTTCCTCCATTGTGTTGCTGCAAACTGCCAGTGGGTTGTAGTCTCATTAAATTTGATAGATCACTTTTACGTTAGTTCGAGAATGTGCAGCGGAGTCTGCCTTTGTTTCCGAGACGAAGGCAATTAAACGGCGTGACTCAGAAGCTTAGAAATAATTACTAAGATAACATGTCAATGGCCTCCAGGCTTATGGTGGAGCTTATGATGTGATGAGCTCCAAACACCTGCGAGGAGACGTGAACTACGCCTGGCCCTCAGCGGAAGTGGCTGTCATGGGTGCTAAGGTATGGACTCGTTCATTTTATGGCCGTCCTTTTGCCTGGAACCGTCAGACATCAGGCTGACATTCTGAACATCTTTCCCAGGGTGCTGTGCAGATCATCTTCAGAGGGAAGGAGAACCAGGCCGAGGCAGAGGCCGAATACGTGGAGAAGTTCGCCAACCCGTTCCCAGCTGCCGTCAGAGGTATATGTCGTATGAGGGTGCGGAACCCTGCGTAACGGCAGCAGCTTGATCCGCTAGGTCGTGTTTTGGGGACCGGAGGTTGGCTGGTTCAACACCAGTGTGGGCCAAAAAGTGTGGAGTGTGAACTGGTAGCTGGAGAGGCGCCAGTTCACCTCCTGCTTAGGTACCCTTGAGCAAGACACCAAACTCCTTAGCCCTCAGGGTGGTACATAGCTTCATTTAAAAAAAAAAAAGAATATAAAACCTAGAAAAACAATGAATTTTTAAAAAAGTTTTTCTTCTTTTCCATTGGGCTTTTCCCTTCAGGGCTCGCCACAGCGAATCAGTTGCCTCCATCTAACCCTGACTTTTGCATCCTCTTCTCTCACACCAACTCTCACAACAACTAATTGCTCTGGACTGTTGACCCTAAGTACTTAAACTCCTTTTTGGTTCCTCAGACTTTTCTCTTATTTCAGTTTTAACTGGTAAGCAAAATAATCAGGTTGGGTAACTTCATTGAAATGGTAATTATAACGTGGTGATTCAAATACTGTGACTAAAATGTTGAAACTTCATGTTCGCATTAGTTTCTTCAATCTTAAACTGACGTTTTGCGTCATATCGTATGTTAAACGATGGCTCAAATTTTGCCCGGTTGAATGTGTTCTAGGTTTTGTTGATGACATCATCGAGCCATCAACCACTCGTAAGAAGATCTGCAGAGATCTGGAGGTTCTGGCTAGCAAGAAGCAGATGAACCCCTGGAAGAAACATGCCAACATACCCTTGTGAAACCCTCCTGAACGTTGACAGAGCAGCAGCGCTGGCACTATGAACAGTTGTTTCACAGGCTGCTAAACCTTCAGATGTAACTGGAATGTTGTTGTGTGACTGTCATTATCTCTGGTTTCACCTCTGGTGGGGATAAATCAAGTCCTACTCAGTTCAGCTTGTCAGCTTGTATGTGTGGCTGACGTTCAGCTGATTGATGTGAATCATCGACGCCTGGAACTCTAACCTGAATTAAAATGTGTCAGTGTGTTATTGACATGCAATGTGGATGTTCTTTCATTGAGGCGATGTTTGCGTTGATAAATTTTTGGATAATTGTGACACGCCATGTACACCACCACAATGGATTTTAAATGAGATCAAATGTGCTTTGACTACGGATTTTCACCTGTGATTTGAGGACTCTGATATCCAAATCAAGTGAATGGTGTGTTACTAAAGGTACCTCCCACTTTTTAATGGACCACAATTAATGGGACAAACTAAATAATCAAACTTTCAGTTTTTAATATTTGGCTGTGAATCATTTCCAGTCAGTAACAGCCTTAATATTTAAATTTATCCTTTTCTTTGAATGTTTTTGTTGTTGATTGACTCAATCTATAATTGTGGTTTGAGGTCATTTAAATGCCATTACTATAAATATGCAAGTACTATTCCCTGAGACTGACCAGAAGCAATAACGGGACAAAAAAAACAACACATAATAAATGAAATCTTGTAGTACCTCTATGTAACTTTAACATCTCTACCTCTGCTGAATAAAACCCAATGAGGTTTTCCACCACACTGACTGGAATGACGAGCTGATGAACTTCCTTTTAATCAAGTCAGACACGCCCATTTATGATTGATCGCTCTGTTTATTTCCATTAAGTTTCTCAGTTAACTCCACCCATAGTTGTCATCAACTTGCAAAACATTCAAAGTTCAGTGTTAGCGTCAGTTAATGCATCCTGGCAGAAACCTAACCCAAACATTGGTTCCTACATCATTTATATCCTGGAGAGAGACAACCAGACAACATCAGAACAATACATAATAAAATAATAAAATGAAATACAGGTACATTTAATTTTGAATAAAGTTGTTCTCTTGAAATGGTTTTTAAAAATTACTCTGAAAAATAATCAAGTTTACATCATTTCACCCAACTTATCGTCTGTCCACCACAAATACTGGACTCTTAAAATTACTAAAAAACAACAATGTCATGTTACTGTACAATAAATAAGAATAAAAACATTTAAATGTGTGTGTGTTGTTCTAATATTTGTGTCAGTTACTTTTACAGTCGTACCTCAACTTATGAATGTCTCTACTTAAAAAATATACTACTTGCGAAATTTCTCAGCAGGAAAATATTACCTCTAGTTATGAAAGAAATTTCGAGTTACGTAAGGTAAAAACACAGTATTGGCTGATACTCGAATCTCCCACAGGTTCCTGAACGCAACATTCTCATAGCTGCTCTGCCATTGGCTATGAGTATCTTCCTGGCATCCCATTGGCTAAGAGGGATGCCACTCCACCTCTGTGTGGACCTAGATCGGTGTTTATGCAGGGTCTTCGTCATTCGTCTCTGGACCCTGGGGTGTTCTGATAGTTTTGCGCAAATATACTGTATTAACTTTTTGAGTACGTATTCGTTATGGACCCCAAGAAAGTGACGGAGAAAAGAGGAAAAGAAAAGACGAAGAAAAGAGTTTTTTTGTCCGTACAAACAAAGCAAGAGATAATAGAAGGGCATGAGAAAGGGGTGCGTTTGGTTGATCTCACAAAAGAATATGGCCGAAATGCATCTACAATCACCACGTTATTAAAACAAAAGGGAGTTTAAGGAGTTTAAGGCATTGTGTGGGTGGTTGGAGAAGTTCAGAAGGAGGACTGGAATTCACTCTGTTGTTCATGGTGGGATAGGAGCGCATGAACCAAAGAGGGCAAAAAACAATGAGGACAGCAGTGAAAAGGTAAATGACCGTCATTTTTATTCTTTACTCTATTCTTTGTTTTTTTACGTTATGCACAGCCCGCATTTATTGTGTAATAATCTAATTGTAACATGTATTTGTTACATGTTTTGATGCATTTTTATGCTTTATAAAACATTTATGTTGGAATTTTTGAGGGCTTGGAACGAATTAGGGCATTTCCATGGAAAACGCGTCTCTTCTTAAGTAATTTTCTACTTGGGTAATTTCTTCCGGAACCAATTAATTTCGTAGGTAGAGGTACCACTGTACATACATATACAGTATACACACACGTTAAAACAAAAAAAGTATACACGGTGAGGTCCATAAATATTGGGACATCAACACTATTTTCATCTTTTTGCCCTGTACACCACCATATTGGGTTTGAAATGACACAAACGGTACGTGCTTTAAGTGCAGACTTCCAGCTTTAATTTGAGGGTATTTACATCCTAATCAGGTGAACGGTGTAGCAATTACAACAATTTCTACATGTGCCTCCCACTTTTTATGCGACCAAAAGTAATTGGAAAATTGGCTGTTCAGCTGTTCCGTGGCACACCTTCTCCTGATTGGTGTGCCGTCAGCCTTGATTGGCCCAAGCCCTGCCTCGTCACCTGGGATGGACAACTTAAAAGCTCTGCAATGCCATTCAAGCAGAGCAACTGTCTGACTGTGGCAGCACGCCTTAGAGAGCAGCATCGAACTGTGACCTTATGATTTGTGACCGTGTGATTTGTAACCTTGTGATTCGGCTTTTGTGATTTTGATTAGTGTACACCCTCGTTAAAGAGTTGGTTGTGTTTTTTGTTCCATTTAGTAAATTTGTGTTAGTGAAGTTTGCATTTTTGAATCTCTTAAAGAGTCCTAAATTTAATGCATTTTTGTTATTGTTAAACAGTGCCCATTGGCCTTCCTTTGTTACTTACAAGAACAATCTTAGTTAAACCTTTGTACTTAAAGCGAGAATTAAAAATTAGAAAATAAATGTTCCCCCTTTTTATATCCTAGTTATGTTATTTCCCCAGTCCTCTAGCGTGACAGATACGCAGAACCTTGATAACTGAAAGCCTACACATACATCACTGCGTTGACTTTCGGAGCGCTAATTTTCCCAGAACCACTCTTTAAAATTACTGAGTGTTTCGTACTCCTTGTGTCTGCGCAGGTAATCACAAGTTAAACATATCTGTTCTGTCACAAACATGGTCCTCCTTGCTTTAAAGTACCGTTTCCACTCAAAGAACCTGAGGTACATCTCCTCATTCTTGTCCAGGAGCAGCAGATGATCAGCCAGCTCCTTAGGTGAGCTGAAGTCATCCACGTGGATGAAGGCATCTCCCTGGATCACGTTCTCGTAGTTGTGTCTGGGTGGGCCGAGAACCACTGGCACTGTCCCCACAGAGAGTGGGTTGTAGAACTTTTCAGTAATGTAGTCCCTGTGGATGGAGTTCTCAAAAGAGAGGTAGAACTTACAGCTGGTTATGATGGACCAGTACTCTACACCAGGGACGTATTTTCCGAAGGCACTTCCATATGTGTCGACCTTGATGTGTTTTTGAAGCTCATTGAAGTATTTTACCCGGACAAGTTCTTCCTTCCAGTTGCTCACTATCCAGCACACCAGCTTGTTTTTTCTGGGTAGGACAAACTCCTCTTTACCATCTGCTGCTTCTATGAATCCATAAGGCACCGGAATGGTGGAGTCCTGACGATAACTGACAGTCAGATTGAAGAGATTTTCAATTGTAGGTATCCTGGGAGTGTTTGTGGGCGATTCCATGTTCATCCAAATCCATTTCTGGAAGGCTGGTCGGTTGAGCTTTGGCAGATTGAATTGATCTTCGTCGAGGTCTCGATGGTGGAAAATGACCCCATCGGCCTGATTGTAGAAGTTCCTGTCTCCTGTGAAGAAGCACCCCTTTATGTTGAAGAGGCAGCTGCAATTGTTCAGCTCGTGTTTTACCCCAAAAGGCCACAGCCACATCAGCACTGTGATCACATCGTCATTGCTGTTGGGGACGACATCATTGCTCTTTTTGGGGACAACTCTCTTTCCTTGTTCTGTTTGTTCTGGTGAATTTACAGGATCTAAAATCGAAATGGCGGATGGATCATAGCACAAGAAAAACAGACATACTAAGCATCCCTCGACAAAACTGCCCAGCAGAATGAGATGTAGTATTCTATGAGCAGGTGCAGATGACATAACACCGTCCTGGAAAGGGCACATCAAAGAAAAGACAAACCAGAAATGAGACATGAACAAAGGATGAAAAATCCATTCTGATCATCAAATCAAATCTAGTCTCAAAGTGTTGCGCATAAATAAATATCCAATCCATCTATTTCTCCACAACGTCATTAGAGGACATAAAAAAACTTCAATGTCACGTAGAAAATCAAATTACCCAAAACAATCACTTGCTCGATAAAGTGTGAAGAGACGGTTGATCTCAAAGGTATGGTCTTCTTATTGATGTTTCTTATGAACATGTAGAGAGAATCAGAGTTAAACAATAGACTTTTGGAAGACAAAGGTTTACCAGATCAATTGAAGGAATCGATTATTGTTCTTCTAATATGAAGACAATGGCCCGGTAAAAGTCTAAACCTCCAGACTGCTAGCATTATCGTCACCCTTGGGGAAAATGAGGGACAGAATGGTGAAAGTCTGACATAGAATGCAAAGAATCAAAAAAGAGTTACCAAATGGTTGTTGGAGGAGGTATTACAGTACTGACTCAGCTTCATGCTTGGAAAATTAAATGACAGTGCAAATTAATCCTTTAAATTCTGAACCATGAAATGAATTGAAGATACAATCTTAATTGAAACTTCTGACGAATTTGTCAATTGTTTTTTTAACATAAATCTGTAAATGTGAGTTTTAATTTGTATGATCTCTGCTAAATCTGGGTTGTTCTTGGAAAAAAAAAGTTATTTATGATGTAGATGTCTTAAAATTCTGAAAGGCCGAATTTATAAAAAATTAGGGGTTTAAAGTGTTTTTAGAGGAAAAGAAAGCAAATGACTGATGTGTAAAGATGTAGGCTGATTGTAATCTGTGGATTAAGACTAAATAATATAGATGTATACTAAGAATGGGTCTCTTTCTGCAACGGTTCAAAGCAGATAGCCGATCATCCAGCCTCATAAGTGGAAGAATTAATTAATAAATAAAGTAACACCGTGCACAAGAGCTGAACAATTAAAATGTGAAAGCTGTTGAAGACAATTCAATATTTTGAAGCTGTTTATTACTTACAGTACAAACTCAGCAGTGTTGTGCCGTCATTTCTGCTTCCTCTTGTTCTTTGTCTTTCTGGTTTATCCAGCACAGGTTCTTTATGCCCCCTACGCCTCCCCTTCATGCTATACATATACAGTGATGTTTCAACACTCCTCTTTCCTCATCTATTGTTACAAAGGCAGAACAAATCACACCCTGATTACTCTTTTGCTCTATTTTAACAGAACATGGAGGGCAAGATAAAGGCTCAGGATGGCCCTGGTCAGGCTGAATTAAAGGGGCTCATGGGGGTTCGGTTGGGTACGGCCCAAAGCAGTTACATGAAGCCATCATCCGAGACGCCGCTATTTTATTTGTTACAGCCAGGGCTTTGAAACCAGTTCATGGAACAAAAAAAAGACTACAGAAACTTGTTGTATTTTTCCAGGAAGCAAAACAAAACAAAAATGTTATACTTTTTAATGTTCTGAAACAGAATCCGTTATTCAAAATAATAGTAACCGGTTAACATCTTCTTTTTTTTGTTCTTAAAAAAATATCTGACCACGTTTCACTTCCTGTCATTCACTCAATGCGTGATGTGAGAGAAGTTGAGGCATATCACCAGCAGTCAAGGAAAAGTCAGCCTCCGAATCTCGATTATATTCATAACAGGTAAACACTGCAGTCTGTTAATCTTAGAAAATGTTTGATTTAGACATCAACTCATTGGCCGCAGCCATTTTCAGATCCGAGTTTCTTGGACTCAGCTCGGAAACTTAAAAACTTTGAAACTTGAATGGTGATGCTTCGCTGCATCATAAGCTGCCGCAACTTTTCCATCTTCCTCTGATTCTCCATCCTCTGTTCCAAACTGGATCACTGCTGTTGTTCTGTCTGAGACGCCGCCGTCTCATTTATTACAGCCCTGACTATTTATGCAGGACCTTGTGTGTTAAGGTTAGGGTTAGGGTTGGAGTTATTACACGTTTTATTTTGGATTAAATTTGACAGAGACACTTGCACTTTGGTGCAGATTTTAATGCACATGTTGGGGAAGATAAATTGAGGTGATGAAAAAGTGATGAGTAAGTTTGGGATCCAGGTAGGGAACTTGGAGGGAAAGATGTTGATAGATTTTACATAAAGAACAGATGGGCGGATGGACGGATAACAGACAGTGCTGCTGAGGATGGAGCCACCAGGCAAGAGGAAGAGAAAGAGGAGGTAGTAGGGATGAAGACTTGAAGGCAGTGGCTGTTAGAGGGGAGGACGCAGAAGATAGGCTGACATGGAAAAGGATGACACGTTGTGGAGACCCTGACCTTTGGGTGGAAAGTTTATTTATAAAAAGAACAAAGACGTGACAATCAACAAAAACGCAGAGATCTGTACCTTTTGTAAAAGAGAATTTTCATATCACCGAAGCAGCTCCAGCCTAACGTATCATTTAAATGCAAAACATGTCAAGGACACAGAGTTTAACGTTAGCTTACCCTTTTAAAGGAAAAGCCTGTTGGCATCTTGCTATTGATGTTGCCTTATTTAGAGGCATGTTATACTACTCATTTTGAATTGCTGTATTGAGTCAGCTTTAGTAGTCAATTTAATTGGGAGTCTGCTTCTGTGCCTATTTGAGACTTATTTCTGAATTTCATTGATTTTATTTCACTGTATTTGTATTGTATTTTTGAGAAATGCACCTGATTGGTTTGCTGATGTGCTTGGCCTTTTTCTTTTGAATTTCATTTATAAAGCACACTCAATCAATAAAAAAGTGGATTTCAAATCTTCTGTTCTTGATGCATTCTATTGATTAGTCATGCACTACAATTTTGTAATTGAATTGTTGAATTCAAATTCTTTATTTGGGGGACTTTAGCAAGTATGAGATTAAAATGCAAATAATTAGATTAATTCATTACAAATCCTGTAATTAATTAGATTAATTTTCTTTATCCCCTGACAGCACTAGTTATTGCACATTTTATTCTGGATTACGGTTAGGATTAATGTTGTTTCACGTTATTATTATTTAGGATTATGGACGTTCATTTATAAAGTGACATTTTGTCTGAAGGTGAGACTAAACTTCTTTGGTGTGAACTCCTGTGTCACTGTCATTCCTCATCTCCTTCCACAACATTCCTGTTGTTTGAGGTAATGCTGACCTTAAACTGCAGAATAATTCGATCAACCCTGTCATTAAACTTCATGAACAGATCTGTGCTTGGCAAACAAAAGTTTTTCATATAAGTCTGACACGCCCTGTACGCCGCGTCAAAGGATTAGAAATGAGACAAAATGCTTTAACCACACTGACTTGAATGACAGGCAACTGAAATCCTTGTTCTTTCTTTGTGTTTTAGTGTCCATGTTAACGTCATGTCACTGCTCACACACATCTCAAACACTACATTTCCCTCGAAATTCTAAATGACGGAGAATATCTTTAACAAACTCAACTGAATAAACTCAACTGAATAAATTAACGAATAACAAGACCTTAACAAGTAAAACGTTATAATGAATACAACTAAATATTAAACTAAATATTTTGAATCTATTAAGGACTTACAATACGGACTCTAGTGTCGTGTAATCATTTATGTTCCTCTTGCTCTTTGTCTTTCCAGTTAATCCAGCACAGATACTTTTTATATTCCATCTAAGCCTTCGCTGCATTGTGCATATCAAAGAATGTTTCAACACTCCTTCTTCCTCAGCTATTGTCACAGGGGCAAATCACACCCTGATTACTCTTTCATTCTATTTTAACAGAACATGAAGGGCAGGATAAAGATTCAGGATGGCTCTGGTCAGGATGAATTAAAGGGGCTCATGGGGGTTCGGTTGGGTACGGCCCAAAGAAGTTACATGATGCCACCAGTCTGAGACGCCGCTGTCTTATTTGGTACAGCCCTGAGTATTACGCATGACCTCGTGTGTTAAGGTTAAGGTTAGGGTTGGAGTTATTACAAGTTTTATTTTGGATTAAATTTGACAGAGACACTTGATTGGCGGAGATTTTTTAATGCACATGTTGAGGAAGAAAATAAAGCTGATGAGTAAGTTTGGCATCCAGGACAGGAACTTGGAGGGAAAGATGTTGATAGACTTTGCAAAAAGGACGGATGGACGGATTAGAGGCAGTAGTGAGGACAGTCAAGATGGGCGGATTAGAGACTGTTCTGCTGAAAAGATTAAGGATGGAGCGACCAGGCAAAAGGAAGAGGAAGAGGAGGTGTATGTATTGAGGAAGACTTGAAGGCAGTGGCTGTTAGAGGGGAGGACGCAGAAGTTTGGCTGACATGTAATAGGATGACTCACTGTGGAGACCCTGAACGGGACAAGCTGGAAGGAAAAAAGATTTTTGATTAAGTTTAAGGTTATTAGTAGTTATTATTAGTCTGACACGCCCTGTACGCCGCCTCAAAGGATTAGAAATGAGACAAAATGCTTTAACCACACTGACGTGAAGGACACACAAATGCATTTCCTTGTCATCAAAAGTGTGACACACCCCTTTATGTTTGAGTATTCTGTTTCCTAGTTAACTCGACCAACAGTTAACATCAACTAGCAAACCATTCAGAGTTCAGGGGTCAGCGGTCAAGAAACTGTTCATGCTTCCAGGCAGAAACCTCACCCAGCCAACATCGGCTCCTACTTTTGCCTGAACACAGTGACCCCCACCAACCCCAAGGCATGATTTGGTTCCTACGATGAGTCAACACCATCAATAATAAAGAAATATGAACAAACAGGCAGGTTGTGACAAACTTTTCTTTCAGGTAGTCAGGTTCTAACTTTCGACCTGACCTGAATTGTCTTCAGTCTTGATTTTTGTGAATGTCCACATGCACATATTGTGGGTTTGTTTCCCGCTCAGACGTTTGCAGAGATGCGGATGAAACAAGGATGAAATGCTGCAGATGACGGCAACAGGAAAACTGAGAAGGCTACATGAAGTCCAACAGCAGAGCACACTTCACTGAGCCCAATATCTGCCGACTTATTTTGGCATTTGAAATCTGAATCTATGTGGTGTTAATGTTAGGTTTTATAGGAACATTAGCATTCGGCTAAATCTTCTTGGCATGTTGGTGTGATCAACCCATATCCATGGTCCTGAAGCCTAATTGGGAAATCTTTATCATCTTCTTCTTCCACATCACGACTAGCAAGGAATATCAAATGTTTCATGTCATTTTAAGTTCTTATTAAACATGACTGGTATTCTGGTCAGAATTTAGGGAACTATATTTGCCAACAAATCTCTCTTTTTAGAGCTGGTACATTTGTCAAAAAAAAGATCACGAGGCAGACAAGCAGACACAAGTTAACTTTTCATACTGCAGGGGTGACACCAGCCGGCCTCGCAGTGTTTTATTGAACAGTTGAAGTAAGCGGTTACGTGTTTTGCAAAGAGATCATCAAACAAGAAACTCGTCACAGGTATATTGGGAACCTCGCATTATATGTCATTAGTTAACTATGACATACGTATATGAGTGATTTACGATTAAATAATTTAACTATAATGAAAAATGATAATAAAGATTGAATTCTTCCATCAGTTAATATAGAAACCCATTTCTAAAAGTACACCATTTCATGATTGGGCTGCACAGCTTTGTCTGTCTACAGAGACAATACAGACACTGATGTCTCTGTCATCGCATTTAGACCAGACTGTGGAAGAACCACAGAATCTTCTGTAAAAACTTAACCAGGAAGTCAGTAGCCTGATGTCAATAGACTCCTTGTCCCATGGCCCATCTCTCCACCAAGAAACGTTTTAGAAACGATTCTGGGTTCCATCATGAACTTCTTTTGCACCAACCAAATGAACAAGCCTCTATAGTCAAAGGTAAAATAAAAATGACAGCAAAAACACAATATAGTGGCAAAAATATAGTTTAAGATGAATAACAATAAACAGTGACAAAGAGGAGGTGTTTTGAGTTTTATCAAGGCTACGTTCAGACTGCAGGCTTGTCGGATTTCCTTCCATATCTCATTTTTAAGTCCAAATGCGATCTGGCTCTGTTCAGACTGCGTCACATTAACGGACGAACTGACAAGTTGCCGTAATGCATGTAATGTGTGAGGTCATATAATTGCAACGGCCGCTCTGTAATGATGTAATGATGATCTTCCTTCTGGCGCCTTGCTCTCACATCACGGATATGAGGTCACGTTCCGCCACATCCAATTGGAGTGTTTGGAGCTGTTCAGACTGAAGAAGCATCTGCCCCTATCCAACACGAAGCTACCTCCCGAATGTGGTTTCAGTCTGTCCCGCAAATGTCAGATATCATGTGGTATGGGACTGTTCAGATTACAAATGAGATATGCAATGTCAATCTGGATGGGCTAAAAATCAGATATAGACAACTAGTCTGAACAAGGCCTTAATGAGTTCACAGAAGAAAATTAGAACAAATAACAAATACGAACTTTCTTGTTCAGGCAGTGATAAAAAAACAAAAGCACTGCATTTTTATTCAGAACAATCACTGCATTGTCTTTTGGGGCACTAATTTTCCCAGTACCACTCTCCAAACTTACTGAGTGTCTGGTACTCCTTGTGCTTGTGCAGGTATTCACAAATTACACATACATGCTCTGTCAGAAAGAATACCCTCCTTACTTTAAAGTACCGTTTCCACTCAAAGAACCTGAGGTACATCTCCTCATTCTTGTCCAGGAGCAGCAGATGATCAGCCAGCTCCTTAGGTGAGCTGAAGTCATCCACGTGGATGAAAGCATCTCCCTGGATCACGTTCTCGTAGTTGTGTCTGGGTGGGCCGAGAACCACTGGCACTGTCCCCACAGAGAGTGGGTTGTAGAACTTTTCAGTAATGTAGTCCTTGTCAATGGAGTTCTCAAAACCGAGGTAAAACTTACAGCTGGTTATGGTGGACAGGTACTCTTTACGAGAAATGTGTACTCCGAAGGCACGTCCATATGTGTCGACCTTGATGTGTTTTTTAAACTCATTGAAGTATTTTGCACGGGCATATGTTGGTTTCCAGTTGCTCACTATCCAGCACACCAGTTTGTTTTTTCGGGGTAGGACAAACTCCTCTGTACCATCTGCTGGTACTAATACCCCATAAGGCACTGGAATTTTGGAGTCCTGACGGTAGTTGGAAGTCAGATTGAAGAGATTTTCGATCATAGGTATCCTCACTGACCTTGTGGGCGATTCCCCATTCAACCAAATCCATTTCTGGAAGACTGGTCGGCGGAGCTTTGGCAGATTGGACCCATTTTTAGAGATGTATTGATGGAGGAAAATGACACCATCTGCCTTATTGTAGAAGTTCCTGTCTGGTGTGATGAAGCAGCCCTCGACGTTGTAGCGGGAGCTGCACCAATTCAGCTCGCCTCGTTTCTCTGAGGGCCAGGTCCACATCAGCAGTGTGATCACATCGTCATTGCTCTTGTTGGGGATGACATCATTGCTCTTGATGGAGACAATATCATTGAGGATGATGTTCTTGTTTTGTTCTGTCTGTTGTCTTGAATTTACAGGATTTAAAGCCCAACTGGTGGATAGATCATAGTACAAGTAAAACAGACATGCAAACAATCCCAGCAGGATAGTGCCCAGCAGAGTGAGACATAGTGTTCTATGACCAGGTGTAGATGACATAACACCGTCCTGGAAAGGGCACATCAAAGAAAAGACAAACCAGAAACAAGTCATGAACAAAAGATGTGAAATCCATTCTGATCATCAAATCTAGTGTCAAAGTGTTGCAAATAAGTAAATATCCAATCAATCCATTTCTCCAAAAACATAAAAATACGTTCCACATCTGATGGAGATATCACACAGACAAAGAAACATTAATGAACCTCATAACACAAACTGGGTGCATTTAATTGATGATTGACATTCAATCAAGAGTGGAGACTTTGGGAGGTTCTAGCTCCTACATTGGGGTGACGGTAATCAACAATATTTTTGGTGGTTTAGTTAACAGAAACAAATGAAAAGTTTCAGGCCATCGTTTAAGTCTTTATAAGTATTTCTATGAAATATTTTGACATTCAAAAACTCAGCTTGAAGGTCACGTAAAAAATCAAATTACCAAACACAATCACTTGCTCGATAAAGGGTGAAGAGATGGATGATCTTGAAGGTCTGGTCTTCTTATTAATTCTTCTTCTAGACACAGAGAGAGAATCAGAGTTTTACAATGCACGTTGGAAAGGAGGTGGTTTAATTTGACTTTTATTGATTTTTTAAATTTTTACCAGACCAATTGAAGCAATTGATTATTGTTCTAATATGGAGACAATGACCCCAGTCAAAGTCCAAAACTCCAGGCTGCTAGCATTAATGTCACACTTGGGGAAAATGAAGTGTGACTTAGAACGCAAATTAAACACTGTAAAGAGTTACCAAAAGGGTGTCGAAGGAAATATACTGGTCCTGCCACATATTTATAAAATTAAATACCAGCGTAAATTAATCATATAAATTCTGATCCATTAAAAAATTGCCAAAAAACCTCCCACATTTCTCAAAAATTGTATCTTAAAGTTTTGACAAATTTGTCAATTTTTTTTGTGCATAATTCTGTAAATATCACTTTTGATTTGTATAATTTTTGCTAAATCCAGTATTTTTTTGCATGGACAATGCAGATACATTTGTCTAATTGCATACATCAGGATTTTAGTGGTAACAAATGTCAAACGTCCAATGTAGACATCTTAAAATCCAGACGGGCACAAAAAGTGCATTAAAAAAATTATGTCTTTAAAGTGTTTCTAGAGGAAGGAAAACCAAATGATATGAAAAGATGTCAGCTGAATTGAATCAATGGAGAACGTTCAGGCGGATTAAGTTAAGGTAGAATAATGATGACGTAGGCTTGCAGTGGCGCTCTCTCTCTGATTCTCCACCAAACCGGTCAAGGCAGATGGCTGCCTGATGTCAGTCTTGAGTTTTGAGCTAAGTTTCTGCCTGTTAAAAGGAATTATATCCTTGTCTTTCCTTTGCCTTGAGATAGAAGCAGAAAGAACAAAAACATGTAAACATGTCAGCTAATTGAAATTACTGGATTGAGAATAGATAAATCTAGGCTAAGAGTGGCTCTCTCCTGTTCTCCACCCAACCGGTCAAGGTAGATATCCTTCCTTGTTAAAAGCAAGGACTACCAACAAAGTCCTGTGTCATAACATTTTACTATAATCCGGTGCTGCACAAATAAAAATGAACTGAATGAAACATTGCTGTAATTAACCTTTGTCTTAAAAAGCCAACACCCTGACCAACGGTTTTGGTGAACTATAGTCCAGTATCTAACCTGCCCTGTAGATTAAATTCCCTCATAGAGTGGTTACAAATTTGTTGTGTGATTTTCTGCAAGTTATAAATCAAAGTTTTCCAGTCAATCACAACAGATTCTGCAGCAGTCAAAGAGACAGCATTGAGCTGATTTAAGTCCCATTGATCACACAGAACTCAGATTCTAATTCTTAGAGCACCTCATTAGTTGAGTTGTAAGCTGTGATCTCATTAAGACATATTTAAATTGTCATGTCAGCCATTCCTCATCTTTCATAACTGCCTGAAATCCTTGTTCTTTCTCTGTGTTTTAACGTCATGTCGCTGCTCACACACATCTCAAACACTACATTTCCCTCAAAATTCTAAGTGACGGAGAATATCTTTAACAAACTCAACTACTGAATGGTACAAAGGAATGTGTAACTGTCAAATATTGTTCCCTTACTAGGAAAGGTTCAAAGAAGAACTTCCCAATCACAGACATCAGTTATGCACGAAATGGTAAAGGTGCACATTTTAAACAATTTATTATCAGTAAACAGGTTGACATGTCTGTAGGTCTCAAGGTTCACAGTTCAACACCTGGAAGAATGTTGTCTATCAACAGTGTGAAACTCATCCAGCCTCATGAGAGGAAGAATAAATTAACGAATAACAATATCTTAACAAGTAAAATGTTATAATGAATACAACTAAATATTTTGAAGCTATTTAATACAATTAAATATTTTGAATCTATTAAGGACTTACAATACGGACTCAGTAGTGTCGTGTAATCATTTATGTTCCTCTTGCTCTTTGTCTTTCCAGTTAATCCAGCAGAGATACTTTATGTATTCCAGCATTCGCTGCATTGTGCATATCAAAGAATGTTTCAACACTCCTTCTTCCTCAGCTATTGTCACAGGGGCAAATCACACCCTGATTACTCTTTCATTCTATTTTAACAGAACATGAAGGGCAGGATAAAGACTCAGGATGGTTCTGGTCAGGATGAATTAAAGGGGCTCATGGGGGTTCGGTTGGGTACGGCCCAAAGAAGTTACATGATGCCACCAGTCTGAGACGCCGCCGTCTTATTTGTTACAGCCCTGAGTATTACGCATGACCTCATGTGTTATGGTTAGGGTTGGAGTTATTACATTATTTTGGATTTCCAAAAGCTGTTTGAGTCGATCCGCTGGACGTTAAGGAAGTTCTTGAAGACGTTTCGCCTCTCATCCAAGAGACTTCTTCAGTTCAGAGAGTGGCTGATCATGTCCCAGCTTATAAACCCTGTGGGGTGTGGTCAGTGCTATTCACATTCCAACGACCGTTGTTGACACCTGTCTGGCTCCTCAACGAGCGTGAGACACATCACCTGGGTCAATCTGCTGAGATAATCTTTTTGGAAGTTTAGAAAGGTCATGGTTGTAAATGGGAGAAAGGTGATGTCGCAGACCACCCCACCTGTTCAGGGATGGCTTCTCCACTTTGACGTGGATGACCTCTTTCACTCCTCTCTCAAACCATTTATCTTCCCTGTCCAAGATCTGAACATCAGTGTCCTGAAATGAGTGTCCCTCTGCCTTGAGGTAAAGGAAGACTGCTGAGTCCTGTCCTGATGTGTTGGCTCTTCTGTGTTGAGCCATGCGTCTGTGTACTGGTTGTTCGGTTTCCACTATGTAGACGTCCGAGCATTCAAGTTAAGCTGACATGGAAAAGAATGACACGCTGTGGAGAACCTGAACGGGACAAGCCAGAAGGAAAAAAGATTCTTGATTAGGTTTAGGGTTATTACACAATTTATTTTGGATTAGGGTTAGATTTAATGTTGTTTCACGTTATTATTATTTAGGATTATGGAAGTTCATTTATAAAGTGACATTTTGTCTGAAGGTGAGACTAAACTTCTTTGGTGTGAACTCCTGTGTCACTGTCATTCCTCATCTCCTTCCACAACATTCCTGTTGTTTGAGGTAATGCTGACTTTAAACTGCAGAATAATTCGATCAACCCTGTCATTAAACTTCATGAACAGATCTGTGCTTGGCAAACAAAAGTTTTTCATATTAGTCTGACACGCCCTGTACGCCGCCTCAAAGGATTAGAAATGAGACAAAATGCTTTAACCACACTGATGTGAATGACAGGCAACTGAAATCCTTGTTCTTTCTTTGTGTTTTAGTGTCCATGTTAACGTCATGTCGCTACTCACACACATCTCAAACACTACATTTCCCTCGAAATTCTAAATGACGGAGAATATCTTTGACAAACTCAACTGAATGGTACAAATGAATGTATTGAACTGTGAACCTTGAAACCTACAGACATGTCAACCTGTTTACTGATAATAAATTGTTTAAAATGTGCACCTTTACCATTTTGTGCATAACTGATGTCTGTGATTGGGAAGTAGGAGGTTCTTCTTAGAACCTTTCCTCCTCAGGTTTCAAGGTTCACAGTTCAACACCTGGAAGAATGTTTTCTATCAACAGTGTGAAACTCATTCAGCCTCATGAGAGGAAGAATAAATTAACGAATAACAATATCTTAACAAGTAAAACGTTATAATGAATACAAGTAAATATTTTGAAGCTATTTAATACAGTTAAATATTTTGAATCTATTAAGGACTTACAATACGGACTCTAGTGTCGTGTAATCATTTATGTTCCTCTTGCTCTTTGTCTTTCCAGTTAATCCAGCACAGATACTTTATGTATTCCATCAAAGCCTTCGCTGCATTGTGCATATCAAGGAATGTTTCAACACTCCTTCTTCCTCAGCTACTGTCACAGGGGCAAATCACACCCTGATTACTCTTTCATTCTATTTTAACAGAACATGAAGGACAGGATAAAGACTCAGGATGGCTCTGGTCAGGCTGAATTAAAGGGGCTCATGGGGGTTCGGTTGGATACGGCCCAAAGAAGTTACATGATGCCACCAGTCTGTCTTATTTGGTACAGCCCTGAGTATTACGCATGACCTTGTGTGTTAAGGTTAGGGTTAGGGTTGGAGTTATTACAAGTTTTATTTTGGATTAAATTTGACAGAGACACTTGATTGGCGGAGATTTTTTAATGCACATGTTGAGGAAGAAAATAAAGCTGATGAGTAAGTTTGGCATCCAGGACAGGAACTTGGAGGGAAAGATGTTGATAGACTTTGCAAAAAGGACGGATGGTCGGATTAGAGGCAGTGTGAGGACAGTCAAGATGGGCGGATTAGAGACTGTTCTGCTGAAAAGATTAAGGATGGAGCGACCAGGCAAAAGGAAGAGGAAGAGGAGGTGGATGTAGTGAGGAAGACTTGAAGGCAGTGGCTGTTAGAGGGGAGGACGCAGAAGTTAGGCTGACATGGAAAAGGATGACTCGCTGTGGAGACCCTGAACGGGACAAGCTGGAAGGAAAAGTTTAAGGTTATTACTAGTTATTATTAGTCTGACACGACCTGTATGCCGCCTCAAAGGATTAGAAATGAGACAAAATGCTTTAACCACACTGACGTGAAGGACACACAAATGCATTGTTATCAAAAGTGTGACACAGCCCTTTATGTTTGAGTATTCTATTTCCTAGTTAACTCGACCAACAGTTAACATCAACTAGCAAACCATTCAGAGTTCAGGGTTCAGCGGTGAAAAAGCTGTTCATGCTTCCAGGCAGAAACCTCACCCAGCCAACATCGGCTCCTACTTTTGCCTGAACACAGTGACCCCCACCAACGCCAAGGCATGATTTGGTTCCTACGATGAGTCAACACCATCAATAATAAAAAAAATATGAACAAACAGGCAGGTTGTGACAAAGTTTTCTTCCAGGTAGTCAGGTTCTAACTTTCAATCTGACCTGAATTGTCTTCAGTCTTGATTTTTGTGAATGTCCACATGCACATATTGTGGGTTTGTTTCCCGCTCAGACGTTTGCAGAGATGCGGATGAAACCAGGATGAAATGCTGCAGATGACGGCAACAGGAAAACTGAGAAGGCCACATGAAGTCCAACAGCAGAGCACAGTTCACTGAGCCCAATATGTGCCGAGTTATTTTGGCATTTGAAATCTGAATCTATGTGGTGTTAATGTTAGGTTTTACAGAACATTAGCATTCGGCTAAATCTTCTTTGCATGTTGGTGTGATCAACCCATATCCTGGTCCTGAAGCCTAATTGGGAAATCTTTATAATCTTCTTCTTCCACATCACGACTAGCAAGGAATATCAAATGTTTCATGTCATTTTAAGTTCTTATTAAATATGACTGTTATTCTGGTCAGAATTTAGGGAACTATATTTGCCAAAAAATCTCTCTTTTTAGAGCTGGTACATTTGTCAAAAAAAAGATCACGAGGCAGACAAGCAGACACAAGTTAACTTTTCATACTGAGGGGAGACACCAGCCGGCCTCGCAGTGTTTTATTGAACAGTTGAAGTAAGCGGTTACGTGTTTTGCAAAGAGATCATCAAACAAGAAAATTGTCACGGGTATATTGAAGACACAGAAGAAAATTTGAATAAATGACAAATACGAACTTTCTTGTTCAGGTAGTGACACGAAAACAAAAGCACTGCTTTTTTATTCAGAACAATCACTGCGTTGTCTTTCGGAGCACTAATTTTCCCAGAACCACTCTCTTAAATTACTGAATGTCTGGTACTCCTTGTGCTTGCGCAGGTATTCACAAGTTGCACATACGTGTTCGTTCAAATACCTGGTCGTCCTTACTTTAAAGTACCGTTTCCACTCAAAGAACCTGAGGTACATTTCCTCATTCTTGTCCAGGAGCAGCAGATGATCAGCCAGCTCCTTAGGTGAGCTGAAGTCATCCACGTGGATGAAGGCATCTCCCTGGATCACGTTCTCGTAGTTGTGTCTGGGTGGGCCGAGAACCACTGGCACTGTCCCCACAGAGAGTGGGTTGTAGAACTTTGTAGTAATGTAGTCCCTGTGGATGGAGTTCTCAAAAGCGAGGTAGAACTTACAGCTGGGTATGGTGGACAGGTACTCTTCATGAGTAATATATGCTCCGAAGGCACGTCCATATGTGTCGACCTTGATGTGTTTTTTAAACTCATTGAAGTATTTTACCCGGACAAGTTCTTTATTCCAGTGGCTCACTATCCAGCACACCAGCTTGTTTTTTCTGGGTAGGACAAACTCTTCTTTACCATCTGCTGCTTCTAATACCCCAATAGGCAGCGGAATGTTGGAGTCCAGACGGTAGCTGGTAGTCAGATTGAAGAGATTTTCAATTGTAGGTATTCTGCGTGAGTTAGTGGGCGATTCCGTGTTCATCCAAATCCATTTCTGGAAGACTGGTCGGTGGAGCTTTGGCAGATTCGACCCATTGCTGTAGATGAATCGATGGAAAATAATGACCCCATCTGCCTTATTGTAGAATTTCCTGTCTGGTGTGATGAAGCAGCCCTCAATGTTGAAGAGGGAGCTGCACCTGTTCAGCTCGCGTTGTATCCTCAAGGGCCAGATCCACATCAGCACTGTGATCACATCGTCATTCCTCTTGTTGGGTACGACATCATTGCTCTTGTTGGGGATGATGTCATTGTTCTTGTTGAAGACGACATTATTGCTCTTGTTTTGGTCGACGTCATTTCTCTTGTTGGGGGTGACCATATTGCTCTTGTGTGGGATGACGCTCTTGATTTGTTCTGTTGGTTCTGTTGAATTTACAGGACCTAAAACCCAACTGGCAGATTTATCATAGTACAGGAAAGACAGATATAAAAAGCATCCCAATAGGATTGTGCCCAGCAGAGTTAGATGTAGTGTTTTACGACCCGTTGTAGATGACATAACTCCGTCCTGGAAAGGGCATATTAAAAAGAAAAGACAAATCATAAAGGAGTCATGAACAAAAAGATGTGAAATCCATTTTGATCATCAAATCAAATCCAGTGTCAAAGTGTTGCACATAAGAAAATATCCAATCCATTAATTTATCAAAAAACATAAAAATACATTCCACATCTTTTAGAGATATCAGACAGAAAAAGAAACATTGATGAACCTCATAACGCAAACTGGGTGGATTTAACTGATTACTGACATTCAATCAAGAGTGGAGACTTGGGGAGATTCCAGCTTCTACATTGGGTTGACAGTGATCAACAATCTATTTTGTGATTTAGAGAACAGAAATAAATGAAAAGTTTCAGGCCATGGTTTACCTTTTTAAAGGTATTTCTTGTAAGTTTAATGTCATATAGGAAATCAAAATACCAAACACAATCACTTGTTCGATAAATGGTGAAGAGATGTCTAATTGTGAAAGTATGGTCTTCTCATTGATGCTTCCTATAGACACACAGAGAGAATCAGAATTTTACAATACACCTTGGAAAAGATGTGTTTTACCAGATCAATGGAAGCAACAGATTTTTGTACTAATACGAAGACAATGACCCTGGTAAAAACCCTAAGCTCCAGGCTCTTATCATTAATGTCACACTTGAGGAAAATCTAGTCTGACATAGAATGCAACAAATTATTAAAGCGTTACGAAATGAGTGTTGGAGGAATTATTACTGGTGCGGCTTCATGCTTAAAAAGTTTAAATCCCAGCGCAAATGAATCCTTTAAATTCTGAACTGTGAAATAATTGCCACAAAAATCAAACTTTTCAAATCTTAATCTTAAATTCTTAACAGAATGTTTTGACACATTTGTCAACATTTTTAAAATAAAAGTATGAGCTTTAATTTGTACAATTTTTGCTTAATGTACATTTTTTGCATTGAAAACGCAGATGCATTTGTCTGATTTTATACATTAGGTTTTACGTGGATTAAGGATAGATAGAATGATAAAGATGAAGGCTAAGAGTGGCTCTCTGTCGTTCTCCACCCAACCGGTCAAGGCAGATGGCCACTATGACTTTGGGGTTTTTCCTAAAAGATATACTTCCCTGTTAAAAGCAGACAGCAAAGTGTTTTGAGATAAGATTTTATAATAATCCCTTGCTGCACAGAAAAAATCAGTTTAATTAAAAATTGCTGTAATTAACTTCTTAAAAAGCCAACACCCTGACCAATGGTTCTGGTGAAATATAGCCCAGTATCTAACCTGCTTTTTAGATCTAAGTGCCCCAACAGAGTGGTATCAAAAAATCTGTTGTTTGATTTTCTGCAAAATACAAGTCATTCAAAATTTTCCAGTCAGTTAAAACAGATTCTGTACCAGCATCTATGTTAACATCATGTCGCTGCTCACATACATCTCAAACGCTACATTTTCCTTAAAATTCCGATTGGCACAAAATATCTTTAACAAACTCAGCTACTGAATGGTACAAATGAATGTGTGACTGTCAGCTATTGATGTTCAATTCGGAGGAGAAATTCTAAGAATAACGTCCCACTTCCCAATCACAAACCTCAGTTATACAAAAATGGTAAGGGTGCACATTTAAAACAGTTTATTGTCACTAAGCAGGTTGACCTGTCTGTAAGTTTCAAGATTCATAGTCCAACAGCTGGAACCCCTGTTTTGTTTTTTTCAAAAGTATGAAACTCATTTAGCCTCATGAAAGGAAAAGATCTCAACAATGAAAAGGTTAGAGGTGTTGAATACAATTAGATATTTTGAAGCTGTTTAACACAATTAATATTATTAAGATGTTCAATGCAGTTAAATATTTTGAAGCTGGTTAAGACTTACAGTTCGGACTCAGCAGTGTTGTGTAATCATTTACGTTCCTCCTGCTCTTTGTCTTTCCAGTTAATCCAGCACAGATACATTTTATATACCACCTGAAGCCTTCCCTATATGCTGTGCATATCAAATGATGTTTCAACACTCCTCCTTCCTCAGCTATTGTCACAGAGGCAAATGAGACCCTAATTATCGTTCATTCTATTTTAACAGAACATCGAGGGCAGGATAAAGACTCAGGATGACTCTGGTCAGGATGAATTAAAGGGGCTCATGGGGGTTCGTGTCATGCATAATACCCAGGGTTGCATAATCCACGTTTTATTTTGGATTAGGGTTAGGTTTTGGATTTGGGTTATGGTTATTACACATTTATTTTAGATGACGGTTAGGGAAATTAAGCATTTTATTTTCGGTTAGGGTTAGGGTTATTTCACAGGGACATACATTAATTAAGTAAGATTTTCATTGTTCTTTTGAGGACTGCTCTCCTCTGAGGGTGAGACTAAACTTTGGTCTTTTGTGAAATCCTGTGTTGCTGTTATTCCTCTCTAAAGATGTCATCATTAACTATCTCCTTCTACAACATTCCTGTAGCTGAACGTAATACTGACTTTAGTCTACATAATAGTTCAACCAACCCTTTTCTTAAACGTCATTAACTTATCGGCTGCCAGTGCTTGACCGATATTAAGACACCTTTAGAGCGACACCGTGTTCATTCACAGGCGACCTCTGACATACGCAAACTTTGTTGCATCATAAGCTGCAACAACTCCTCCGCTCTTCGCCTAATTCCCCATCCTCTGTTCCGTAGCTGCGTCAGTCATCCTGCGTCATTGCCCATTGTCAGCCATTATAAACTACAGCATTAACCACGACCCGTACTTCAGAGAGGCAGAGAAATTTGAAATGTTAACACCTTGTCTTCAAACAGATGAATGATATGTGATTGTTGATCTGTGCTGTGGGGGCACAAATAGTCTCAAAATAAATGTCAGCCAGGTTCCTTATTGAAATAATTTCTTGATGTTTCCATATATTTGCCAACAAATCTCTCTTTTTAGAGCTGGTATATTTATGTTCTGTGTCTTAATGCATCCTGAGAAGAGCATAAAATAATTTGTATAAAGTTAATGTAGTGGTTCTTAACCTGGGTTCAATTGAACCTCTAGGGTTCGGTGAGTAGGTCTCGGGTTTGGTGGAGACAGAGGTCAAAAACACCCGACACGTTGTGTCAGGTATTCTGCATGATTTGCAATGTCAAGTTGAGCAACTCTGGTCTCACACTGGCAAAAATAAAGGAACACTTCCTTAAGCTGCATGGAAAACAAAAGAAACAGACTTTGCTGTGAAAATGACATAAGAGTAGCACTTGCCAAGGTGTAGCCACACATATTTGAACTAGTCTCTCAATAACAATAGCAGAAGTCACACTGATTTGCAGGTAGATAATTTCATGTGAGTTCATGCACTGTCTTGGTTTTGTTCTTTGAAAAAGGTGACATTAACGCACAATTCATTCAATACACCATTAAAACATATACTTAGGTCTTTAATTTGAAGAAAAAAAATTATGATTTTTTTTTTACCAAAGAAGGGTTCGGTGAGTGAGCTATTGAAACTGGCAGGGTTCGGTACCTCCAACAAGATTAAGAACCACTGTATTAATGTAATGCGTTATTCTCCAGACATCCTGTAAGAAACAGTCAGACATGCACAAAGACACAAGCAGACACAAGTTAACTTTTCATACTGCAGGGGAGACACCAGCCGGCCTCGCAGTGTTTTATTGAACAGTGGAAGTAAGTGGTTACGTGTTTTGCAAAGAGGTCATCAAACAAGAAAATCGTATATATTGGGAACCTCACATTATATGTAATTAGTAACTATGACATATGTGAGTGATTAACGATTAAACAATTTAATTATAATGAAACAATGATAATAAAGACTGAAACTTTCCATCAGTTAATATAGAAACCCATTTCTAAAAGTACACTATTTCATGATTGAATTGCACAGCTTTGTCTGTCTACAGAGACAATACAGACACTGATGTCTCCATCATCGCATTTAGACCAGACTGTGGCAGAACCACAGAATCTTCTGTAAAAACTTAACCAGGAAGTCAGTAGCTTGATGTCAATAGACTTCTTGTCCCATGGCCCATCTCTCCACCAAGAAACGTTTTAGAAACGATTCTGGGTTCCATCATGAACTTCTTTTGCACCAACCAAATGAACAAGCCTCTGTAGTCAAAGGTGAAATAAAAATGACAGCAAAAACACAATATGGTGGCAAAAATATAGTTTAAGATGAATAACAATAAACAGTGAAAAAGAGAAGACAATGACAATGACCCCGGTCAAAGGGGAGGACGCAGAAGATAGGCTGACATGGAAAAGGATGACACATTGTGGAGACCCTGACCTTTGGGTGGAAAGTTTATTTATAAAAAGAACAAAGACGTGACAATCAACAAAAACGCAGAGATCTGTACCTTTTGTAAAAGAGAATTTTCATATCACCGAAGCAGCTCCAGCCTAACGTATCATTTAAATGCAAAACATGTCAAGGACACAGAGTTTAACGTTAGCTTACCCTTTTAAAGGAAAAGCCTGTTGGCATCTTGCTATTGATGTTGCCTTATTTAGAGGCATGTTATACTATTCATTTTGAATTGCTGTATTGACTCAGCTTTAGTAGTCAATTTAATTGAGAGTCTGCTTCTGTGCCTCTTTGAGACTTATTTCTGAATTTCATTTATTTTATTTCACTGTATTTGTATTGTATTTTTGAGAAATGCACCTGATTGGTTTGCTGATGTGCTTGGCCTTTTTCTTTTGAATTTCATTTATAAAGACCCCTCAATCAATAAAAAAGTGGATTTCAAATCTTCTGTTCTTGATGCATTCTATTGATTAGTCATGCACTACAATTTTGTAATTGAATTGTTGAATTCAAATTCTTTATTTGGGGGACTTTAGCAAGTATGAGATTAAAATGCAAATAATTAGATTAATTCATTACAAATCCTGTAATTAATTGGATTAATTTTCTTTATCCCCTGACAGCACTAGTTATTGCACATTTTATTCTGGATTACGGTTAGGATTAATGTTGTTTCACGTTATTATTATTTAGGATTATGGACGTTCATTTATAAAGTGACATTTTGTCTGAAGGTGAGACTAAACTTCTTTGGTGTGAACTCCTGTGTCACTGTCATTCCTCATCTCCTTCCACAACATTCCTGTTGTTTGAGGTAATGCTGACTTTAAACTGCAGAATAATTCGATCAACCCTGTCATTAAACTTCATGAACAGATCTGTGCTTGGCAAACAAAAGTTTTTCATATTAGTCTGACACGCCCTGTACGCCGCATCAAAGGATTAGAAAAGAGACAAAATGCTTTAACCACACTGACGTGAAGGACACACAAATGCATTTCCTTGTCATCAAAAGTGTGACACACCCCTTTTGAGTATTCTGTTTCCTAGTTAACCCGACCAACAGTTAACATCAACTAGCAAACCATTCAGAGTTCAGGGTTCAGCGGTCAAAAAACTGTTCATGCTTCCAGGCAGAAACCTCACCCAGCCAACATCGGCTCCTACTTTTGCCTGAACACAGTGACCCCCACCAACCCCAAAGAATGATTTGGTTCCTACGATGAGTCAACACCATCAATAATACAAAAATGTGAACAAACAGGCAGGTTGTGACAAACTTTTCTTCCAGGTAGTCAGGTTCTAACTTTCAACCTGACCTGAATTGTCTTCAGTCTTGATTTTTGTGAATGTCCACATGCACATATTGTGGGTTTGTTTCCTGCTCAGACGTTTGCAGAGATGCGGATGAAACCAGGATGAAATGCTGCAGATGACGCCAACAGGAAAACTGAGAAGGCCACATGAAGTCCGACAGCAGAGCACAGTTCACTGAGCCCAATATGTGCCGAGTTATTTTGGCATTTGAAATCTGAATCTATGTGGTGTTAATGTTAGGTTTTACAGAACATTAGCATTCGGCTAAATCTTCTTTGCATGTTGGTGTGATCAACCCATATCCATGGTCCTGAAGCCTAATTGGGAAATCTTTATAATCTTCATCTTCCACATCATGACTAGCAAGGAATATCAAATGTTTCATGTCATTTTAAATTCTTATTAAATATGACTGTTATTCTGGTCAGAATTTAGGGAACTATATTTGCCAACAAATCTCTCTTTTTAGAGCTGGTACATTTGTCAAAAAAAAGATCACGAGGCAGACAAGCAGACACAAGTTAACTTTTCATACTGCAGGGGAGACACCAGCCGGCCTCGCAGTGTTTTATTGAACAGTTGAAGTAAGCGGTTACGTGTTTTGCAAAGAGATCATCAAACAAGAAAATCGTCACGGGTATATTGAAGACACATCTGCCCCTATCCAACACAAAACTACCTCCCGAGTTTGGTTTCAGTCTGTCCTTCACATATCAGATATCATGTGGTATGGGACTGTTCAGACTACAAATGAAATATTCAATGTCAATTTGGATGGGCTACAAATGGGATATAGTCTGAACAAGGCCTTAATGAGCTCACAGAAGAAAATTTGAATAAATGACAAATACGAACTTTCTTGTTCAGGTAGTGACACGAAAACAAAATCACTGTTTTTTTATTCAGAACAATCACTGCGTTGTCTTTCGGAGCACTAATTTTCCCAGAACCACTCTCTTAAATTACTGAATGTCTGGTACTCCTTGTGCTTGCGCAGGTATTCACAAGTTGCACATACGTGTTCGTTCAAATACCTGGTCGTCCTTACTTTAAAGTACCGTTTCCACTCAAAGAACCTGAGGTACATTTCCTCATTCTTGTCCAGGAGCAGCAGATAATCAGCCAGTTCCTTAGGTGAGCTGAAGTCATCCACGTGGATGAAGGCATCTCCCTGGATCACTTTCTCGTAGTTCTCTCTGAGTGGGCCGAGAACCACTGGCACTGTCCCCACAGAGAGTGGGTTGTAGAACTTTGTAGTAATGTAGTCCCTGTGGATGGAGTTCTCAAAAGCGAGGTAGAACTTACAGCTGGGTATGGTGGACAGGTACTCTTCATGAGTAATATATGCTCCGAAGGCACGTCCATATGTGTCGACCTTGATGTGTTTTTTAAACTCATTGAAGTATTTTACCCGGACAAGTTCTTTATTCCAGTGGCTCACTATCCAGCACACCAGCTTGTTTTTTCTGGGTAGGACAAACTCTTCTTTACCATCTGCTGCTTCTAATACCCCAATAGGCAGCGGAATGTTGGAGTCCAGACGGTAGCTGGTAGTCAGATTGAAGAGATTTTCAATTGTAGGTATTCTGCGTGAGTTAGTGGGCGATTCCGTGTTCATCCAAATCCATTCCTGGAAGACTGGTCGGTGGAGCTTTGGCAGATTCGACCCATTGCTGTAGATGAATCGATGGAAAATAATGACCCCATCTGCCTTATTGTAGAATTTCCTGTCTGGTGTGATGAAGCAGCCCTCAATGTTGAAGAGGGAGCTGCACCTGTTCAGCTCGCGTTGTATCCTCAAGGGCCAGATCCTTTTAGAGATATCAGACAGAAAAAGAAACATTGATGAACCTCATAACGCAAACTGGGTGGATTTAACTGATTACTGACATTCAATCAAGAGTGGAGACTTGGGGAGATTCCAGCTTCTACATTGGGTTGACAGTGATCAACAATCTATTTTGTGATTTAGAGAACAGAAATAAATGAAAAGTTTCAGGCCATGGTTTACCTTTTTATAGGTATTTCTTGTAAGTTTAATGTCATATAGGAAATCAAAATACCAAACACAATCACTTGTTCGATAAATGGTGAAGAGATGTCTAATTGTGAAAGTATGGTCTTCTCATTGATGCTTCCTATAGACACACAGAGAGAATCAGAATTTTACAATACACCTTGGAAAAGATGTGTTTTACCAGATCAATGGAAGCAACAGATTATTGTACTAATATGAAGACAATGACCCTGGTAAAAACCCAAAGCTCCAGGCTCTTATCATTAATGTCACACTTGAGGAAAATCTAGTTTGACATAGAATGCAACAAATTATTAAAGCGTTACGAAATGGGTGTTGGAGGAATTATTACTAATGCGGCTTCATGCTTAAGTTACGATGCAAACGTCTTAAAATCCTGACAGGCCAAATGGATACAAAATGGTGGCTTTAAAGAGTTGACAAAGAGAAGATGTTTGTCTCTAGAGACGCTGATTGGAATCAGTGGGGAATGTTCAGGTGGATTAAGGATAGATAGAATGATAAAGATGAAGGCTAAGAGTGGCTCTCTCTCGTTCTCCACCCAACCGGTCAAGGCAGATGGCCGAAAATGACTTTGGGGTTTTTCCTAAAAGATATACATCCTTGTTAAAAGCAGACAGCAAAGTGTTTTGAGATAAGATTTTATAATAATCCCTTGCTGCACAGAAAAAATCAGTTTAATTAAAAATTGCTGTAATTAGCTCACTTCTTAAAAAGCCAACACCCTGACCAATGGTTCTGGTGAAATATAGCCCAGTATCTAACCTGCTTTTTAGATCTAAAATTCCCTGACAGAGTGGTAACAAATCTGTTGTGTGATTTTCTGCAAAATACAAGTCATTCAAAATTTTCCAGTCAGTTAAAACAGATTCTGTACCAGCATCTATGTTAACATCATGTCGCTGCTCACATAAATCTCAAACGCTACATTTTCCTTAAAATTCCGATTGGCAAAGAATATCTTTAACAAACTCAGCTACTGAATGGTACAAATGAATGTGTGACTGTCAGCTATTGATGTTCAATTCGGAGAAATTCTAAGACTAACGTCCCACTTCCCAATCACAAACCTCAGTTATACAAAACTGGTAAGGGTGCACATTTAAAACAGTTTGTCACTAAGCAGGTTGACCTGTCTGTAAGTTTCAAGATTCATAATCCAACAGTTTTTTTATTTTTTTCGAAAGTATAAAAGTCATTCAGCCTCATGAAAGGAAAAGATCTCAACAATGAAAAGGTTAGAGCTGTTGAATACAATTAGATATTTTGAAGCTGTTTAACACAATTAATATTATTAAGATGTTCAATGCAGTTAAATATTTTGAAGCTGGTTAAGACTTACAGTATGGACTCAGCAGTGTCGTGTAATCATTTATATCATTCTCGCTCTTTGTCTTTACAGTTTATTCAGCACAGATGCTTTATATCTTCCACCTTAAGCCTTCCTACACTCCTCCTTCCTCAGCTATTGTCACAGAGGCAAATCACACCCTGACTATCGTTAATTCTATTTTAACAGAACATGAAGGGCAGGATAAAGACTCAGGATTGCTCTGGTCAGGATGAATTATAGGGGCTCATAGGGGTTCGTGTGATGCATAATACCCAGGGTTGAAAATCCACGTTTTATTTTGGATTAGGGTTAGGTTTTGGATTGGGTTATGCTTATTACACATTTATTTTAGATGACGGTTAGGGAAATTACACATTTTATTTTCGGTTAGGGTTAGGGTTATTTCACAGGGACATACATTAAGTAAGATTTTCATTGTTTTTTTGAGGACTGCTCTCCTCTGAGGGTGAGACTAAACTTTGGTCTTTTGTGAAATCCTGTGTCGCTGTCATTCCTCCTTAAAGATATCATCATTAACTATCTCTTTCTACAACATTCCTGTAGCTGAACGTAATACTGACTTTAATCTGCACAATAGTTCAACCAACTCTTTTCTTAAACGTCATTACCTTATCGGCTGCCAGTGCTTGACCGATATTAAGACACCTTCAGAGCGACACCGTGTTCATTCACAGGCGACCTCTGACATACAGTACGCAAACTTTGTTGCATCATAAACTTGCAACAACTCCTCCGCTCTTCGCCTAATTCCCTATCCTCTGTTCCGTAACTGCATCAGTCATCCTTATGCTAAATTCCATGATGAGGAGCCTGAGTTTCACTGACAAGCTCTGCCATACAAAACATAATTGATGCCTGTAGATGTCATTGGCAGCCAGTGAGTTCAGATACCTCAGTTCAACAAACCTGTTTGATGAACTTTTCCATGTGAATGATTAATCAGTTAACCACCATATACATTTACTAGTGCTCAATTAATAGTAATGTCAATACCGTGACAGAAGAATGTTGCATTGAGAGGCAATGGGAAGAATAAATCCAGCGTTCACGACAGGTATCTTTCAAGAAGTTATTCTCCAATTTCCATCCTCAGTAATTGGTCACAAGCTACTTTATTGGTGGCGGTAGGTGGCTGTCAAAAACATCTCTCAGAAAATGTGTATTTTTTTTGTACATTTTGTTTGGTTCTGTGTTTTTCAGTTCATTTCTACAACATTTTTGTCATGTTGTTGTTGTAGGCCAGACCTAAAGGTCAGTTACTGCTGTTATTCTAAAATATGTTTTCATTTATTTTATTTTTTATGCTTTTATAATTTATTCACCTACTGTTTCATGATGGCAAAATGAAGCTTCCTGAAGCATGAAGCTTGTGTAGGAGAGCGGGTTGATTACTTCAAGCACAGCTTCTAGCTGTGACCATTGCAGGCAGGGGTACTGCATTTCCTACAGCAATGAACACTTTTGTGATCTTTCTTTCTTGGACACAACCGCCATCCCTTCCTCTTCTGCTGGCCTTGTGGGGGGACAATAGTCTGGTATGTTATGTTCTGAGTCCATGCCTGCGAATGGCTCTTCATCCCATTCGTCCTGGATCATTTTCAGGTCCAAAGGGATCCTTGCTGGCCTCATAGCAGCCATGTTACTGTAGATAAATAATAATGAAAAAAAAAACCATGACGAAGGAAAATGTTTGAAATGCCCAGAAAAATAATTCATATAGCCAACAATATTGTTAGCTAATGTTAGCTCACAATACTTTTAGCTACTGTTAGCTAACATGTGTTACCTACCTAAACATATGCTGTTAGGTAACAACAAAGTAGACTAATCTGACATTTCAATTGAACCCCTAGGGTTCGGTGAGTAGGTCTCGGGTTTGGTGGAGACAAAGGTCAAAAACACCCGACACGTTGTGTCAGGTATTCTGCATGATTTGCAATGTCAAGTTGAGCAACTCTAGTCTCACACTGGCAAAAATAAAGGAACACTTCCTTAAGCTGCATGGAAAAGAACAGAAACAGACTTGGCTGTGAAAATGACATAAGAGTAGCACTTGCCAAGGTGTAGCCACACATATTTGAACTGGTCTCTCAATAACAACAGCAGAAGTCACACTGATTTGCAGGTAGATAATTTCATGTGAGTTCATGCACTGACTTGGTTTTGTTCTTTGAAAAAGGTGACATTAACGCACAATTCATTCAATACACCATTAAAACATATACTTAGGTCTTTAATTTGAAGAAAATAATTTATTTATTTTTTTACCAAAGAAGGGTTCGGTGAGTGAGCTATTGAAACTGGCAGGGTTCGGTACCTCCAACAAGATTAAGAACCACTATGTTAATGTAATGCGTTATTCTCCAGACATCCTGTAAGAAACAGTCAGACATGCACAAAGACACAAGCAGACACAAGTTAACTTTTCATACTGCAGGGGAGACACCAGCCGGCCTCGCAGTGTTTTAGATAGATAGATAGATAGATAGATAGATAGATAGATAGATAGATAGATAGATAGATAGATAGATAGATAGATAGATAGATAGATAGATAGATAGATAGATAGATAGATAGATAGATAGATAGATAGATAGATAGATAGATAGATAGATAGATAGATAGATAGATAGATACTTTAATGATCCCAAGGGAAATTCAGGTGACATCTGCTCGCAAAAGATACAATAAATACACACAACAATGACAGAAAGTAATGGCACAGCCAAAGACCCTGTATAAGTTACATTATTTACATGCTGTTACATAAATTATAACAACCGGAAACAGAAGAGCCTAGAATAAAAGGAAGGAAGCATAGGCACATGGGAGAAGAAGAGAAGAAAGAGCATTGGGTGTAGATGAAGTGTGATGAGTAACACGTGGATGAACCGAGCTGTAAACTGATTAAGGACCCCCACAAAGTGTCCCACAGTGCATCCACAGTGCGTCCCAGGCCCCCCACGTCTATCCCTTCTCGCCCGACCTTGATGACCCTGCGGCTTCAGACCCCCTCCTTCTGAGAGAGTGGTTGTGCCCTCTGATAGCACGATGTGTTTTATTGAACAGTTGAAGTAAGCGGTTACCTGTTTTGCAAAGAGGTCATCAAACAAGAAAATCGTCGCAAGTATATTGGGAACCTCACATTATATGTAATTAGTAACTATGACATATGTGAGTGATTAACGATTAAACAATTTAATTATGATGAAACAATGATAATAAAGACTCAAACTTTCCATCAGTTAATATAGAAACCAATTTCTAAAAGTACACTATTTCATGATTGGGCTGCACAGCTTTGTCTGTCTACAGAGACAATACAGACACTGATTTCTCCCTCATCGCATTTAGACCAGACTGTGGAAGAACCACAGGATCTTCTGTAAAAACTTAACCAGGAAGTCAGTAGCCTGATGTCAATAGACTTCTTGTCCCATGGCCCATCTCTCCACCAAGAAACGTTTTAGAAACGATCCTGGGTTCCATCGTGAACTTCTTTTGCACCAACCAAATGAACAAGCCTCTATAGTCAAACGTAAAATAAAAATGACAGCAAAAACACAATATGGTGGCAAAAATATAGTTTAAGATGAATAACAATAAACAGTGAAAAAGAGGAGGTGTTTTGAGTTTTATCAAGGCTACGTTCAGACTGCAGGCTTGTCGGATTTCCTTCCATGTCTCATATTTAAGGCTGACTCTTCGCACTGTTTTTAGCAAGAGTCCAAATGTGATCTGTCTCTGTTCAGACTGCGTCACACTAACGGTCAAACTGACAAGTTGCCGTAACGACAACGTTGGGGCGGAGTCGTCGTTCACTGCATAATGTGTGAGGTCATATAATTGCAACGGCCGCTCTGTAATGATGTAATGATGATCTTCCTTCTGGCGCCTTGCTCTCACGTCACGGATATGACGTCACGTTCCGCCACATCCAATTGGAGTGTTTGGAGCTGTTCAGACTGAAGACGCATTTGCCCCTATCCAACACGAAGCTACCTCCCGAATGTGGTTTCAGTCTGTCCCGCAAATGTCAGATATCATGTGGTATGGGACTGTTCAGATTACAAATGAGATATGCAATGTCAATCTGGATGGGCTAAAAATCAGATATAGGCAACTAGTCTGAACAAGGCCTTAATGAGTTCACAGAAGAAAATTAGAACAAATGACAAACACAAACTTTCTTGTTCAGGCAGCAACAAAAAAACAAAAGCACTGGATTTTTATTCAGAAAAATCACTGCATGTCTTTTGGGGCACTAATTTTCCCAGTACCACTCTCCAAACTTACTGAGTGTCTGGTACTCCTTGTGCTTGCGCAGGTATTCACAAATTACACATACATGTTCTGTCAGAAAGAATATCCTCCTTACTTTAAAGTACCGTTTCCACTCAAAGAACCTGAGGTACATTTCCTCATTCTTGTCCAGGAGCAGCAGATGATCAGCCAGCTCCTTAGGTGAGCTGAAGTCATCCACGTGGATGAAGGCATCTCCCTGGATCACGTTCTCGTAGTTGTGTCTGGGTGGGCCGAGAACCACTGGCACTGTCCCCACAGAGAGTGGGTTGTAGAACTTTTCAGTAATGTAGTCCCTGTCAATGGAGTTCTCAAAACCGAGGTAAAACTTACAGCTGGTTATGGTGGACAGGTACTCTTTACGAGAAATGTGTACTCCGAAGGCACTTCCATATGTGTTTACCTTGATGTGTTTTTTAAACTCATTGAAGTATTTTACACGGGCATATGTTGGTTTCCAGTTGCTCACAATCCAGCACACCAGTTTGTTTTTTCTGGGTAGGACAAACTCCTCTTTACCATCTGCTGGTACTAATACCCCATAAGGCACCGGAATTTTGGAGTCCTGACGGTAGTTGGAAGTCAGATTGAAGAGATTTTCGATCATAGGTATCCTCACTGACCTTGTGGGCGATTCCCCATTCAACCAAATCCATTTCTGGAAGACTGGTCGGCAGAGCTTTGGCAGATTGGACCCATTTTTGTGGATGTATTGATGGTGGAAAATGACACCATCTGCCTTATTGTAGAAGTTCCTGTCTGGTGTGATGAAGCAGCCCTCGATGTTGTAGCGGGAGCTGCACCAATTCAGCTCGCCTCGTTTCTCTGAGGGCCAGGTCCACATCAGCAGTGTGATCACATCGTCATTGCTCCTGTTGGAGACAATGTCATTGCACTTGTTGGGGATGACATCATTGCTCTTGTTGGGGACGACATCATTGCTCTTACTTTGGACGACGTCAATTCTCTTGTTGGGGACAACATTATTGCTCTTGTTGGGGATGACGCTCTTCACTTGTTCTGTCTGTTGTCTTGAATTTACAGGACTTAAAGCCAAACTGGTGGATGGAGCATAGTACAACAAAAACAGATATACAGAGTATCCCAGCAGGATAGTGCCCAGCAGAAGGAGATGGAGTTTTCTATGACCAGGTATAGATGACATAACGCTGCTCTTGAAAGGGCACATCTAAAAAGACAAACCAGAAACAAGTCATGAACAAAAAGATGTGAAATCCATTTTGATCATCATATCAAATCTAGTGTCAAAGTAATGCACATAAAAAAATTTCCAATCAATCCATTTATCCAAAAACATAAAGTACGTCCACATCTCATGGAGATATCATACAGACAAAGAAACTTTAATGAACCTTATAACACAAACTGGGTGCATTTAACTGATGACTGACATTCAATCAAGAGTGGAGACTTTGGGAGGTTCCAGCTCCTACATTGGACTGACAGTGATCAACATTCTTTCTTGTGGTTTAGTTATCAAAAACAAATGAAAAGTTTCAGACCATAGTTTAACTCTTTATAGGTATTTCTTTGACATTCAAAAATTCAGTCTTGGACTGTAATTAGAGGACAAAAAACCATCAATGTCATGTAGAAAATCAAATTACCAAACACAATCACTTTCTCGATAAAGGGTGAAGAGGTGGCTGGTCTTGAAGGTATGGTCTTCTTATTGATGCATCCTATAGACACACAGAGAGAATCAGAGTTTTTCAATACACGTTGGAAAGGATGTGTTTTACCAGATCAATGGAAGCGATCGATTATTGTTTGACATTTTTCATTTGTATTTGTAGACATCTTAACATCCTGACAGGCCACATGTATAAAAAAAAAGATGACTTTAAAGTGTTTCTATCATGTTCTGTCACGTCTCTGTCTTATGATTTTCCTGATTGTTTTCCTGCCACCAACAACTCAGATCCTGTCTGATCTTCAATCTGTGCATTCCCTGCACCTGCTGTCTCTCCACACACCTGCAGCCACTCTCTAATCTGTCTCCACACTACATATACCCAGCTCAGCCCTCAGTACTCTGCCAGATTGTTTAGTGTTCGCCCTGACTCTCCAGCCTTCGTATCCTGCTTGCTTTGGTGACATTATGTGAATCTCGTCTGATCTCTCGACCCAGCCTGTTGTCTGTTCCTCATCTGATTTGTTGATTGTTTCGTGCCTGACCCTGCTGATTTCTGGACTCCACCTTTTACCTGTCGTTTTTGGATACCTCTGCCTATCGGAGTGATTATTCGGAACCTGACCACTGTCTGCGTTGTTAAATCTGCTCTGAGACTCTTGACCTGCCCGTTTGTCTGTCGTGCTTTTGGGTTCCCCGTGCCAGTTGTGCTCAAGCCGTGACAATGGAAGTATATCCTTGTCTTCATCACTAAAGTGTTTGCGCATATAAAACAGTCTTCTGCTCCTCTACATGCAAAATACCTTGAGATAACATGTTATTGTAATCTGGTGTCGCACAAATAAAATGAATTGGATTAAACCTTGCTGTAATGATCTTCTCAAAAGCCAACATCCTAACCAATGGTTTCACCGTCCAGTATCTATCCTGCCCTTTAGATCTAAATTCCCTCAGAGTGGTAACAAGTCTTTGGTGTGATTTTCTGCAAATTACAAGTCATTCAAAGTTTTCCAGTCAGCCACAACAGATTCTGCACCAGTCAAACAGAATTGAGGTGATTTAAGTCCCATCGATCAAACAGAACTCAGATTCTAATTCTTAGAAGAACTTCCCAATCACAGACATCAGTTATGCACAAAATGGTAAAGGTGCACATCTTAAACAATTTATTATCAGTAAACAGGTTGACATGTCTGTAGGTTTCAAGGTTCACAGTTCAACACCTGGAAGAATGTTTTCTATCAACAGTGTGAAACTCATTCAGCCTCATGAGAGGAAGAATAAATTAATAACAATATCTTAAGTAAAATGTTGGAACTGTTGAATACAAATAAATATTTTGAAGCTACTTAATACAGTCAAATATTTTGAATCTATTTAGGACTTACAATACGGACTCAGTAGTGTCGTGTAATCATGTATGTTCCTCCTGCTCTTCATCTCTCCAGTTAATCCAGCACAGATACTTTTTATATTCCATCTAAGCCTTCCCTTCATGCTTGTGCATATCAAAGAATGTTTCAACACTCCTTCTTCCTCAGCTATTGTCCCAGAGGCAAATCACACCCTGATTACTCTTTCATTCTATTTTAACAGAACATGAAGGACAGGATAAAGACTCAGGATGGCTCTGGTCAGGATGAATTAAAGGGGCTCATGGGGGTTCAGTTGGATACGGCCCAAAGAAGTTACATGATGCCACCAGTCTGAGACGCCGCTGTCTTATTTGCATGACCTCGTGTGTTATGGTTAGGGTTAGGGTTGGAGTTATAACAAGTTTTATTTTGGAGATGAATGCACGTTCAACATTGTTCTTGTTGAGGACAGCGTCATTGCTCCTGTTGGGGACGACATCATTGCTCTTGTTGGGGATGACGTCATTGTTCTTGTTGAGGACAGCATCATTGCTCTTGTTGGGGACGACATCATTGCTCTTGTTGGGGATGACGTCATTGTTCTTGTTGAGGACAGCGTCATTGCTTTTTTTGGGGACGACATCATTGCTCTTGTTGGGGATGACGTCATTGTTCTTGTTGAGGACAGCGTCATTGCTCTTGTTTTGGACGACGTCATTTCTCTTGTTGGGGGTGACCATATTGCTCTTGTGTGGGATGACGCTTTTGACTTGTTCTGTTGGTTCTGTTGAACTTACAGGACCTAAAACCCAACTGGCAGATTGATCATAGTACAGGAAAATCAGATATGAAAAGCATCCCAATAGGATTGTGCCCAGCAGAGTCAGATGCAGTTTTTTACGACCAGGTGTAGATGACATAACTCCGTCCTGGAAAGGGCACATTTAAAAGAAAAGACCAATCATAAAGGAGTCATGAACAAAAAGATGTGAAATCCATTTTGATCATCAAATCAAATAGTGTCAAAGTGTTGCACATAAGAAAATATCCAATCCATTCATTTCTCAAAAAAGTGATCAACAATCTATTTTGTGACTTAGTGAACAGAAACAAATGAAAAGTTTCAGGCTTACTTCTAACTTCAATGTCATGTAGGAAATCAAAATACCAAACACAATCACTTGTTCGATAAAGGGTAAAGAGATGGATGATCTTGAAGGTATGGTCTTCTCATTGATGCTTCCTCCAGACACCGGGAGAGAATCAGAGTTTACAAAACACGCTGGAAAGGATGTGGTTTACTAGATCAATTAAAGCAATCGATTATTGTTCTAATACGAAGACAATGACCCTGGTAAAACCCAAAGCTCCAGACTCCTATCATTAACGTCACACTTGAAGAAAATCTAGTCTGACATAGAATGCAACAAATTATGAAAGCGTTACGAAATGGGTGTTGGAGGAATTATTACTGGTCCGGCTTCATGCTTAAAAAATTAAATCCCAGTGCAAACGAATCCTTTAAATTCTGAACTGTGAAATAATTGCCACAAAGATCAAATTTTTGAAATCTTAATCTTAAATTCTTAACAGAATGTTTTGAAAATTTTTTGTCAACATTTTAAAAATAAAAGTATGAGCTTTAATTTGTACAATTTTTGCTTAATGTATATTTTTTGCATGGAAAATGCAAAAACTTGGAAAAATATGAAAGTTACGATGCAAACGTGTTAAAATCCTGACAGGCCAAATGGATACAAAATGGTGGCTTTAAGGAGTTCACAAAGAGAAGATGTTTCTAGAGACGCTGATTGGAATCAGTGGGGAATGTTCAGGTGGATTAAGAATAGATAGAATGATAAAGATGAAGGCTAAGAGTGGCTCTCTCTCGTTCTCCACCCAACCGGTCAAGGCAGATGGCCACTATGACTTTGGGGTTTTTCCTAAAAGATATACTTCCTTGTTAAAAGCAGACAGCAAAGTGTTTTGAGATAAGATTTTATAATGATCCCTTGCTGCACAGAAAAAAAAGAGTTTAATTAAAAATTGCTGTAATTAACTTCTTAAAAAGCCAACACCCTGACCAATGGTTCTGGTGAAATATAGCCCAGTATCTAACCTGCTTTTTAGATCTAAAATTCCCTGACAGAGTGGTAACAAATCTGTTGTTTGATTTTCTGCAAAATACAAGTCATTCAAAATTTTCCAGTCAGTTAAAACAGATTCTGTACCAGCATCTATGTTAACATCATGTCGCTGCTCACATACATCTCAAACGCTACATTTTCCTTAAAATTCCGATTGGCACAAAATATCTTTAACAAACTCAGCTACTGAATGGTACAAATGAATGTGTGACTGTCAGCTATTGATGTTCAATTCGGAGGAGAAATTCTAAGAATAACGTCCCACTTCCCAATCACAAACCTCAGTTATACAAAACTGTTAAGGGTGCACATTTAAAACAGTTTGTCAGTAAGCAGGTTGACCTGTCTGTAAGTTTCAAGATTCATAATCCAACAGTTTTTTTTATTTTTTTCGAAAGTATAAAAGTCATTCAGCCTCATGAAAGGAAAAGATCTCAACAATGAAAAGGTTAGAGCTGTTGAATACAATTAGATATTTTGAAGCTGTTTAACACAATTAATATTATTAAGATGTTCAATGCAGTTAAATATTTTGAAGCTGGTTAAGACTTAAAGTATGGACTCAGCAGTGTCGTGTAATCATTTATATCATTCTTGCTCTTTGTCTTTCCAGTTAATCCAGCACAGATACATTTTATATACCACCTTAAGCCTTCCCTATATGCTGTGCATATCAAATGATGTTTCAACACTCCTCCTTCCTCAGCTATTGTCACAGAGGCAAATCATACCCTGATTATCGTTAATTCTATTTTAACAGAACATCGAGGGCAGGATAAAGACTCAGGATGGCTCTGGTCAGGATGAATTAAAGGGGCTCATGGGGGTTCGTGTCATGCATAATACCCAGGGTTGCATAATCCACGTTTTATTTTGGATTAGGGTTAGGTTTTGGATTTGGGTTATGGTTATTACACATTTATTTTAGATGACGGTTAGGGAAATTACACATTTTATTTTCGGTTAGGGTTAGGGTTATTTCACAGGGACATACATTAAGTAAGATTTTCATTGTTTTTTTGAGGACTGCTCTCCTCTGAGGGTGAGACTAAACTTTGGTCTTTTGTGAAATCCTGTGTCGCTGTCATTCCTCCTTAAAGATATCATCATTAACTATCTCTTTCTACAACATTCCTGTAGCTGAACGTAATACTGACTTTAATCTGCACAATAGTTCAACCAACTCTTTTCTTAAACGTCATTACCTTATCGGCTGCCAGTGCTTGACCGATATTAAGACACCTTCAGAGCGACACCGTGTTCATTCACAGGCGACCTCTGACATACAGTACGCAAACTTTGTTGCATCATAAACTTGCAACAACTCCTCCGCTCTTCGCCTAATTCCCTATCCTCTGTTCCGTAACTGCATCAGTCATCCTTATGCTAAATTCCATGATGAGGAGCCTGAGTTTCACTGACAAGCTCTGCCATACAAAACATAATTGATGCCTGTAGATGTCATTGGCAGCCAGTGAGTTCAGATACCTCAGTTCAACAAACCTGTTTGATGAACTTTTCCATGTGAATGATTAATCAGTTAACCACCATATACATTTACTAGTGCTCAATTAATAGTAATGTCAATACCGTGACAGAAGAATGTTGCATTGAGAGGCAATGGGAAGAATAAATCCAGCGTTCACGACAGGTATCTTTCAAGAAGTTATTCTCCAATTTCCATCCTCAGTAATTGGTCACAAGCTACTTTATTGGTGGCGGTAGGTGGCTGTCAAAAACGTCTCTCAGAAAATGTGTATTTTTTTTGTACATTTTGTTTAGTTCTGTGTTTTTCAGTTCAATTCTACAACATTTTTTTGTCATGTTGTTGTTGTAGGCCAGACCTAAAGGTCAGTTACTGCTGTTATTCTAAAATATGTTTTCATTTATTTTATTTTTTGTGCTTTTATAATTTATTCACCTACTGTTTCATGATGGCAAAATGAAGCTTCCTGAAGCATGAAGCTTGTGCAGGAGAGCGGGTTGATTACTTCAAGCACAGCTTCTAGCTGTGACCATTGCAGGCAGGGGTACTGCATTTCCTACAGCAATGAACACTTTTGTGATCTTTCTTTCTTGGACACAACCGCCATCCCTTCCTCTTCTGTTGGCCTTGTGGGGGGACAATATTCTGGTATGTTATGTTCTGAGTCCATGCCTGCGAATGGCTCTTCATCCCATTCGTCCTGGATCATTTTCAGGTCCAAAGGGATCCTTGCTGGCCTCATAGCAGCCATGTTACTACAGATAAATAATAATGAAAAAAAAAAACCATGACGAAGGAAAATGTTTGAAATGCCCAGAAAAATAATTCATATAGCCAACAATATTGTTAGCTAATGTTAGCTCACAATACTTTTAGCTACTGTTAGCTAACATGTGTTACCTACCTAAACATATGCTGTTAGGTAACAACAAAGTAGACTAATCTGACATTTCACACATTTGACCACTAAATTGATCACACATTATAATCTATCAATGTAAAATAAGTTCCTGAATAGAGAAATGACTTACACATGTGTTGCTGTGTAACAATGATCTCCTGGGTGATGAGACTGCTGACACCTTGTGTGCTGATTGGACAGTTGCATCAGAAATGAAAGATGACATCAGATGTGTAAGTTGGACAGTCAAAGTTGCTAATAATTAAAGGTTCATACGAGATTCCATAGGAACTATTTGGGGTCATTATTGACCCCACTTGCGGAAGAGTGGGGTAGTGATCCAAAAACCAAAGAGATTAATTAAAAGTTTTTTTTTAAAATGCAAAGGGCTTGATGTCACAAGCATGTTTCATGAAAAATACCTGGAATACGAAACCATTACAACTCTGAGTGTGCGCTCAACCACTCTACGGAGGAAACTCATTTCAACCGTGGTATTGGAGATCTTGTCCATTCAGTCATAACCCAAATCTCATAACCAAAGGCGATTCACTGGTACATTGAGAGCCAAGTCTTCACCACGACACATCTATACGACTGCATCACTGTAGAAGCTGCACCAAACCGTCAGTTTCACGTTCTATCCGTTTTATTTATTTATTTATTATCCGATCTATTTAATTTAATTTAGTTTAATTTAAATTTAATTTTATCTGTTTAGATTTTATTTTATACTGTTTATATTTTAATACTGTAATATTTTTACATTTTATACTGTTTATATTTTAGTTATAGTTTACTATATAAGTCCTGTTAGTGCTGCATGTGTCTGTCTGTTAGTGTAATGTATGTCTTGTGGTATGTCCTGTGATGTCAATGTTTCCTTTTCTATCTATCTATCTATCTATCTATCTATCTATCTATCTATCTATCTATCTATCTATCTATCTATCTATCTATCTATCTATCTATCTATCTATCTATCTATCCTTCCCTCACTCATGAACAAGACACCAAGATATTTGAACTCCTCCAATTGGGGCAAAGACTCACCACCGACATAGAGAGGGCAGACCACCTTGCTATAGACCGCCTTGCTAGTTGCTGTAGGAGGCAGTTAAAGCATTTAAAATCACGCCTTGAACTGACTTTTACCTGTCGTAACTACAGAAACGTGTAGTTACGACACAATTCATCCGGCAAACCACATTCCACATCCACAGGACGGAACAGCAGAGATTCTCTTACTCCAGAATGCTGCAGAAAAACAGAGCTGGTTAGATAAAGGCCCATCAGAAGAGCAGATGATTGACCCTCAGATGGTGGACATTTAAAAATGTTTTGTAAAGAACTGTGTGTTTACGTAAGTTTCATGTAAATATTCACGTAAACATTCTGATTCAAAAGTCACTGACAAGGAAAAAACCACGACCGTTACCAGAAACAACTCCATGAACTGATAGTTGAGGGATTTAAACATATTGGTATGTGAGTTGGTCCTCTGATGAGCCGGTAACTTGTCCAGGGTGTACCCCTCCTCTTGCCCATTGTCAGCCATTATAAACTACAGCATTAACCACGACCCGTACTTCAGAGAGGCAGAGAAATTTGACATGTTAACACCTTGTCTTCAAACAGATGAATGATATGTGATTGTTGATCTGTGCTGTGGGGGCACAAATAGTCTCAAAATTAATGTCAGCCAGGTTCCTTATTGAAATAATTTCTTGATGTTTCCATATATTTGCCAACAAATCTCTCTTTTTAGAGCTGGTATATTTATGTTCTGTGTCTTAATGCATCCTGAGAAGAGCATAAAATAATTTGTATAAAGTTAATGTAGTGGTTCTTAACCTGGGTTCAATTGAACCCCTAGGGTTCCAAAAGATCTCTTTTTAGAGCTGTGTCTTAATCTCTCTTTTTTTCTGTGTCTTAATGCATCCTGAGAAGAACATAAAATAAATTGTATTATGTTAATGTAATGAGTTATTCTCCAGACATCCTGTAAGAAACAGTCAGACACGCACAAAGACACAGGCAGACACATGTTAACTTTTCATAATGCAGGGGAGACACCAGCCGGCCTCTCGCAATGTTTTATTAAACAGTTGAGGTAGGTGGCTGCATGTTTTGCAGAAAGACCATCAAACAGAAAAGTGTTACAGGTGTAATGAGAACCTCACATTATATATAATTAGTTAACTATGACATTGTAAGTGATTAATGATGAAATAATGAAAGAATAATGAAGCAATGATAATAAAGACTGAATTCGTCCATCAGTAAATATAGCGACCCATTTCTAAAATTACACTATTTCATTATTGAGCAGCACAGGTCTGTCTGTCTACAGAGACAACGGAGACACTGATGTCTCCTTCATCACATTTAGGCCAGACTGTGCCAGAACCACAGTATCTTCTGTAAAAACGTAACCAGGAAGTCAATAGACTGATGTTAGTAGACTTCCTGCTCCATGTTTTGGAAAAGATTCTGGGGTCCATCATGATCTTCTTTTGCACCAACCAAATGAACAAGCCTCAATAGTCAAAGGTACAATAAAAATGACAGTGAAAACATAACATGGTGGAAAAAATATTATTTTCTCTCAAGTTAAAGATGAATAACAATAAAAAGTGAGGATGACGAGGTGGTTTGAGTTTTGTTAAATGAGCTCAAAGAAAAAACAGAGCAAATAACAAGAACCAACTTTCTTGTTCATGTAGTAACATCAAAACGCAAGCACTGCATATTTTTCAGAACAATCACTACCTTGGTTTCAGAGCACTAACTTTCCCAGAACCACTCGCCAAAATTAATGAGTGTCTCGTACTCCTTGTGTCTGCGCAGGTACTCACAAGTTGCACATACGTCTAGGTTCAAAGTTCTGGTCGTCCTTACTTTAAAGTACCGTTTCCACTCAAAGAACCTGAGGTACATCTCCTCATTCTTGTCCAGGAGCAGCAGATGATCAGCCAGCTCCTTAGGTGAGCTGAAGTCATCCACGTGGATGAAGGCATCTCCCTGGATCACTTTCTCGTAGTTCTCTCTGGGTGGGCCGAGAACCACTGGCACTGTCCCCACAGAGAGTGGGTTGTAGAACTTTTCAGTAATGTAGTCCTTGTGGATGGCGTTCTCAAAAGCGAGGTAGAACTTACAGCTAGTTATGATGGACCAGTACTTTTCACGAGAAACGTATGCTTCGAAGGCACGTCCATATGTGTCAACCTTGATGTGTTTTTTAAACTCACTGAAGTATTTTATCCGGATAAGTTTATTTTGATTCCAGTGGCTCACAATCCAGCACACCAGCTTATTTTTTCTGGGTAGGACAAACTCTTCTTTACCATCTGCTGGTTCTAATACCCCATAAGGGAGCGGAATGTTGGAGTCCAGACGGTAACTAGCAGTCAGATTGAAGAGATTTTCGATTATAGGTATCCTGGGTGAGTTTGAAGGTGAATGCACGTTCATCCAAATCCATTTCTGGAATACTGGTCGGTGGAGCTTTGGCAGATTGGACCCATTTCTGTAGATGTCTGCATGCAGGAAAATGACACCATCTGCCTTATTGTAGAACTTCCTGTCTGGTGTGATGAAGCAGCCCTCAATGTTGAAGAGAGAGCTGCACCTGTTCAGCTCACGTTGTCTCTTCAAGGGCCAGAGCCACATCAGCACTGTGATCACATCGTCATTGCTCTTGTTGGGGACAACATCATTGGTCTTGTTGGGGATGACGTCATTCCTCTTGTTGAGGACAACATTGTTTTTGTTGGGGACGACATCACTGTTCTTTTTGGGGACGACGCTCTTGACTTGTTCTGTCAGTTCTGTTGAATTTACAGAACCTAAAACCCAACTGGTGGATGGATCATAGTACAACAAAAACAGACATGCAGAGTATCCCACCAGGATAGTGCCCAGCAGAACGAGATGGAGTTTTCTATGACCAGGTGTAGATGACATAACGCTGTTCTTGAAAGGGTACATGAAAAAAGACAAACCAGAAACAAGTCATGAACAAAAAGATGTGAAATCCATTTTGATCATCATATCAAATCTAGTGTCAAAGTAATGCACATAAAAACATATCCAATCAATCCATTTATCCAAAAACAAAGTACGTCCACATCTGATGGAGATATCATACAGACAAAGAAACTTTAATGAACCTTATAACACAAACTGGGTGCATTTAACTGATGACTGACATTCAATCAAAAGTGGAGACTTTGGGAGGTTCCAGCTCCTACATTGGATTGACAGTGATCAACATTCTTTCTTGTGGTTTAGTTATCAAAAACAAATGAAAAGTTTCAGACCACAGTTTAACTCTTTATAGGTATTTCTTTGACATTCAAAAATTCAGTCCTGGACTGTAATTAGAGGACAAAAAACCATCAATGTCATGTAGAAAATCAAATTACCAAACACAATCACTTTCTCAATAAAGGGTGAAGAGGTGGCTGGTCTTGAAGGTATGGTCTTCTTATTGATGCTTCCTATAGACACACAGAGAGAATCAGAGTTTTACAATACACGTTGGAAAGGATGTTTTACCAGATCAATGGAAGCGATCGATTATTGTTTGACATTTTTCATTTGTATTTGTAGACATCTTAACATCCTGACAGGCCAAATGTATTAAAAAAAAAAGATTACTTTAAAGTGTTTCTATCGGCAGAAATAGCAAACAACTGATGTGTAAAGTTATCGGCTGATTGGAATGTATTAAGAATAGATATAATGATATAGGTGTAGTCCAAGAATGGCTCTCTCTGTCTCGTTCTCCACCCAACCGGTCAAGGCAGATGGCCACTATGACTTTTGGGTTTTGCCTGTTTAATGGATGTCACGCCTCTGTCTTATGATTTTCCTGATTGTTTTCCTGCCACCAACAACTCAGATCCTGTCTGATCTTCAATCTGTGCATTCCCTGCACCTGCTGTCTCTCCACACACCTGCAGCCACTCTCTAATCTGTCTCCACACTACATATACCCAGCTCAGCCCTCAGTACTCTGCCAGATTGTTTAGTGTTCGCCCTGACTCTCCAGCCTTCGTATCCTGCTTGCTTTGGTGACATTATGTGAATCTCGTCTGATCTCTCGACCCAGCCTGTTGTCTGCTCCTCATCTGGTTTGTTGATTGTTTCGTGCCTGACCCTGCTGGATTCTGGACTCCACCTTTTACCTGTCGTTTTTGGATACCTCTGCCTATCGGATTGATTATTTGGAACCTGACCTCTGCCTGCGTTGTTAAATCTGCTCTGAGACTCTTGACCTGCCCGTTTGTCTGTCGTGCTTTTGGGTTCCCCGTGCCAGTTGTGCTCAAGCCGTGACAATGGAAGTATATCCTTGTCTTCATCACTAAAGTGTTTGCGCATATAAAAGTCTTCTGCTCCTCTACATGCAAAATGCCTTGAGATAACATGTTATTGTAATCTGGTGTTGCACAAATAAAATGAATTGGATTAAACATTGCTGTAATGATCTTCTCAAAAGCCAACATCCTAACCAATGGTTTCAGTGTCCAGTATCTATCCTGCCTTTAAGATCTAAATTCCCTCAGAGTGGTAACAAGTCTTTGGTGTACTTTTCTGCAAATTACAAGTCATTCAAAGTTTTCCAGTCAGCCACAACAGATTCTGCACCAGTCAAAGAAACAGTATTGAGCTGATTTAAGTCCCATTGATCAGACAGAACCCCTAACTGCCTGAAATCCTTGTTCATTCTTTGTGTTTCAGTGTCCATGTCAACGTCATGTTGCTGCTCACACATCTCAAACAGTAAAATTCTAAATGACGGAGAATATCTTAAAGAAATTCAACTACTGAATGGTACAAATGAATGTGTAACTGTCAGCTATTGGTCACTTAGGAAGAAAGGTTCTAAGAAGAACTTCCTACTTCCCAATCACAGACCTCAGTTATGCATGAAATGGTGAAGCTGAATGTTTAAAAAAATTTACTGTCAGCAAGGCGGTTGACATGTCTGTAGGTTTCAAGGCTCATTGTTCAAGACCTGGAAGAACGTTTTCTTTCAAAAGTATGAAACTCATTCAGCCTCATGAGAGGAAGAATAATGAATAACAAGACCTCAACAATTAAAACGTTAGAACTGTGGAATACAATTTAACATTTTGAATCTGTTTTGGACTTACAGTACGGACTCAGCAGTGTCATGTTCTTCTCTTTGTCTTTCTAGTTAATAAAGCACAGGTACCTTATATATTCATCCTAAAACCTCCTTTCATGCTTTGCATACCAAATAATGTTTCAGCACTCCTTCTTCCTCAGCTATTGTCACAGAAGCAAATCACACCGACAGAACATCGAGGGCAGGAGAAAGACTCAGGATGGCTCTGGTCAGGATGAATTAAGGGGGCTCATGGCGGTTCGGTTTGGTACGACCCAAACAAGTTACATGATGCCACCAGCCTGAGACACCGCCGTCTTATGTCTTGCAAACCCGAGTATTATGCATGACCTTGTGTGTGACTGTTAGGGTTATGGTTGAAATTATTATACTTTTTAAGTTGTATTAGGGTTAAGGTTTCAGGTTAAAGTTATTACACATGTATTTCAGACAGTGGCAGGCCGTTTCACTCATAGGCCTTCAGTGATGTTTTACTCAAGCCCCGTCCACACATACAGTGCGCATTCGCACATCAACACTTTTTTGTAGACAGTCACGTGATACCGTGAGTGCATTCTATTGGCTGACGGCATCCGGAAGTGACCTATTTTCTGTGAGTCTCGGACTTAATGAGACAAAAAAGTGCTTTAAACAGTCTATCAAAGTGTGGGAAAAAGGTACTGCAGATAGAAGGTGGTTTAATATCAGTATGGGGAGGGTCATAAACATTTTAATTAACGTAAAAAATAAGATGAATAGTTTGACGCTCTAACGTGGAATTCATTAATCGCGTGTGGTTCCTGGAATGCATTGCCACAAGGAATGCAGGCGCACTGTATAACAGTTTCACGTTGAAGACGCGTTGATTAACATGCTTGTCATTCTCAGAGTTGTTACGGAGTTGTTGTGCTCATAAACGTGTTGATCAATGCATTTATGCGGTTACGTATCAACGGATTTTTTTTACCGAAAACACTGTCGTGTCGACGCAAATTTTTTCTACTCTGGTAAAAAAATGGTTACGGTCTCAAAAAGATCTGGCTACCTGTGGACGTAGCCTTAGTCAAACTTGCATAAATGCATCGCATTAGACTGTAAGTGGCTCCCACCGTTGCCACCAATGTAGTGTTCAGGACTCATTCAGGACTCGGGCATTAATAACTTCTCTCAAATGGGACAAAATCAATCACTTCTGAAGAGGCGTCAGCTCTACTGCTTTTATTTTCACTCGCACAGAAGAACCCACAGCCACACCTTTTATAGACGTCACACAACTACAGTACGTCACAGGACAAAACCAACTGAAATGACCATCATTTATGACACCACAAACAAAATACAGTGGTACCTCTACTTACAAATTTCTCTACAGTGCTACCTCTACTTACAAAATTAACTGGTTCCTGAAGAAATTCCGTAAGTAGAGACGCGTTTTCCATGCAAATGCCCTAATCCGTTCCAAGCCCCCAAAATTCCAACATAAATGTTTTACAAAGCATAAAAATGCATCAAAACATGTAACAAATACATGTTACAATTAGATTATTACACAATAAATGCGGGCTGTGCATAACGTAAAAAAACAAAGAATTAAGAATAAAAATGATGGTCATTTACCTTTTAACTGCTGTCCTCATTGTTTTTTGCCCTCTTTGGTTCATGCGCTCCTATCTCACGATGCCGAACAACAGAGTGAATTCCAGTCCTCCTTTTGAACTTCTCCAACCACCCACGCGATGCCTTAAACTCCTTAAACTTCCTTTTGTTTTAATAACGTGTCGATTGTAGATGCATTACGGCCATATTCATTGGCGAGATCAACCAAACGCACCCCTTTTTCACGCTCTTCTATGATATCTTGCTTTGTTTGTACGGACAAAAAAACTCTTTTCTTCGTCTTTTCTTTTCCTCTTTTCTCCGTCACAAATTTTCTCCTAACACATTTACTTGATTTATCTCATGCTGTTATTGTAGGTCAGACCATTAAATCAGCTACTGCTCTAATGCTTAAATATGTTCTTATTTTGTATTCACCTACTGTTTCCCAGTGATGGCAAAATGAAGCTTACTGAAGCATGAAGCTTGTGTTGGAGATCGGGTTGATTACTTCAAGCTTTTCAACAAGTTCCTCTTTGGTGGCATCTGGTGACCAAAAGTATGTAGAGCAGTTTTATTATACAGTTAGAAATGAACTGCTTGTCCATTCTACCCATTTTACAGAGTCCATTGACAGCTGGTTAATATCAGGTGACAATTCTGTCTGACTTTGGACTATTTTTGTGCTGCTTTGAACATATAAAGCTAGTCCTTTGTACATGCATATCTACACACACCCACACCAACACACACACACACACACACACACACACACACACACACACACAAACATCAATCTCCTCTCGCTGTGTGCATCTATCACAAACTATTTGCTTATGGCTGTGACCATTGCACACAGTGGAACTGTGTTTCCCACAAAAATCAGCTGTTTTTCAATCTTTCTGTCTTGGACACAACTGCACCTGTTCCTTATTTACTAGGACTATGTGCTTCTTTCTTGTGGCCGAATTGCAGCAGTTTTTGTCGCTCCAGACCTTTTCATTGCTGTTGTGATGTAGGTTGGCAGGTTCGGGGTACCTTCCAGTTGACCTTTCATGTGAGATGTCATGAGCTCCTTTGAGAGCTCTGTGAGGAAGTGTCGTCGTCCATCAGTGACACTTGTGTAAACTTCAGGGTGCTGAGACCTGAAAAATGAGTAGGCTTTCAGAGCGGCAACTTCAAACATGTTATTGTATACCAAAGTACTATGGGCCATCTCTGCGTCTGGCGTTTATAGGTGTACTTGCCAACATCGGGTCCATAGTATCCATTCCTCCTTTGGTCCAAGTGTTGAAGAGGATCACTTCTGATTTTTTATTTTACTCTTTAATTTGATCACACATTATAATCTATCAATAAAAAATTAATTCATAAAAGGAGAAATGACCTACACATGTGTTGCTGCGTAACAATGAACTCCTGGGTGGTGAGACTGCTGACACAGTTGCATCAGACGTCAGAAGTCAAAGTTGCTAATAATTAAAGGTTTATACGAGATTCCATAAGAAGCATTTGGGGTCATTATTGACCCCACTTGTGGAGGAGTGGGGTAGTGATACAAAAACTGCAATTTCGTAAAATTGATTAGAACTTTTTTTTTTTTTAATGTAAATGGCCTCATGTCACAAACATGTTTCATGAATATGAATCGGCTACAACTTTTAATTTCGAAAATTTTTGAAAAAAAACAACAACCCCTGGAATCATGTTCGTCTCCACCAGTTCATCTGAGGGTTAATTCCGGACACATCTCTTGAAATCTTTGAAGGGATTTCTTTCAATTTTGCCATCTCACGTCAATGTGTGGTGACTGAGCTCCTCACCCCATCTCTGAGTGTGCGCTCAGCCACTGTACGGAGGAAACTCATTTCAACCGTGGTATTCGAGATCTTGTCCATTCAGTCGTAACCCAAACCTCATCTCATGAACAAGACCCCAAAATACTTGAACTCCTTCAATTGAGGGGCAAAGACACCCCACCGACCTAGAGAGGGCAGACCACCTTGTTACAGACCACCTTGCTTGTTGCTATTAGGCAATAAGGAGGCGGTTAAAGCATTTAAAATCACGGCTTTATCTGACGTTTACCTGTCGTAACTACAGAAATGTGTAGTTACGACACAATTCCTCCAACAAACCACATCCACAGGGCCGTTTATCTGCAGCATTGTCTCACTCCAGAATGCTGAAGACAAACAGATGTTTAAATAAAGGCACATCAGAAGAGCAGATGATTGACCCTCAGATGGTGGACATTTAAAAATGTTTTGTAAAGAATTGTGTCTCTACGTCAGTTTTATGTAAATATTCACGTAAATATTATGATTCAAAAGTCACTGACAAGGAAAGAACCACGAATCGATAGCCGAGGGATTTAAACATATTGGTATGTGAGTTGGTCCTCTGATGAGCCGGTAACTTGTCCAGGGTGTACCCCTCCTCTTGCCCATTGTCAGCCATTATAAACTACAGCATTAACCACGACCCGTACTTCAGAGAGGCAGAGAACTTTGAAATGTTAACACCTTGTCTTCAAACAGATGAATGATATGTGATTGTTGATCTGTGCTGTGGGGGCACAAATAGTCTCAAAATAAATGTCAGCCAGGTTCCTTATTGAAATAATTTCTTGATGTTTCCATATATTTGCCAACAAATCTCTCTTTTTAGAGCTGGTATATTTATGTTCTGTGTCTTAATGCATCCTGAGAAGAGCATAAAATAATTTGTATAAAGTTAATGTAGTGGTTCTTAACCTGGGTTCAATTGAACCCCTAGAGTTCGGTGAGTAGGTCTCGGGTTTGGTGGAGACAGAGGTCAAAAACACCCGACACGTTGTGTCAGGTATTCTGCATGATTTGCAATGTCAAGTTGAGCAATTCTGGTCTCACACTGGCAAAAATAAAGGAACACTTCCTTAAGCTGCATGGAAAACAAAAGAAACAGACTTTGCTGTGAAAATGACATAAGAGTAGCACTTGCCAAGGTGTAGCCACACATATTTGAACTGGTCTCTCAATAACAATAGCAGAAGTCACACTGATTTGCAGGTAGATAATTTCATGTGAGTTCATGCACTGTCTTGGCTTTGTTCTTTGAAAAAGGTGACATTAACGCACAATTCATTCAATACACCATTAAAACATATACTTAGGTCTTTAATTTGAAGAAAAAAAATTATGATTTTTTTTTTAACCAAAGAAGGGTTCGGTGAGTGAGCTATTGAAACTGGCAGGGTTCGGTACCTCCAACAAGATTAAGAACCACTGTGTTAATGTAATGCGTTATTCTCCAGACATCCTGTAAGAAACAGTCAGACATGCACAAAGACAAAAACAGACACAAGTTAACTTTTCATACTGCAGGGGAGACACCAGCCGGCCTCGCAGTGTTTTATTGAACAGTGGAAGTAAGCGGTTACGTGTTTTGCAAAGAGGTCATCAAACAAGAAAATCGTCACAAGTATATTGGGAACCTCACATTATATGTAATTAGTAACTATGACATATGTGAGTGATTAACGATTAAACAATTTAATTATAATGAAACAATGATAATAAAGACTGAAACTTTCCATCAGTTAATATAGAAACCCATTTCTAAAAGTACACTATTTCATGATTGAGCTGCACAGCTTTGTCTGTCTACAGAGACAATACAGACACTGATTTCTCCCTCATCGCATTTAGACCAGACTGTGGCAGAACCACAGAATCTTCTGTAAAAACTTAACCAGGAAGTCAGTAGCCTGATGTCAATAGACTTCTTGTCCCATCCCCATCTCTCCACCAAGAAACGTTTTAGAAACGATTCTGGGTTCCATCATGAACTTCTTTTGCACCAACCAAATGAACAAGCCTCTGTAGTCAAAGGTGAAATAAAAATGACAGCAAAAACACAATATGGTGGCAAAAATATAGTTTAAGATGAATAACAGTAAACAGTGACAAAGAGGAGGTGTTTTGAGTTTTATCGAGGCTACGTTCAGACTACAGGCTTGTCGGATTTCCTTCCATATCTCATTTTTAAGGCTGACTCTTCGCACTGTTTTTAGCAAGAGTCCAAATGTGATCTGTCTCTGTTCAAACTGTGTCACACTAACGGACAAACTGACAAGTTGCCTTAACGACAACGTTGGGGCGGAGTCGTGGTTCACTGCATGTAATGTGTGAGGTCATATAATTGCAAAAGTCGCTCTGTAATGATGTAATGTTGATCTTCCTTCTGGCGCCTTGCTCTCATGTCACGGATTTGACGTCACGTTCCGCCACATCCAATTGGAGTGTTTGGAGCTGTTCAGACTGAAGAAGCATCTGCCCCTATCCAACACGAAGCTACCTCCCGAATGTGGTTTCAGTCTGTCCCGCAAATGTCAGATATCATGTGGTATGGGACTGTTCAGATTACAAATGAGATATGCAATGTCAATCTGGATGGGCTAAAAATCAGATATAGGCAACTAGTCTGAACAAGGCCTTAATGAGTTCACAGAAGAAAATTAGAACAAATGACAAATACGAACTTTCTTGTTCAGGCAGCAACAAAAAAACAAAAGCAATGGATTTTTATTCAGAACAATCACTGCATTGTCTTTTGGGGCACTAATTTTCCCAGTACCACTCTCCAAACTTACTGAGTGTCTGGTACTCCTTGTGCTTGCGCAGGTATTCACAAATTACACATACATGTTCTGTCAGAAAGAATATCCTCCTTACTTTAAAGTACCGTTTCCACTCAAAGAACCTGAGGTACATTTCCTCATTCTTGTCCAGGAGCAGCAGATGATCAGCCAGCTCCTTAGGTGAGCTGAAGTCATCCACGTGGATGAAGGCATCTCCCTGGATCACGTTCTCGTAGTTGTGTCTGGGTGGGCCGAGAACCACTGGCACTGTCCCCACAGAGAGTGGGTTGTAGAACTTTTCAGTAATGTAGTCCCTGTCAATGGAGTTCTCAAAACCGAGGTAAAACTTACAGCTGGTTATGGTGGACAGGTACTCTTTACGAGAAATGTGTACTCCGAAGGCACTTCCATATGTGTTGACCTTGATGTGTTTTTTAAACTCATTGAAGTATTTTACACGGGCATATGTTGGTTTCCAGTTGCTCACAATCCAGCACACCAGTTTGTTTTTTCTGGGTAGGACAAACTCTTCTTTACCATCTGCTGGTACTAATACCCCATAAGGCACCGGAATTTTGGAGTCCTGACGGTAGTTGGAAGTCAGATTGAAGAGATTTTCGATCATAGGTATCCTCACTGACCTTGTGGGCGATTCCCCATTCAACCAAATCCATTTCTGGAAGACTGGTCGGCAGAGCTTTGGCAGATTGGACCCATTTTTGTGGATGTATTGATGGTGGAAAATGACACCATCTGCCTTATTGTAGAAGTTCCTGTCTGGTGTGATGAAGCAGCCCTCGATGTTGTAGCGGGAGCTGCACCAATTCAGCTCGCCTCGTTTCTCTGAGGGCCAGGTCCACATCAGCAGTGTGATCACATCGTCATTGCTCCTGTTGGAGACAATGTCATTGCACTTGTTGGGGATGACATCATTGCTCTTGTTGGGGACGACATCATTGCTCTTACTTTGGACGACGTCAATTCTCTTGTTGGGGACAACATTATTGCTCTTGTTGGGGATGACGCTCTTCACTTGTTCTGTCTGTTGTCTTGAATTTACAGGACTTAAAGCCAAACTGGTGGATGGATCATAGTACAACAAAAACAGATATACAGAGTATCCCAGCAGGATAGTGCCCAGCAGAACGAGATGGAGTTTTCTATGACCAGGTATAGATGACATAACGCTGCTCTTGAAAGGGCACATCTAAAAAGACAAACCAGAAACAAGTCATGAACAAAAAGATGTGAAATCCATTTTGATCATCATATCAAATCTAGTGTCAAAGTAATGCACATAAAAAAATTTCCAATCAATCCATTTATCCAAAAACATAAAGTACGTCCACATCTCATGGAGATATCATACAGACAAAGAAACTTTAATGAACCTTATAACACAAACTGGGTGCATTTAACTGATGACTGACATTCAATCAAGAGTGGAGACTTTGGGAGGTTCCAGCTCCTACATTGGACTGACAGTGATCAACATTCTTTCTTGTGGTTTAGTTATCAAAAACAAATGAAAAGTTTCAGACCATAGTTGAACTCTTTATAGGTATTTCTTTGACATTCAAAAATTCAGTCTTGGACTGTAATTAGAGGACAAAAAACCATCAATGTCATGTAGAAAATCAAATTACCAAACACAATCACTTTCTCGATAAAGGGTGAAGAGGTGGCTGGTCTTGAAGGTATGGTCTTCTTATTGATGCTTCCTATAGACACACAGAGAGAATCAGAGTTTTTCAATACACGTTGGAAAGGATGTGTTTTACCAGATCAATGGAAGTGATCGATTATTGTTTGACATTTTTCATTTGTATTTGTAGACATCTTAACATCCTGACAGGCCACATGTATAAAAAAAAAGATGACTTTAAAGTGTTTCTATCATGTTCTGTCACGCCTCTGTCTTATGATTTTCCTGATTGTTTTCCTGCCACCAACAACTCAGATCCTGTCTGATCTTCAATCTGTGCATTCCCTGCACCTGCTGTCTCTCCACACACCTGCAGCCACTCTCTAATCTGTCTCCACACTACATATACCCAGCTCAGCCCTCAGTACTCTGCCAGATTGTTTAGTGTTCGCCCTGACTCTCCAGCCTTCGTATCCTGCTTGCTTTGGTGACATTATGTGAATCTCGTCTGATCTCTCGACCCAGCCTGTTGTCTGTTCCTCATCTGATTTGTTGATTGTTTCGTGCCTGACCCTGCTGGATTCTGGACTCCACCTTTTACCTGTCGTTTTTGGATATCTCTGCCTATCGGAGTGATTATTCGGAACCTGACCACTGTCTGCGTTGTTAAATCTGCTCTGAGACTCTTGACCTGCCCGTTTGTCTGTCGTGCTTTTGGGTTCCCCGTGCCAGTTGTGCTCAAGCCGTGACAATGGAAGTATATCCTTGTCTTCATCACTAAAGTGTTTGCGCATATAAAAGTCTTCTGCTCCTCTACATGCAAAATGCCTTGAGATAACATGTTATTGTAATCTGGTGTCGCACAAATAGAATGAATTGGATTAAACCTTGCTGTAATGATCTTCTCAAAAGCCAACATCCTAACCAATGGTTTCAGTGTCCAGTATCTATCCTGCCCTTTAGATCTAAATTCCCTCAGAGTGGTAACAAGTCTTTGGTGTGATTTTCTGCAAATTACAAGTCATTCAAAGTTTTCCAGTCAGCCACAACAGATTCTGCACCAGTCAAACAGAATTGAGGTGATTTAAGTCCCATCGATCAAACAGAACTCAGATTCTAATTCTTAGAGCACTTCATTAGTTGAGTTGAAAGCTGTGATCTTCATAAAACATATTTAAATTGTCATGTCAGCCATTCCTCATCTTTTATAACTGCCTGAAATCCTTGTTCTTTCTTTGTTTTAGTGTCCATGTTAACTTCATGTCGCTGCTCACACACATCTCAAACACTACATTTCCCTCAAAATTCTAAATGACGGAGAATATCTTTAACAAACAGCTATTGTTCACTTACAAGTAAAGGTTCTAAGAAGAACTTCCCAATCACAGACATCAGTTATGCACAAAATGGTAAAGGTGCACATTTTAAACAGTTTATTATCAGTAAACAGGTTGACATGTCTGTAGGTTTCAAGGTTCACAGTTCAACACCTGGAAGAATGTTTTCTATCAACAGTGTGAAACTCATTCAGCCTCATGAGAGGAAGAATAAATTAATGAATAACAATATCTTAACAAGTAAAACGTTAGAACTGTTGAATACAAATAAATATTGAATCTATTTAAGACTTACAATACGGACTCAGCAGTGTTGTATAATCATTTATGTTCCTCCTGCTCTTCATCTCTCCAGTTAATCCAGCACAGATACTTTTTATATTCCATCTAAGCCTTCGCTTCATGCTGTGCGTATTAAATAATGTTTCAACACTCCTTCTTCCTCAGCTATTGTCACAGAGGCAAATCACACCCTGATTACTCTTTCATTCTATTTTAACAGAACATGAAGGGCAGGATAAAGACTCAGGATGGCTCTGGTCAGGATGAATTAAAGGGGCTCATGGGGGTTCGGTTGGATACGGCCCAAAGAAGTTACATGATGCCACCAGTCTGAGACGCCGCTGTCTTATTTGCATGACCTTGTGTGTTAAGGTTAGGGTTAGGGTTGGAGTTATTACAAGTTTTATTTTGGATTAAATTTGACAGAGACACTTGATTGGTGCAGATTTTTTTAAATGCACATGTTGAGGAAGAAAATAAAGCTGATGAGTAAGTTTGGCATCCAGGACAGGAACTTGGAAGGAAAGATGTTGATAGACTTTGCAAAAAGGACGGATGGTCGGATTAGAGACAGTAGTGAGGACAGTCAAGATGTGCGGATTAGAGACTGTTCTGCTGAAAAGATTAAGGATGGAGCCACCAGGCAAAAGGAAGAGAAGTAGAAGGTGGATGTAGTGAGGAAGACTTGAAGGCAGTGGCTGTTAGAGGGGAGGACGCAGAAGTTAGGCTGACATGGAAAAGGATGACACGCTGTGGAGACCCTGAACGGGACAAGCTGGAAGGAAAAAAGATTTTTGATTAAGTTTAAGGTTATTAAACATTTTATTCCGGATTAGAATTAGGTTTAGTGTTATTTCACGTTATTATTATTTAGGATGATGGACGTTCATTTATAAAGTGACATTTTCTCTGAAGGTGAGACTAAACTTCTTTGGTGTTTTGTGGACTCCTGTGTCACTGTCATTCCTCATCATTAACTATCTCCTTCCACAACATTTTTGCAGTTTGAGGTAGAGCTGACTTTAATCTGCCGGATAATTCGATCAACTCTGTCATCTATCTTCATGAACAGATCTGTGTTTGACGAACAAAAGTTTTTCAGATTAGTCTGACACGCCCTGTACGTCACCTCAAAGGATTAGAAATGAGACAAAATATGCTTTAAAGACACGCAAATGCATTTCCTTGTAATCAAAACTGTGACACACCCCTTTATGTTTGAGTATTCTGTTTCCTAGTTAACTCGACCAACAGTTAACATCAACTAGCAAACCATTCAGAGTTCAGGGTTCAGCGGTCAAGAAACTGTTCATGCTTCTAGGCAGAAACCTCACCCAGCCAACATCGGCTCCCAGTTTTGCCTGAACACAGTGACCCCCACCAACCCCAAGGCAGGATTTGGTTCCTACGATGAGTCAACACCATCAATAATAAAGAAATATGAACAAAAAGGCAGGTTGTGACAAACTTTTCTTCCAGGTAGTCAGGTTCTAACTTTCAACCTGACCTGAATTGTCTTCAGTCTTGATTTTTGTGAATGTCCACATGCACATATTGTTGTTTGCAGAGATGCGGATGAAACAAGGATTAAATGCTGCCGATGACGCCAACAGGAAAACTGAGAAGGCCACATGAAGTCCGACAGCAGAGCACAGTTCACTGAGCCCAATATCTGCCGTGTTATTTTGCTGTTTGAATTCTGAATCTATGTGGTGTTAATGTTAGGTTTTACAGAACATTAGCATTTGGCTAAATCCTCTTGCCATGTTGGTGATGTTGGTGTGATCAACCCATATCCATGGTCCTGAAGCCTAATTGGGAAATCTTTATCATCTTCATCTTCCACATCACGACTAGCAAGGAATATCAAATGTTTCATGTCATTTTAAGTTCTTATTAAATATGACTGTTATTCTGGTCAGAATTTAGGGAACTATATTTGCCAACAAATCTCTCTTTTTAGAGCTGGTACATTTGTCAAAAAAAGATCACGAGGCAGACAAGCAGACACAATTTAACTTTTCATACTGCAGGGGTGACACCAGCCGGCCTCGCAGTGTTTTATTGAACAGTTGAAGTAAGCGGTTACGTGTTTTGCAAAGAGATCATCAAACAAGAAAATCGTCACGGGTATATTGAAGACACATCTGCCCCTATCCAACACAAAACTACCTCCCGAGTTTGGTTTCAGTCTGTCCTTCACATATCAGATATCATGTGGTATGGGACTGTTCAGACTACAAATGAAATATTCAATGTCAATTTGGATGGGCTAAAAATAGGATATAGTCTGAACAAGGCCTTAATGAGCTCACAGAAGAAAATTCGAATAAATAACAAATATGAATTTTCTTGTTCAGGTAGTGACACGAAAACAAAAGCACTGCTTTTTTATTCAGAACAATCACTGCGTTGTCTTTCGGAGCACTAATTTTCCCAGAACCACTCTCTTAAATTACTGAATGTCTGGTACTCCTTGTGCTTGCGCAGGTATTCACAAGTTGCACATACGTGTTCGTTCAAATACCTGGTCGACCTTACTTTAAACTACCGTTTCCACTCAAAGAACCTGAGGTACATCTCCTCATTCTTGTCCAGGAGCAGCAGATGATCAGCCAGCTCCTTAGGTGAGCTGAAGTCATCCACGTGGATGAAGGCATCTCCCTGGATCACGTTCTCGTAGTTGTGTCTGGGTGGGCCGAGAACCACTGGCACTGTCCCCACAGAGAGTGGTTGTAGAACTTTGTAGTAATGTAGTCCCTGTGGATGGAGTTCTCAAAAGCGAGGTAGAACTTACAGCTGGGTATGGTGGACAGGTACTCTTCATGAGTAATATATGCTCCGAAGGCACGTCCATATGTGTCGACCTTGATGTGTTTTTTAAACTCATTGAAGTATTTTACCCGGACAAGTTCTTTATTCCAGTGGCTCACTATCCAGCACACCAGCTTGTTTTTTCTGGGTAGGACAAACTCTTCTTTACCATCTGCTGCTTCTAATACCCCAATAGGCAGCGGAATGTTGGAGTCCAGACGGTAGCTGGTAGTCAGATTGAAGAGATTTTCAATAGTAGGTGTTCTGCGTGAGTTTGTGGGCGATTCCGTGTTCATCCAAATCCATTTCTGGAAGACTGGTCGGCGGAGCTTTGGCAGATTCGACCCATTGCTGTAGATGAATCGATGGAAAATAATGACCCCATCTGCCTTATTGTAGAATTTCCTGTCTGGTGTGATGAAGCAGCCCTCAATGTTGAAGAGGGAGCTGCACCTGCTCAGCTCGCGTTGTATCCTCTAGGGCCAGATCCACATCAGCACTGTGATCACATCGTCATTCCTCTTGTTGGGTACGACATCATTGCTCTTGTTGGGGATGATGTCATTGGTCTTGTTGAGGACGACATTATTGCTCTTGTTTTGGTCGACGTCATTTCTCTTGTTGGGGGTGACCATATTGCTCTTGTGGGGGATGACGCTTTTGACTTGTTCTGTTGGTTCTGTTGATTTTACAGGACCTAAAACCCAATTGGCAGATAGATCATAGTACAGGAAAATCAGATATAAAAAGCATCCCAATAGGATAGTGCCCAGCAGAGTCAGATGTAGTTTTTTACGACCAGGTGTAGATAACATAACTCCGTCCTGGAAAGGGTACATTTAAAAGAAAAGACCAATCATAAAGGAGTCATGAACAAAAAGATGTGAAATCCATTTTGATCATCAAATCAAATCCAGTGTCAAAGTGTTGCACATAAGAAAATATCCAATCCATTCATTTCTCAAAAAAGTGATGAACAATCTATTTTGTGACTTAGTGAACAGAAAAAAATGAAAAGTTTCAGGCTTACTTATAACTTCAATGTCATGTAGGAAATCAAAATACCAAACACAATCACTTGTTCGATAAAGGGTAAAGAGATGGATGATCTTGAAGGTATGGTCTTCTCATTGATGCTTCCTCCAGACACCGAGAGAGAATCAGAGTTTAGAAAACACGCTGGGAAGGATGTGGTTTACTAGATCAATTAAAGTAATCGATTATTGTTCTAATACGAAGACAATGACCCTGGTAAAAACCCTAAGCTCCAGGCTCCCATCATTAACGTCACACTTGAAGAAAATCTAGTCTGACATAGAATGCAACAAATTATTAAAGCGTTACGAAATGAGTGTTGGAGGAATTATTACTGGTCCGGCTTCATGCTTAAAAAATTAAATCCCAGTGCAAATGAATCCTTTAAATTCTGAACTGTGAAATAATTGCCACAAAGATCAAATTTTTGAAATCTTAATCTTAAATTCTTAACAGAATGTTTTGACACATTTGTCAACATTTTTAAAATAAAAGTATGAGCTTTAATTTGTACAATTTTTGCTTAATGTACATTTTTTGCATGGAAAACGCAGATGCATTTGTATGATTTTATACATTAGGTTTTACGTGGATTAAGGATAGATAGAATGATAAAGATGAAGGCTAAGAGTGGCTCTCTCTCGTTCTCCACCCAACCGGTCAAGGCAGATGGCCACTATGACTTTGGGGTTTTTCCTAAAAGATATACTTCCTTGTTAAAAGCAAACAGCAAAGTGTTTTGAGATAAGATTTTATAATAATCCCTTGCTGCACAGAAAAAATTAGTTTAATTAAAAATTGCTGTAATTAGCTCACTTCTTAAAAAGCCAACACCCTGACCAATGGTTCTGGTGAAATATAGCCCAGTATCTAACCTGCTTTTTAGATCTAAAATTCCCTGACAGAGTGGTAACAAATCTGTTGTGTGATTTTCTGCAAAATACAAGTCATTCAAAATTTTCCAGTCAGTTAAAACAGATTCTGTACCAGCATCTATGTTAACATCATGTCGCTGCTCACATACATCTCAAACGCTACATTTTCCTTAAAATTCCGATTGGCACAGAATATCTTTAACAAACTCACTGAATGGTACAAATGAATGTGTGACTGTCAGCTATTGATGTTCAATTCGGAGAAATTCTAAGAATAACGTCCCACTTCCCAATCACAAACCTCAGTTATACAAAAATGGTTAGGGTGCACATTTAAAACAGTTTGTCAGTAAGCAGGTTGACCTGTCTGTAAGTTTCAAGATTCATAATCCAACAGTTTTTTTATTTTTTTCGAAAGTATAAAAGTCATTCAGCCTCATGAAAGGAAAAGATCTCAACAATGAAAAGGTTAGAGCTGTTGAATACAATTAGATATTTTGAAGGTGTTTAACATAATTAATATTACTCAGCTGTGTAATGCAGTTAAATATTTTGAAGCTGGTTAAGACTTACAGTATGGACTCAGCAGCGTCGTGTAATCATTTATATCATTCTTTCTCTTTGTCTTTACAGTTTATTCAGCACAGACACTTTATATCTTCCACCTTAAGCCTTCCTACACTCCTCCTTCCTCAGCTATTGTCACAGAGGCAAATCACACCCTGACTATCGTTAATTCTATTTTAACAGAACATGAAGGGCAGGATAAAGACTCAGGATGGCTCTGGTTAGGATGAATTATAGGGGCTCATAGGGGTTTGTGTGATGCATAATACCCAGGGTTGCATAATCCACATTTTATTTTGGATTAGGGTTAGGTTTTGGATTGGGTTATGCTTATTACACATTTATTTTAGATGACGGTTAGGGAAATTACACATTTTATTTTCGGTTAGGGTTAGGGTTATTGCACATTTTTATCTTGGATTAGGGACATGCATTAATTAAGTAACATTTTCATTGTTCTTTTGAGGACTGCTCTCCTCTGAGGGTGAGACTAAACTTTGGTCTTTTGTGAAATGCTGTGTCACTGTCATTCCTCTCTAAAGATATCATCATTAACTATCTCCTTCTACAACATTCCTGTAGCTGAACGTAATACTGACTTTAATCTGCACAATAGTTCAACCAACTCTTTTCTTAAACGTCATTAACTTATCGGCTGCCAGTGCTTGACCGATATTAAGATCCTTTCAGAGCGACACCGTGTTCATTCACAGGCGACCTCTGACATACAGTACGCAAACTTTGTTGCATCATAAGCTGCAACAACTCCTCCGCTCTTCGCCTAATTCCCTATCCTCTGTTCCGTAACTGCATCAGTCATCCTTATGCTAAATTCCATGATGAGGAGCCTGAGTTTCACTGACAAGGTCTGCCATACAAAACATAATTGATGCCTGTAGATGTCATTGGCAGCGAGTGAGTTCAGATACCTCAGTTCAACAAACCTGTTTGATGAACTTTTCCATGTGAATGATTAATCAGTTAACCACCATATACATGTGCTGGTGCTCAGTTAATAGTAATGTCAATACCGTGACAGAAGAATGTTGCGTTGAGAGGGTGTGGGAAGAATAAATCCAGCGTTCACGACAGGTATCTTTCAAGAAGTTATTCTCCAATTTCCATCCTCAGTAATTGGTCACAAGCTACTTTATTGGTGGCGGTAGGTGGCTGTCAAAAACGTCTCTCAGAAAATGTGTATTTTTTTTGTACATTTTGTTTAGTTCTGTGTTTTTCAGTTCAATTCTACAACATTTTTTTGTCATGTTGTTGTTGTAGGCCAGACCTAAAGGTCAGTTACTGCTGTTATTCTAAAATATGTTTTCATTTATTTTATTTTTTATTTTTATTTGCTTTTATTATTTATTCACCTACTGTTTCATGATGGGAAAATGAAGCTTCCTGAAGCATGAAGCTTGTGCAGGAGAGCGGGTTGATTACTTCAAGCACAGCTTCTAGCGGTGACCATTGCAGGCAGGGGTACTGCATTTCCTACAGCAATGAACACTTTTGTGATCTTTCTTTCTTGGACACAACCGCCATCCCTTCCTCTTCTGTTGGCCTTGTGGGGGGACAATAGTCTGGTATGTTATGTTCTGAGTCCATGCCTGCGAATGGCTCTTCATCCCATTCGTCCTGGATCATTTTCAGGTCCAAAGGGATCCTTGCTGGCCTCATAGCAGCCATGTTACTACAGATAAATAATAATGAAAAAAAAAAAACCATGACGAAGGAAAATGTTTGAAATGCCCAGAAAAATAATTCATATAGCCAACAATATTGTTAGCTACTGTTAGCTAACATGTGTTACCTACCTAAACATATGCTGTTAGGTAACAACAAAGTAGACTAATCTGACATTTCACACATTTGACCACTAAATTGATCACACATTATAATCTATCAATGTAAAATAAGTTCATGAATAGAGAAATGACTTACACATGTGTTGCTGTGTAACAATGATCTCCTGGGTGGTGAGACTGCTGACACCTTGTGTGCTGATTGGACAGTTGCATCAGAAATGAAAGATGACATCAGATGTGTAAGTTGGACAGTCAAAGTTGCTAATAATTAAAGGTTCATACGAGATTCCATAGGAACTATTTGGGGTCATTATTGACCCCACTTGCGGAAGAGTGGGGTAGTGATCCAAAAACCAAAGAGATTAATTAAAACTTTTTTTTTTAAATGCAAAGGGCTTGATGTCACAAGCATGTTTCATGAAAAATACCTGGAATACGAAACCATTACAACTCTGAGTGTGCGCTCAACCACTCTACGGAGGAAACTCATTTCAACCGTGGTATTGGAGATCTTGTCCATTCAGTCATAACCCAAATCTCATAACCAAAGGCGATTCACTGGTACATTGAGAGCCAAGTCTTCACCACGACACATCTATACGACTGCATCACTGTAGCAGCTGCACCAAACCGTCAGTTTCACGTTCTGTCCTTCCCTCACTCATGAACAAGACACCAAGATATTTGAACTCCTCCAATTGGGGCGAAGACTCACCACCGACATAGAGAGGGCAGACCACCTTGCTATAGACCGCCTTGCTAGTTGCTATTAGGAGGCAGTTAAAGCATTTAAAATCACGCCTTGAACTGACTTTTACCTGTCGTAACTACAGAAACGTGTAGTTACGACACAATTCATCCAGCAAACCACATTCCACATCCACAGGACGGAACAGCAGAGATTCTCTTACTCCAGAATGCTGCAGAAAAACAGAGCTGGTTAGATAAAGGCCCGTCAGAAGAGCAGATGATTGACCCTCAGATGGTGGACATTTAAAAATGTTTTGTAAAGAACTGTGTGTTTACGTAAGTTTCATGTAAATATTCACGTAAACATTCTGATTCAAAAGTCACTGACAAGGAAAAAACCACGACCGTTACCAGAAACAACTCCATGAACTGATAGTTGAGGGATTTAAACATATTGGTATGTGAGTTGGTCCTCTGATGAGCCGGTAACTTGTCCAGGGTGTACCCCTCCTCTTGCCCATTGTCAGCCATTATAAACTACAGCATTAACCACGACCCGTACTTCAGAGAGGCAGATAAATTTGAAATGTTAACACCTTGTCTTCAAACAGATGAATGATATGTGATTGTTGATCTGTGCTGTGGGGGCACAAATAGTCTCAAAATAAATGTCAGCCAGGTTCCTTATTGAAATAATTTCTTGATGTTTCCATATATTTGCCAACAAATCTCTCTTTTTAGAGCTGGTATATTTATGTTCTGTGTCTTAATGCATCCTGAGAAGAGCATAAAATAATTTGTATAAAGTTAATGTAGTGGTTCTTAACCTGGGTTCAATTGAACCCCTAGGGTTCCAAAAGATCTCTTTTTAGAGCTGTGTATTAATCTCTCTTTTTTTCTGTGTCTTAATGCATCCTGAGAAGAACATAAAATAAATTGTATTATGTTAATGTAATGAGTTATTCTCCAGACATCCTGTAAGAAACAGTCAGACACGCACAAAGACACAGGCAGACACATGTTAACTTTTCATAATGCAGGGGAGACACCAGCCGGCCTCTCGCAATGTTTTATTAAACAGTTGAGGTAGGTGGCTGCATGTTTTGCAGAAAGACCATCAAACAGAAAAGTGTTACAGGTGTAATGAGAACCTCACATTATATATAATTAGTTAACTATGACATTGTAAGTGATTAATGATGAAATAATGAAAGAATAATGAAGCAATGATAATAAAGACTGAATTCGTCCATCAGTAAATATAGCGACTCATTTCGAAAATTACACTATTTCATTATTGAGCAGCACAGGTCTGTCTGTCTACAGAGACAACGGAGACACTGATGTCTCCTTCATCACATTTAGGCCAGACTGTGCCAGAACCACAGTATCTTCTGTAAAAACGTAACCAAGAAGTCAATAGACTGATGTTAGTAGACTTCCTGCTCCATGTTTTGGAAAAGATTCTGGGGTCCATCATGATCTTCTTTTGCACCAACCAAATGAACAAGCCTCAATAGTCAAAGGTACAATAAAAATGACAGTGAAAACATAACATGGTGGAAAAAATATAATTTTCTCTCGAGTTAAAGATGAATAACAATAAAAAGTGAGGATGACGAGGTGGTTTGAGTTTTGTTAAATGAGCTCAAAGAAAAAACAGAGCAAATAACAAGAACCAACTTTCTTGTTCATGTAGTAACATCAAAACGCAAGCACTGCATATTTTTCAGAACAATCACTACCTTTAACTTTCCCAGAACCACTCGCCAAAATTGATGAGTGTCTCGTACTCCTTGTGTCTGCGCAGGTACTCACAAGTTGCACATACGTCTAGGTTCAAAGTTCTGGTCGTCCTTACTTTAAAGTACCGTTTCCACTCAAAGAACCTGAGGTACATCTCCTCATTCTTGTCCAGGAGCAGCAGATGATCAGCCAGCTCCTTAGGTGAGCTGAAGTCATCCACGTGGATGAAGGCATCTCCCTGGATCACTTTCTCGTAGTTCTCTCTGGGTGGGCCGAGAACCACTGGCACTGTCCCCACAGAGAGTGGGTTGTAGAACTTTTCAGTAATGTAGTCCTTGTGGATGGCATTCTCAAAAGCGAGGTAGAACTTACAGCTGGTTATGATGGACCAGTACTTTTCACGAGAAACGTATGCTTCGAAGGCACGTCCATATGTGTCAACCTTGATGTGTTTTTTAAACTCACTGAAGTATTTTATCCGGATAAGTTTATTTTGATTCCAGTGGCTCACAATCCAGCACACCAGCTTATTTTTTCTGGGTAGGACAAACTCTTCTTTACCATCTGCTGGTTCTAATACCCCGTAAGGGAGCGGAATGTTGGAGTCCAGACGGTAACTAGCAGTCAGATTGAAGAGATTTTCGATTATAGGTATCCTGGGTGAGTTTGAAGGTGAATGCACGTTCATCCAAATCCATTTCTGGAATACTGGTCGGTGGAGCTTTGGCAGATTGGACCCATTTCTGTAGATGTCTGCATGCAGGAAAATGACACCATCTGCCTTATTGTAGAACTTCCTGTCTGGTGTGATGAAGCAGCCCTCAATGTTGAAGAGAGAGCTGCACCTGTTCAGCTCACGTTGTCTCTTCAAGGGCCAGAGCCACATCAGCACTGTGATCACATCGTCATTGCTCTTGTTGGGGACAACATCATTGGTCTTGTTGGGGATGACGTCATTCCTCTTGTTGAGGACAACATTGTTTTTGTTGGGGACGACATCACTGTTCTTTTTGGGGACGACGCTCTTGACTTGTTCTGTCAGTTCTGTTGAATTTACAGAACCTAAAACCCAACTGGTGGATGGATCATAGTACAACAAAAACAGACATGCAGAGTATCCCACCAGGATAGTGCCCAGCAGAACGAGATGGAGTTTTCTATGACCAGGTGTAGATGACATAACGCTGTTCTTGAAAGGGTACATCAAAAAAGACAAACCAGAAACAAGTCATGAACAAAAAGATGTGAAATCCATTTTGATCATCATATCAAATCTAGTGTCAAAGTAATGCACATAAAAACATATCCAATCAATCCATTTATCCAAAAACAAAGTACGTCCACATCTGATGGAGATATCATACAGACAAAGAAACTTTAATGAACCTTATAACACAAACTGGGTGCATTTAAGTGATGACTGACATTCAATCAAAAGTGGAGACTTTGGGAGGTTCCAGCTCCTACATTGGATTGACAGTGATCAACATTCTTTCTTGTGGTTTAGTTATCAAAAACAAATGAAAAGTTTCAGACCACAGTTTAACTCTTTATAGGTATTTCTTTGATATTCAAAAATTCAGTCCTGGACTGTAATTAGAGGACAAAAAACCATCAATGTCATGTAGAAAATCAAATTACCAAACACAATCACTTTCTCAATAAAGGGTGAAGAGGTGGCTGGTCTTGAAGGTATGGTCTTCTTATTGATGCTTCCTATAGACACACAGAGAGAATCAGAGTTTTACAATATACGTTGGAAAGGATGTGTTTTACCAGATCAATGGAAGCGATCGATTATTGTTTGACATTTTTCATTTGTATTTGTAGACATCTTAACATCCTGACAGGCCAAATGTATAAAAAAAAAGATGACTTTAAAGTGTTTCTATCGGCAGAAATAGCAAACAACTGATGTGTAAAGTTATCGGCTGATTGGAATGTATTAAGAATAGATAGAATGATAAAGGTGTAGTCCAAGAATGGCTCTCTCTGTCTCGTTCTCCACCCAACCGGTCAAGGCAGATGGCCACTATGACTTTTGGGTTTTGCCTGTTTAATGGATGTCACGCCTCTGTCTTATGATTTTCCTGATTGTTTTCCTGCCACCAACAACTCAGATCCTGTCTGATCTTCAATCTGTGCATTCCCTGCACCTGCTGTCTCTCCACACACCTGCAGCCACTCTCTAATCTGTCTCCACACTACATATACCCAGCTCAGCCCTCAGTACTCTGCCAGATTGTTTAGTGTTCGCCCTGACTCTCCAGCCTTCGTATCCTGCTTGCTTTGGTGACATTATATGAATCTCGTCTGATCTCTCGACCCAGCCTGTTGTCTGCTCCTCATCTGGTTTGTTGATTGTTTCGTGCCTGACCCTGCTGGATTCTGGACTCCACCTTTCACCTGTCGTTTTTGGATACCTCTGCCTATCGGAGTGATTATTCGGAACCCGACCTCTGCCTGCGTTGTTAAATCTGCTCTGAGACTCTTGACCTGTCCGTTTGTCTTTCGTGCTTTTGGGTTCCCCGTGCCAGTTGTGCTCAAGCCGTGACAATGGAAGTATATCCTTGTCTTCATCACTAAAGTGTTTGCGCATATAAAAGTCTTCTGCTCCTCTACATGCAAAATGCCTTGAGATAACATGTTATTGTAATCTGGTGTTGCACAAATAAAATGAATTGGATTAAACATTGCTGTAATGATCTTCTCAAAAGCCAACATCCTAACCAATGGTTTCAGTGTCCAGTATCTATCCTGCCCTTTAGATCTAAATTCCCTCAGAGTGGTAACAAGTCTTTGGTGTAATTTTCTGCAAATTATAAGTCATTCAAAGTTTTCCAGTCAGCCACAACAGATTCTGCACCAGTCAAACAGAATTGAGGTGATTTAAGTCCCATCGATCACACAGAACTCAGATTCTAATTCTTGGAGCACCTCATTAGTTGAGCTGAAAGCTGTGATCTTCATAAAACATATTTAAATTGTCATGTCAGCCATTCCTCATCTTTTATAACTGCCTGAAATCATTGTTCTTTCTTTGTGTTTTAGTGTCCATGTTAACGTCATGTCGCTGCTCACACACATCTCAAACACTACATTTCCCTCAAAATTCTAAATGACGGAGAATATCTTAAACAAACAGCTATTGTTCACTTACGAGTAAAGGTTCTAAGAAGAACTTCCCAATCACAGACATCAGTTATGCACAAAATGGTAAAGGTGCACATTTTAAACAGTTTATTATCAGTAAACAGGTTGACATGTCTGTAGGTTTCAAGGTTCACAGTTCAACACCTGGAAGAATGTTTTCTATCAACAGTGTGAAACTCATTCAGCCTCATGAGAGGAAGAATAAATTAATGAATAACAATATCTTAACAAGTAAAATGTTGGAACTGTTGAATACAAATAAATATTTTGAAGCTATTTAATACAGTCAAATATTTTGAATCTATTTAGGACTTACAATACGGACTCAGTAGTGTCGTGTAATCATGTATGTTCCTCCTGCTCTTCATCTCTCCAGTTAATCCAGCACAGATACTTTTTATATTCCATCTAAGCCTTCGCTTCATGCTGTGCATATCAAAGAATGTTTCAACACTCCTCCTTACTCAGCTATTGTCCCAGAGGCAAATCACACCCTGATTACTCTTTCATTCTATTTTAACAGAACATGAAGGGCAGGATAAAGACTCAGGATGGCTCTGGTCAGGATGAATTAAAGGGGCTCATGGGGGTTCAGTTGGATACGGCCCAAAGAAGTTACATGATGCCACCAGTCTGAGACGCCGCTGTCTTATTTGCATGACCTTGTGTGTTAAGGTTAGGGTTAGGGTTGGAGTTATTACAAGTTTTATTTTGGATTAAATTTGACAGAGACACTTGATTGGTGCAGATTTTTTTAAATGCACATGTTGAGGAAGAAAATAAAGCTGATGAGTAAGTTTGGCATCCAGGACAGGAACTTGGAGGGAAAGATGTTGATAGAATTTGCAAAAAGGACGGATGGACGGAATACAGACAGTGTGAGGACAGTGATGATGGGCGGATTAGAGACTGTTCTGCTGAAAAGATTAAGGATGGAGCAACCAGGCAAAAGGAAGAGAAATAGAAGGTGGATGTAGTGAGGAAGACTTGAAGAGAGTGGCTGTTATGGGGAGGGCGCAGAAGTTAGGCTGACATGGAAAAGGATGACACGCTGTGGAGACCCTGAACGGGACAAGCTGGAAGGAAAAAAGATTTTTGATTAAGTTTAAGGTTATTAAACATTTTATTCCGGATTAGAATTAGGTTTAATGTTATTTCACGTTATTATTATTTAGGATGATGGACGTTCATTTATAAAGTGACATTTTCTGTGAAGGTGAGACTAAACTTCTTTGGTGTTTTGTGGACTCCTGTGTCACTGTCATTCCTCATCATTAACTATCTCCTTCCACAACATTTCTGCAGTTTGAGGTAGAGCTGACTTTAATCTGCCGGATAATTCGATCAACTCTGTCAATTATCTTCATTAAGAGATCTGTGTTTGACGAACAAAAGTTTTTCAGATTAGTCTGACACGCCCTGTACGCCGCCTCAAAGGATTAGAAATGAGACAAAATATGCTTTAAAGACACGCAAATGCATTTCCTTGTCATCAAAAGCGTGACACACCCCTTTATGTTTGAGTATTCTGTTTCCTAGTTAACTCGACCAACAGTTAACATCAACTAGCAAACCATTCAGAGTTCAGGGGTCAGCGGTCAAGAAACTGTTCATGCTTCCAGGCAGAAACCTCACCCAGCCAACATCGGCTCCTACTTTTGCCTGAACACAGTGACCCCCACCAACCCCAAAGCATGATTTGGTTCCTACGATGAGTCAACACCATCAATAATAAAGAAATATGAACAAACAGGCAGGTTGTGACAAACTTTTCTTCCAGGTAGTCAGGTTCTAACTTTCAACCTGACCTGAATTGTCTTCAGTCTTGATTTTTGTGAATGTCCACATGCACATATTGTTGTTTGCAGAGATGCGGATGAAACAAGGATGAAATGCTGCAGATGACGCCAACAGGAAAACTGAGAAGGCCACATGAAGTCCGACAGCAGAGCACACTTCACTGAGCCCAATATCTGCCGTGTTATTTTGCCGTTTGAATTCTGAATCTATGTGGTGTTAATGTTAGGTTTTACAGAACATTAGCATTTGGCTAAATCCTCTTGCCATGTTGGTGATGTTGGTGTGATCAACCCATATCCATGGTCCTGAAGCCTAATTGGGAAATCTTTATCATCTTCATCTTCCACATCACGACTAGCAAGGAATATCAAATGTTTCATGTCATTTTAAGTTCTTATTAAATATGACTGTTATTCTGGTCAGAATTTAGGGAACTATATTTGCCAACAAATCTCTCTTTTTAGAGCTGGTACATTTGTCAAAAAAAGATCACGAGGCAGACAAGCAGACACAAGTTAACTTTTCATACTGAGGGGAGACACCAGCCGGCCTCGTAATGTTTTATTGAACAGTTGAAGTAAGCGGTTACGTGTTTTGCAAAGAGATCATCAAACAAGAAAATCGTCACAAGTATATTGGGAACCTCACGTTATATGTAATTAGTAACTATGACATATGTGAGTGATTAACGATTAAACAATTTAATTATAATGAAACAATGATAATAAAGACTGAAACTTTCCATCAGTTAATATAGAAACCCATTTCTAAAAGTACACTATTTCATGATTGGGCTGCACGGCTTTGTCTGTCTACAGAGACAATACAGACACTGATTTCTCCCTCATCGCATTTAGACCAGACTGTGGCAGAACCACAGAATCTTCTGTAAAAACTTAACCAGGAAGTCAGTAGCCTGATGTCAATAGACTTCTTGTCCCATGGCCCATCTCTCCACCAAAAAACGTTTTCGAAACGATTCTTGGTTCCATCATGAACTTCTTTTGCACCAACCAAATGAACAAGCCTCTATAGTCAAAGGTGAAATAAAAATGACAGCAAAAACACAATATGGTGGCAAAAATATAGTTTAAGATGAATAACAATAAACAGTGACAAAGAGGAGGTGTTTTGAGTTTTATCGAGGCTACGTTCAGACTGCAGGCTTGTCGGATTTCCTTCCATATCTCATTTTTAAGGCTGACTCTTCGCACTGTTTTTAACAAGAGTCCAAATGTGATCTGTCTCTGTTCAAACTGTGTCACACTAACGGACAAACTGACAAGTTGCCTTAACGACAACGTTGGGGCGGAGTCGTGGTTCACTGCATGTAATGTGTGAGGTCATATAATTGCAAAAGTCGCTCTGTAATGATGTAATGATGATCTTCCTTCTGGCACCTTGCTCTCACTTCACGGATATGATGTCACCTTCCGCCACGTCCAATTGGAGTGTTTGGAGCTGTTCAGACTGAAGACGCATCTGCCCCTATCCAACACGAAGCTACCTCCCGAATGTGGTTTCAGTCTGTCCCGCAAATGTCAGATATCATGTGGTATGGGACTGTTCAGATTACAAATGAGATATTCAATGTCAATCTGGATGGGCTAAAAATCAGATATAGGCAACTAGTCTGAACAAGGCCTTAATGAGTTCACAGAAGAAAATTAGAACAAATGACAAATACAAACTTTCTTGTTCAGGCAGCAACAAAAAAACAAAAGCACTGGATTTTTATTCAGAACAATCACTGCATTGTCTTTTGGGGCACTAATTTTCCCAGTACCACTCTCCAAACTTACTGAGTGTCTGGTACTCCTTGTGCTTGCGCAGGTATTCACAAATTACACATACATGTTCTGTCAGAAAGAATATCCTCCTTACTTTAAAGTACCGTTTCCACTCAAAGAACCTGAGGTACATCTCCTCATTCTTGCCCAGGAGCAGCAGATGATCAGCCAGCTCCTTAGGTGAGCTGAAGTCATCCACGTGGATGAAGGCATCTCCCTGGATCACGTTCTCGTAGTTGTGTCTGGGTGGGCCGAGAACCACTGGCACTGTCCCCACAGAGAGTGGGTTGTAGAACTTTTCAGTAATGTAGTCCCTGTCAATGGAGTTCTCAAAACCGAGGTAAAACTTACAGCTGGTTATGGTGGACAGGTACTCTTTACGAGAAATGTGTACTCCGAAGGCACTTCCATATGTGTCGACCTTGATGTGTTTTTTAAACTCATTGAAGTATTTTACACGGGCATATATTGGTTTCCAGTTGCTCACTATCCAGCATACCAGTTTGTTTTTTCTGGGTAGGACAAACTCCTCTTTACCATCTGCTGGTACTAATACCCCATAAGGCACTGGAATTTTGGAGTCCTGACGGTAGTTGGAAGTCAGATTGAAGAGATTTTCGATCATAGGTATCCTCACTGACCTTGTGGGCGATTCCCCATTCAACCAAATCCATTTCTGGAAGACTGGTCGGCGGAGCTTTGGCAGATTGGACCCATTTTTGTAGATGTATTGATGGAGGAAAATGACACCATCTGCCTTATTGTAGAAGTTCCTGTCTTGTGTGATGAAGCAGCCCTCGATGTTGAAGCGGGAGCTGCACCAATTCAGCTCACCTCGTTTCTCTGAGGGCCAGGTCCACATCAGCAGTGTGATCACATCGTCATTGCTCCTGTTGGAGACGATGTCATTGCTCTTGTTGGAGACAATGTCATTGCTCTTGTTGAGGATGACATCATTGCTCTTGATGGAGACGACATCATTGTTCTTACTTTGGACGACGTCAATTCTCTTGTTGGGGACAACATTATTGCTCTCGTTGGGGATGACGCTCTTCACTTGTTCTGTCTGTTGTCTTGAATTTACAGGACTTAAAGCCCAACTGGTGGATGGATCATAGTACAACAAAAACAGACATGCAAAGTATCCCAGCAGGATAGTGCCCAGCAGAACGAGATGGAGTTTTCTATGACCAGGTATAGATGACATAACGCTGCTCATGAAAGGGCACATCAAAAAAGACAAACCAGAAACAAGTCATGAACAAAAAGATGTGAAATCCATTTTGATCATCATATCAAATCTAGTGTCAAAGTAATGCACATAAAAACATATCCAATCAATCCATTTATCCAAAAACAAAGTACGTCCACATCTGATGGAGATATCATACAGACAAAGAAACTTTAATGAACCTTATAACACAAACCGGGTGCATTTAACTGATGACTGACATTCAATCAAGAGTGCAGACTTTGGGAGGTTCCAGCTCCTACATTGGATTGACAGTGATCAACATTCTTTCTTGTGGTTTAGTTATCAAAAACAAATGAAAAGTTTCAGACCATAGTTTAACTCTTTATAGGTATTTCTTTGACATTCAAAAATTCAGTCCTGGACTGTTATTAGAGGACAAAAAACCATCAATGTCATGTAGAAAATCAAATTACCAAACACAATCACTTTCTCGATAAAGGGTGAAGAGGTGGCTGGTCTTGAAGGTATGGTCTTCTTATTGATGCTTCCTATAGACACACAGAGAGAATCAGAGTTTTACAATATACGTTGGAAAGGATGTGTTTTCAATGGAAGTGATCGATTACTGTTTGACATTTTTCATTTGTATTTGTAGACATCTTAACATCCTGACAGGCCACATGTATAAAAAAAAAAGATGACTTTAAAGTGTTTCTATCGGCAGAAATAGCAAACAACTGATGTGTAAAGTTATCGGCTGATTGGAATGTATTAAGAATAGATATAATGATATAGGTGTAGTCCAAGAATGGCTCTCTCTGTCTCGTTCTCCACCCAACCGGTCAAGGCAGATGGCCACTATGACTTTTGGGTTTTGCCTGTTTAATGGATGTCACGCCTCTGTCTTATGATTTTCCTGATTGTTTTCCTGCCACCAACAACTCAGATCCTGTCTGATCTTCAATCTGTGCATTCCCTGCACCTGCTGTCTCTCCACACACTTGCAGCCACTCTCTAATCTGTCTCCACACTACATATACCCAGCTCAGCCCTCAGTACTCTGCCAGATTGTTTAGTGTTCGCCCTGACTCTCCAGCCTTCGTATCCTGCTTGCTTTGGTGACATTATATGAATCTCGTCTGATCTCTCGACCCAGCCTGTTGTCTGTTCCTCATCTGGTTTGTTGATTGTTTCGTGCCTGACCCTGCTGGATTCTGGACTCCACCTTTTACCTGTCGTTTTTGGATAACTCTGCCTATCAGAGTGATTATTCGGAACCCGACCTCTGCCTGCGTTGTTAAATCTGCTCTGAGACTCTTGACCTGTCCGTTGGTCTTTCGTGCTTTTGGGTTCCCCGTGCCAGTTGTGCTCAAGCCGTGACAATGGAAGTATATCCTTGTCTTCATCACTAAAGTGTTTGCGCATATAAAACAGTCTTCTGCTCCTCTACATGCAAAATGCCTTGAGATAACATGTTATTGTAATCTGGTGTCGCACAAATAAAATGAGTTGGATTAAACATTAATGTAATGATCTTCTCAAAAGCCAACATCCTAACCAATGGTTTCACCGTCCAGTATCTATCCTGCCCTTTAGATCTAAATTCCCTCAGAGTGGTAACAAGTCTTTGGTGTGATTTTCTGCAAATTAGAAGTCATTCAAAGTTTTCCAGTCAGCCACAACAGATTCTGCACCAGTCAAACAGAATTGAGGGGATTTAAGTCCCATCGATCAAACAGAACTCAGATTCTAATTCTTAGAGCACCTCATTAGTTGAGTTGAAAGCTGTGATCTTCATAAAACATATTGAAATTGTCATGTCAGCCATTCCTCATCTTTTATAACTGCCTGAAATCATTGTTCTTTCTTTGTGTTTTAGTGTCCATGTTAACGTCATGTCGCTGCTCACACACATCTCAAACACTACATTTCCCTCAAATTTCTAAATGACGGAGAATATCTTTAACAAACAGCTATTGTACACTTACAAGTAAAGGTTCTAAGAAGAACTTCCCAATCACAGACATCAGTTATGCACAAAATGGTAAAGGTGCACATTTTAAACAGTTTATTATCAGTAAACAGGTTGACATGTCTGTAGGTTTCAAGGTTCACAGTTCAACACCTGGAAGAATGTTTTCTATCAACAGTGTGAAACTCATTCAGCCTCATTCATTCCTCATGAGAGGAAGAATAATTTAATGAATAACAATATCTTAACAAGTAAAATGTTAGAACTGTTGGAATACAAATAAATATTTTGAAGCTATTTAATACAGTTAAATATTTTGAATCTATTTAGGACTTACAATACGGACTCAGCAGTGTTGTGTAATGCTCTTCGTCTCTCCAGTTAATCCAGCACAGATACTTTTTATATTCCATCTAAGCCTTCGCTTCATGCTGTGCGTATCAAAGAATGTTTCAACACTCCTCCTTACTCAGCTATTGTCCCAGAGGCAAATCACACCCTGATTACTCTTTCATTCTATTTTAACAGAACATGAAGGACAGGATAAAGACTCAGGATGGCTCTGGTCAGGATGAATTAAAGGGGCTCATGGGGGTTCAGTTGGATACGGCCCAAAGAAGTTACATGATGCCACCAGTCTGAGACGCCGCTGTCTTATTTGCATGACCTTGTGTGTTAAGGTTAGGGTTAGGGTTGGAGTTATTACAAGTTTTATTTTGGATTAAATTTGACAGAGACACTTGATTGGTGCAGATTTTTTTAAATGCACATGTTGAGGAAGAAAATAAAGCTGATGAGTAAGTTTGGCATCCAGGACAGGAACTTGGAGGGAAAGATGTTGATAGAATTTGCAAAAAGGATGGATGGACGGACGGATTAGAGACAGTGTGAGGACAGTCATGATGGGTGGATTAGAGACTGTTCTGCTGAAACGATTAAGGATGGAGCAACCAGGCAAAAGGAAGAGAAATAGAAGGTGTATGTAGTGAGGAAGACTTGAAGGCAGTGGCTGTTAGAGGGGAGGACGCTGATGTTAGGCTGACATGGAAAAGGATGACACGCTGTGGAGACCCTGAACGGGACAAGCTGGAAGGAAAAAAGATTTTTGATTAAGTTTAAGGTTATTAAACATTTTATTCCGGATTAGAATTAGGTTTAGTGTTATTTCACGTTATTATTATTTAGGATAATGGACGTTCATTTATAAAGTGACATTTTCTGTGAAGGTGAGACTAAACTTCTTTGGTGTTTTGTGGACTCCTGTGTCACTGTCATTCCTCATCATTAACTATCTCCTTCCACAACATTTCTGCAGTTTGAGGTAGAGCTGACTTTAATCTGCCGGATAATTCGATCAACTCTGTCAATTATCTTCATTAAGAGATCTGTGTTTGACGAACAAAAGTTTTTCAGATTAGTCTGACACGCCCTGTACACCGCCTCAAAGGATTAGAAATGAGACAAAATATGCTTTAATGACACGCAAATGCATTTCCTTGTAATCAAAATTGTGACACACCCCTTTATGTTTGAGTATTCTGTTTCCTAGTTAACTCGACCAACAGTTAACATCAACTAGCAAACCATTCAGAGTTCAGGGTTCAGCGGTCAAAAAACTGTTCATGCTTCCAGACAGAAACCTCACCCAGCCAACATCGGCTCCTACTTTTGCCTGAACACAGTGACCCCCACCAACGCCAAGGCATGATTTGGTTCCTACGATGAGTCAACACCATCAACAATAAAGAAATATGAACAAAAAGGCAGGTTGTGACAAACTTTTCTTCCAGGTAGTCAGGTTCTAACTTTCAACCTGACCTGAATTGTCTTCAGTCTTGATTTTTGTGAATGTCCACATGCACATATTGTTGTTTGCAGAGATGCGGATGAAACAAGGATGAAATGCTGCAGATGACGCCAACAGGAAAACTGAGAAGTCCAACAGCAGAGCACACTTCACTGAGCCCAATATCTGCCGTGTTATTTTGCCGTTTGAATTCTGAATCTGTGTGGTGTTAATGTTAGGTTTTACAGAACATTAGCATTTGGCTAAATCCTCTTGCCATGTTGGTGATGTTGGTGTGATCAACCCATATCCATGGTCCTGAAGCCTAATTGGGAAATCTTTATCATCTTCATCTTCCACATCACGACTAGCAAGGAATATCAAATGTTTCATGTCATTTTAAGTTCTTATTAAATATGACTGTTATTCTGGTCAGAATTTAGGGAACTATATTTGCCAACAAATCTCTCTTTTTAGAGCTGGTACATTTGTCAAAAAAAAAGATCACGAGGCAGACAAGCAGACACAAGTTAACTTTTCATACTGAGGGGAGACACCAGCCGGCCTCGCAGTGTTTTATTGAACAGTTGAAGTAAGCGGTTACGTGTTTTGCAAAGAGATCATCAAACAAGAAAATCGTCACGGGTATATTGAAGACACATCTGCCACTATCCAACACAAAACTACCTCCCGAGTTTGGTTTCAGTCTGTCCTTCACATATCAGATATCATGTGGTATGGGACTGTTCAGACTACAAATGAAATATTCAATGTCAATTTGGATGGGCTACAAATCGGATATAGTCTGAACAAGGCCTTAATGAGCTCACAGAAGAAAATTCGAATAAATAACAAATACGAACTTTCTTGTTCAGGTAGTGACACGAAAACAAAAGCACTGCTTTTTTATTCAGAACAATCACTGCGTTGTCTTTCGGAGCACTAATTTTCCCAGAACCACTCTCTTAAATTACTGAATGTCTGGTACTCCTTGTGCTTGCGCAGGTATTCACAAGTTGCACATACGTGTTCGTTCAAATACCTGGTCCTCCTTACTTTAAAGTACCGTTTCCACTCAAAGAACCTCAGGTACATTTCCTCATTCTTGTCCAGGAGCAGCAGATGATCAGCCAGCTCCTTAGGTGAGCTGAAGTCATCCACGTGGATGAAGGCATCTCCCTGGATCACGTTCTCGTAGTTGTGTCTGGGTGGGCCGAGAACCACTGGCACTGTCCCCACAGAGAGTGGGTTGTAGAACTTTGTAGTAATGTAGTCCCTGTGGATGGAGTTCTCAAAAGCGAGGTAGAACTTACAGCTGGGTATGGTGGACAGGTACTCTTCATGAGTAATATATGCTCCGAAGGCACGTCCATATGTGTCGACCTTGATGTGTTTTTTAAACTCATTGAAGTATTTTACCCGGACAAGTTCTTTATTCCAGTGGCTCACTATCCAGCACACCAGCTTGTTTTTTCTGGGTAGGACAAACTCTTCTTTACCATCTGCTGCTTCTAATACCCCAATAGGCAGCGGAATGTTGGAGTCCAGACGGTAGCTGGTAGTCAGATTGAAGAGATTTTCAATTGTAGGTATTCTGCGTGAGTTAGTGGGCAATTCCGTGTTCATCCAAATCCATTTCTGGAAGACTGGTCGGCGGAGCTTTGGCAGATTGGACCCATTGCTGTAGATGAATCGATGGAAAATAATGACCCCATCTGCCTTATTGTAGAATTTCCTGTCTGGTGTGATGAAGCAGCCCTCAATGTTGAAGAGGGAGCTGCACCTGTTCAGCTCGCGTTGTCTCTTCAAGGGCCAGATCCACATCAGCACTGTGATCACATCGTCATTCCTCTTGTTGGGTACGACATCATTGCTCTTGTTGGGGATGATGTCATTGTTCTTGTTGAGGACGACATTATTGCTCTTGTTTTGGACGACGTCATTTCTCTTGTTGGGGGTGACCATATTGCTCTTGTGGGGGATGACGCTTTTGACTTGTTCTGTTGGTTCTGTTGAACTTACAGGACCTAAAAGCCAATTGGCAGATTGATCATAGTACAGGAAAGACAGATATAAAAAGCATCCCAATAGGATAGTGCCCAGCAGAGTCAGATGTAGTTTTTTACGACCAGGTGTAGATAACATAACTCCGTCCACGAAAGGGTACATTTAAAAGAAAAGACCAATCATAAAGGAGTCATGAACAAAAAGATGTGAAATCCATTTTGATCATCAAATCAAATCCAGTGTCAAAGTGTTGCACATAAGAAAATATCCAATCCATTCATTTCTCAAAAAAGTGATCAACAATTTATTTTGTGACTTAGTGAACAGAAACAAATGAAAAGTTTCAGGCCATGGTTTACCTTTTTATAGGTATTTCTTCTAACTTCAATGTCATGTAGGAAATCAAAATACCAAACACAATCACTTGTTCGATAAAGGGTAAAGAGATGGATGATCTTGAAGGTATGGTCTTCTCATTGATGCTTCCTCCAGACACCGAGAGAGAATCAGAGTTTAGAAAACACGCTGGGAAGGATGTGGTTTACTAGATCAATTAAAGCAATCGATTATTGTTCTAATACGAAGACAATGACCCTGGTAAAAACCCTAAGCTCCAGGCTCCCATCATTAACGTCACACTTGAAGAAAATCTAGTTTGACATAGAATGCAACTAATTATGAAAGCATTTCGAAATGGGTGTTGGAGGAATTATTACTGGTCCGGCTTCATGCTTAAAAAATTAAATCCCAGTGCAAATGAATCCTTTAAATTCTGAACTGTGAAATAATTGCCACAAAGATCAAATTTTTGAAATCTTAATCTTTAATTCTTAACAGAATGTTTTGAAAATTTTTTGTCAACATTTTTAAAATAAACGTATGAGCTTTAATTTGTACAATTTTTGCTTAATGTACATTTTTTGCATGGACAACGCAGATGCATTTGTCTGATTTTATACATTAGGTTTTACGTGGATTAAGGATAGATAGAATGATAAAGATGAAGGCTAAGAGTGGCTCTCTCTCGTTCTCCACCCAACCGGTCAAGGCAGATGGCCACTATGACTTTGGGGTTTTTCCTAAAAGATATACATCCTTGTTAAAAGCAACCAGCAAAGTGTTTTGAGATAAGATTTTATAATAATCCCTTGCTGCACAGAAAAAATGTATTGAATTAAAAATTGCTGTAATTAACTTCTTAAAAAGCCAATGGTTCTGGTGAAATATAGCCCAGTATCTAACCTGCTTTTTAGATCTAAAATTCCCTGACAGAGTGGTAACAAATCTGTTGTGTGATTTTCTGCAAATTACAAGTCATTCAAAATTTTCCAGTCAGTTAAAACAGATTCTGTACCAGCATCTATGTTAACATCATGTCGCTGCTCACATACATCTCAAACGCTACATTTTCCTTAAAATTCCGATTGGCACAGAATATCTTTAACAAACTCAGCTACTGAATGGTACAAATGAATGTGTGACTGTCAGCTATTGATGTTCAATTCGGAGAAATTCTAAGACTAACGTCCCACTTCCCAATCACAAACCTCAGTTATACAAAACTGGTAAGGGTGCACATTTAAAACAGTTTGTCAGTAAGCAGGTTGACCTGTCTGTAAGTTTCAAGATTCATAGTCCAACAGTTTTTTGTTTTTTTCGAAAGTATAAAAGTCATTCAGGCTCATGAAAGGAAAAGATCTCAACAATGAAAAGGTTAGAGCTGTTGAATACAATTAGATATTTTGAAGCTGTTTAACATAATTAATATTACTCAGCTGTGTAATGCAGTTAAATATTTTGAAGCTGGTTAAGACTTACAGTACGGACTCAGCAGTGTCGTGTAATCATTTATATCATTCTTGCTCTTTGTCTTTACAGTTTATTCAGCACAGACACTTTATATCTTCCACCTTAAGCCTTCCTACACTCCTCCTTCCTCAGCTATTGTCACAGAGGCAAATCACACCCTGACTATCGTTAATTCTATTTTAACAGAACATGAAGGGCAGGATAAAGACTCAGGATGGCTCTGGTTAGGATGAATTATAGGGGCTCATAGGGGTTCGTGTGATGCATAATACCCAGGGTTGCATAATCCACATTTTATTTTGGATTAGGGTTAGGTTTTGGATTGGGTTATGCTTATTACACATTTATTTTAGATGACGGTTAGGGAAATTACACATTTTATTTTCGGTTAGGGTTAGGGTTATTGCACATTTTTATCTTGGATTAGGGACATGCATTAATTAAGTAACATTTTCATTGTTCTTTTGAGGACTGCTCTCCTCTGAGGGTGAGACTAAACTTTGGTCTTTTGTGAAATCCTGTGTCACTGTCATTCCTCTCTAAAGATATCATCATTAACTATCTCCTTCTACAACATTCCTGTAGCTGAACGTAATACTGACTTTAATCTGCACAATAGTTCAACCAACTCTTTTCTTAAACGTCATTAACTTATCGGCTGCCAGTGCTTGACCGATATTAAGACCCTTTCAGAGCGACACCGTGTTCATTCACAGGCGACCTCTGACATACGCAAACTTTGTTGCATCATAAACTTGCAACAACTCCTCCGCTCTTCGCCTAATTCCCTATCCTCTGTTCCGTAACTACATCAGTCATCCTTATGCTAAATTCCATGATGAGGAGCCTGAGTTTCACTGACAAGCTCTGCCATACAAAACATAATTGATGCCTGTAGATGTCATTGGCAGCGAGTGAGTTCAGATACCTCAGTTCAACAAACCTGTTTGATGAACTTTTCCATGTGAATGATTAATCAGTTAACCACCATATACATGTGCTGGTGCTCAGTTAATAGTAATGTCAATACCGTGACAGAAGAATGTTGCGTTGAGAGGGTGTGGGAAGAATAAATCCAACGTTCACGACAGGTATCTTTCAAGAAGTTATTCTCCAATTTCCATCCTCAGTAATTGGTCACAAGCTACTTTATTGGTAGCTACTCCTCTTGCCCATAGTCAACCGCGGCAGTGGCTCAGCGGTAGAGCGGACGTCTTGGAACCAGACAGTGCCCAGCCATCGGCGGTTCGATTCCCGCTCCAGCCAGACATCTTCGTAGTGTGAGCTGACAGTGGGAGGTGTCAGCTCACCTCCCAGCCACTGCCGAGGCGCCGTCCCCCCCACAAGCTGCTCATTGGGGCACACCCCCGAAGTTGTGTGCCTAGAGGCATGCAGTTAATAACTGCATGTGTGTTGTGTTCAGGGGCCTGTATACAATGTTTGTGTGTGTATGCTCACTATATATATATATATATATATATATATATATATATATATATATATATGCATGTACAAAACTGGAGAGGAAAACATAATTTCCCCATTGTGTGCACAATTAAAGGTGGATTATTATTATTATTATAAACTACAGCATTAACCACGACCCGTACTTCAGAGAGGTAGAGAAATTTGAAATGTTAACACCTTGTCTTCAAACAGATGAATGATACGTGATTGTTGATCTGTGCTGTGGGGGCACAAATAGTCTTAACATAAATGTCAGCCAGGTTCCTTATTGAAATAATTTCTTGATGTTTCTATATATTTGCCAACAAATCTCTCTTTTGAGAGCTGGTATATTTATGTTCTGTGTCTTAATGTCTTAATGTCTTAGTGGGTTCCATCATGAACTTCTTTTGCACCAACCAAATGAACAAGCCTCTATAGTCAAAGGTAAAATAAAAATGACAGCAAAAACACAATATGGTGGCAAAAATATAGTTTAAGATGAATAACAATAAACAGTGACAAAGAGGAGGTGTTTTGAGTTTTATCAAGGCTACGTTCAGACTGCAGGCTTGTCGGATTTCCTTCCATATCTCATTTTTAAGGCTGACTCTTCGCACTGTTTTTAACAAGAGTCCAAATGTGATCTGGCTCTGTTCAGACTGTGTCACACTAACGGACGAACTGACAAGTTGCCGTAACGACGACGTTGGGGCGGAGTCGTCGTTCACTGCATAATGTGTGAGGTCATAATATTGCAACGGCCGCTCTGCAATGATGTAATGATGATCTTCCTTCTGGCACCTTGCTCTCACTTCACGGATATGACGTCACGTTCCGCCACATCCAATTGGAGTGTTTGGAGCTGTTCAGACTGAAGACGCATCTGCCCCTATCCAACACGAAGCTACCTCCCGAATGTGGTTTCAGTCTGTCCCGCAAATGTCAGATATCATGTGGTATGGGACTGTTCAGATTACAAATGAGATATGCAATGTCAATCTGGATGGGCTAAAAATCAGATATAGACAACTAGTCTGAACAAGGCCTTAATGAGTTCACAGAAGAAAATTAGAACAAATAAATACAAACTTTCTTGTTCAGGCAGCAACAAAAAAACAAAAGCACTGGATTTTTATTCAGAACAATCGCTGCATTGTCTTTTGGGGCACTAATTTTCCCAGTACCACTCTCCAAACTTACTGAGTGTCTGGTACTCCTTGTGCTTGCGCAGGTATTCACAAATTACACATACATGCTCTGTCAGAAAGAATATCCTCCTTACTTTAAAGTACCGTTTCCACTCAAAGAACCTCAGGTACATTTCCTCATTCTTGTCCAGGAGCAGCAGATGATCAGCCAGCTCCTTAGGTGAGCTGAAGTCATCCACGTGGATGAAGGCATCTCCCTGGATCACGTTCTCGTAGTTGTGTCTGGGTGGGCCGAGAACCACTGGCACTGTCCCCACAGAGAGTGGGTTGTAGAACTTTTCAGTAATGTAGTCCCTGTCAATGGAGTTCTCAAAACCGAGGTAAAACTTACAGCTGGTTATGGTGGACAGGTACTCTTTACGAGAAATGTGTACTCCGAAGGCACTTCCATATGCGTCGACCTTGATGTGTTTTTTAAACTCATTGAAGTATTTTACACGGGCATATGTTGGTTTCCAGTTGCTCACTATCCAGCACACCAGTTTGTGTTTTCTGGGTAGGACAAACTCCTCTTTACCATCTGCTGGTACTAATACCCCATAAGGCACCGGAATTTTGGAGTCCTGACGGTAGTTGGAAGTCAGATTGAAGAGATTTTCGATCATAGGTATCCTCACTGACCTTGTGGGTGATTCCCCATTCAACCAAATCCATTTCTGGAAGACTGGTCGGCGGAGCTTTGGCAGATTGGACCCATTTTTGTAGATGTATTGATGGTGGAAAATGACACCATCTGCCTTATTGTAGAAGTTCCTGTCTGGTGTGATGAAGCAGCCCTCGATGTTGTAGCGGGAGCTGCACCAATTCAGCTCGCCTCGTTTCTCTGAGGGCCAGGTCCACATCAGCAGTGTGATCACATCGTCATTGCTCCTGTTGGAGACGATGTCATTGCTCTTGTTGGGGATGACATCATTGCTCTTGATGGAGACGACATCATTGCTCTTACTTTGGATGACTTCAATTCTCTTGTTGGGGACAACATTATTGCTCTTGTTGGGGATGACGCTCTTCACTTGTTCTGTCTGTTGTCTTGGATTTACAGGACTTAAAGCCAAACTGGTGGATGGATCATAGTACAACAAAAACAGACATGCAAAGTATCCCAGCAGGATAGTGCCCAGCAGAACGAGATGGAGTGTTCTATAACCAGGTGTAGATGACATAACGCTGTTCTTGAAAGGGCACATCAAAAAAGACAAACCAGAAACGAGTCATGAACAAAAAGATGTGAAATCCATTTTGATCATCATATCAAATCTAGTGTCAAAGTAATGCACATAAAAAAATATCCAATCAATCCATTTATCCAAAAACATAAAGTACGTCCACATCTCATGGAGATATCATACAGACAAAGAAACTTTAATGAACCTTATAACACAAATTGGGTGCATTTAACTGATGACTGACATTCAATCAAGAGTGGAGACTTTGGGAGGTTCCAGCTCCTACATTGGACTGACAGTGATCAACATTCTTTCTTGTGGTTTAGTTATCAAAAACAAATGAAAAGTTTCAGACCATAGTTTAACTCTTTATAGGTATTTCTTTGACATTCAAAAATTCAGTCCTGGACTGTTATTAGAGGACAAAAAACCATCAATGTCATGTAGAAAATCAAATTACCAAACACAATCACTTTCTCGATAAAGGGTGAAGAGGTGGCTGGTCTTGATGGTATGGTCTTCTTATTGATGCTTCCTATAGACACACAGAGAGAATCAGAGTTTTACAATACACGTTGGAAAGGATGTGTTTTACCAGATCAATGGAAGCGATCGACTTTTGTTCGACATTTTTCATTTGTATTTGTAGACATCTTAACATCCTGACAGGCCAAATGTATTAAAAAAATGATGACTTTAAAGTGTTTCTATCGACAGAAATAGCAAACAACTGATGTGTAAAGTTATCGGCTCATTGGAATTTATTAAGAATTGACAGAATGATGTAGGTGTAGTCCAAGAATGGCTCTCTCTGTCTCGTTCTCCACCCAACCGGTCAAGGCAGATGGCCACTATGACTTTTGGATTTTGCCTGTTTAATGGATGTATATTCTTGTCTTCATCACTAAAGTGTTTGCACATAAAACACAGTCTTCCGCTTCTCTACCTCCAAAATGCCTTGAGATAACATGTTATTGTAATCTGGTGTCGCACAAATAAGATGAATTGAATTAAACATTGCTGTAATGAATGTAACCAGGTGGTAAAACTATTTAAAGATACTCACGGAATAAAAACCACTAATATATTCTCAGTTGTAGTAGTCCTGCTGTAAGAATTTGCTTTGGACAGCAAGGGGCAGAGTAATGGTCTCTGGGAGAAGCGCACTTTCTGGGGAAAATGCCGGAAGTAAACGGTATCGTGCTGGTTTTTCACAGAGTTGAGTCACCTGTGCCGACCGTGAGACTATTTCTGGACATTAACAGATGCCAAGCTTAGGATTGCTGATGCTGGTGGATCACATTAGCATGTGTACTATTGGAGCTCAGTGTAATTAAGCTAGCCAGAGGTGCCACTGTCATATTTTTGTTACGTATTTTTTGTATGTATTTTGTTTTGGTAACTTGACAAATTTATTCAACAACAACCTTTAAGTGTCATCCATTATTATTTCCAATATTAAATATCTTGATTTGGGGAACACAATAAAGACCCACAAAAACTGCATTTGAAGTCTGTGTATTACTTATCCTGGCTTCAAATCTTGGTGCCAGGAGTGGGGTCTTGTTTGTCTTTCCCGTCAAATTTAAAATTGGCGATAGTTGTATACATAGTAGAGTAAAAATACGGCAGTGGTGAAGAGTGGCCTGACAGCAGATCCGGAGGGACAGAGATAGCTGTGTCGCATGGTGCAGTGAACCACAGAGAGTTCCTAAGCGTGCTAGCTGGTTGGACTCGTTGAGGCAGACCCGACGAGGAGGGACGGTTGTCTGCGACTGGAGAGGACGTCGGCCAAGGTTGCGCCAGACAGAGTGGGACTCCAGGCTGGAAGAGACATCGTCCAGGAGTGACGGTTGGACTCATCACTGAACCAATTTAGTCTTTGCTTGTATGATAGAGACTGAACTGTGTTAAAGAATACTAGCACACAAAAAACTGCTCTGAAAAAACTGATTTAAAAAGGAAAAAAAAAAGTCCATCCAAGGTGAAGGCAGTGTTGTAAATTAACAGATGATGAACAATGACCAACACAGTAGTTCTGAGGATGAAGTAGAACAAAGAGATGTACAAAGGCAAATAAGTGATTTAGTTAAAAAACAGCAAGAATTCATGGCTGCCATATCCTCATTGAACAGTGTGCCTACGAGGTCATATGTTTACGTGCCAAAGGAACGCCATATTGCACCATTTAGTGGGGACATAGACAAAGATGGAAGGTCTGTGGATGAATTCATTGAACAGGTAGAACGAGTTCTTTCTGCCAGAAACCAGACCCTGCCTGAGCAGTTTGATTACATTATGTCACTGTTGAGAGGACCAGCTTTAGAACAGGTGCGTTTACGCAATGATAAGGGAACTGACCAGATGAGTGATATATTTTGCTACCTTAGAGCAGTGTTTTTCGACCACTGTGCCACGGCACACTAGTGTGCCGCAAGATAGTATCAGGTGTGCCGTGGAAAATTATCCAATTTGTGTGCCTGTGCAGTCTAGCGCCTGACAGAGTAATCATGTAGTACTCTTCCATACCAGTAAGCGGCAGCAGCAGGTAGCTAATTGCCTTGTACTTGGAGACAAACAAATTAGTGACGCATGGATGCAGCGACAGGTGATTGCAGGACGACAGTGAAAGTAATGGACGAGTTTTTGAAGAGGAAAAATGCTGACTCTGAACTGGACCCTGGACAAAATCCGGACCCAGATGAAGGCCCTAGTATGAGTGGAGGTCAAAAGAAAGCAAAAACGTCCAGCAAAGTTTCTGGCGCAAGGTAATACAACGAAAGCTATCTTTCATTTGGATTTACTTTTACTGGAGATGCAACGGCACCGACTCAGTTGTGCTTGGTATGTGGTGAAAAGCCTAAACGATATCTCTAAAAAAAACACCCTTCACTTCAAAACAAAAATGTGGAGTATTTTGTTCGCCTGCGTAAACACATGGAAAAACAAGCAACTTTCATGAGGAAAACCGCAAAGATAAACTAGAGACATACCTGTCACACAGCTTTATAGGAGAATACTACCCAACCAATATAAAGAAGTCCAAGAACACATTTCAAAGCTGTTAAAAAAGGGAACAATCCAAGAGAGTGAGAGTTCATATGCTTCACCGGTGGTTGTAGTCCGTAAAAACGATGGCAGCATACGTCTATGTGTCGACTATTGCAAGCTAAACCTGAAAACAAAGAGAGATGCGTTCCCACTGCCTCGCATCGACGAAAGCTTTGATCCTTTGAAAGGTGTCAGTTACTTTTCCACCATCGACCTTGCAAGTGGCTGTCACCAGGTGGTGGTAGATGAGCATGACAGGCATAAGACTGCATTTACAACGCCGTTCGGGCTGTTTGAGTACTTGCGTATGCCTATGGGTGTTTGCAATGGTCCTGTGACCTTTCAAAGGTTAATGCAAGCAACTATGAAAGACTTGATTTTTGAAATAATGCTTGTATACCTTGATGATATTTTGGTGTACTCGCCCTTGTTTCAGTCACACCTGGATAGGCTTGACATAGTGTTAAAGCATCTCAGAGACACCGGACTGAAGGTTAAGTTGGGAAAATGTCACTTTTTGCAGAAGGAAGTCAGATTTTTAGGGCATCAGATCTCAGCAGATGGTATTGCAACAGACCCTTGTAAGGTGGTAGCTGTCAAGGAATGGCCTGCACCTTCTACAGTGAAAGAACTGCAAACTTTCTTGGGCCTGTATAGTTACTACCGAAAGTATGTTGAAGGATTTTGATGTTACATGATGTGGGGAATCAATGCCGTGCAGCTTGCAGTCCTGCGAAGGCCAGCCAAAAGCTCAGTGCCTTGTGGGATGATAATTGTCAACAGGCCTTTGATCTGTTAAATGACAAACTAATTACTGCACCGGTTTTAAGTTTTGCAGATTTCACTCGCCCTTTCATTTTGGAAACTGATGCAAGCAGTCAGGGTCTAGGAGCCATCCTTTATCAGCAACAAGGTGAAATAAAAAGGGTGCTGATGCTCTCTCACGACACCCGTTAGCAGGGGAGGAACCTCCCTTGAACCTGAGTTGGTTACTGCAGGGGTCAAATGTTGTCAGGTTAATCAGATCAGAGCACTTGATGCAGACGCGTGTCAGTCTGTTGTAAAGGAGGCTACACCAACACTTCCAGGCTATTCAAAGGAAGAGTTAAGGGCATTTCAGAGTCGGGATTCAGAGCTCAGTGCATTTCGCACATTTTGAGATCAAAAATGTAATCCAAGTCCTCACGAAAGGAGAACTCTCTCCAGAGCTGTAAAGTCACTGTTTAAACAGAGGAAACGTGTAAGAGAGAAAGATGGCTTGTTGTACCGAGTGGTTGAAGATGAGCACCATGGAGACTGTCTTCAGTTGCTTTTTCCAAACTGTTTGTGAAAACAGGTACTGGAGAGTGTGCATGACTCTATGGGTCATCAAGGCATAGACAGAACCTTGCATTTGTTGAGACAAAGAGCACTTTGGGCGGGCATGCATAATGACGTTGAACGGTGGATAAAGAACTGCCAGCGGTGTATTTTGACTAAAATGCCTCATCCCAAGATTCATCCACCTATTAAGTCATTTCTCTCATCCAGACCTCTAGAGGTGGTGTCGGTGGACTTTACACTGCTTGAACCAGCCACTGATGGCAGAGAAAATGTTTTGGTGATCACGGATGTGTTCACAAAGTTCACTCAAGCATTTCCTGCTCATGACCAGAAAGCGGAGATCACAGCAAAGGTGCTGTTGAAAGAATGGTTTATGAAGTACGGTGTACCTGAGAGATTACACTTGGATCAGGGCCGTAATTTCGAAAGTGAGGTTATTGCAGAGTTATGTAAATTGTATGGTGTGAAGAAAACACGGACAGCCCCTCATCATCCAACTGGAAATGCTCAGTGTGAACGCTTTAACCGTACACTGCATGAGCTGCTATGTACACTTCTAAATGACAAAAAAAAGACGATGGCCACAATGTAACCCCACATGCCACAACAGGTTATTCCCCATATTATTTGCTGTATGGGATTGAACCACACCTCCCAGTTGATGCACTTCTTTCAAAAGAGCATCATGGGGACAAGCAGTTTGACTGGCTTGAAGTTCATCGGCAAAGACTAAAAGAGGCACATGCCAGGGCTAGGGAATATACAGAACAGAAAGCCTCGGAACGTATTCCCCGACAGAAAGATAAAGTGTACTGTCCAGCAGTCGACGCTGGCCAGCATGTTTATCTGCGACATTGGCCTGCAGGTTGCAATGACTTACACTCTACAGCCTGTACAGGGAGGACCTTTGAAAAGGGTGGACAGAGTGGATTCAGACCATGTGTTAATCTGCCAGTCTTAACCCCCAGGAATGAGACAGAGCCAGTATGTGAGCCTGATGATGTCGAAGAAACAGAAACCCAATCAGAGATGTCAGACAGAGATTCAGAGGAAGGAATTATTGTTGAAGATGTTTCCTTTGGTTTAAACTCTGATCCGAACACAGAGAATTCACGTGTCAGGGACTGTGAATGCGAAACAGCTAATTCTGAGTTTGTATTGAGAGAGGGTGAGGGTCCAGGTCTTTATCAGGGAGTAGCAGGGTCTGATGGACCTGACCCTAGGACTAACCAGACACCTGATGTACATGCGCCTCTCCCAGTTGTTCTCCCAGGAGGCAGAGTGACGGTCTCTGGGAGAATCGCACTTTCTGGGAAAATGTCGGAAGTAAACAGTATCGCGCTGGTTTTTCACTGAGTTGAGTCACCTGTGCCAACCGTGAGACTATTTCTGGACATTAACAGATGCCAAGCTTAGGATTGCTGATGCTGGTGGATCACATTAGCATGTGTGCTACCGGAGCTCAGTGTAATTAAGCTATAGCCAGAGGTGCCACTGTCGTATTTTTGTTACGTATTTTTGTTAAGTATTTTTTTGTATGTATTTTGTTTTGGTAAATTGACAAATTTATTCAACAAGAACCTTACATTGTCATCCATTATTATTTCCAATATTAAATATCTTGATTTGGGGAACAAAATAAAGACCCACAAAAAATTGCACTTGAAGTCTGTGTGTTACTTATCCACGCTTCATGAACTTACTTCTCAAAAAGCCAACATCCTAACCAATGGTTTCAGTGTCCAGTATCTATCCTGCCCTTTAGATCTAAATTCCCTCAGAGTGGTAACAAGTCTTTGGTGTGATTTTCTGCAAATTACAAGTCATTCAAAGTTTTCCAGTCAGCCACAACAGATTCTGCACCAATCAAAGAAACAGCATAACTGCCTGAAATCCTTGTTCATTCTTTGTGTTTCAGTGTCTATGTCAACGTCATGTTGCTGCTCACACATCTCAAACAGTAAAATTCTATATGACGGAGAATATCTTAAAGAAATTCAACTACTGAATGGTACAAATGAATGTGTAACATGATGCAACTTTTTGAAAACGCATCGAAAACGATTCGCGTCCACACGACAGCGTTTTCACAAAAATCCGTCCACACGTAAACGCATCAGTGCATTTCCAAAGACGGCTATAAGCATGCCAAACCATGCGGTGGCAGTATTGAGTCAAATTATATCCAAAAGAAATCCCCTGTGTTTTGTTGTCAGAAAATGCCTGCAAGAATGCTGCCATCAACAAGGTTCGTACGTCCATCGTGTTTGTACACACGGGCCCATAAATATGACTTCACAGCGGTTTTTGTCGCAGGCAAGACGTCAGCGTTTTTAAAAAGTTGCGGATACACCGTCCTCATGACAACGCAGACCCAGCGTTTTTAAAAAAAATCCACCTAGGCCAGCGTTTTCAAAAAGTTGCGTTGTCGTTTAGGATATCTGCGATGTCGTGTGGACGGAAGGCGTAAACGCAACAAAAAAGTTGCGTTTTCAAAAAGTTCCGGCATCGGTTGGACGGGACCTTATTCTTCCTCTTGCTCTTTGTCTTTCCAGTTAATCCTTCACAGATACTTTATATATTCCATGTAAGCCTTCCCTTCATGCTTTACATACCACATAATGTTTCAACACTCCTCCTTCTTCAGCTATTGTCACAGAGGCAAATCACCCCCTGATTATCTTTTATTCTATTTTGAAAAAACATTGACAGCAGGATAAAGACTCAGGATGGCTCTGGTCAGGATGAATTAAAGGGTTCATGGGGGTTCGGTTGGGTACGGCCCAAACAAGTTACATGATGCCACCAGTCTGAGACACCGCCGTCTCATTTGTTACAATCCTGAGTATTATGCATGACCTCGTGTGTGACGGTTAAGGTTGAGGTTGGAATTATGACACTTTTTATTTTGGATTAGGATTAGTTTTAGGAATCAGGTTTGGGTTACACATTTATTTCAGATGACAGTTAGGGAAATTACACATTTTTATTTTGGATTAGGGACATATATTATTAAAGTGTCATTTTGTTTGTTCTTTTGGGGACTTCTCTCCTCTTAAGGTCAGACCAAATTTCTTTTTGTGTTTTGTGAAATCCCGTGTCGCTGTCATTACTCTCCACAGATATCATCATTAACTATCTCCTTTCAAAACATTCCTGTAGTTGGAGGTTATACTGACTTTAATCTGTACAATAGTTCAACCAACTCTTTTCTTAAGCGTCATTAACTTATCGGCTGCCAGCTCTTGACCGATATTAAGACGTCTCCTTCATAGTGACAGTGTATTCTTTCTTTCACGCAAACTTGGTTGCATCATAAGGTGATGCACCTTCTCCACTCTTCCTCTAATTTGCTATCCTTTGTTTCGTAACTGTATAAGTCATCATTATGCTGAATTCAATGATGAGGAGCCTGAGTTTCACTGACAAGCTCTGCCAGACAAAACATAAGTGATGCCTGTAGATGTCATTGGCAGCGAGTGAGTTCAGATACCTCAGTTCAACAAACTTGTTTGATGAACTTTTCCATGTGAACGATGAATCAGTTAACTGCCCTTTACATATACATGGGGCTTTGAACCGTTTGGGGCAATTCTGCCGAACACACTTTCATTACTCAGTGACCCATTCATTGGGAACGTACGCGCCCTCTATGGCAGGGTGACTACTGCAACCACACAAGGTCGATAACCCCAGAAAACAGCACTTTGATGTTTCCTGTATTGCATATATTTTCTGAATAAAACCGAATATAATTTAATGCATTAATCCTTGCTTGCTATATGGTAGCCATATATTATAGGAAACTGATTTATGATTATTAATCCTTGCAGGGTTCAATTAAGCAATAAGAGATATCGATTAGATGTTCATGCATGCCTATGTAATATAAATATATACATGTGTGTTTGTGTGTGTGAGTTACATAGGAGGATTAGGGCCACTGGAAAAAATCAAGGTCTTTATTGTGAGATAAAAGTCGGAATTCATTCTCATGTCTGGCTCAGTAACGCCTCACCATCATTGATGACGTGTTGTTACTGAATGCCCGGTGCTGGGAAGAAAGCAAACACTTCACCTGCAAATTAAAAAAGGCATTTGTGTGGTTTATTCTTTTCCACTGTGTGAGCTACAGAGCTTGAGAAAAAGTTTCTTAGAAACTAAAATCTACTTTGTTCAGCCGCACCAGTTCTAAATGTTCCCAGACTTAAGAGCTCTGTCAGGTTGGTTCCATTGCTAAGGAATAAGAAAGCAAACTTTCAGTAGCGTTTGCCTTGACTCTCCAGCCGTAGTATCATGCTTGACTTTCTGATTCTGTTTGATTCTGCCTGTTCTCCGGACTCTACCTGTTGCCTACCTGTCTGCCTGGTTTTGGATTGGCTTTGTATTTTGATCCGTTTGCTTCCCTGTCGTGCCTTTAAGTTCCTCCTGCCAGTCCTGTTCGAGTCCTGACACTGTCTCTCCTTATTGTAAGGACTTCTTGTCCTTAACCACAAGGTGGCTCACCCAGACTAATGCTTTGGTGGCAGCTTTCACTGTTACAGTTGGATGTAAAGATGATTGTTGTCTGGACAACTGACTTTTTAGTTCCTTCACCTTTCTCTTGCTCAGCTCGCTTTCAGGTGAGAAGTTATTGTTGTGGTTTTTATGAACAGTCAGGAAACACATTTCCCTTCTTTGGTATCGAAATGGTAGACTGGCAAGTGATGGAAACACTCTTTGTATTTGCAAGGATTGTTTGCCTCATTTGCCAGTCCATCATTTCCATATGAAAATGGAAAATGTTTGTTTACTTACTTTGTCCAGCTTTATACCTTTTTATAAGTTTAAGAATTAAAAAAATAAGGACTAAAATTTGGAGGTAACTTGCTTGCTAGCTTGTTAGTGTTTCTGGCTTAGCGCTATTATCTACGATTGCGCAGCGACCGAAGTTCATGAAAAAGTCCGAATTCATCTGAGAGCTGCCCTATATATAAATCACACACAAGGTCATGCATAATACTCGGAGTTGTTGCAAATAAGACGACGGTGTCTCAGACTGGTGGCATCATATAACTTCTTTGGGCCATGCCCAACTGAACACCCACCAGTCCCTTTTATTCATCCTGACCAGAGCCATCCTGAGTCTTTATTTTGCCATCGATGTTCTGTTAAAATAGAATGAAAGAGTAATCAGGGTGTGATTTGTACTGCCTCTGTGACAAAAGCTGTGGAAAGAGGAGTGTTGAAAATATCATTGTACCTTATCAAGGCATGTCATGGGTGGAATACATGAAGTATCTGCGCTTGATAAACTGGAAAGACAAAGAGCAAGAAGGAGAATAAATCATGACACCACACTGCTGAGTCCGTACTGTAAGTCCTAACCAGATTCAAAATATTTAATTCTATTCAACAGTTCTAATGTTTTAATTGTTGAGGTCTTGTTATTCATTAATTTATTCTTACTCTCATGAGGCTGAAGGAGTTTCATACTTTTCAAAGAAAACATGCTTCCAGCTGTTGAACTATGAACCCTGAAACCAGCAGACATGTCAACCTGTTTGCTGATAATACTGTAAATTGTTTAAAATGTGCACCTTTACTATTTCTGTATAGCTGAGGTCTGTGATTGGGAAGTAGGAGGTTCTTCCTAGAACCTTTCCTCCTAAGTGAACATCAATATCTGACAGTTACACATTCATTTGTACCGTTCAGTAGTTGAATTCGTTTAAGATATTCTCCGTCATTTAGAATTTTGAGGGAGATGTAGTGTCAGAGATGTGTGAGAGCAGCGACATGACGTTAACATGGACACTGAAACACGAAGAAAGATTTCTTTCTTAAGATTTCTTAAAGATTAGGAATGGCTGACATGACACAATAATTTCAACATGTTTTATTAAAATCACAACTTTCAACTCAATAGTATGGTGGAAGAATTAGAATCTGAGTTCTGTGTGGTTGATGGGACTTAAATCAGTTCAATGTTGTTTCTATGACTGCTGCAGAATCTGTTGTGATTGACTGGAAAACTTTGAATGACTTATAATTTGCAGAAAATCACAGATTTGTTACCTCTCTGTCAAGGGAATTTTTGTCGAGAGGGCAGGTTAGATACTGGACTACAGTTCACCAAAACCATTGGTCAGGGTTTTGGCTTTTTAAGACGAAGGTTAATTACAGCAATGTTTCATTCAGTTCATTTTTATTTGTGAAGCACCGGATTATAGTAAAATGTTATGACACAGGACCTTGTTGGTAGTACTTGCTTTTAACAAGGAAGTGTATCTACCTTGACCGGTTGGGTGGAGAACAAGAGAGAGCCACTCTTAGCCTAGATTTATCTATTCTCAATCCAGTAATTTCAATTAGCTGACATCTTTACATGTTTTTGTTCTTTCTGCTTCTACCTCAAGGCACTTTCCAGGTAGAGGAGGGAAAGACAAGGATATAATTCCTTTTAACAGGCAGAAACTTTGCTCAAAACTCAAGACTGACATCAGGCAGCCATCTGCCTTAACCGGTTGGGTGGAGAATCAGAGAGGGAGAGCCACTGCCTATGTCAACATTATTCTACCTTAACTTAATCCACCTGAACATTCTCCATTGATTCCATTCAGCTGACATCTTTTCATATCATTTGGTTTTCGTTTCTCTAGAAACACTTTAAAGACATTTTTTATGCACTTTTTATGCCCGTCTGGATTTTAAGATGTCTACATTGGAAGTTTGATATTTTTTACCACTAAAAACCTGATGTATGCAATTAGACAAATGTATCTGCATTGTCCATGCAAAAAAAATCTGGATTTAGCAAAAATTATATAAATTAAAAGTGATATTTACAGAAGTATGCACAAAAAAAATTGGAAAATTTAAGAAAACGTTCCATTAAGATCCAATTTTTGAGAAATGTGGGAGGTTTTTTGGCAATTGTTTCATGGATCAGAATTTATAGGATTAATTTACGCTGGTATTTATTTTTATAAATATGTGGCAGGACCAGTATATTTCCTTCGACACCCTTTTGGTAACTCTTTACAGTGTTTAATTTGCGTTCTAAGTCACACTTCATTTTCCCCAAGTGTGACATTAATGCTAGCAGCCTGGAGTTTTGGACTTTGACCGGGGTCATTGTCTTCATATTAGAACAATAATCAATTGCTTCAATTGATCTGGTAAAAATTTAAAAAATCAATTAAAATTAAATTAAACCACCTCCTTTCCAACGTGCATTGTAAAACTCTGATTCTCTCTCTGTCTAGAGAAAGCATTAATAAGAAGACCAGACCTTCAAGATCATCCATCTCTTCACCCTTTATCGAGCAAGTGATTGTGTTTGGTAATTTGATTTTCTACATGCCCTTCAAGCTGAGTTTTTGAATGTCAAAATATTTCAAAGAAATACTTAAAAAGACTTAAACCATGGCCTGAAACTTTTCATTTGTTTCAGTTAACTAAACCACAAAAAATATTGTTGATTACCGTCACCCCAATGTAGGAGCTAGAACCTCCCAAAGTTTCCACTCTTGATTGAATGTCAATCATCAATTAAATGCACCCAGTTTGTGTTATAAGGTTCATTAAAGTTTCTTTGTCTGTGTGATATCTCTACACTAGATTTGATTTGATGGTCAGAATGGATTTCACATCTTTTTGTTCATGACTTGTGTCTGGTTTGTCTTTTCTTTGATGTACTTTTTCCAGGACAGCGTTATGTCATCTACACCTGGTCATAGAATACTACATCTCGTTCTGCTGGGCACTATCCTCCTGGGATGCTTTGTATTTCTGCTTTTCTTATATCATAATCCATCCAGCATTTGGATTTTAGATTCTGTAAATTTTACAGAACCAACAGAACAAGTCAAGGGCGCCATCCCCAACAAAAGCAATGATGTCATTCCCAATAAGAGCAATGATGTCATCCCCAACAAGACCAATGATGTCGTCCCCAACAAGACCAATGATGTCGTCCCCAAGAAGAGGAATGATGATGTGATCACAGTGCTGATGTGGCTCTGGCCCTTTGGGGTAAAACTCGAGCTTAACAGGTGCAGCTCCCTCTTCAACATAGAGGGCTGCTTCATCACACCAGACAGGAACTTCTACAATAAGGCAGATGGGGTCATTTTCCACCATCGAGACCTCTACAGTGAAAGGTTCAATATGCTAAAGCTCCACCGACCAGCCTTCCAGAAATGGATTTGGATGAACATGGAATCGCCCACCAACACACCCAGGATACCTACAATAGAAAATCTCTTCAATCTGACTACCAGCTACCGTCAGGACTCCACCATTCCGCTGCCTTATGGGGTATTAGAAACAGTAGACGGTAAAGAGGAGTTTGTCCTACCCAGAAAAAACAAGATGGTGTGCTGGATAGTGAGCAACTGGAATGAAAAACATGTTCGGGTAAAATACTTCAATGAGTTTCAAAAACACATCAAGGTCGACACATATGGACGTGCCGTTGGAGCATACGTATCTCATGAAGAATACTTGTCCATCATAACCAGCTGTAAGTTCTACCTCTCTTTTGAGAACTCCATCCACAGGGACTACATTACTGAAAAGTTCTACAACCCACTCTCTGTGGGGACAGTGCCAGTGGTTCTCGGCCCACCCAGACAGAACTACGAGAACATGATCCAGGGAGATGCCTTCATCCACGTGGATGACTTCAGCTCACCTAAGGAGCTGGCTGATCATCTGCTGCTCCTGGACAAGAATGAGGAGATGTACCTCAGGTTCTTTGAGTGGAAACACCACTTTAAAGCAAGGACGACCATGTTTGTGACAGAACACGCATGTTTAACTTGTAATTACCTGCGCAGACACAAACAGTACAAGACACTCAGTAATTTTGGCAAGTGGTTCTGGGAAAGTTAGTGCTCCGAAAGATAACTCAGTGATTGTTTTGAATAAAAATGCAGTGCTTTCATTTTTATTTTATTAAACTCATTTAATAAAACTCAAACCAGTTCCTCATCCTCACTGTTTATTGTTATTCATCTTAACCTTTAGAGCAGTGGTTCTTAACCTGGGTTCTATCGAACCCTAAGGGTTCGGTGAGTCGGTCTCAGGGGTTCGGCGGAGTTGGAGGTCAAGACAAAACACCCGACACGATGTGTCAGGTGTTTTTGCCAAACGTACACAAATCATTCGTGATGACACGGCCCCCTTAGCCATCACTGGCTGCAAGTGATCACGCTACATCGATTAGCCTACCTGTGCTACAGGGGATTTTGTGCACTTAGTCGATTTATGCCTGTCATGACGGTACGTCATCTGATTGCTTTCTTAATATTTTAATTCATAGTAACTATGTTGAACAAAAAAAGGAAGTGGTCGGACGAATATGTGCAACGTGAATTTACATGTACTGTATAACGAAACGTGATGGGAGCCAGCATTCTGCATGATTTGCAATGTCAAGTTGAACAACTAGTCTCGAACTGGCAAAAATAAAGGAACACTTCCTTGAGCTGCACGGAAAACAACAGACAGACGGCTGTCAAAATGACATAAGAGGAGCACTTGTCGAGGTGAAGCCACGCATATCTGAACTGGTCTCTCATATCAACAGCAGAAGTCACGCTGATTTGCATGTAGATAATGAACTCTATTTGAATGTAGAGTTCATGCACTGTCTTGGTTTTGTGCTTTGAAAAAGGTGACATTAATGCACAATTCATTAAATACACCAGTAAAACATATACTTGTGTCTTAAATTTGAAAAAAAATAAATGTATTTTTTATACTGAAGAAGGGTTTGGTGAGTGAGCATATGAAACCGGCAGGATTCAGTACCTCCAACAAGGTTAAGAACCACTGCACTAGAGAAAGGTATGGTTTTTACACCACATTTTGCTTTTGCTGTCATTTTTATCTTACCTTTGATTATTGAGGTTTGTCCATTTGGTTGGTGCAAAAAAAGCCAGCATGGTGCAAAAGAAGATTCATGATGGAACCAAGAACAGTTTCTAAAACTCTGCTTGGTGGAGAGATGGGCCATGGAGCAGGAAAGCTATTGACTTCCTGGTTAAGTTTTATTTTTTTAAGTCTACAATTAAAACATGCTGGACACGACACACAAGGGTACTGATTCTATAAGGGTACTATCCTGTGATCAATCTGAATGACTCTGGAAAGCCTCGGATCCAGGAAGGAGTGGAGTCTCTGGCTGGATACAAAAACATAGTTCTGGTAGTTTTGGAGCCCTAAATGGCTCAAAAGAATCAAGTATACACAGGGAGTAACCGTAGTAGTACACACCCAGATGGGTAACGGTCAGTGATTTGGGGGAAAAAAAGTGATTCAGACATGAACTCATAGTTGTTTGGGATCGCTTCCTGTCTGGAGGTATTACTTCCTGTCAGGTTTAAGCCAGAGTTAATGGCACCTCCTGTCCTGTTTTGGTGCATTCATCACACGCCTCATGCTAACAAGAAGTATTATTTTGTACGTGACATATAAATCACATAAGAATCTATCATTTTCTGATTCATTTCTGATATGTCTGCAGATATCATGCAACACGAAAGAAGTAGAGACGCCGTACGAGCTGGTGTGTGTGTGTGTGTGTATTTGTACTTGATAGGGTGTGGTGGATTGCTCTTTGTTTTGACTGTGAATGAACAGGAAACAACTGTCTTGACCTTTGTGGTATTTATGTTGTATTTACTGTATATCCACTGTTGTTTTTGCAGGTTATCCTCACCTGAAACACGTGTAAGTCATTGACTTCATGAAGATTAATGAACATTAGATGAGGATGTCTGTCAGTATGTCAAGCATGTCAGCAGCTACAGCTAATTTCATTCATTGCAAGTCACCAGGGTGAACTCTGGTCATGACAAAAAAATTAATGTGGTGTGTTTCACAATATGGGCTCATGCGGTTAACATGTCGTTACATTAACATACATTTTACATACTACATAAGAATTCTCAATATATGTGTAATAAAAAAAAAATTTTGTGCTTTTTTATAGTAGGTAGATCTTTTTACCTCGTCATTTTGTAAGTAGTTTGTGTGTTTAAAAAGTGTGAACTCAACCGGGTTAGGGTTATTCCACATTTTATTCTGGATTAGGGACATTCATTAATAAAGTGACATTTTGACATTTCTTTTTGAAGTTGATATTTAAGTAACTTCTTTGATCTTTTGTGAAATCTCACGTTGCTGTCATTCTTCTCCCCAGATATCATCATCAACTATCTCCTTCCACAACATTCCTGTAGTTGGAGGTAATGCTGACTTCACTGTGCACCTCTATCATTACATTCATAGACCTGTGTTCAACAAAACCGATCAAGGTTCCAATTCAGGTTAAATTCTACTGTTCTACAATCCTGTTCAAGTCTACATGGTTAACCTGTTTGAACTTGATGAACAGTTAACTGCTGTGTATATTTCTTTGTTCTCAATTAAAACTAATTTCAAAATTGTTGTGTTAGGAGGGTGTGGGAAGAATAAGATGTGCAATCATGACATCAGGTACAGTATGTTTGAAGAAGATGCTCTCCTATTTCCGTGTTCAATAAATGGTCACCAGGTACTTTATCTGTGGCCGTAGGTGACTATAAAAAAAATCTTTCCTCAGAAAATCAGTATTGTCTGTACATTTTGTTTAGTACTGTGCTTTTCAATTCTAACACATTTACTTGATTTATCTCATGCTGTTATTGTAGGTCAGCTACTGCTCTAATGTTCTTATTTTGTATTCACCTACTGTTTCCCAGTGATGGCAAAATAAAGCTTACTGAAGCATGAAGCTTGTGCTGGAGATCGGGTTGATAGCTTCAAGCTTTTCAACAAATTCCTCTTTGGTGGCATCTGGTGACCAAAAGTATGTAGAGCTGCTTTATTTCCAAGTAGAAATAAACTGCTTGTCCATTCTACCCATTTTACAGAGTCCATTGACAGCTGGTTAATATCAGGTGACAATTCTGTCTGACTTTGGACCATTGTTGTGCTGCTTTGAACATATACGGTATTTTTTGTCCGTTTTGAAAGATAGATTTACAACTACTAAAAAAACCCCCAAAAACTTACTAAATAAAATACACTTAAAATGGATATTTATATTTTATCTTCTGAAGTCACGCAGAGAGCCGCAGCATAAGGATGAAGGAGACCCCATGTGGCTCCGGTGACACAGATTATCGACCCCTGATGGTGTCCAGGTTTGTGCATTAACTAATGTTGTCCAGCAGAGGCCAGTAGTGCAAGTATGTTCAGAAGAAACAAACTGGATCCAGCTAGGGAGGGAAAGATGCAAGAAAGTATTTCATATATTTGAAAAGAAAAATAATTTTCACATTATCCAGAAGATCAAACTCCAGCAGCAGAGAACCCACATGAGGTCACCATGTGGGCCATCGTAAGGCAGCTTTTAAAAGATTTCATTTATATCTGTGTGTCCTACAGTCCATTTATAATATTGACAGCTCTGAGGAGGAAGCTTTTTTTGGTCTTGTATGGGGCTGGACAGTAAAGTCAAAATGAACCAGACCTGTATTTGAAGTACTTAAGTTAATAAAAAGGCTTGGTGGCATTTTTATTTTTTTTATGAGCAATGGGGACTTAGAAAAACGGAATTTATCCTCAGTTATGGAGCACGCTATGACAGTGGAAGTGTGTAAACACATCGGGGTGAATCCATATCAATGTAGATAAAGCAAATGACATTTTCACTATAATTTATCAGGATATCGCCTACAATCATGTCATCATCATCAGATATTTAGGACAAGTTTCCTGTGAACCCACCTGGGGGTGTAATTATCCTGGATAATTACTACCTGTTGTATGCGGAGGATGAGAGTTTAGACATCTAGCGACTCATCCCAGGTGGCTTCATCTGAATCAGATTCTACAGAGATATCCATCTAGTTATAAAGTTAATTAATTAATTAGTTATCCACTAAACCTTGGGAATTCTGAATAAATATTATGGGTTGTCCGAAAATGATCTTACCTTCAAATCTCTTTGGAAATCCTCCGAGATAAAGTGCTCATGACAGATCCTCGGATCTTTGGTCATTTTGACCCCGTTTATCCCTGCTCTCCATTTCCTTCCTAGCTTCCCAGAAGCTGTTATAAAGAAGGACATGTCCTTGTCTTTGTGTTTTCGTCCTGTTGTGTTGGCACAACCATTCACCTCGCAGGTAACCATGATTTTTATCGGGTTTATCGCTTCGGTGATCGCATTGTGTTCTATGGCTGCCAAGCTAAGTTTGTCGCCAACGACGTATGACGTCCACGTGACCACTGGATGCAGAAACTGCTGCAGCACAGATTTTAAGGTTTTGTGACCAAAGGGATGATGCTAGACATATAAAATTTATTTTTCTTCTATTTTTCATAATGATGAATAACATATACAGTACTGTGACATACAGTGAGGGACCTCCTCATTGGCTAAGAGGAGGTCCCTCTTAGCCAATGGGATGCCACGATGCTAGGTATATATATATATACCTAGCATATACAGTATATACATATGTATTTATGTATGTATATATGTATATATACTGTATGTATGTGTATATATAGGTATATACAGTATATGTATGTGTGTATATGTATATATGTGTGTGTGTGTGTGTGTGTGTATATATATATGTGTGTGTGTGTGTGTGTATGTGTGTGTACAGTGGTATAATATATATAATATATACATTACAATATATATTATATTATAATGTAACATAATAATTATAATATAATAAAAATAATATATAATAAAATTATTATTATTACATTATTATTATTAATAATAATAATAATAATAATAATAATAATAATCACCCAATCAGGTGTAGAACAGGGCGGATCAGGATAGCGATACAGTAGGCTTCGTTATGAATCGCTTCCTTCCGTAAACTGTGGTAACTATGGTAACTGACAGAAATCTCGCGCGATTATCGTCTGCGTGTCGCGAGGGCTCGACGAGAGGAAAAGCTGGAAAATCGAATGATTGATGCGTTTGTAGAACGAGTCGCTGGTTATGTGTTCGCGGCGCTGCCGCTCGAGACTCGCCCTGAAACTGACCGGAAACACGCGACATCGGTTCGCAGCTCACCTTCCCCTCCTCTGTGTGACGTATGAGGCGGATGTACGCGGTTTTTGATGGGGTTAAATTCTTGTTAGCTGTACCACCGCTAGCCAGCTAGCTTTGTTTACATCGAGCGTGCGCGTCGGACCCGCGGGCTAACTGCGACCCGAACGCGGTCACGTGAGACGGTTCTCGCTCGGGTGGATCGTGTTCGGCAGCTCGCGGTGTCTATGGCTAACTTCCGCCCCTCGTTAGGTCCATGCAAGCTAAAGCTAGCTACGTAATGCTAACACCTTGAGAATGGAACGCTTAATAGTTGGAATCCCTGCTAGCTGTAATGCACTACTAATCAAAACGGTGGGAATTACGTTAGTGGATTAATCTGAATTAAGACAAACGCAGATAATCCGAGGAATCTCCTTGGTGAATGCGAAAGCGGCGATGCTAGCGTTAGCTAGCCGCCTAGCGAGGTAACGCGTTCAGCGCTAGCGGCTCCAGCATGTCCGTTGTCCGTCACCGCGTTTATTATTAATTCATACGTCTGCTTTAACGCACACTGGAGTGGGCAATTGTTGCTGCCCCAGGTCCGGTTTATTACCCACCCCCCACCCCGTCATCTCTCTGCTCGCCCAGCGGGTGGCCGGGTCTTCCCACTCGGGCCGTGAGGCTGCGGAGGACGCCATGAATCCCGTGAACGCCACGGCGCTGTACGTGTCGGCCAGCCGGGCCGTGCTGCAGTGTGATCCGAGGCAGCCTCACACCTTTGCGGATATGTACACGCTGCTGCCCTTCTTCCGCCGGTCCCTGGCCTGTCGCGTCTGTGGTGAGTATCCTGGGTGGGGATGGGATGAGGTGGGGGGGGGGTCTATCTAAGCAACACCGGTGTTATGTAACAGCAGGAGCAGCTCCATGACTTAGTTTAAGTGACGCTTGTTTCAGGACCCCATTACTTAATTTGCTGGGATGCACCGCCGTGGTTTCCATGGCAACGGAGGCTGAGGCTCCCTCCATCCATCCATCCATCCATCCATCCCATCGACGCTGGATTGTTTCCGCGTCTGTCGGGACCCCCTTGACACAAATGGAATCTCAGAAAACCCTGAGAATGAAATGGAAATGTGACCAGTGAACATTCTAGATGAAGGGTAGAAAGGATGAAAGGGAGGGAAACGCTTGAATAACACCAGAATGTGGCTGAAAACTTTAGTCTTCACCTGGCTCACTATCAGTTAATGGTGAACTCATGACCATTATACCCCTTTAATGTTCCCACACTCTGAGGAATATGACAAGAATGTAAACGAGGATGAAATTTGATGACTAAACTCCAATTAATGCTTAACTTTCCTCTTAGAACTATTGTTCTACTCTTTAACAAGACAGAAATTAGACATGAATCAATAGATCAGTTTGGAACAAAATGTAGCATCAAACCCAAAACCGTTTCAGTGGATGTATGAGTTTAAAGTCTTTGCCTACATGGAGTCTGAATATATATCCGCTGACCCGACAACCGTTTCTGTCCCCGGGTCAGATTCAAGGACTAAAGGGGACAGTAACGTTGCTGTTGGACAACCTATTTGGATCCAGCTTGATTAATCAGTATCTTCTCATAAGTCAGTGCTGAAGAGTTACCAATAAGGAGAGGCTTTCAGATCTTTTTTGTCTTTTTGATGGAGTTCTAACCTTTATCTTTGTGTTTTCTTCGTGGTTTGAATCGTGTATTTTCAGGTTTTCATCCCTCATTGAGTCGTTACACTGGTCTGATTTTTTCCACACATTACTGGTATTACATCCATGCCTTTATGCCCACTTTGTGACATTTCAATTATGCTTACTGTATAATTACTAGAACTGGAGGAAATGATTGCAGAGGTAGTGATTCTGATGCTTTCTCTAGAGATGGTAAACTATCAAGGACTCTTCTGATACCTTCTGTAAAGTCCAGAAGAACTAACAGCTCATTTTTGTTCTTATCTCAGGTAAGCTGCTCCAGGACCCCGTTTCTCCCACCCATCCGGAGTGTGAGCATTATGTGTGTTTGGGCTGTAAGGGCCAGAGGATGCAGGTGCGGCCGTCATGCAGCCGCTGTAAAGACTCCTCCTGCTTCCAGGAGAACAAGCAGCTGTCGCTCCTGGTGGAGTCGTACCGGAGGCTTTGCCTCTACGTCACGCATTCACCGCTGCTCCAGTCCATCAGCAGCCACGTCGGAGGATGTCCTGAGGTCATGGCCTTGCTGGAGGAGGTGCTGATGGCCCATGAAGAGGAGATGGAGTCAGGGGCAGCAAACCTAGCACAGGAAGATTTAACTCCCCCTGCCCCAGAGTCCCTTACCCCCACGGAGGCACCTCCAGCTCCTGCAGAGCTCTCTGCTGCACCCCAGAGCTCCTCGTCCGACCCCGCCTGCACCAATGGACCACAGGGATGTAACGGAGAGGTTCTGAAGGACTTGGACCCCTCGTCTCCTGTGCTGGAGGTGTGTGAACTGGTGGAGGAGCAGCCACAGGCCGGCCTGTCTGTGTCCAGTACCGGTTGCGGTGGACTTGAGCTGAGCCTGACCACTGGAGCTTTAGCACCGACGCCGGGCGCCGTGTGCTCGCTCAGGGACGGCGAATCGAGCAGCAGGGAGCTGGAGGAGGGGGAGGTGTTGCTCCTCAGCGTGGAGGAGGTGTTACAGACTTTGGACCCCCTGCAGCCCGGTCGGGACTCTCCCCACATCCAAGCGGACAGAATGCACACACACCGCCCTGCCGACAGAGCTCACACTCAGATGTTCATACAACTGGACGCGGCTCACAACTACACACAGATCCGAACCGACAGGACACACGCAGCAGCCTCGAACGCCGCTCACACACACTCGCCATCCCTCGACCCCCCTGCGTCCAAGCCCCCGCCCGTTCGCCTCAAACGGAAACGATCTCGCTCCGAGAGCGACAGAGAGATGGTGAAACCCCTCCCCATCACTTCCATCTTACAGGGCTCCTCCTCCCTCAAGACTCTCACAGCCACGCCTTCCATAGCTGCACCAGCGCACACTTACTCGTCCCTTCCCAACGGGGTGCCCCCCAAACCCAGCCGCCCAGCGCCCAATCACAGCAAAGCCGTACGGAAGAACGCCGATCCGGGTCAGAGGAAGCCCCACGCGAAGGCCCGAAGCGGCGGAGGTTCCAAAGCCAAGGACGTTAGCAAAGACCAGCGGCTGGTTTCAGGATGCCTGGTTCCTCCTGCGCCGGTCAGGCCGCCCTACAAGAAGCCAGTGGAGAAGAAGGGCTGCAAGTGTGGCAGAGCTACCCAGAATCCATCTGTGCTGACCTGCAGGGGTCAACGCTGTCCATGCTACTCAAACCGCAAGGTGAGCAGAGTGAAGCTAACAGCATGACGCCGACAACAGCTCCTGCTCGCTAGTCATTTAGTGACGCTGAAAGGATGTTGTTGCGCGTAGCGACGGCGCTCCTGAAGGGTTAAATCTGATTCGTTGGGTTCTTACTGAGTCTCACGTTGTAAGCAGTGGAATCGCATGATAGCAACACTCAGTTAGCATCCTGTGTCTGGATGTCACTCTGTTTCTGCCATTAGTAGATTTTCAGTTCCACCGCTAAATTTCCCTCCATCTTGAATAGCAATGGGCGCTAAAGCGTTAGCGTCACCTGGGATTTCTTTAGGTAGCTAGCACATGAGGCCTTTAGGAAGTGAAAAGTCTTTTGTATCAGTAGCATTCTTGACGTTGAGTGGGTGAATGTGTGAAGCTGTGAATGAAGACACAGACGTTAGTCGTCAGGAGTCTGACGTCACTTCCTTTGCAGCTGCTCTGACTCCATGACTCCATTCCTGGCGTTGATGCTCACACGCTAACATCCTGTTTCCCTCCTCTTCCTCAGGCGTGTCTGGACTGTATCTGTCGAGGTTGCCAGAACTCCTACATGGCCAACGGTGAGAAGAAGCTGGAGGCCTTCGCCGTGCCGGAGAAGGCGTTGGAGCAGACCAGACTCACGCTTGGCATCAACCTCACCAGCATCACGGCGGCGGCGGCGCTCCGCAACCCGGCGACCACCAGCATCCGTGCTAACACTCTCCTCAACGTCGCCACAGCAACAGGGACCCCCGTAACCACAGCTTTCCTCTCCCCCAGCCATTCGCAAGACCCGAGCTACGAGGACAGCCTGGAGCTGCTGATTGGATGAGATTCTGTGACTGAACGCAATTGGCTGGCGTTTGAGGCAGCTGCTCTTCTTCTGTGGTGGGGAAATGATGCTGACTGGTGTGGCTGTGCCAAAGCCTGCTGTTCTGTGCCTGTGTGTGTCTGTCGTCACCTGTCTGGACTGTGACGCCACTCCCTAAACGGTTCTTCTAGAACACAGCTGTCCCGTCACCCAACAGCAGAAAAGCATTCTGGGATTGTGTTTCATGTCTGCATACCATCATAGACGTGTGACGTTTGGTGCGTGATGACAATTGTGGCATCATCGTCTCACTCACTGCATATAAAAGAAAAGCATGATGATGGGACAGCCCCAGATTGACCTTCGACCTTTTATCACGCCATTTTCTGCCTCAGTGCTGAGGGCCGATGAGTCTGACTGACGCCAGCAGGAGGAGGAAGAGGATGATGATGATGATACCTGCTTCCTGTCAGTGTGTCGCATTCATTCAGAGTAGCCTGAAGCACTTTGACTGACTGGTGGTCTGGTTACCATAGCAATAGTAGCACCAATCAGCTCAGGTGCACATAAAGAGCTCATTGTTTACAGTGTTGTTGTTAAAGAAAACTTGGATTTGTCTTGTAAACATGTGACGTGTGCTTAAACTGAAGCCATTGGTTGTCAGTAACAGCAGCAACTCTGTGCGTGTGTGTGTGTGTGTGTGTGCGTGTGTGTGTGTGTGTGTGCGTGCGTGCGTGTGGTCTGCGTCACCGTCTCAACCTCTCTGTGTCAACCAGACAGACTGACAGGCGACCAATCAGACGCGTGTTCTCGGATCAGACACACCCATCTTCTGTCCGTGTGATGAGGCATTTCTGTTGGGCATTACTTGAACCCTGATCAGTTTGTTTTTATGTTTGATTACTGATGAACATTCACTGCCATCATATGGACACAACATGTAAAAAAACATGAATTAAATGATAGTTTTTTACTTTTTCAGTTCTGTGTCTTTTTGTGGAGAACGTGGGTTTTGTATTTTTTGCAATTTAGTCTTATAAATGTTTAACTACGGCTAAAACCTTATTAGTTTCAAATACTGAAATTCTGAGCTCGGTTGAACTGATTATTATAGTTTATATTTATTTTTGCATTCACTCAACTGATGACCATGGTGGATGTTTCCACCAATCAGAATACAGGACTACACACATATCACTAATATTTACTTTCAACCCTAGAAACCAACATGGGTGGAGGGGGGAAAGGACCATTTTGTGTGTGGGTATTTAAAAGCATTTTATTTTTCTCATTTCATTTCTTATATGTCACAACTCCTGACTGGTTTATGCTTGTTTTAGTTCCATCAAGACTAATGTGTTTGACATTTAAATTATTACCAGTCAAACTACAATAACCTATGGGTAGGTTAAAAATATCAGTTCTAGAAATACTGAGTTTGCAGAAGGGTTGTGTTGTTGTCCACTAGAGGGCGGTAATGATGCCGGAGGATGGAGGGCAACGACATGAACGATCTAATCAAAGACGCATCACCACCGTAAACCACACCTTTATTAATATACTCATAACGGTTCTATTTTGTCATCAATATATTAAAAAAAACATTTGTTCGAGCAACAAATTACAGTTTTACACCCTTGCAACGCACCAACCGTATGCAGCTGTGTCGACTTTCATCTGAAGATTCATTCTTTCCCAGATGTTCAGTATTGTTTTTCAAGCAGAAGAAGAGTCGTCGTTCTCCCAGGTCGATCTCAGTAGCACATCTACACGTCAGACTGTTTCACCCCTACAGGTTCTCCTTAAGCCAGTTGAGGTAACCTCTGAACGACCTCTTTCCCACTTCGAACTCAAACGGCCAGGTTAAGAAGGTGAAACATCCGTGGAAGCCGTCCTCGTAGTGGTCAGTCGTAACCGCCACGCCTGCATCGCGTAAGCGGCGTGCGTACATCAAGCCGTCGTCTCTCAGCACGTCATGCTCACATGTTAGCACGTAAGCCCGCGGACATTTAGCTAGAACCTCTGGTGCTGCCAGCAGTGGTGCCGCCCTGACGTCCAACAGACCTGGAATGTCCTGCACTCCCTCTGAACCCTTCTCAGTGACCAGACGTTGGTAGTTCTTCTGGTGTTTCTGAGGCAGGAGGATGGTCCAATCCACTCTAGCCCTCAGTTCATGGCCTATGTTTGGGTGCCGCAAGGAGCTGTGGTTGTTCGCCAGAAGCTGGGGCTGTAGAGACAGATCAGCACCGAGGTATTGCAGCCAATAGCGGACCATGGCGGGCCGGTAGAGGATGGGTACATTCGCGTTCTGGAGGTAGGAGGGAGTGTTGAAGTCCAGAGCCTGGAGGACTGGGTAGATCAAGGCCTGGACACTGAACCTCGCACTCAGGGTATCATCTGTTGAAATCTAGGGAAACATGAACATGAGACTTCGGTTCATTCAGGTGGATCCATGTAAATGTTTTCATGCTTTTGTTTGTACCTCCTGGGCCACCGCAGCCGCCAGGTTTCCTCCGGCGCTGTCGCCTGCCACGGCGAGACGCTCAGGGTCGATAGCATACCTGGACAGAACCTCCGGGGACAAGAAGTGTTTGGCAGCAGCAAGGCAGTCTAAATACGGAACTGGGAAGTTGACCTCTGGATAAAGCCGATACCTGCAGACATCAGTAAGCTGGGTCACATGACTGTGAATCTGTGTACCTGTAGGTAAAGAGTTGCTCATGTGATTACGCCTGCACATGTAGTTTTAATAACAGGTGGAGTTGTGTCCATGTTAGTGTTGTGTTAATGAGGTTTGGTCAGCAGTGCTGCTAGCTTGGCATTGCTATTTGGAAACAGTAGAAAGTGTTTGAACCACTGCTCCAGATATTCACCAGAGGAGAAACACTTACTCGACGGACACCACGACCGTGTTGAGTTCGTCCGACAGCATCCGGTTGATCATATCGTACGAACCATGCTCTGAGATAAAGATGAAGATATCTGTTAATTTTCGATTGATTCACACTTAAACGTCTACAATTCAAACAGCATTTGGAAAAGAATCAGTCCCACAGACAGTTGGTAATGTAGTAGACTGCACTTAATAAGTCTAAGGGGCTGGACTGTCTTCAAGTGAATTTACACACTTATTGTTCATAGTTCTGTGTGTCAGGTGTTTAGAGGGCATCAGTGTTTGCCACATCACATTATCACAGAAACAAGACTAAAGTTTAAACTGGTCTCCAGACTTTGAAAAGGTACTGGGATAAATAGATATTTTGGTGTCCATGAAATCCCAGTTTGATTGATTGATCCTGGTGAACACACCAGTAATATTCAGTGTTGCTTGGGACCACTGGTGACTTCTGGGCCAATGTTGGGGTCTGGAGTTTACACCACTGGACTTTGTTCAGTTCTTTGGACTCTGGACTGGGTGGTTTTTGTGGCACACAAACCACAACACCATTTATTAGTGTTCCTGCCTGCATTAACCTTTAGCATTACCTAAATTCTGAGCCAAATGCTGCTGAAGTAGTTCTACTTCAGTATGATTCGACCCAACTCAGCAGCGGACAGTCATTCTGGACTGATGCCATGACAACTACTCATCCACTGACACATAAAAATCCCATAGCCTATGAACTGCAACAGCAGTACAACTGAAACCTGGCACTGGCACTATTACTTAATGTTATATTATGTGCAGTCAGTATTATTGTGTGTACTGACTAGCGCTGCCAAGTGCCCAGCCTCCTCCATGGAAATACATCAGGCCCCTCCTTAGGTAGCCCTCCCCTCCGGCTGGAGGCTCATAAACACGGACTGGCACTCCACCAAAAGCGAAGTCGCTGACTTTAACTCCAGGTTTCACCGCTCCTCCAGACTCAGAACTGAACATCAGCTTCATCAAATTCTCAAAGTCCTGTATGGCCTGTCTGATTGACAGGACGTCGTGGTTGATACCCAGCCAGGACTTCAGTTTGGCCTGGAAACAGACACAAAACAAAACTTTAACCTGGATTCAAGAAGAGGAGGGAGGAATGTGAGGAAATTATAGGAAACAACAAACTGTCTCCATTAATACCAATGAAACTAAAAGGGTTTTTCCTTCAGTTAAAGGCCCTTATGCTTTATGGCTCCTTTGTTACTTCCTGCCTCACTTCACGTCCTTCTTTATATCACTTCACGCCTCTTCTTTGTCGCTAATAAATAGTCCAAATATTATTTTGTAATAAAGCCACATTTGGTAATAAACTGCCCCAACGCATTTTGTAATAAGTTTTGCCGCATTATGTAATAAGTTATGACATTTTGGACGTTTATTACAAAATGCCCCATAATTACAAAATGCGGCTCAACATGGGGCCTTTTCTTTATGTCGCTTAATGCCTCTTCTTTATGTCGCTTCGTGCCTTGTTAGTACCAAATGGTTGAGGCATGTCTCCACAGGAAAAATTTTTGCTGGGCTTCTCAGAAATAATGAAATTGAAATTGCATTTTTTATGTTTGTACCATAAAAAATGAGGCATTATGTAAACAAACAAATTTAAAAGGATAAATTAATGTGATTTGTAGTTATGATCAGGATAAAGCCTAGAATAACTAAAACATTACCTATCGAGAGTGGCGACTGAAGCCACCTCTACACTCCTGACGGCTCAGGTAAAACATTAACCTGCTGTGTTCTACACACCGATATCACCCACACACAATTTAGAGCAGAGGTGAGTCAGTTACCCGCAAACACAAACCACAAACCTGTCATGATCACTGCTTTCAACATAATCTTCTTAAATCAGTTTCTTTTAGTGTTTATTAGCTCCCGGTCAGAAGGTTGTGGGTTTGAACCCACCTGTCTAAGGTGTCTCTGACCTTCAGTTTGAGCTGCTTTGTTCTACCTGAGACTGATTTCATCCTCTGGAGACAAAGACTTCTTGGTCAGCTGTTAGTAGTTATTGATCAATCATTGCAGATTAGATCAGATTGGTGGATTTATTGTAATATAGAGTCAAGAGCTCTGTCTTACCAGGCGCACTGTTGCTCTGAATCCAGCGTCCAGCATCATCAACCTCCACGGCTCCTGGATGCCATCTGGTATCGGTGTGTACACAAAATAGGCCACCAGCACCGTCAGGGAGATGGCCAGGAGAGCCGGAATCAGCCTCATTTTCCTCTTTCTCAGGCTGAACACAGGCAGAACAGCAGATTCAGGAACCAGTTTGAGGGGAAGACCAGAACAGACCACTTCCTCTGAGAAACTTCAATGTAAAAGCTTCACTGGCTCCCTTCAGACACAGAGAGGGAAGTGGAACGATGACGTTTACTTCACAATGATGATTATCTGAACAGTAATTCATTAATATGATGCTTGTTGTGTTCTTGCCATTTAAATACAATCAGATGTTTCTGAACAGCCTTGACAAACATGTACTCTTATTTTCAAGGTGGTAAAAACCTGTGAGCTTCTGGGAAATGATGTTCTTTAGTGAAGGCTGTGAGCAGGTTGAAGATGGAGTACATAGATGTAAACACCAGGTGGAGCTAGAGGGCTGCAGACTGGAAGACACTGTACTACTACTAATATTACTTGTGCTGCTACTACGACTACTACTACTACTACAACAACCCTTACTACTACTACTACTACTGTTACTACTGGTGCTACTGCTGATGTTACTACAACCGTTACTAATGCTACTACTGCTGTTACTACTACTACTACTAAAACTGTTGCCATTACTAGTACTACAACCACTGTTACTACTGTTACTACTGATGTTACTACCGTTACTAATGCTAATACTATTGTTACTACTACTACTTCTATTACTACTGCTGCTACTACTACCACTGTTACTACTGCTAATACAAGTAGTGTACTACTACTGAAGTTACCTCAGCCATAGCTGTGCCAATGCGTCACATTGTAAATTGCAGGTTAGTAGAGTTAATTTTAACATTTTTAATACTTTGGTCACTTTATTTTTTAAAATGTATCTAATACTAACAAAACAAAATGACAAAAACATATTAAAATTTAGAATTAAACGGTTGCACTCACCGACACGGATCTCCTCCACAGTTTCTGGTTATTTAAAATAAAGTCCATCCTCCTTTCTTCTTTCAAGAAGATTCCAGTGCAACTGTTGGACAGCTTATCTATGTATTTCAATTCCATCAATTATTTTCTATGGACACGGAGGCTAATGCTGAAAATCCTGTGTGTCGGTTGGATAGCATCAATTTTAATCCCCTTTAATGCTGAGAACGACCGCTCATCTGAAGCGCTAGTCTCAGGAATGGTGCATGAAGTTGTCTCATATGCTCACTCAGAAAGTCATGGAGCTCAGTGGGACTTTCCCCTCTGAAATCAGCCATGAGACACTTCACAGTCACTTGTGTCTGAAGTCAGGGTGGATCCAGCGCTGATCTGTGGAGCTGTGTCAAAGAATTTATTCTGCGTGTCTGAAAGTCAATAAAGGAAGAGAACCATCAGTGTTTCATTATCCTGAAATCGATTCCCTGTCTGGGAAAGAACAGGCATTCCATAGTAGTACTGTTGTACTGTTACTGCTAGTAGTACTGGTAATACTACTGTTATTACTACTATTAGTATTGTTACTACTACTGCTATTACTACCACTACTACCAGTACTACTACTACTGGTGCTACTACTACTACTACTACTACTATTACTACTAATACTACTGTTACTACTACTCCTACTATTACTCTTACTATTACTATTACTCCTATATTTATTACTACTTCTACTACTACTGCTATTACTACTGGTAGTACTATTACTACTACCTCTACTACTACTACAACCACTAACTACTGATTCTACTATTACTACTGTTACTACTACCACTAGTAGTAGCACTACTGCTAGTAGCTGGAGGGCGTGTGCCGATCAATGTGTGGAACATGAAGACGATGAAGCTAATGCTAATGGTTTGTAAAACGTAGCATTAACACCACGTAGATTTAAGATTTCACGTCACGTCAAAATGTACTCAGCACATATAAAACTAAGTGAACTTCAGCAGAGCTGGAGATGCAAAAACCAAACAAATTCCACTGTACATATACTGTACACACACATATTGGTGATTCTGTGTGTGTGTGTGTGTGTGTGTGTGTGTGTGTGTGTGTGTGTGCGTGTGTGTGTGTGTGTGTGTGTGCGTGTGTGTGTGTGTGTGTGTGTCCAGCCATATTCAAACAGAAACCTTCTAATTATAGTCTGGTTCTGAGACCAGTGAGACCACAGGACCCATGAATGATGTTTAGGCCTAGTTTGACCCCAGTTCAGCCCGTCCTGCTACTTCAAGCAGCAGTTGAGTCTCTCCGGTCTATTTCTGGACCTTTGTGTTCCCACGGTCTCAGTGGACCCCGGTGGTCCCGTGTCTGAAACAAACCCCTGATTAGCTGATTAGTAGTGACGCCCAGACTGACCTCATTTTCCAGTACACAGAAGACGGACCGCTAGAACCCGTCGGATTAACCTCTGAGAGGGTTGTTTCAGTTCCGTTCAGTTCGGACAACCTTTGGTAAATTAATTTACAGCTTTCTCTCATACATACATACATCAATCTGCAAAGGAAACATTAAGAGTTGTTAAGATCATCAAATCAAGATAAATAAATAATAAGTAGACAAAAAAATAATAATGCAATAAATGAATAAATAAATACTCTGAGAAAGGAAATGAGAAGGGTCTCAGAGCTTTATGGCAGAAGGAAAAAAAAGACATTAGCATAGCAATTTGTTTTGCTTCTGGGAACGTTATGGCGTTACAGCTGACCCACGCTTTAGTCAAAAACAACGTGTGATGTCACAAGGGGACCACACCCGGTTGAGTAACACAAACTCCACATCTTAATGATGAGCTCTGGGAATTGTTTTTGTTCAGGATTTTAGATGAGCAGATGGCGCCAGTTCATATGTGTCCTTTCAAAATATGAGCAACTAGCCAAGGCTAGTTGTTAGCTTAGCATGAAGACAGAAACAAAGACCCCCTACTCAACCCAGAAGAAAGCATGACAGTATTAATTTTCAACTTTTTTAAAATTTTAATTTACTATACTTATCTCTATAGGGAAATTATTAGATCTGTGAAAAAGCATTGGAACCACACCACAGTCTCATCAGTACCACAACAGTCTCATCAGTACCACAACAGTCTCATCAGTACCACGTTCTCATTAGTACCACCTCACAGTGTCATCAGTACCACATCGCAGTCTCATCCATAAGACATTCTCATTAGTACTGATGAGACCTCACAGTCTCATCAGTACCACATTCTCATTGGTGCCACCTCACAGTCTCATCAGTACCACCACAGTCTCATCAGTACCTCATCACAGTCTCATCAGTACCACCACAGTCTCATCAGTACCTCATCACAGTCTCATCAGTACCACCACAGTCTCATCAGTACCTCATCACAGTCTCATCAGTACCATATTACAGGCCTTCCCTGAGGATCTTCAAAATTTTCAATGGGTGCTCATGTTCCCATATTACCTAAGTAACTATTTAATAGAACCAGTTGCCAGGCAACCAGTGGGGACTGTGAAGTAACTGCTGGCACCTATAACATATTTTCCTAAAATGTGTGTTTTTTTCATGCCTGTGGTTTTGAGGGGCCAGGTACTGTATATCCACTCCACCCCAGGCCTTGGGTGGTGGGGGGTTGGGGTTGGGGGTTATTGTCTTACAACCGGTTTGTTTTATTGTGATTCAGGTAAAATGTCTAACGGGACAGACGGATAGAGACCCCTTGGAGACAGAAGAAGTCTCTCTGATGGCGTTTGGGCCGATTAGTCATTCATGTTGAGTCAGAATGTGTCATTCTTCTGCTTCCATGTTACACCCAGGCAAACAGCTCCTTGCTGCAGCCACTGGACTTCAGGTTGAGCTGTAAGTCTTCAGGTTTAGCTGCAGGTCTTCAGGTTGGGTTGTGGATTTGTTTATTTGATCCTGACAGTGTTTCAGTCTCTTGGTAAGAGCATCTGCAGAAGGCTTCAGCTGTAAATGCGTGTGTGTGTGTGTGTGTGTGTGTGTGTGTGTGTGTGTGTGTGTGTGTGTGTGTGTGTGTGTGTGTGTGTGTGTGTGTGTGTGTGTGTGTGTGTGTGTGTGTGTGTGTGTGTGTGTGGTATAGATCGGAATTCCCTCTTCCTGCCCCCCCTTACTCTTACTAGCGTCTCCCTCCAGTCTGTGGTATGGAGAATGGGGCGGGGCTTCTCTTGAGTCACAGACTGGAATTACACTTATGGTTATTTACCATGAAGGAAACACATGAGGCAGAGACGGGGGGCTTGGACGGGTCTCATAGTTCAGGTCCTGGTGGTCTGGAATATTCCACCACCAGATATGAGCAGACCTTCAGGTATTCAGGACAGAAGGTCAGCTGGTTTCCTGCTGCTGCACCGTCTCTATCAGTGAAATGAAGAGCAGCAACCTGTTAATGCCAACGCTAACGCTAACGTGTGAGGCGTTCAAGTACAGAGGAGGCTGGAGGATATTTGCAGTCAGTCTTACCCTAGTGGAATTGTTGGGTTTCAAAACTTTTAATCTTTACTGCAGATTTTCTTCTGCTGCATAATCACTATTTCACCATAAGATGAGATGTCAGGAACCTCAGAGCCAGACCCACCAACCAGACAAACCAAACCCACATAAAAAGGTTGCATTTAAACACAGCAGAAAAACCAATTAGTTCAAAGTTCTGCTCCCCTTGAGAGAAAAAAAGACCCTCCAAACCAGCAGGTGGCAGCCTTAGGAGATTGACGACTGCAGATATTCAATCTATTTTGCCTTTTCTGCTGCTGTAGCATCACAGAGACACTTTTGGTCATCTTGTGCGTCGCTGCAGACGTGGAATGATCCACCACAGAGCTACAGTAGCCTGCTGGGGACATTCGATCTGTTCTGGAGTGATCGGCCTGGGGGGGGGAGGTCACGCTCCCAAGGCAAAGACTTCCTTCTGGTTTCCAGCTGCAACAGACAGAACAGCAGCTTCATCGGTTTGTTCATCCTACGGTTTGGAAAAAAACATCGGGTTGGCAGCCGGCCTGGGCAGAGAGGGGTCAGAGGTCAAGGTTTGTATTGGGACTGTTGTGGACGGCCACATGCCTCAGGCTTGACCTTTAACCCAGAGGAGCATGAGGACAGGGCTGCACTGTTCTGTTGTGGAGAGAAACCTTTTTAACCGCCTCATTAAAATAGAAGCTAACGTGCTAACAGAGCCTGGATTCTTCATCTCCTCCCAAATTCACCTGAAGGTAGATCGTAGCCCTCAGCTTCCTGGAGATGAGGCTCCTTCTGTCCAGATGCACAGATTCCACGACGTTTAAACATATTCATACCATACGTAGTTTCATGGAAACCTCATGTGGTCCAAACAGAACACAGTCTTGATTGTGTTAGCACCTAGTCCAGAAGCTACGTGGCTACATCCATGAGCCACGACGGTCTCATGAATTTAGCGTTTTCTTGTCTGTGGTTTTAGAGTCGATACCGTTTTGCAGATTTTTGTCGCTAACAGCTAGCCCAGCGTCATTTTCTTGCAAACAATACGTCCGATATCGTCTAAAAACTACATTTCATGTTAACTCTGCTGCTGCTTAGCCTCAAGGATGTTATTATTTTAGTCTTCATCAAGGAAAAAATGGAGAGAAGGGAAATCGTTGTCATCGCTGGATGCTTCCTTCAGCTGATTGGCTGAGAGGCTTTCAGTAGCTAAAGGGAAACATCTGACGCAACTTAATTCATTCAAGTTCTCTGATGAAAGTTCGTCTGTTGCTGTGTGTGGTCTGTTGTTTGTGACGTAACGTGTTCAGAGCTTGTTTGACCCCAAAGGTCATTGTGGTTGTTTTCATCATGGATGAAACGATGAACGGCCAGCCTTCAGAAACAAAAAAACAACGCTAGCATTAGCTTCGCTGGTGCTAAGCCGGTCACGAGGCGCTGGCCTCCTGATGCTGATGTCGTTATAGGACGTAGAGTGAAGAACTTTAAATCGAATTTAGCAGGTCTCACTCTCATCAGCGCCGTAACGTCACACACGAGAAGATGAGTCGACATGAGACGGATCAGATCGCCATGGAAACGTCATCAATCTGTGGCCTGATAGCAAGACTTGTGCTCACTTGGGAGTCGTGGTGAACAGTCAGACGTTGGCAAACCCAAGCCACACCCATTTCCAAAAAAGGGTGTGGCCAGCATACAGGCATCCCATAATAATACATGATCCCAATGGTGTTAAGAAAGAAACTTCAAAGATTTTGGCAACGTATTGTAAATAGTTAATATGAGTATTTCAAACCTGCAATGATCCGGCATCTCATCCGGGGTGTACCCCACCTTGCCTGTCTCCATCTGAGATGGGCTCCAGGAGACCCGTGACTCGCGAGGCGAATAAGCGTCTGATTGCGATCAACTCATCTACAAGGAGGTGAATGGATGTAGATTATTAGCCCCACCTCTGCAGGGTCGCAGGGGCCAATCCCAGCTGCTCAGGGTCTCAAACAACCAATCAGGCGCAGACACACCTATACTGCATGGGTTCTGGGTTTAACATTTGTTTCATATACAAAAAAGGACCCGGATTTGGATTCAAATCTCTAACCAGCTGGTTTATGGGGTGATCAAGACCTGATTCTGGAGGGGTACACCCTAGGTTAGACCCCAGGTGGGTTCTCCTTCAGTTTGTAACGCCGTTCCTCAGACAGTCTGAACCAAACCAAATGGAAGCACGAGTTCCTGCTCTGCTCACTTGATTCTCCTGTCGACATGTGGAGGCTGTGCTGCGGTCCACTTCTGTCGCCATAGAAACAGTGGTGGTGTAGTTAACCTGCAGCCCGATGTGAACAGGCTGGTTCAGTTTGTGTTGCACTAATTATTGAAGCCAAAGCTGCTCTTAAAACTTTATATAGTGTTTTTTATAAGACGGGTTCAACATGAAGATCCCCATCAGAGCTTTGAAGCGAGGCGTGTGTGAACTAAACGGGTCATGATAAAACCCCATCCATCTTTTAAATCAGGGGTGTCAAACACAGTTTCACTTAGGGCCACATCAGCATCACGGCTGTCGTCTAAGGGCCAGATGTAACTTATAAACGTAACTAAATGTAACTCAATATAATGTAAAACGAATGTAACGACTCCGTAATGTTAAATAACCCTGAATTTACCACTTATTGAAGTTATTCAACTCCATCGAAAAAGGATCGAATTATAAAAACGAATAAAGAAAAATAACATCGAAGTTAAGACGTTAACTTTCTTCAAAACGTTTTTCTCAGTTAAAAATGGGCTTAATTACTGCATTGTGGGAAATGTAGTTTGGTGAAAGCACACTTCACGATCTATTTATTTTTTAGACACTGACCTTTTTATGCTCCCGCGGGCCGCATAAAATGATGCGGCGGGCCACATTTGGCCCCCCGGGCCTTGACTTTGACACTTGTGTTTTAAACTAAAAATAAATAAGCACCCCCCCCCCCTCCCATCTTTATGTTTTGGATTTTTTTTTTTTTTTTAAACTTAATTTGATGACGTCACTCGGAGTTGAGACTGAATGAACCGAGTACCTGTGACGTGTTTTGTCTGTGTTTTTGTTTTGTGTGTGTGTGTGTGTGTGTGTGTGTGTGTGTGTGTGTGTGTGTGTGTGTGTGTTTTTCTGCTGGGACCACTAGGAGCCGACCCGCCTGTCAGTCTCCCGGAGCCCCCGCCCCTCCTCTCCGATCGCTCCCCCCTAAGTTCTCCCGGTCCTCCTCTCGGTTCACTCTCCCCCGTGAGCTGTCACACGCACGGACGTCCATGTCTCCCGAGTCCGTCCGTCGGTGACCGTCTGCCGGTCCCGGTTCACAGAGCAGCGGCTGGTCGTGACGGAGTAACGGCTGACGGAGGAGGAGGAGGTAGGACATGTCGACTCTTTTCTCCCCCCCCCGCCGCTCCAAACTTTACGGTGTTCCCCCCCCCCCGGTACATATCGGTGGGAGAGGAGACGCGGGATTTTCAAGAGAAGGGCGTGTGTACGACCTGCGCCTTTATGCGTGTGTGTGTGTGTGTGTGTGTGTGTGTGTGTGTGTGTGTGTGCGCGTGCATGCATTTGCGCCCCCCCCCCCCCAACGTAGAGGTTCCGAAGAAGTTTTGGAAGGCGAACAGATTGAGGGGGGAGACCTGCTGACGTTAGCTCTGCGTGAGTCTTGAGATATCCGGTGGTCCGTGAAGTATCCTCAGGTAACTCCATGTTTTCTGGACGCGGTTAAAAAAACCGGAGTTGCGTTTGCGGACACTCAGTAAAACTGGAACTCAACCACCCGACAGAGATGTTTTAATGAAAAGGTCCTGAATATGTAGACTTTTTTTTTTTAACTGTAAATTGTGATAGAATTCATAAACGGGACATAAAATACTAATTAATTTACTAACACTAGAGTTTTTTTGTGTTTTTGTGGAGCTGGATTTCAAAAAAGTTGACTGAATCTGACTAAAAATAAACCTAACACTTTGGTGTGTGTAAATAACTACTGTTATTATGATGTTCTATTAAAAACGAGTAATGCCAACATGCTAGTTTGATTAAAAACAACTATTTTTAATAGCTTAATGTTTGGTGTTTTTCAACCTGATATTCCAACAAGTGCATAAATCCCGAATGATGCTGTCATCTGTCCAGATAAGATTAGATAAAATAAGCCTTAATTCTCTCACAATAGGGACTTTTTTTTTTTGGAGTATATATTTATAAATCCATTAAAATGCAGCCTGCTTGTCTTATGCTGATGCATCCATTCATTGGATTCTCTCACAGTCCATCGTGTCCCAAGATTAATAGTCTGCAGGTGATGTTTACATTTTGTCCTCCACACACGGGCGTTACACACATTTAGAGAATGAGGAGTGTGTTTTCATAGAACAACACTGGGTTTAAAGTATTTACAGTATCTGGTGACACGAGTGTTAGACTTCAGTTGGGTTTAAGGTTTCAACTTTTTTTTAACAGCCCTGGTTCTGATTGGTCAGTGATTGTTGACTTGTTTATCTCTGATGGTTACATACATTTAAATGAAGGATATTTCTGTAAAGAGGAAGTCAACAATTCTGTTTCCATGGTAGCATATACATATGTATGTACAAATGTGCATATATGTATGTATATGTGCGTGTGCCTATATGTAAGTATATATGTATATATGTGTGTGTATGTGCATTTATGTATGTATTATATGCAGTATATGTATGAGTGTGTGCGTACAAGCTTAATTACAGCATTATGTGCTGCAATTACATAATGACTCCCTAAAGATTTTTGTGTTTTCCTTGGAAGTGAGGATGTTCCTCATCCCAGATTTATGACGATATTCCCCAATCCCCTGTCTCTTTAGTGGTATCCATCCAGAACACGTTAGCACACCTGCAGCTATCTCTATGTCTGATGTTAGCATATTTGCAGCATGTGTGGCGGCTAAAGTTAGCGTGTCTATTCATAGAGATATGAACCCACTGTTAAAAACTTTGAGACGTCAACAGCTTTGAGACGCCACGTCATTAAATAACGAGGTGAATAATTTGTCTGTTGGTGGTAAAATGACCTTTTTTTTGCTGTGCTGATGGTGTTAGCTTAGCTTTTTTATTTTTTTTGACCGGACCGACCCTGAGATGTAAAACACATCCTCTGGAGGACGGACGACTGGAATGGAGTTCAGCATTGTTTCCAGTCACACACTGCTCTCATTGTCCTGGTTGAAAACCAGTGTGTGCTTGGCTGTGTTTGTGTGTGTGTGTGTGTTGTCTTTGGTTTGACCACAGGTGTGTCAGGTGTGTGTGTGTTTGGCCCATGAGTCACTCACGTGTTTGTGCGTGTTTGCTTTTTGTTTCTGGAGGAGAGCATTCCACAGCCCTTCTCTATCCGTCAGGACGTTCTCGGAGGTCGGATTGTGTTTCCGAGACCGGTGACAGGAATGAACCGCTTCCCTGAGCTCGACTCCGACATGATGGATGGGGGGTGGGGAGGTCGGCTGTAACGTGAGGCGCGAGCCAGGCCAGAGACCCGCCCCCATTTTTAATGAATGAAATGACATCACATGTGGCTTCACCGATGCAGCAACACAAATAAATATAATGAAGTCAGCAGATATGGGCTTCATTACAAACTGTTGATCATCCCAGTAGTGAAGCAGACGCCGTCGTCCGCCAAGGCAGCTCACTTTCCCCATGATGTCACTGCACCTGAACGCAACATTCCCCAAATAAATCTTGACTTAAATCATCCAGTTTTGTTTTCATGAAAGTCAGGCTTTCAGTTTCAGAAGTCAAAAGTTGGAGGCTGAGCAGTCTTCCCCCCCGCTCAGAGTTCACTGATAACCGATCAATGCAGATCAATGGACCAAGTTCAATTAATTTAATTCTGATTTATGCAGCGAATCAATCCATCTGCAGTGTTAAAAATAAACTTTCAAAAACAACGTTAATCAACTCCATAGTGTTCCTGTTCCAATTATTACAACATCACCCGATAACAAATTATCCGAGCTAATCTCAGTTATTGATCGCACTGGTTTCCATGGTTTCCGCCGCCAAAACGAAACCATGATTAATAGAAATACATCATTACATGTGACTAAATTGGAATGAAATTTAATTGATGAAAAAAACTAAAATGCAATTTAAAATGTGACAATTTATGTTTTAAAGATAGTATATATTGTGTGATTCTACATTTATTTAGCAGAATAAAAGTTAAAAAGACCAGAGGCCCTTTGCCTCTAAGGTCTGAAGATTTTTCAATTATCTCCACTGACACCAGATGACGATAAGACTAAAATGTTCAGACTTTGAAATCAGGATCATGTGTTTAAACCTCATTTAAAAACTAATGAGGACGTTTGACTCAGGACCATCCAGTACCTGGATGTCTAAACTAACTCCAGATTAACTGGACCGGGCCCCCTTCTGCATGTGATGAGTTAATATCTGCCCATTGAGTGGTTGATTGTGTTGTGTTGTCCACACTGGCTCTTTGTCTGGACGGCACACACACACACACACACACACACACACACACACACACACACACACACACACACACACATTCCTGCCGTCCCCTCGCCAAGAGAGAAATTAAAGAAACTAACACAACCATTCATAGTCATGGCCGTGTGGTTCTCCTTGGCTCTGGATCCAGACGTGAAAGTCTCTGATGCTAAAAATATTTTACTGCCGTTTTTAAGCTCTTTTATTCTTGCTGCTCCTTTCATTACATCTGTGCTGTGGAGGCCTGATTTATTTAACAGCGTGTCTGAGTTTGTCCTCAATGTGTAAATCTGCACACAAAACCTAAAAGAAAATGAGCTTAGAAAGATGGTAGAAGATGGGATGAAGTTCAAGACGGCACCAGTGATCTCCTCTGGTGTGCGACCGACGCAGGTGTGGGGCCAGATGTGGTTTAACTATCAGTTCTTGTGTCATTCTGTGTGTCCACGCTAGTGTTGTGCTAATGAGGTGTGGTCAGCAGCATTGTTAGCATCGCTCTCTGCAGGCAGCAGGAATTGATTAAACCATCGACCAACAAAAACCTGCTCTCAAAGCACTGCTGCAGGATTTTAGACTGCTGTTTAAAGAAGCATCAGATGGACCAACATAAGAGACCTCAAAACACACACTGTTGGTACCTGCACTATCGTCACGGCAACCATCACCAGTAAAAGGACGATCCCTCCCAGCATGAATTTAATGAGTTTAGTACAAAACTTTTACTGTCAGTGAGTGTTTTTCTTTCAGATCTTCTTTTGTTAGAAACTTGCTTTTAATTATTCGTGTTTTCTCTGGGTTTTCTGTCGCTCAACAGACGGTAAAGTCGTGTTTCCACCGAGCGAACCTCAACAACACCCTACGAGGCTCCAGCACCTCTAATTACAATAGAATGTCTTCTCCAGTTCTCCCAGTCGGTTTCTTCTCAACGCATCTTGATTAAAGAGCATTGGTCTCTAAACACAGGCTCCATAATTACAGCGGGTTTCATCCCAGTAACATCGGGATTAACCAGTCATTTACTGGTTTATGTGGAGCTGCATTGTCTCAGCATGGAATCTCATTCAGTGACGGCCCAGATGAGCTCTAGTGTTGGTTTAAAACACTTCAGGGAGCAGCTTTAGCAGGTTTTGATGGAGTTTATTTGTTCTCTAGATGTCAGAGGGTCTCTCCTGTCTTGATGGTTGTCCTCTCATCAACCCAAGAACATTAATCTCCTCACAGGGAGGTGTTTCCTTGAGGAGAGACTTATTGGATCTTTTAAATCTTTAGATGGATGACTGATTCCTTTGAGAACGTCCCAAACGAAGCTCCGATCTCTGGACTTATCTTGACGCAAAGTCTTTGAGAAGACATTGTTTTAATGAGGAGACTCTGGACTCGGTAGTGAGACAGGTCTGTAGATTGATGGACTTAAACCCCAGGTGTCTGTGTGTGTCTGTGTGTGTGTGTGTGTGTGTGTGTGTGTGTGTGTTATGAGCGGTGTCGCGCGGGCGTGCTAACAGTAAACACATGTGAGACTCATCAGTAACCCGACATGATGACGGTGGCGGCGCTCCTGTCGGTTCTATGAAACTGTCTGGAAAATGTGGATTCATGTCTGCTGGTCTGTGGAAACGGATTTATATTTACTGGCAGCCGGCGTGAGCCAATGAGGCGTCTCCGAGGTTTACGAGGTGGTGTCATACCTGGAAGGGCTGACGATGACGACTTAGTGATGAAGACTCCACCGGTTTACCAGCCCGACCGTTGTTTTGAGACTTCAGCACTTTGAGTAGATCTATATCACACTAAGTGTGTGTGTGTGTGTGTGTGTGTGTGTGTGTGTGTGTGTGTGTGTGTGTGTGTGTGTGTGTGTGTGTGTGTGTGTGTGTGTGTGTGTGTGTGTGTGTGTGTGTGGGTGTGTGGTGCAGAAGAGATTCCTGAGCATCAGTGTGATGTTCCATTAGACCCGCCCCCCACAACCACTCCTCTACCCCTCTTCCCCCAGTTGTTCATTGTTCTGACCCAGGTGTGTGTGTGTGTGTGTGTGTGTGTGTGTGTGTGTGTGTGTGTGTGTGTGTGTGTGTGACTCATGTGTTCTCTGTACATGCTGATCTGAAAGCAGAGGTCTTGTTTTCCTCAGCCTCTGGTGGTGGAAACAAAAGGAAGAAGTGTGTGTGTGTGTGTGTGTGTGTGTGTGTGTGTGTGTGTGTGTGTGTGTGTGTGTGTGTGTGTGCGTGTGTGTGTGTGTGTGTGTGCGTGTGTGTGTGTGTTCCTTCCAGTCCAACATGACATCATCACCTCAGTTCTCCTTTGAAGCTTTGCCGGTACTGCTGGCCGCCTGTCAACAAACAGAGTGTGTGTGGGGTTGTGTGTGTGATGACAGCTGAGACAGGTACCCCCCCCCCCTCCATCCTAACCCCGCCCCCCCCCCACCCCCCAACCTACCCCACCTCCTTCCAACCCAGCTCTTTGTTCAGCCCTGGTTTTACATTATTGGAGTCTAATAATAAGTCTGTATGATATATGATGTGTTCATGGTGAAAACAGAAGGGGTGGGTGGGAAGGGGGTTGCCGCCGGTGACGGTCACGTGACCGCCCAGGAGGTGTAAACACGGATCGGATCAGGCTGTGACTCACAAACAGGCGGATTTTTGACTGAGGTCACAAACACGACTCCAGGAATAGACTCTAAACACTGGGGAGGAAAATAACCCGGGAACTGATCTTAGATCTGTTCAGTCAGCCGCATTCAGGCACCAACGAAGAAGAAGAAGAAGAAGAAGAAGAAGAAGAAGAAGAAGATTTTTTTTTTTGATTTTTGCAAAAACACTTTAATCTCATTCAAACATTTTGCAGTTTTACATTAGATGAAAGCATTTAAGTGCCTCAAAACATCTTTTCCAAACAAACTTCAATCACATTTAACATGTAGAACATTTAGAACATTTAGAACATTTTACAAATTTTCATCAGATGAAATTTCAAAAATATGAAACACTCAAAAACATTAACCACCAAGAAACAAAGGGAAATACAATATAAGAATTAGTGCATTATAACAGGAAGTTTGCAAAAGTGAGGTGGTCATCAACTAAAGTGCATAGGACATTTTTGTAACACCAGATGTTCCTAAAGTTATTCAGGTCTTTTGTCAATTTATAGAAACCAAATTCTAGTTTTAAGCGAAGAAGAATCAGTCGACCTTCATTTATTTCTCATAGTTGGGTTCTTGAGGGTCTTGGGAAGGTTTGAACTTCAGCTTCACATCTACAAGAGATGGTGGAGATGTGTTTGTAAGCTGTTTCTGTTGTGGAGCCTTAACGAATGATGTTGCTCAGCTGCTCCGGCTCATCTGATTGGCTGAGATGTTTGAAGGCGGAGCTTCATCCTGATTTAGACGTCCACATCGGGATGAGGAGTCAGAACCGGATGACGCTGGGTGACAGAGGTTTGTGGTCAGAAACCCTGATCTGCTCCTCATGTGACCGTGTGATGGACAGGAACAGCAGACACACACACACACACACACACACACACACACACACACACACACACACACACACACACACACAGCTGTCCTGTCTAAACATGCACTTAAGAGGATCTCGAATAAAACACGAATGAAACAGCTGGAGGAGCATCAATGCTTCCCTGTAGACTCATGGGACATCGGTACCAACCTGTTCACTTCCTGTCTGAGCACCCATGAACTTCCTGTTTGCGTCAGTAGACATGAGATGATGTAGAGATGAACCAATGGTAATCCGGCTGCTTGTGGAGCGTCTGCGTCTGATGGGAGCGTCGGATCAAAGGAATGCTGACGGCGTTCGGGGGAGGGGCTCAGAGTTTTTGGACCACTGGGCCGCCGTCCGAGTCTGGGACTGATATGATGATGATGTCAGAAGGGAGGAATGCTTTTTCCCACAGCAGTAATTCTGCCGTAGAAGATTTTCATCTGTTTTTAAGAACAAAGTGTATATAACATGTATGTATATAACAAGGTGCAAAAACTTGTTTCTTTATGTTGTTTATCTTTAGTTGTGTATGTGATAAACATGTAAATACCTGACCTCACAGTCACCTTCATCTCCACGTTAGCCGTTACTAGCATAGCACAGGCTAATATGACCATGGCCACAGCAGATATGAAGAACCTGAAGAAGAACCAAAGAGGTTCTCAGCGAGTCCGCCATCCATCCGTGCATCCGTGTCTTCAGACATTCGTCATCCGTCGATGGTAGAAAATGTTTTTTGTGGAGAATCGGGACAAACCCAAAGTGTTCTTAAATCATTAGCGTCAGCTATTGTCTCTGAACCGTCGCCAGCCGGAGTCCTGGCCCGGGTTCAGACGTCTGGTTTGGATTGCAGTTTGCCGCTAATCTCCGCGTTGGATGAAGTGAGGCGGTTTTACAATCCAGACCTCCAGAACCCTCCTCAACGAAGACTGACGGCTGCAGTCCACAAGACGCTCCAGCTGTGTTTAAATTTATCTCCTTGTAGTTTTGTTTTATGAGGCTGTAAAGAAGGAGTTTGGACCGATCCCACCTCCACAGGAGAAGAAGAGACTGTTCACCTCTCATCCTGGATGTTCTTCCTCCATCTTCTTCGCTGACATAGAATGTGACAGAGGCCGGACTCGGACCTGACAGGGCCAGACCCGTCCGACATCGCAGAAGTCAAACAGGCCTCAAGCATCAGAATCTGTTATTCATGCAGGAGACAAAAGTGGGTCAGAACCACTGTCAGATCTTTAGACAGAGCTTAAAAATAAAAGAAGGAAAGAGCATGTACGTATTTTCCTGGACATGTGTGTTTTTGTCCTCAAACATGCTTACAGAGGCTGGAGGCGGGCCGGCGTGATTCAGTGCTTCCTCCTGAAGGTCGGGGTGAAGGAAAGACTTTGTTGATGGAGGAAGAAAACGATGGGGGGAGGGGTTTTAGTGTCGCAAATAACTCAGGGAAATGGCCGATCTGTGTCCTCTGTTCATCACGGACAGAAATAAATGTGGAGGAAAATGATCAGATTCCACTGCAACCTGACAGATGGTGGTTCTTAGGAAGAGCTGGACCTCATTAAAGCTTTTTGATTAGGAGGTTCCATGGGTTTGTTGTCGCCAACAAGCGCACGGAATGCCACAGAACATGCACTGATGAGGAATTATTCATAAAAACTACAAAAAATCCTGGACTTGACTGGGATCAATGGACTTTTTAATCTGTAGACTGATCGTGCAGGTCATTTTGGCCGGTTTCAGACTTTATAACTGTGTGTGTTTACTGTGGGAAGCCTATTCACATAGTAATAGTAATTATAATAATAAAGACCAGAGATTATTTTAAAGCTAAATTTCATCTGTAGTCCCTGTACAAGTGCAGAAATACATGTTTGGAGAAAGCAACAATCAGACATTCAAACAAACATCAGAAGAAGAGACGACGCCCATCTTTACATCGACTCCTGAATAGCTGTTTTTCCAGGTGCAGTGGTTTTTGTTTCGTATTGGGTTAGATAGAAAGGAATCAACGTGTCTTTGCTTCCTGTGGAAGATGACAGTTGAGTTTGTCAGTGAGTGAAAGCGACAGGTGTTTCCTGTCTGACGCACCTGTCTCTGAATGACTGGTGATTCGTCAGCGCGGTCAAACGGAACCCTTTGTAGCCGCGTGGTGACGAGTGGGTGAGTCACATCTCTTTAATCTCCCTCCTCCTCCCGCCCATTGGTGTGGGATAGAGGTTGTCATGTGAGCCGTTATCTGTGTGGTAGCCGGAGGTTTTTAAACGCGACACTTTCCATCAACAATCATTTAATGGTTTACTTTCTCCCCCTTTTTGTTTTCCTTTCCCCTCTTCCTCTCTCTCTTCCGTCTCCCCCCTCTCTGCTGACTCACAGGTGGTGTCGTCCCGTCAGAAAACACACTCATCTTCCGACATATGGCTGACAGCGGGGGGCGGACCGGGTGAGGGAGTTTCTAAGAGTTGGTCGTCCATCGATTCAGCAGCTGTGTTGAAGGCAGCAAGCGGTTCTCCTTCAGGAAGCCACAGCGGGTGGGCGAGTTATTGGGGGGGGGGAGGTTCCCTCCAACATCTCGCTTCCCAGAAGGACGAGCCTTGGCTGGGGCAATGTTCGAGCCTTGCCGGCCTCAGACTCGGGCCTCAGGGCTGCTCATTTGGAGGAGGGGGGTGATCTCCCCAGCTGGGTCCTCTGCTGTCGCCTTCCTCCACAGCTGTCATTAGTGGGTAATGAGCTGCTGCAGGAGAGGAAACGGAGACGCAGCCTGTGGAGAGAGGAGGAACGTTACAGCTGTTATTAGGAGGCCCGCAGAGGAATGCTTCCTCTACACCAGAGACGAACCCTTTAAAGCTCTTTGGAGTGCAAACATCAACGGATACTGACTTGTTTTTCTTCACACGCTGATTTTTTTTTTTTTTAAATGGTCACTATGGAAATAAAAAGCGTGATTTCTAGACGGTTTATGTCCCCTTAGTTGAGGGAATTTCAACAAAAACCCTTAAAGGTTGGATTGTTTTGTATAGTTTTGAAGCACATTGGTCGCCATGGCGGCAGCCTATCGTGTGGTGGTGAGCAGCGTCAGCTACTACAACAGTGTCGTCGTGGACCGGCGCACTCACTCCCATGCGGTGCACTACTGCTCCGGACCATGTGGGGCGATGTCCCAGGGACTGGACTGTACCGTTGCACACTGCGGCACATGCTCTGAGCTTCTTGTTGCACCTGACCCAACTTACATTGACCCAAACATCATAGACTCCCATAACATGATCACCCAGCAACTTCCTAACCTTGGTAAAATGAGTGTTACCATGGATACCAGTTACAATGGTGGTCTAGAGAGAGCAAACAGCAGTGGCAACTTGTCTTTTGCGGAGGACGGCCCCATGTGGCGCGGTAAAAAAAACCCCAGCGTTGGGGGGTCAACAGGAAACCTGAGCTCCTCAGGTAGTCTGAAGGATATTACTGAGGAAGCCATCAACCTGGCCAGTGGTAAGCTCAAGGAATTCTCTTTTGACAAGCTCCGCCTCTCATCATCCAGCCATGTCACCTTCCGTAAAGGTCGTAAAGTCCGTCCTGACTCCTTTAGCCGTCGTTCCACTGACCTGGAGATGATCTACGGCCACGTCAGCTCCCATAACACCTCTAACGGAATGACTAATGGCCTGACGAATGGAACAGCTGCGGGAAATGACGAGAACCTGCCACCGTTTGTACCAGGGAAAGGCCTGGAGGAGGTGAAGCTGAAAGGAAGCCCCTTATCGGCCATCACCAAAGCAGCCGGGGGATCGTCCAGTGTTGGGTCTTTGGACCAAAGTCTTAACTCGGTGGCTTCCTTGTACCTCAACACCTTGGGAGAGGAGAACCTGATTTCCCGTTTGCTGGAGAAGACGCGAGCCGAGGCGGGGCCTGGTGGAGCAGGCGGGGAGGACATCCGTGCATGCCTTGACATCCTCCTTAAATGTTCTGAAGACCTGAAGAAATGCACTGACATCATCAAGCAATGCATCAAACGCAAAGCCGGCGGAGGTCCAGAGGACGGAGGGGCCAGTCCCGACAGCATGTATCGAGCTGTGATGAGCCGTCTCAGCTCTTACCTGAAGAGACTTCCTCTGGAGCTGGAGGGAATCGGAAGTTTGGGAGGTAGCGGGCACAACGATCTCGCCGAACTGGTCAACACTCTCCACTCCATCCAGCCAGGGCCATTTTCACCAATATTTGGCAACGAACAGCCTCCTCGATATGAGGACGTTGTTCAGTCACCCCCAATCCCAAAGACTGCACCTCTGTCTGCTTCTCCTTTCTCTGTTCTGTCTTCATCTTCTCCCAAATCCGACTCCAAACTAAGTTCCTCATCCAGAGCCATTCCACCAATCACTGGGCAGCAACATCCACAACCTGTCTCACAACACACCCTTTCTCTACCCTCCGTCGCATCCAGATCCTCCCCAACACACTCCCCTGTGCCTTTTCGTACGTCCCCGACCCCACCCTACGCACACACCCCTCCAGCTTCCCCCATGGAGGCGTTGTACATCGAGGAGGAAGAAGCAGATTTGGACAAAACCTCGGAACAAATCTCGCAACATACCCCAAGCAGAGAGGTGAAAACAACCCAGAACAGAAATGGGACAACACTGGGTCAACACATGTCCTGTCCTCCGGTAGTCCAAAACACTAACGCCACTCGGCTTTCCTCATCTTCAGCACCTAAAGCTGTCTCTCATAGGAATGATGACATCGACAAGCTGCTGATGGACCTAGAGAATCTGTCTCAGAGTATGAGCCACCCCAGAAACAATGAACCTCCACTTCCGGCCAAAACCAGGAAGAGAGAAGGAGTCCAGAGGATCCCTTCCAATGATCCCAAAGTGGCCCAATTCCAATGTCACCGACCTGACAGCCAGCTGGCCATGAATGGTTCCAGGATTTCCCAGAGTGCTCCTCAGGGACAAGCTTTGGTGAGGGAGGAGGAAGATGGGGCGCTTCTATTGAGGATCCTGGAGAGCATTGAGAGTTTTGCCCAGGAACTGGTGGACTCTGGGGCCGGGAGCACGGGGAGCGCTGAAAAGAACAGCGGGAAGGAGCGAGAAGTGATGAGGCTCCTGCAGGACAATCTGGCCTCCACTGGGAGGACGGACACCCCTCTGGAGGGCCTGAATGCACCAGCTGCTCCCCCCACTCCACCCATAGATGAAGCCCCAGCTATACCGCCAAAACAATCCTTAGCAAACACACCTGCAGAATCACCTGCAGGATCGGAAAATGTGTGCATTGCCCCGTCGGAACTGGTACAACCTGCACCCAAACCTCCGCTGACACCTGAACCCCCAGCGGAGACGACAGATACAGAACTTTTTACAAGTGAGGCTGATCCAGAGTCAGTCCCCACATGTGTGACGCCTCTCAGCTTCAGTTTTTCGTCGCACTCAACCGAACCTTCTCCTGCTGCTCCGGTTGTCATCCCAGCTGTGGAAACTGCAGCTGGAAGAGACACCGGATCAACCATCCTCATCCAGCAGATTCCGGAAGTGATCAGAGTAAGTCAGACGTCAAATTAACACAAAAACTCTGCAGCCAGAGGTTCAATGTTCTTCAGGCTTGAATATTTGGAGGTTAAAACTGTTTCTAGTCAGAGAACGTTTCCTTATATTTCATGATTATGCAGGATCATAATACAGCAGAGTCTATTCTGAATGTTGCTGTTGCCATGGTGAAAAAAAAAATTAGACCAACAGTGTGAGAAACTGATGCTGAACCCAATAATAAGCATTAGTTTGCATCTTTTGGGGTCTGCAGCTTTAGCGTGTGTCACGTGACCAGCAGGACTAAATGCATGTTCAGTGGGCTTCCTCTCCAGGTTAAAAACACAAAAAATCTCACGTTAGCTGCAATGCTAGCTGCAGACGTGCTAACATTAGCTGGTGCATTGGCTGTAGACACGCTAACGTTAACTGCAGCACTGACTATAGTGTAACCTACAGTGTTTGCTACAGACATGTAACATCAGCTGCAGCATTCGCTGTAGATATGCTAAATTAGCGGTGGCGCTGGCTGTAGTGTTAGCTATAGTATTGGCTGCAGACATACTAACATTAGCTGCAGCATTGACTGCAGATGTGCCAAAATTAGCTGCAGTATGGCTGTAGTGTTAGCTATAGCATTAGTTGCAGACATGCTAATACAAGTTGTAGTGCTGGCTTTAGGTGCACTAGCATTACCTGCAGCACTGAGTAAAGACACGCTAACATTAACTAGAATGCTGGATGTAGTGTTACCTGCAGTGTTGGCTGTAGACATACTAATAGCAGCCTTAATGGCTGCAGATATGCTAAAATTAGCTCAGTACCGGCTGCAGATATGCAACAGTTAGCATTGTAAAGAACTTGTCAGTCAGGACTTCCAGGTGTCAGATCAGCAGGAACCGAGAAGGACTTCCTGTTCTAATTTATGTGGGATGTGTTGGTTTTGTGTTCATTATTTCAGGGATGTTTGTTGTTCTTTAGTGAGGGAACAACATGACCTAGTTTCAGTGTTTAGATTTGATTTGATTTTAATGGTAACTTTGAGGCCGGTCAGATTAAAATTCACCATGGACGCCCCAGAGGAAGTGGGGTGGGACGTGTTGGGGGGCGTGTCCTTTCCCATTACCCCTCGCTGGTTGTTTGTTTACTGTGTGACCTGACACCTGGAGGACATGTAGAACACCTATTTATACGGTCACCATGGCAGCTCCAGGTACATCCGAGCTCTTCGTCCCTCCATCCTTCCCTCCTCTTCTTCCTCCACGTCTCTTCTTTCATTCCTCCTCTTCCTCTTTCTGTCCTTTCACCTGCAGTCATACCGTGTTGACCGCCGCCACTCTTCCCGCGCTGTGATTGGCCGCTGTGTTATTTTGGGAGTGGGGAGTGACTGTTGTTGCCGTGTGGAGGGACCCAGTGAATGGTGCTGATTGGTGGGGTGTGGTGTAAGGGGGGGGGGGGGGTTATTGGCACGGCGAGTGTTAACGGTGTCATTACCCCCCACAGGGCGAGGTGTGAGGAAGCCTAAATCTGTCCACCGCCATTACAACGGCATCCTGCTAACAGACGCTCTGTCGCCACTGTGTGTGCACGCGCATGTGTGTGTGCACACACACGTGTGTGTGTGTGTGTGTGTGTGTGTGTGTGTGTGTGTGTGTGTGGTTCACAGCTGCGTTTCGGAATAGCTCCCTGACACCCAACACTCTGGGAATTATGCTAATATCCATCAGCGGCAGCTCCGCCTTCTGCCTTAATGGCGCATTAAGCTGTCAATCAATCTGTAACAAGGTTAGCCCCTCACACACCTTCACACACTTACTAACGATCACTCACACACACCTTGTAGCCGCGTGACCCTTTAGCTTCCTGTTTACTGGAACAGAACCATGGCTAGCGGCAACAACAGTCAGGAGAATTCCTGTTACGTGATTGTTGATTCTGGCCTCTGATTGGACGGTGAGAAGCTCCTGGACCTCAGGCATTTACTGTTTCTCCAAGTTAGCTTCCAACTGCTACTAGCTTCCAGTACTAGGTGAATGTGGCTGCGTTCAGGGTCCGTGGGAACTCCCAGTGTTTCCTCGGCGGGCCGTGCCCCAACCCCCCCGCCCCCTTTCTGTGTTTTGGGGAAATATTAGACCAGATATTTGAGCGCGTCTAAATCTGAGCTGTGTTTGTGTGTCAGCTGATGCTGACATGAGTTACAGACGCTCCTGGCTGCGTCCAGAGCCGCGGTCATGACGGCTTCATTAACCCAGAGTGTTTTCACCAACTGCTCTGGAGGCGTCGCTAAGCTAAGCTAAACGCTAGCTCACAGCTGACAGGGTTTCTCCCAGGGAAAGATGTTTTACCCAGAGGATTAAGCGTGTTGTGTCTGCTGTCTGTCATACTGCTGGGGGGTTCCTGTAAAGTTTTCCGTCTATGGGAGCATTAAGACACCTCCCCCCCCCAAACCTCCATAACCCCCCCACAGGAAAACCTGCCAGTGCATGCAGAAGCTAAGTAACAGCTGCTTTTGTGCCTCATCACCTGAATCTCCACAATGTATAATCTGAGTTAGCAGCTACTAGCCGCTAATGGCTGCTATCTCCTACTAGGTACTGTTACTATCTTCCATTAGTAGGTCCTACTTCCTTCTTCCTGCTAAATGCTACAAGTCATTGCTTGTTCACTGATCATAGGAGGAACAACAACAATGATATTTTTGCATTTGCATGGAACAGAGGGCAAAACTTGGGCAACGGTCCTGCCTTCAACAGGAGGTGGAGGAGGAGCTTCTAAGTCCTTGATCTTCTTGACTTCTGACTTCCTGCTCCGAATCTGGAGGGATGAATGAGACACAAAGAGGAAAAACAGAAGAAAAAAAAAAACCTAAGATGAGGAAGAGACTGGTGGTGATGGGATAGGGGGTGGAGTTAGAGCGTGTGTGTGTGTGTGTGTGTGTGTGTGTGTGCGTGTGTGTGTGCGTGTGTGTGTGTATGCAAGTGGAGAATGACATCATTCCTCTGTGGCTTCCACAGGAAATAAGGTCACGGTAGGAACCTCAGCCAAACACATACAATGACTCCCATACTGGGCCTGTGTGTCAGGCTTTCCTGTACACACCAGTGCAGAGCAGAAAACACCAGTATAGACCAGTACAAAGCAGACCAGACCAGAAAACACCAGTATAGACCAGTAAAGATCAGGACAAGACCAATACAGATCAGGGCAGACCAGTAAAGATCAGAGCAGACCGATACAGACCAGGACAGAGCAGAAAACACCAATACAGACCAATGAAGATTAGAGCAGACCAGTATAGAACAATACAGATCAGAGAACACCATTACAGACCAGACCAGTACAGACCAGACCAGTACAGACCAGACCAGTACAGACCAGACCAGTACAGACCAGACCAGTACAGACCAGACCAGTACAGACCAGACCAGTACAGTACAGACCAGTACTGTGGAATAATTCACCCCCACCACCTCTGCAAAACACTCTATGACATCATGATTCACCACAACTCACAGAGTCACCTTAAAATACAGTTGTTGCATCACTCTCTGGGTCTCCCTCTGTGTTGCCGTGGAAACCATGACAAAATGTTTATCAGTGATCTCATTGGCTGAGGGAATTCCCTCACAGCAATGACAAATCACACAGACTGAGAGGAGTTGAAATATAAAGGAGTGGCTCGACTCTCCCCTCTTTGTTCACTCCCCCTCCTCTATGAAGTCACCCCCTGCCCCAGCCTGGAGGTGGGGGTTTCTCCAAAACTGTGATGAGGGCTTGGATACACGTCACAGTGTTGAAACCTGCTCTCAGGATGATGGGGGGGGGGGGGTGGATGGATGGGGGTAGTGCTGGTCAGATGTGGTCCCACATGTAGGCATCTGCTGCCCTCTAGTGATGCAGATCCCCCCACCAGCGCCATCTGCTGGCGTCCTCAGCTACTGCTCCATCTCTGCAGCACTTTAATGAGACCAGTTTCAGTGGAAACGTCTGACCTCTGACCCCCCGGAGAACTATATACGTGTTTCTGGAGGCTGGTGTGTTTGATGAAGGCTTCATGGACAGATAGATGAAAACTTTCATGGATCCCAAAGGAATTTTTTGGAGTCAGGTGATCTTAAAGAAATAAATTCAGACTAATAGAAAGCAGACGAATATAAGCAGCTTAAAAACAGCTGTGACAGTCGTAATAAAATAAAGAGGCACAGTGACGTAACAGAGGGTAACCCCTATGTGCCTCATTTACTCTTTGAACCCCCCAGGCGGTGCTGTTATCCAATCCGGATGTTCAGGTGTTGGTGCCGCTGAGCATTCTCACATTCCTCCATCTCAAAGCTAAAGGTCTCCTCATATCATTGCAGTTCAGCTGCTCTGCTCCATCATTGGCTGTCTGAAGTCGTGTCACCAGTGTCATGGTGGGCAGTGGTGTACACAGTGAACATCTGGTCACACCTACGTTAGTTACGACTACCTGTCAGACGACACAAAGGGAAATAGTGACCCACGGAGGGTGTTGGTGATGTGGTCCCACATAATAATAATAATCCCTTAATATTATTATTATTATTATTATTATTATTATTATTATTATTATTATTATTATTGGTATTATTATTATTATTAACATTATTATTATTGTTGTTATTATTATTATATCAATATTATTATTACTAGTAGTACTATTATTATATTATTCTTATTATTATTATTAATACTACTACTATTGGTAGTAGTAGTAGTAGTATTAAAGTATGAAAGCATTTCTGCTGAAACAACAGTTTCATGTTCTAATAATACTAAAACCTGATCCAAGTCCTTGGAGTTCATGTCATTGATTGAATATGAGCTGATGATTGGCTGACACACACACACACACACACACACACACACACACACACACACACACACACACACACACACACACACACACACACACTGCTCAGTCCGCAGTGTGTAAAATGATCAGTTTAAATATAGAAACTGATTTCATGTTTTTTTTCTGTCTCAAGCACTGGGTAGACCTTTTATACACACACAGACACACACACACACACAGACACACACACACACACACACACACACACACACACACACACACACACACACACACACACACACAGGTTGTAAACATGTTTAAAAATATCATTGAGGAGATCTCTGATCAGGTAATCAATCACATCATTGATCTGGATGTGTTTTCTCTGTTCATATGACTCAAATCTTTATGGGGTCCTCAGCTGAATTTGAACTACCCCCCCCCCCCAAAAAAAATTATTACATTATTATTGCTAATTAATTAATTAAAGGGTTAGCTGCTGTGATTCAGGCAGAGGTCATGTGATTCAAGTGGAAGTCATGTGATTCAGGCCTGTTTGAGTACTCACGGTTTCAAATAAGTGATAATCTTCTGATCGTAATGAATTTCTCTTTAAATCATTTCGAGATCTTCGTGGAAATATATCGATAATTGTGATTATTGGTGATTGTTTGTGGATCTGGGTGGGTCTCCTCTGATGTGAATCAGGTTGCTGTGACATTTCAACCTGAATAAGTTGTTGAAATGAACCGACCCATGAGGTGCCGACCTGATGGATCACTCCTGGGGAGGGGAGGGGGGGGGACACTCTGTCCCACCAGCTGTCACCTGACACAACTGTCCCACATACCGCAGTGTACACCCCAGTCGTCACGTCCCACATGACGATCGATCGATCAATCAATCAATAGAGGAGGTGAAAAGTAAAATTATCTTCAAATGAATGGTGCGGTCCAGATGGGAGGAGCTTCCCTTTCATAAATGTTTTCACCCTGACGCTAGAGGGCGCCACAGGACAGACGTCCTCATATCTGGGGGGGTGGGGTGGTTCAATCCTAAACTTTAGTTCATCTTCACCAGCTCTTCTCTGATTGGCTCAGACACATCTACATTTCACTCACTCAGTGACATCATTCATCACCTGTGATGATGTCATCCTCTCGTCGTCGTCGTCGTCGTCTGCCGGTTTTGATATCAGTCAGGTCACATGACATCTCGGGTAGGCGGGGCTTCGTCTTCAGGAAGTTGAGATTATAGATGTGGAACCACAGAGGGGCGGAGCCTCTGAGGTGTCAGCTGGGCATCAGGCGCCGACTGCTGATTGGTCGCTGGGTTGGTGAACATCTGTTTGCAGGAGCTGCAGTTGACTTCGGTCAAAGACCCCCCCCCCCAACTCCACGGGTCAGCCACTTTGGGTGTGTGTGTGTGTGTGTGTGTGTGTGTGTGTGTGTGTGTGTGTGTGTGTGTGTGTGTTGTCAGACCCGTGGCTCATGTTTCAGTCTGTCAGAGCCCAGCTCGCAGCAGCTGGCACCAGAGACCACCGTCCACCGGGGGGGACGCCGGAGCTCCTGTAGCCCACAGAAGAGGCTCACGCTGGGGGGCAGGGAGCGTCTGGTTCCGTCGGTGGTCCTGGACGGCAGTTCAAAGGGGGCCGGGCTCCGATCGGCCCCTGGGTTATCGGTGGTACGCGTGGCGTTCTCGGAGCTGTCACATTGGGGTCGTCTGATTGGCTGCTGGATCGCCGAGTTCTTGGCTAGTTTCTGGGCCATCGCTGTGTCAGTAGCCGGACCGGGGGCCTCTTCTGGTGGGGGGTTTGCCGGCTCGGCCCCCACCATGATGATCAAGGAGACGTCGTTGCGAAGGGACCCCGACCTGAGGGGGGAGCTGGCCTTCCTGGCCCGGGGGTGTGACTTTGTCCTGCCGTCCCGTTTCAAGAAGAGACTCAAGTCCTTCCAGCAGCAGCAGCAGGTCAGTCGGGTCGGGGCGAACCGGGGGGTCCTCTGGACTGGAGTGTGATGGTGGACAAGGACAGCGGGCCAGCGCCGCGGCGGTGACATGTCTCGATACGGGGGGGTGGGGGGCGTGGAGCCCCACTAGGTATTAATAGAGCCGGGGCAGGAATAGAGTGGTAGAATGAACCGGAGCAGAGAGGGAGGGGCAAGGACCTCCAGCTGTCCTGTTCAGTACCACCACCGTCCAGGAGTCCAAACCAACGAGCGTCCTTCTCCGTTCCCTTGTCCTCCTTCCCTCCTCTCCTTCCTCCTTTCTGTATCTGGTCCACATCTAAATAAGTTCAACAAGCTCACCAGAGGAGTTCACGATATTTCGGTTTTTAGCTCCACCGATGGCATTGGCGGGAGGTCATGTGACCACTCATATCTGGGTAATGTGTAGGAATTCAGGCTTAATTCAGGTTTAATTCACGTTTTTAGTGTTTTAAAGGTTTATTTTTGGGGGTTTTAAATTCTATGTATGATCATGTTTGAATTTTTGTTTATTCTGTCAATTATGGGGTGTGGGCGGGGCTTATTTTTAGCATTGAAAACCATCTTACCTGAAATGAAGAGACTCATTGGCAGTCTCTACCTCGAGTCTGAGATCTGCTTGTGTCGTGCGATCTTCGCCCAATCATTTATTCCGATGTGCTGGAAAGTTTACGCCTTGATACCCCTCAAGTCTCTGAGGACAACGTTCACCTGTCCCATTTAGCATAGTTAGCCTAGCTTCAGTTCTCTGTGCTAACCGCTAATCTCAAGCTAGAGTTGGCGTCTCGCATCAGCTCGCAACATGAGCTAGCAAAAAGAAAAACCTCTTCCTTCCCAGGAGCGTTCAGCCAATCGTTATTGATTGCCTCCAACCGACCAATCAGGAGCAGCTCCAGCTCCTCTGGTCGGTGAGGTTTTGGTCAGACTGGAAGCATCCAGATGTTTTTACTCCAGATCTCACAACCATCTGATTTTTCCCTGTAGGTGATTTTAGAGAATGACCTTTGACCCTGGTCGCGTTCTTTCAGGTCCAGTCCAAACCAGAGAAGAAACCAGGCACACCTCCACCCTCTCCAGCCCCCGCCCCAGCCTCCCCTGCCCCAATAGTGCGCTCCCCTAGTCCTCCCCCGGCTCCCCTCGTCGTCACGCCTCCTCCGCCCGCCATCAACATTCCCAGGTTCTACTACCCCTGCGGGCTCCCCGCCCTGGGCGCCGTGGCCAATCATGACGCAGCCATCGCCGCCATCGAGGCAGCGTTCACCGAGTTCGATGAGGAGAAGGCCGACATCTACGAGATGGGGAAGATCGCCAAGGTGGGATCGGACGCTTGGTTAGCTCTGACGTCAAGCCAGAGCTAAAGCTAACAGTTGTGCGTTTCTCCTCAGGCATGCGAGTGTCCGCTCTACTGGAAGGGCCCCATGTTTTACTCAGCGGGAGGAGAGAGGACGGGCTTCGTCTCCGTTCACGCCTTCATCGCCACCTGGAGGAAGTACGACGCATGTACAGCTGTGACAACGGCTCGCTTATGCTAGCATGGCCGATCATCTTTACTGATGATGTCACATGCTCCTCCTTCCCCCTCAGATTGCTACACAGTTGCCATGACGACTCGTCCAGGTTCGTCTACCTGTTAGCTAAACCCGGCTGCAGCTACCTGGAGCAGGAGGACTTCATTCCTCTCCTCCAGGTGGGTCGAACCATTTGTCTGCAGGGGTGGAAAGTAACAAAGTATTTCTACAAATATCAGTACTTCATTATTTTGTTTTTGATGTAAAAGTAATTATAATGATTATTTATGTGTGTGTGTGTGTGTGTGTGTGTGTGTGTGTGTGTGTGTGTGTGTGTGTGTGTGTGTGTGTGTGTGTGTGTGTGTGTGTGTGTGTGTGTGTGTGTGTGTGTGTGTGTGTGTTCAGGACATTGTGGACACACACCCTGGACTGACCTTCCTGAAGGATGCGCCCGAGTTTCATTCCCGCTACATCACCACGGTAACCAGTAGAAACCATCTTTTAGTAGTTTGTAGAGCGTAATGGAGCTTGTATCTATTATTGATCAGGTATAGTGATGACGGTCTGAAGGAAACACAGTGTCTTTTTGGATCAACTCATTTCTAAAGATCCAGGTGATGATCTAGTGGAGCATCCTGATCCTGATCCTGATCCTGATCCTGATCCTGATCCTGATCCTGATCCTGATCTGGATTCAGTGAAAGTACAGCAGACAAGACCTTTAAGAAGAAAAAGTGTATCGCCATCTAGTTTATGTAGGTTAATAATGAGAACAAACTGATCCAGATTCTAGAAGCAGGTTTCCATGGAGTCACATAAGGATCAGCCAATCAGAGCGCTGCTGGTTGAGGTGACATCATGGAGGAACTGAGCTGGAGTGACATTTATTCCTCATTTATCTCCTATGATACTCTATTATTCCTCTGACTCAGCCTCGTATTTTTAACCCGTTCAGAACCAGAAAAAGTGATCCTCCAGAGGAGGGATCACGTTGCTTTAGGACAGAAAACTGAGGATGTAAATGCTGAAATATATGGAGGACGGTGGAGGAGGTGTAGAAATGGAGAAAATGCCCGGACTACCTTAGGATCAGTCGTCCTCTAATCGGAAGCGTTTGGACTTGTCTGTCCTTCCAGGTGATCCAGCGGATATTTTACGTGGTGAACCGATCGTGGACGGGTCGTATCACCATGATGGAGCTGCGGCGCAGTAACTTTCTCCAGACGTTGGCCCTGCTGGAGGAGGAGGACGACATCAACCAGATCACGGACTACTTCTCCTACGAACACTTTTACGTCATCTACTGCAAGTTCTGGGAGCTGGACACCGACCACGACCTCTACATCGACCCCAAAGACCTGGCGCGATACAACGACCACGGTAAGAGGACCTGAGTTCTCTTATGAAATCACCGTGGTTACAAGCTCGCAGCACTGTTTACAGGTGGGTTTGTTCTTCCCCTCCTCTCACAGCGTCCTCCAGCAGGATCATCCAGTGTCTGTTTTCGGGGGCCGTCACTCGGTAAGTGGAGACGTTTGAGACAAACAGCTGATTGCTCTACCCTTGTGGAAGCGCTGAGGGTGAATAACTGTCTCCAGGGGCAACGCCGTTCAGAGGGAAGGCAGGATGAGCTACGCTGAATTCGTCTGGTTCCTCATATCTGAAGAAGACAAGAAGAATCCCACCAGGTAGCCCAGAATCCCTCAGGGTCAGTAGCTGTTTCGTCTTTCAGCTTCATTCACGTGCCTTTCCTCTCCAGTATAGAGTACTGGTTCCGCTGCATGGACACGGACGGCGACGGCGTTCTGTCCATGTTTGAGCTGGAGTATTTCTACGAGGAACAATGTGAGAGGATGGAGAGGATGGGCATCGAACCCCTGCCCTTCCAGGATTTGCTGTGTCAGATGCTGGACCTGGTCAAACCTGAGAGCCAGGGTGGGTGGCGTCGCTCCTCATGGGGGAAGCTGATGTTTGGTTCAGTGAAGTTAATCAATGATTGCGTTGGTTTGCAGGTAAAATAACCCTCGGCGATCTGAAGCGATGCCGGATGGCTCATATTTTCTTTGACACCTTCTTCAATCTGGAGAAGTATCTGGACCACGAGCAGCGAGACCCGTTCGCCGTGCAGAAGGTGTGAAGTTATCCACAAAGCCTCGATGCTTTGTGGATTTTCTTTTTTTTTCCAATTTAGCACTCGCGTGTTGTGTTCTGCGTCCTGATTGGCTGCAGACCAGAGTCAATCTATCTAGTTTGTGCTGAGTAAAGCTCAGAATGCGTTCAGCTTTTCAAATTTCCATAAATCATCGATCGCCAGAAGTGATGTTTGCAAGTTTTCTCCCAAACGGACGACAAAACTTTGCATCCTCAAAGGCACGCGAAAAAGCTATCCAAAAGATGCTAACCATTGCACAAAAAGTTGGACTTCTGGACACCATCACGGAATAAATGAATCTTCAGTTTGTTTCATAAAGAAAGAATAAAACAGCACAACAGCAGCAACAAGTTACAGGAATAAGGATGATAAAAGGGTTTTAAATGTCCACAGTAAGACTATCTTAAAGTCTGGTTTAGCTTTGTGGCTGCAGGAGAAAGAACATTATGCTGGATACCAACATTATTCACATGTAATGATGATAATCTGACAGATTTTTCTACTCAGCTTTGAACTTTGAGAGAGAAAACAAGAGAGAAAAGTGTGAAAATGTTATTGCCTGTGTGAGAATAGTGTGTGAAGTGTGTAGTGAGGATTTTTTTAAAAACATGCGTGATAATTGACATATCGCCGGTTATTTTTAGAACGTAACTCCTGGGATAAATGAGGGACCACTTCATTTAGATGTAAAAATATTTATTTTGAAATGATCTCCTTCCTAACATTGGAAAATACAACAGTTTCATGTCTGAAGGGAGTGTTTTACAGACAGAAATGACTGTTACATCACTCTTGATGTGAACTTTAGGATTCACTTCACCCTCCAGGACAGCAGGTGGCGCTATGAGCTACAATAGAAGGGAGGCAGCCTCTCAGTTAATACTGCAGGGACATTGTAAGGTGATTAGCCGAGCTAAACAGTGACCAAGCGCTTTAAACTGACTCATGGCGCCACCTGCTGTTGCTGTGGTAACCAGGATGAGGGGCGTGGTCACAGTTCATCACGTCTTTATGTGTTTCTGTTGCAGGACGTCGACAGCGACGGGCCTGAGCCGTCTGACTGGGATAAATACGCCTCAGAGGAGTACGAGATCCTGGTGGCGGAGGAAACTGCGAATGAACAGCTGCATGATGGGTAGACGAGTCATTCTAACACACCTCATGTGGTTGACTCCGTCTGTTCTCCTGCTAACCAGACGTGTCCTGTGTCCTCAGGTCGTTCGATGATGACTACGAGTCCGACGAGCTGCCGGTTCCAGCAGAAGTTGGGAATAAAATGGAGAAACTGGTCATATCGGACCTGACGGCGTGACGTCGCCATCCGGGGGGGGGGGAAAAACAGACAAAGTCTCCTCAGAACCAGCGTCATGTGTGTGAAACCTGAAGGCAACACTGATGAGGGTCTGGTGCAATAACAGAGTTTGTACCTCCAGCTCCGGGAGAAGAGAAGAAGAAGAAGAGACAATCACCCCAAACTAGCTCCAGTCTCTTCAGAGGTGAAACAGCACCCCCTTGAGGCCGGTCTGAGGTGCTGCAGCCGGTTTCTGACCTGCGTCACTCACCAGAACCGGAAACGGCCGGTGATTCAATGTGTTCGCTCTATCAGGCCACAGCGAGATGCATGAACGCAAACACGTCCAACTCTCCGGTAGAGTCGACCACGTCGCCAATCCACACGCCGCTCTGCTCCTGCAGCAGCTGCCGGCGTCGTAACGGCGTCTCTGAAAGGGTCAGTTCGTCCAAACGGGTCAGCCAATCGTCCGGCTTTGGCACGGTGACAACATAGAGCTATGATGTAACAACAGGAAACCTTCCTGTCGTGTTATTAACAGAGACACTGGCTCAGAAAACAGGATCTGAACTCATTTCCTTTACGTTTCCTTTATCGACTTAGCGCAGGAGGCTAAATTAGCCCCTCATTTTGGGCAAACTGACCCTTTAACCCTTTAATGTTCTTGGTGCCGCTCTCACTGGGACGGGTTCTACCGCTGACCTCACTTTGATATGTCACTGATTGAGTGTAATGTGCAAACGCGTCGTGGTCGTTGCCATGGCGACGTGTGGGCACGTCTGTACATTTGCCTGACTGTATTAAACTACACACTAATGAGAATTAGCCTTTATGAATATAACAGCTGATATTTTTGGATGCTTGTTGTTTTTATGTGCAGTGCCACTGTGTGGTTCTGTATGAGGGGGGTGGGGGGGTAACTTATGTCAGAGGTGTGGGTGTGTCTTAGTTGGACTTGGTGGTTGGGGAGTCTGTTGTGTGTGGGGGGGGGGGGGCTCAGGAGGACTGATCTGACAGTGTTAGAAGAGCTGAGGCGGTCATGTGACCCCTGACTCTCGTGTTCAGCTGCAGGAGACAAGCCATGCAAGACTTTTATTTTGAAATGACACGTCTAGTGTGACAGAAGACTTTTAATTTGACACACTTCCTCTGTGCCGAGGAGACTGGAGGAGGACAACGTGTACGAAACACAATGTTTTATTTTAATTGCGTGGTTTTATTTCCTTTTTCTCCTTTCCTTTTCCTCTCCTTCTCGAATTCAGCCGTCCTTTCCTCAATCTTTTTCTCCTTCATTTACGTTCATCCGTCCTTCTTTCCTTCGTTCCTCTGCCTTGTTGCTGTTATTTGTTGCTTTTGTCTGCAGTTTTAAATAAAGTCATTTTAAGATGATTTATTCCTTTGGTTCTTTCTCTCTCTTTGGTACTGGTGGTGATGTTATCTCCTCAGCAGGAGGGGAGTTCTGGTTGATGCCTGACATGAGCTCCTCTGTGCTGACTGGTTGCTGATGTCACTGTTGTCGTGGCAACCCCAAACAGGAAGTGAGTGTGGCACATTGTTGATTGTTCTTCAAGGCAGCAAGTATTCAGGAAAGTCCCAGAGTTCAACCCGAACCAGAAACCTCTGCAGAACCCTGATGCCCTCCCAAACCAGTTTGACCAGTTCTCTACCTGTAATGATTCCTAGTGCTTCTCCACGGACCAATCACAGGCCTGCTTTTGGGTTTTTTTCTTGTCCTCCAGCAGGACCTTGGCCTCCAGCTCCACCATGAGGAACCTGGGAGTTACGGAACTCCAGTACAAAACACGTTTCCTGAACTTTTTGTTTAATATCTCATGAAGCTTTATGAACTAAAATACCACAGCCGGAGTGAATTGATTGATCAGAGATCAGATATATCGATTGATCAGCTCATAATAATCAATAAAAATAGATCTTAAGTTGCTCTCCTGACTGCTGCCCTGAATGCCCGGCATCTCCAGTTCTTCTAGAAACCCTTTACCTGTGGAACCTGATGCAGATCCAGACTCCAGCTTCTGGTTCCTGAAGAATCTTATCCCATTCTTCTCGGACATGTGCCTCCAGTTCTGGAATATTCATGGTTTTCCTGCTGCAGTCGCCTTCTTCAGATCCCACCAGAGGTTTCCTATCAGTCGACTCCGACAACCTCTGGAAGGATCCAGGACTTCTTCTTCTGGAAACGTGCTTTGGTGGACTCTGAGGTCCGTTTGAGATCGTTTGGAAGCTTCATCTTCCTCACAGATAGAGAAGTCTTCATCCAGGATTTCCTGATCCTGGATCAGCTTCGTTCTTCCTCTTCCAGACATAACGCTGATCCAGAGATCCCAGAAAGTCCAGTTTGGTTGCAGGACTCTAGAGAACAGCATCCCCAACCTTCTGGGTCTGATCTAGATGGCTTTGAACTACTGGAGCCTCTTTTCTGGATCTAGACCTGATCAGAAAACCCTTCAGGACTCTAAAGCTAACATAAGACATTGAAGGTCTGAACTATATCTGATCTGTTTGTGGCGATGATGTCAGTGAAAACATTGATATCTGCTGTATTGATCAATCTAATCAGTTCTGGTGTGATTTGATTCCAACAGCTGATCAATAGTAGCTTTTGCTAACAAAGCTGATCAATAATAGAGGTTGAATTACTTTGCCTCCAACTGTAGACCCTGATCGTCTTCAGTCAGAGGGAGACGTGTCAGCTCTTGTTGCTGAGGCCTTTGGGTCCAATGCTTTGAACTCACGATGACTCAAATTCCTATCCTCACATCTACAGGAGGAAGTGCCTCACACACACACACACACACACACACACACACACACACACACACACACACACACACACACACACACACACACACGCCCGTTATCACCTGGTGTCTCCAACATATGCACACACACGCTCTTGCAGACACAACATAAATACAGGCATAAACACACTCATGCCTGTGAGAGTGCAGTGAGGGCATAATTAACATCCAGAAACCACACCAAGAGCGGGCAGCGAACCCACAATCCTGCTTTCTCCTCTGAGCTTTAAGAACACACAGCATCATGTGTGGAAGCATTCCAGCCTCTTCAAAGAGCTCGGGGTGATTACAGGGAGGGATCGTTTCGGCCGCCTCAGACTGGGACCAGAGAGAAAGCAGCTGGGGTAACTGGGTAACATCTGGCTCACCCAGAGGAAACGTCAGATCTGGTCCACAGACAATAGTTTAAATTCACACGTCTATAGATTCATGTTTCCACCATTCAGACAGTACCGGAACGTCACCCCGTTCCACCAACCTGGACTGTTTCACTGTGTGAACCTGGACTGTTTCACTGTGTGAACCTGGACTGTTTCACTATGTGAACCTGGACTGTTTCACTATGTGAACCTGGACTGTTTCACTGTGTGAACCTGGACTGTTTCACCGTGTGAACCTGGACTGTTTCACAGTATGAACCTGGACTGTTTCACCGTGTGAACCTGGACTGTTTCACAGTGTGAACCTGGACTGTTTCACCGTGTGAACCTGGACTGTTTCACAGTGTGAACCTGGACTGTTTCACCGTGTGAACCTGGACTGTTTCACAGTGTGAACCTGGACTGTTTCACAGTGTGAACCTGGACTGTTTCACCGTGTGAACCTGGACTGTTTCACTGTGTGAACCTTTAGCGGTTGTGTTGCATTCTCTTTAGATTGTGTGTGACAACACTTCAAGTGATATGGTCAGGTGTTCCAGGGGGGCGGTAATACCACCGTTCATGTGGCACTACTTCCCTACACTGCCCTCTACTGGTGGTACAGACAGTCACCTCAAACCTCCCCTGGACTCTTGGACTCCTGGACTGATTCTGTGATGTCCTGTGGACCCCCCCCCACCCAAAGCCCTCAACCACAGACCCTCACCCCCAATTGATTTGCCTCTATGGTGTACCTTCTGGGACACCTGAGCACCTCATTCGGCGCACACCCAACCAACTGACGATGTGTGTTTGGCAGCCGTGACCCCTGACCTGTTCCACCGCCAGGTGGACTCTGTTCTGTTGTCTCAGTGGGGTTGAACGCGGCTTCAAACCGTTTCTCGTAAGTGACGTCTCTGTGAGGTTTGGCGTTTGTTTCTTTTTTTTTTTTAAATGCTGTTCAGGATGGAACAACCAGTGGTGGAGCGTGGTGACACGGGTCAAACCAGGTGACACGGGTCAGTTTAGGTCAGCACCGAGAGACGATTCCAACCATGATGCCAGATAAGGGCCGGATTCAGCTGGTTTTTATTTGCAGAAGAGATTGACAGAAACCTGTCAGAGTTTAACGAGTGAAACTTCATGTTACAACATGTGACTCAAAGGGGTTTGGGTTTGGGTTTGGGTTTGGGTTTGGGATTGGGATTAGGATTGGGTTTGGGTTTGGGTTTGGTTTAGGGTTTGGGTTAGCGTTTGCATTCAGATTAAAGTTAGGGCTAGGGTTTGGGTTCAGGTTAAGATTAAGATTAGGCTTTAGATTTGGGTTTGGGTTAAGGTTAAGTTTAAGGTTAAAATTAGGGTTAGGTTTGGGGTTTGGTTTATGATTTGTGTTAGAGTTAGGGTAAGGGTTAAGGTTCGGGTTCAGGTTAAGGTTAGGGTTCAGGTCAGGGTTAATGTCTTCCAAAGGGGTCACAATGAGATACCTGGGGGGCACTTGCAACTGTGGTGCAAGGCGAAACGACCATTTGCTTTTTCTTTGACGTACCAGAATAAAGCGTAATTGCACACCCACTACAGTGGGTGGCAGTGGTGCGTGAAAGAACATACATGCACACACAAACACAGCAAAATGTGTTGTGGGGAGCAAAATGTTTTCTTGTGTCTGTTGGACTTAACAGAAACAGATTATGGTTTGAGTTTGGGTTAAGGTTAGGTTTAGGGTTTGGGTTCAGGTTAGGGTTTGGATCAAGGTGACGGGACAACCATCCCCACACGGATTGGCACTTTCATTAAAGAGATTTGTTTGAAAGCTGCCCCATCAACTATCAAACCAAATCAAGTGAAATCGAACGAAACCAAATGAAATCAACTTTATTTACAAAGCACTTTCTACACAAGAGCATGCAAGTGCTTCGCGTCATTAAAAAACAAACACAATTAAACAATTACAAAGGAAGATTTAATCATTAATATGAACCCAGGAAAACCAAATCAATAACCGATCATCGCGGTCCAGCTGTCGTCATCACGTCCTTCTTCTCGGAGCTGACCCGGGACCAGCTGATCGTTTTTACCCTGTTTTTTTTTTTTTTTTTGGGGGGGGGGGGGGTTTTGCGTTTTCCCGCTGCGCGGCCGGTATTACGGTAAAAGGGCGGGCTCTGGCCCCACATGTGCGGAGCGTTTTGATTGACATGGCGGAGTCTGGCAGTCCGCGTCGCGCCGCTCCAGCAGACAGTCGGGACAGAGCCGAGTCCGGGACTAAAGACGCGCCGGTCGTCCGCTCCAGGATCGTTTCATTCCAGCTGGGTGAGTCCCGCTCTCACACGGGTTTGACGGTCCGAAAAGGACGCGGGAAAAAAAAAGAAAAAGAAAAGTTTTGGAGCGTGGATGTGTGGGTGAGAAAGGGGTGAGAGAGTTTGGAGAGCTGACGCCGGCAGTCTGGGCCACTTGGCGAGCGCAAAGGAAAAAGGAAAAAGAGCGCAGGGGGGGTGGGGGGGTGGAGTGGGAAGCTTGTTGGGGGTGGGGGGGCAAGAAAGTTTTCATGAATTTTCTACTTTGTTTTTTTACGAGAAAATAGCGATATTATGACGTCATTTGTCCCGCGTTGTCGTGTGATTGTGGGTTGTTGGTTTTTTTTTTTTACGTCGGAGGAGTTGATGGAGCGCAACAGGAGAAAAATCCGTCTGCGCGTCGGAGCTGCAAAAAAAAAAATAAAAAAAAAATAAAAAAAGAAATCAGCGCAGTTTCTGAGACTTTTATTCTGGAAAAAGTGTGTGTGTGTGTGTGTGTGTCGTCGTTGCTTCAGATCAGGAAATGAGAAGTTTAATTGATGGAAAATAAGATGCTGACAGTCGCTTTTGACGCAGGCGGTTACGAAATCGACCCGAAAAAGTTTTTCGGGTCTCGTTTCGAGTTGTGCTGCAAAAATATTCAGGAAAAAAAAAAAAAAAGAGTAGAAAAAAGAAAGAAGAAGAAGAAAAAAAAAATCCCAACTCCAGCACAGCCTAGCATTCCTTCTAGCCTCCCTCTCTCCCCCTCTCTCTCTCTCTCTCTCTTCCAGTCTTCCTCCCTCCCTCCCTCCCTCTCCCTGACTACGTGTCTGTGTTTGTGCAGAGAGGAGAATCTGTCCGTGATGCAGACGTGGAGATCAAACATTGGTCCTCCACTGGAAGCATCGATTATCACAGAGGGGGGGGGGGTAAAGTGGGGTCAGACGGCCAGATTAGAATAAAAGTTGAATTATGACGTCATGATAAGTGGTACTGGTGTTCTGGGTTCGTTGGAGAGAGAGAGAGAGAGAAGTGTGATCCAAGCCGATGATGTCAGAGGACATTCCTCTGGTCGTTTGTGTTCATGTAGGCGAGTTCCTGCGATCAGGACCAGGATCAGAACCGTGTTCACACTTGGTCTCACACCTGTTCTCACACCTGGTCTCAGGTGTTGCTCCGACCTCCAGACGGTTTAATCATGGATGCTGAGTTGGAGGCGTGAGTTCAGGCATCGCTTGTCCATCGTGTCCCCCGTTAAACCGTCGGTCCTGTTGGTGGAACGCCGTGAAGATCCGACACAGAATCTGGATCATGTTGGTCCCGGTGTAAACTAGGTTTCACTGGTGGATCCAGATCAAGAACTTGAGGAGATCTGGATCAGTTTCAGCTCCGATTTGATCGCAGGTCAGTCTGGGTCATCGTGTTACCTCACAGCAGGGTGTGTGTGTGTGTGTGTGTGTGTCTAAACATTCTGGATCACCTGATCCAGAATATGATCCAGATCCAGATCAGATTCTTAGGTGTTCTGGATCTGATGGTGACGTCACCAGGTCCTTTTATCCAAGGGTTGTAGACCTTCTCCATCTGTCCTTCATCACATTCCTGCTGCTCCTCGTCACCGGCTCGGAATGATGGAAGCTTTCTAGGAATCCTGGGCCGACGCGTTTGGAACACCTGTGTTTACATTGTGTTTACGTTGTGTTTACGTTGTGTTTACGTTGTGTTTACATTATGTTTACGTTGTGTTTACATGTCGGAACCAATGATCTTCCTGTCCGCTGACAGAACCTCATTCTGCTCGGTGACGGGAACTCGGCTTCAGGCCCTGTAGGACCCTTCTGATTTTTACCCCCCCCCCCTCGGGTGTGACATCATCACGCTAGCGGGCCCCCCCACCACCACCACCAACACCTCTAGAGGTGGTTCTGCCCAGGTGGTCTAGGTGTCGGCGTTGGAACCCGACCCTTCCCGTCTTGGACGCTGATGTTCCTGCTGCTGCCGTCGGCCCGGTTTGTTCAGGCCGCTCCCGTGTTTGTGGACGCGTGGGGTCGGTGATGAGAGAGGTCACGGGGTCGCGTCCCACAGAGCGTCTGTAGTTTATCTGCCCCTCGTCTCCCGTTGATGCCGCTTCCCCTGTGTTGGCGGCGGCGGCGGCGGCGGCTTTACATTTAAACGGCACACGACCCTGACCTCAGCTGACCCCGAAAAACCAAATCTATTATCTATTTATTATCTATCATCTATTATCTATTTATTATCTATCATCTATCTATAATCAATTTATTATCTATCATCTATCTGGATCTATTTGATCTGGATGATGATGACGACGAAGGTTCTTCCTCTTCACTCTTTCACTTTCTGTTTCCACGTCTTCCTCTCCTCTGGTTTTTTTGTTGCCGTATCCCAGCAGCTCCTGTTTGCTCGGCACCGAGATGTGATGTTTACCCTCCTCCTCCTCCTCTTCCTCACCTCCTCCTCCTCTTCCTCACCCCCCCTTGCCCCCCCATCCAGAGACTCGTCTCTCTTCTTTTTTTTTTTTGTCTCCGCTGATAATTTCCTGCTTTGTTGACGGCTGGAGATAAAAGAAGCGTCGGGGGTTAACCCTTCACATCCTTACAGCTGAGTGTTTACATAAATGTACAGAACAGGCTTCCGTTTGTCCCAGAGCACCATGGGAAGAGGTCATGTGACCTCTCCCCCGCCCCACCCCCCTCCTAAACAGGCCCAATAGTTCTGGTTCTGAATGGGTTTAAATTCATTACATACTTTTTCGTTGCTGTCTGACTTTTTCAGGCTGCAGGCTGTGTGTGTGTGTGTGTGTGTGTGTGTGTGCGTGTTTGTGTGTGTGTGTGAGACTCCTCCCCCCTCACCCAACCCCCCCCCCCCATCCTGTGCATGCCTCTCATTTCTCCTCTTCCTTCACGGGTGTCGCTCTGATGTGTTTAGTTGGTCACGGCCGAACGCCGTCCCGATTGTGTGTCTGGAGGCCGACCCGCGGGTCGCCGTCGCCGAGGGGGCGGGGTCAGAGGGGGCGTGGCCAGAGGCGCGGTCCATCCGTCACCAGTGGCGTCTGGGCCTGCAGTCAAAATGGGGTTCAGTTCTCTGTCTCCTGACCGCCGGTGATGAGATTTCTGATTGGAGGAACGATTATTGATCCAATCAGCTGATCTGAGATCTGTTTGTTTGTTTGTTTGTTTGTTTGTTTGTTTTTCTTTAAATGCTTTCTGCCAGACACTCATAATGACATTTATATCGAATATCTCAGTTTTCAATCCGACATTTCTGCGGTTCTCCTCTGGTACCCCGCCTCACTCTTTAGATGGACCCCCCACAAATCACTGGTATGCCCCAAACACACACACACACACACACACACACACACACACACACACACACACACACACACACACACACACACAGCCCTGAACCGGTGAAATTGTGATGCTGATGGAGGACAAGGAATGTGACCCCTTGACCCCAAGCTGTGAGGAGGGGGTGTTGTGTGTGTGTGTGTGTGTGTGTGTGTGTGTGTGTGTGTGTGTGTGTGTGTGTGTGTGTGTGTGTGTGTCTTGCAGTCGTCTCTCCTTCAAGGCTCTGCTGAGCTCCTATGGAGTGTTTTGGTTGGTTAGCAGTGGAGACGTCGCTCCTCACACGGCGTTAGCCTCACGCTAGCTAGCGTCTGTGGCCGTGGCGTGATGATGTCATTATTTATATTTAAGTTAAACAGGTGTAGGGGGCGGGGCTTCAAGGAGGCCTCTGTGGTCATTGTTCTACTGTTTTCTTTCCTAAGAGCTGATTGGATGAAATATGTGGCAACACAGGTAAACACCGGTCTGGGGGGGGGGGGGGGGGTCGGTGTTGTGGCTCCAGCTGTAGCTCCGCCCACTGCCCATCGCGGCGCCATAAGAGAGGAAAAGCTAACGAATCGGATGCTGTTTGTAGCTGCAGATGAGTCACCTGATGCTCAGCTTCCTGTTAGACCATCTTCATCATCACCATCATCATCATCATCTTCGTCATCATCTTCACCTCCAGCTTCTGCCTGAATGAAAACGCCAACAGGAGTTTCTGTTACGCTCAAACGATCCGCAGCCGCCATGTTTGCACACACACACACACACACACACACACACACACACACACACACATACAGCGTGTGTATGAGAATGTGTGTGTGTGTGTGTGTGTGTGTGTGTGTGTGTAGGAAGTGGCCGTGTTTGTTTAAACTAAGCACGCTCAGCCATGTGGGACAATTTAGCGGGAATGAAGTACCCCCCACCCTCTTCCCCCCCCCCCCATCCCGCCAAACCCCCTCCTCCACCCGAGCAGACCCTTCTGAATGAGCTGCTGTTTGAAGGCAGAAGGGAAGTAGGTCTGGTGGAGGGGTGGGGGTGGGGGGGTCGGTCATGTGACTCGGCGAGGGCTGATCCCAGGTCTGCAGAACCCGGACCTCCTGGACTGGACTATTTATGTGGTTATATGCATTTCTGGTCCAAGGACATACTGGTCCAGACTGACCCCCCGATGGAGCACCATGGGGTTGGGGGGGGGGGGGGGGGGGCAGGATGAAGACAAAAGGAGAAGAAAATCTGGCAGCAGCGCCACAAACAAGTGTGTGAGTCACTGGTCATGAGAGAAGCTACTTCCCCTCTAGAGTCGGCGTTCAGCGGCGGTCTGGAAGAACGAGAGGCAGAACAGAGTCCTGGGGGAGGGGTGGGGGGGGGTCTGGATCTTCTGGTGACAGATCTCCTATCTTTGAGGGGGGGGGGAGTGTCGTGAGACTGGAAGCTTCCTGCTGACGTCGCTGCTGCGTGGCGACGTGGCATCGGCCTGCTGGTTCCTCCGCTGCGGGTTTCCTGGTTTATGGCCTGCTGCCCCCCCACTCCACCCCCACAACACACACACACACACAACCACACACACAGCCCACAGCTGCAGGAGGAGCGCTCGCTGGCAGATGTTCACATCTGGAGCTAGCTGCTAACGGCTAACACACAGGGGTCGATTGTGGACGAGTAGCGCCGCTGTCCGCCGTGACAGGCAGGACTAATGTTTGTTCTGGAGCAATAACACACTCAGGATTACACACACACACACACACACACACACACCATGACCCCCCCACCCCACCCCCCTCCACCACCTCCCTCCATCCTGCCTTGCTGTTAGTCTCGTTGGATCCACCTCACAGCAACCGGATCCACTGGATCCACTCAGGGAAGTGAAGCTCCGCCTTTTCCCTGAAGGAAACCAACACCGCCGCCGCCCCCCCCCCACACACACACACACACACACCCTCCACCTTTTCTTTCTCTTTGACCTCTCTCCTGTGATCCGCTGCGTTCAGGGTGTTGTCCTGATCCTGTGTCAGTTATGTAACCGTAGCCTCTGCATGGGAAGCGGACCGCCGCTCCAGCTCCCCGCCCACCGTCCAGGGCGGCAGCCAATGGAGAGAGCCCGTGTCTTCTCCCCCTGGTAGCCAATGGGAGAACGGGAAGTGTGTTTTGACAAGGCGGTGGAATGTTGGGGAGGTGGGGTCTTTCCAGGAAGTTGATGGCAGTGGAAGTCAGATCCGGGACTCTTTGGCTGAGGTACTTATTAGGCAGAAGGGGAAGAGACTGAATGTGGGAGGAAGCTGGTCGGACCAGAACTATCTGACTCTAACTGGACCCGCATTCATCTACCATGAAGCCTCAGAGCGAAGAGGCGCACCTGACCCACTTCCTGTCCGACGCAAGCGGCGCCGGACAACGTGAAGACACACCCTGAAGTGTGCGTGTCGTTTTTTAAATCACCTCTTTAACATCTCCGATCCTTAAAGAGTCAACGTGAAAATATAGCCTGTACGCTGATATACATCCCATAATTCATCAGACGTCTGTGTATAGTTCTCAGGTATTCCAGGTCATGGTTATCCAAGAGGCTTCTTCAGTTTTTCTTCAATTTAATTCTGGTAATTCATCAAAGTAGCTTCTCCAAAAAAACATTAACGCCGTTCACCCCCTGATGTCACGCTCGGTGTCAGCGGGGCGGGGGTCACAGGAGGGGCAAGGAGGCAATGCTCATCTGGAAGCCGTTGGCTGGCTAGCTGATTGATGGGTGAGGAGAGTTGGGGAGGATGACTGGGGTGGGGGGGTGCTCTTTGCCCCAGGTGATTATTTTCTGGATGGGTTGGGGGGGGGCTGACGTTGTCGTTCGCCCAGCCGAGTCCGGACTTGTCGGCGCTCCGGCTGCACAGACTCCTCTGCAGAACGAGGGAGTCTTCGGAGGACGTAGTGGAAACAGCGGATTGATTACACGCAGCGTGACGCTTTAAAGATTCCATCGGCCCTGGAGACGATCTCTGCACGCCGTTAAAAAGATCGTCATCTGCAATTTATTTATGTGCAACATGCAGGAAGACGACCGCGGGACGAGTCCGGAGGCCCTTGAAAGCTGGGAGACGCTCCACTGGAAGACGTGGCAGCAGCTGGAGGACGAGGGTTCCTCGCGCCGCTGCTGCTAGTTTAAATCCCTGGTTGTTTTTTCTTTTCGCATTCACACATTAAATAAATTAGGCTTTGGAACCGGCAAGACTGTTGCTGTACTTTTGTGTGCTCGTTGTTGGGGTATCTCTTCTAGACATCAGCCGCTGATCTGGATCCAGGTCCAGAAACACCTGGTGGGAAACTTGCAGCCAGCAGTGCGGCTAACATTAGCGCAGCTGCAGCCAGAGGTGCTGCTAATATTAGCAAGTCTGCAGCCACTGCTGATATTAGCATGACTGCAGCCAGAGGTGCTGCTAGCCTTAGCTCGGCTGCAGCCACAGGTGCTGCTAATATTAGCACAGCTGCAGCCACAGGTGCTGCTAATATTAGCAAGTCTGCAGCCACTGCTGATATTAGCATGACTGCAGCCAGAGGTGCTGCTAGCGTTAGCACAGCTGCAGCCACAGGTGCTGCTAGTGTTAGCAAGTCTGCAGCCACTGCTAATATTAGCACAGCTGCAGCCAGAGGTGCTGCTAATGTTAGCAAGTCTGCAGCCACTGCTAATATTAGCATGGCTGCAGCCAGAGGTGCTGCTAGCGTTAGCACGGCTGCAGCCAGAGGTGCTGCTAATATTAGCATGGCTGCAACTAATGCACTTGTTTAAATGGAGCTCGAAATGATTGTTGTCGTTTGATCCCGTTTTGCACGGCGTGCTGCAACACGCCGATGTAAACCATCACACCTCAGCTCGGCGAACGCCGTCCTACGCTCTGACATCACATCCTGCGGCGGCGCTGTGGGTTATTTCAAAGTAAACACAGAACGTGGCGTAGACATCCGTCTTTGTTGCGCCGCTAAAAAAGACCGTCTATCTGCCGGAGGCTAAAGGTTCTAATTATAAGGAACTGATTAGAACGCTGCTCCCAGCTGATTGGCCGAGGCATTCCCCCACTGCTGTCAGGTGTGGTTTCTTCAGGTGCATCGTCACCTATGACCTCAGTTGGAGGAGCTGAGCTTGTTCATACACGGTGTGGAAGCGTGCGCGCTTACATCGTCGCATTCCGCTCCACCCGCTCCGACTTCTTCTTCTTCTTCATGGATGACATATCATTACAGCAATTACAGGGCAGGAGGACTTGGACCGTAGACACTCGGAGGCGTCTTCTTCTTCTTCTTCTTCTTCTTCTTCTGGGGCCAAAAAGCATGGAGGCAAACTGGAGCCGCTTCTCCTCGTTCGTCGCCTCTTTCAGCACCGAAAGCTGCCAGCCGACGTGGGAACCTGAAGAGGTTCCATCTTTTTCTAAATCCCTCCTCTGTGTGAGCACAAGCACAGCATTCCTCTCCACCCGTCTTCCCCCCCCCACCCCACCCATCCACCCACCCACCCCCCCGTCTCTCTCTCCCTCTGGTATAAAGGTGCTCTCACTCGGCTACACTGAATACCTTTTGTAAAAGGAGCCGGGGGTGAATGGGAGTGGTGTCGCTGGCAGTTTCCCACCATATTTAGAAGCCATCCTCCTCCCCCCCCCTCCATCTTTCCTCCGCTCACACTGATGCGTCTGTGCTGAATGCCAGCGCAGATTAAAGATGTCAGTTGTCGAGGTGTTTTTTTTGTGGGTTTTTTTTAAAAGAACTCGCCGTCATGTGACACCTGAGGTTCCTCGGATGAGGAGGGCGAGTATCTCCACGATAGATTCGCTCACGCCGCGGGAGATCGAAACCATAATAATAATAATAATAATAATATTAAATATTATTTAATATTATAATATTAATATTAAATATTATTTAATATTATAATATTGATAATTATATTATTATGAAATATTCTCTCTCCAAACATCCTCCTGTCAGACGGGCAGTGAACGCACCGCCTGACCCCTGGCGGGGGTGCGTCCACTGCCGTGTGATGTAAACAAAAATGACTGCGAAAAAGGCCAAGATTTCTACGTCTTCCTCCAGGCAGCAGCTCTCGTTAGTCTTACGAGGAACGTGATACCGGTAAAAAAAAATAGAAAAAGTTCTCCCTTCATCGGCCGTCACCGCCAACTTCCTTTTGTTTTACCAGAGAAGCCACAAAAACACGTCAAACAAAACATCAAAAGACGTTTGGCTTCCTGAACCGCCCTCTCATCCCAGGTGGGTAGGAGGAGTCTAAATGAGGGGGGAGGAGCTATAGCCGTCCCGTCATTTTTTTAGCTTCCTCAGAAAGCCGTCTGCTTTTATGGACTTTCCTTGTTTGTGTTTATTTTGTTTCCGTGGTTACAAGTTGACTTGCATCTCCTTCTGGGTTTGTCTCAGGAAGGTTTCAGGGGTGTACATCAGGGACTATTTTATTTAAATGCAGGGGGTGGGGGGGGTCCTGATACTGCTGAGTCATGATTGTAAAGCTCCAACACAGACCGTGTGTGTGTGTGTGTGTGTGTGTGTGTGTGTGTGAGAGAGAATGATGAATACATGTATGAGTAATGATGTCGTTATGAGGTCAGAGCTACCTCTGAATATCTGCGGCTTCTGTCTGTTTCTCTGTGCAGCTTTTATATTAGAGGAAGTTTCCATGATTAAGCACACACACACACACACACACACACACACACACACACACACACACACACATTGAGTAATTGTTTTTTGATTCAACACGGAAAAGTTTTTTTTTTATTTTTTTTTTTTATCCCTGATGGGAATCAATCAAGACATTACACGAACAGTCACCACAGGTCAAAGGTCATCCCCACCTCTAAAGTGCTGGTTGTTTTGAATAAATATGGATCACATAAACGTCTGCAGGTATTTCCGGTCTCGTCTGCTGGGTGATTCTCAACAGACTGTTTGTGTTACGACGATTTTGACTCAATTTGAGCTGCAATTAGAGCGACTCCCCCTTAGAATCCAGTTTCAACTTTTGTCTGTCTCTCTTTGATGTGCAGCGTCCGGGGGGGGTGGGTGGCTGTTAATGAGCTGTGGTTAGCAGCATTGTTAGCGTAGCATTGGTATCTGGAGGCAGCAGGAAGTGACTGAACCGTTGACCAAATTTGCTCTAAAGTCTGCCACAGGATTTTTTACTGCTGTTTAAAATAAAATCAGATGCGTCGACGCTGGAGGCGTCACGACGGAGCGCTCTCTGCTGGTGAAACACTAGTGATGCAAGGTGGAGGAGCCGTTTTCACTGTGCGAACTTGGACTGTTTCACCGTGTGAACCTGGACTGTTTCACCGTGTGAACCTGGACTGTTTCACCGACAGATCCTGTCGTGCCATAGATCTAAACCGTTGAGGAAGCAAAGCTGCTGTGCATTATGGGTAAATGTCAGAGACACTTCTGGTTTCTGCTGGGGGTGGGGGTGGGGTGGGGGGGTCACCTCAGGTGATGTTTTCCTCATTATTAATGGATTATTTCATCAGCTGCTAATCAGAACCATCATTTTTCTGGTGGATCTGAGTCTTCTGATTGGCTGAATCAGCAAAACTATTACATGTAGGATGAAGAGCAGCCCCGCCCCCACCCTCCTCCTCCTCCTCCTCCTCCTCCTCCACATAATCCTGTACCAGGACTACCAGGAATAGTCAATAATAAATAGATATAACGCAACGCATTTAATCATAAACGGTACGGTTCTCACATTCTTGTCAGGGCGCATCTGTGTGTGTGTGTGTGTGTGTGTACCACGTGCACACCCGGCATTGGTTTTCTTTGTGTGTGTGTGTGTGTGTGTGTGTGTGTGTCCTTGCCCTGCAGCCAATGAGGTGAAGCCGTGTTATTTTCCACTTAGATGAATGGCCTGGGTTGTTTTTATGCGTTCTGGTTTCGCTGCTGTTATTACCGACGCTCCACTTTTAGCTCTGGTTTAGTGACCCTAGAAGGCCTCCGTAGTTCCTGCTGCCGATGTGTTTCCAGGGCCAACAGCGGGGGCCAGTTATCTCCTTCACCTCATTCATCTTGGATAACGAGTCCCTCAGACAGGAAGTGGAGCGCTGATGTCACGGGCCTGCTGCTGCTGCTGCTGATGGAGCTCGTTTCTTTTCTTCCTCGCGCCGACGTGACGGGACTTGTCTCGCCCCCGACAGAGCCTCGCAGTCGGGCTGAAAAACGTTCCCTCGCGCTTTTATAAGAACGTCAGCTGACTAGCGCCGTTTGCCAAGGCGTCCTGAATGAAAACGTGTGATTTTTCACCAGTTATTCATCAGCGGATGCGATTCAGAAAAACCTTTACAACCCATTCATTCAGGGAGTGTATCCCTACGCCAAGGCTGCGGAACGACCTCCTGAATCCACCTGAAAATCTAGTCCCGTTTCCTAGCAGGAAGTCAGGCTCTGTTTGCAAACAAACAAACAAAACGCCACCTGATTGGTGGAGGTCAGACTCGCTGATGACACCCTGATCGACTTCACCTGGAGGGCGACGCGGCGAGTATCCCTCCGCCGGTCCTGATCCGGTCATCAGTGCCGTTCTGATAGAACGAAACCCAGTAATTGGAACCAGGTGCGGTGCCGGGGGGTTGCCATGGTGACGTTGTGAAAAGCAGGCCTCGTAAACGCGTTAAAGAGGATGGGGTGTTTTCTTCTGGATCGCCTCAGCATCTGTTGTCAATAAACTAATCAAAAGCATCAGGAGTAGAGCTGCAGGCATTGATTATCCTAATAATCGATTAGTCTGTTGATACTGGGATTATTAAGAGTAACTGAATATGTAAATGAGGTAGGAGGGAGAAGGAAGAGGTTTGTTAAACAGCTGTTTCCCCTTATGGACACCCTGTTTATGTGGAGTAATAAAATAATAACAACAACAACCAATAATAATAATAATAATAATAAAAATAATAATAATAATAATAATAAAATTATTCATTACAAACTTGTTACAGCTGGATTTAAAGAAAATGTCAAAACTGAAATGAAATATGTGTGTGTGTGTGTGTGTGTGTGTGTGTGTGTGTGTGTGTTTCTGTATCTGTGTGTGCGAGACTGACCTCTCTCCCTGGCTCCTCCCCCTCAGGTCGGGCGGGTCAGTGAATTTCTCCATGAATGTACGTCACATTGGTGATGACAGACCACATTCCACTGGACTTGGCTCCGCCCCCCCTCCTGAATGGGGAGGTGCCTCTGATGCCGCACATGGTTAACGGCGACGCAGCGCAGCAGGTAAACACACACACACACACACACACACCTGTTTGATCATGTGACTCGTGGCGTCAGATGTCGTCAACACGGACTTATCTGATTGGTCGATGGGAAGAAATGATCTGAAGGATCCCGGGTGATCAATCGCCTCCAATCCTATCAGTTCAGTGAGCTTCACCTGATTGGTTCTGTCGTCAATGAGCTTCACCTGATTGGTTCTGTCGTTAATGATCCTCAGGTGATTGGTTGTGCCGTCAGTGAACCAAATAAAGGGTTGATTAATATTTAGTTATTGGTTATTATTGATTATTATTATGATTATCAGGTGATTGATTCTGCCATTAGTGAACTGCAGGTAATTGGTTCTGCACTTATCAAGCCTCAGATGATTGGTTCTGCCGTTAATGAGTATCAGGTGCTTCTCACTGGTTGATTATTGACCAATCAGAATAAAGATGCGCCAATGGAGGGTTAAAGCAGCAACGGGGGCTAGGTATCTGGGTTAGGTGTGATTATTATGGGATGCACAGTTTCCAAGAGGACACGGACGTAAACTGGTGACTGGTTGGTCTTTTCCTGTCTGAACTTTTAAACAAGTCGAATGTAAACAGAGGATTAACCCTTTAACGGCGTCCCCTGGATCCTGGGATCAGACCCTCTACCGACACGACCACATGGTCACATGTGGGGGTTTTCTCAGTCCTTGGGTCGCCCTGTACTATGCTGGGGTTCCTATGGCAACAGCAGCCACTGCAGCAGACAGAGCAGGAAGTAAGTGTGTGTATGTATGTGTGTGTGTGTGTGTGTGGAGTAGGTTAGCAGTGAGATGGGAGAGCGTGCGGTCGCTCAAGAGGAAGGCAAGATCACACGACGGCACACCTGTAGACAGGGCAGTGTGTGTCTGAATGAGTGTGTGGGTGTGTGTGTGTTTGTGTGTTTGTGTGTGTGTGTGAGAGAGAGAGATGGAGGGTCACTTATTTCATGTCTACAGCCACGTGTACTCACTCAGCAACGCGTACGCCGACAACATGACGGTGAGTCGCATGAATCCTCGACCTCCCGGCTTTAGCAGCATCCTCTCATCCGTTAGCGAATCGAACGGCTCCGTCTGTGTCGACGCCCGGCGGAGGGACGGACGCTGACGGTGGCTGACGGAGATGTTTGACGCGTGTGTACCTGTGTGTGCAGGTGATCCTGGTGCAGGTGAACCCGGGGGAGACGTTCACCATCCGGGCAGAGGACGGCTCGCTGCAGTGCATCCAGGGTGAGTCCAGCTCAGACGCGTCGCTCGTTAGCATCGAGTCCAGATGTGGACACGTGTGTTACCATGGTAACGCGGAGACCTCCTCTTCCATTTAAATGTGTTTGGGGTTGTGTAAACGTGTCGACGTGCCACCGCGACCAAGTCACATGCAGATGCTGAACCGGATTTAGCATGTTAGCAGGGTGTTAGCACAAGATGGCAGGTTTGCATTCAGGCTATGTCTAGTGTCAGATATAACATCGTCATTTAGCATTTTAGCAGGGAGCTAGCATAAAATAGTTGATTAATGGTCTATTATCAGGGCTATGTTTAGCGTCAGTACACTAACACAGGTATGACATCATCATTTAGCATGTTAGCATGGTGTTAGCACAAGACAGGATTATCATTCTGCTATCAGGCTATGTTTAGTCTCGGTACACCCTCACATTTAGCATGTTAGCAGGGTGCTAGCACAAGCTAGTTGATTAATGTTCTGTTTTCAGGCTATGCTTAGTCTCAGCGCACTGTCACAGGTATGACATCATCATTTAGCATGTTAGCAGGGTGCTAGCACAAAACAGAGGACTAGCATTTTGCTGGCTGGCTATATTTTGTCTCGGTAGGGCTTCACATTTAGGATGTTAGCAGCGCGCTAGCACAAGACGACATGTTAGCATTCGTTAATCTGATCAACCTGCAGAAAATTTTCTTGGGTAGTTAGCTGGAGTTAGCGTCTAGCTAATAACAAGGAGGTTCTGGATAGTAGCCGTGCCTCCTTCAGGATGGTCATGTCTTTGGCTCAGTTCTGGGAGTTCTGTCTTTGATGGAAGCAGGCAGCTGGAATTCCCCCGTCTTGAGTCTCACTTTGATGATGTCATCACCAAGTCGTTTCTCCGCATCTCTGAAAGGCATCTTTGTCTTCCTCTCTCTCTGTCCCTGTGTGTTTCTTGGTGTGGTTTTCTTTTGCTGGAGCGGTTCTGGCCCCCCCCCCACTCTGTTGTGACCACTTCCATCCCATCTCCTTTCTGTTCGCTGCGTAATTCAATTTCTGCCTGAAATCAGCGGATTGGACATGATGGACCTCTGAGGCTCAGATGCACCAGATAGCATCTACAGCCGTGTTTATAGAGGGACTGGCTCATTTGGGGAGGGGGGGGGGTTGGACCAGGTACCGGTTCCCCTGAGATCAGAACCACTACCGATTGTTTGATTCCCAGTTCTCATTTTAACAGTAGGGGGCAGCAAATTGATAGCGTAGACTGTTAGCGGCTAACTCAAACAGGAAGTAAACGTGTGCAGATTGCATCGACGTTCTGAGGTCCAGGAAAATGACATCATCATGCAGAGAGATTGTTGTGGTCATGTGACTTCTCAACTGGACGGCAACGGAATAAGTTGCATTAGCATGCTAGCATGCCAGGCAATCGCTGGTAGGTTTGCGTCCCCTTGAAGGGTAAAGGGTTTGATACCCAAGTCCCGACTGAAGTCGAAGAAAAGATCGGGTATCCCAACGGGATTCCGTGATCCACTGCGAAGTTTTTCCAGACTTTTCCGCATTGATCGGTACCTCCAACTAGCGCTAGCCTCCAAGGAAGAGCGGATTGAACACTCTGGTTGTGTCGTTCTGTCCGAGTCTGAGTCTATTTGAGAACCTCGTCCTCCACGATGGGCGGGGTCCTCTTTGAATGCACGTATTATTAATGTAGGGGCCACACACACACACACACACACACACACACACACACACACACGGCATCCCCTCTGGAGGAGGTCAGCGGGTTTAATGAGAGGTGGGGAGCGTTGAGACGGAGCCTCGGCATGATTACTGAGACGTTTGTCCACGCATGTGAGCTGCCAGTGTGAGATTAGAGCCTCCACTCAGGAACCAGCGGTTATATAAAGTAACCTCTGTTTAGCTGCTGCTGCTACCAGCAGAGCCACGCAGCCTGGCGACGACGGCCTAGCAACCGGAGAACATCTTTTCATGTGAGCCTCTTCTGCTAACCTTCCCCTCCCCCCCACCTCAGTTTTAAACATCATATATGGGGGGGGGGGGTGTCTTTTAGAACAACGTTGACTTCACCGATGAGCTTTTTTACCGTTGTGATGCTAACTAGCGTTAGCTTTGGCGCCACACCGAAGCTAATTCTGGCCAGCGTTAGTCAGCGTTCCATCACTCGATGCTGGTGGGAGGGGTCCCGCCTCCCACCAGTACTCCCAGTCTCACCCTGTTGCTCTCATGTGTATACCCTCCTGCCCCCTCCCCCATCGCCCTTTCTCCGTCCCTCCCCCCACTAAGAGCGTTCTCCCCAGCTTTCCCACACTCACTTCAAAAGCCGGGCGGTGGAGGGTGTGTTCGAGCACCCTGCTCTGGAATGCGTGTGTTTTACGGGCCGTGTTGGTTTACTGTGTTGTTTGCTCTCTGCTGGACTTTTATGAGGGCTGATGAGGCCGGAGGGTGATTAACAGGAAGTGCTCTCCTGCCAGGGAGGATGTGACATCACGGGGCTGCCAGTAGGGTTAACACTTAGCGGGGCTTTTGCTCCTCTGTCGTGTGATTGCTAGCAGCTAGCGGCTGACGTGAAGTTAAAAAAAAAATGTCAGCAGACCGCGGAGGTCCGAGAGCTCCTCCCCTTCCGATCAGACGAGGAGGTCAGTCACCACGGTAACGGAGACGTTAACGAATGATGTCATGTGGTGCGTCGTTTACAAAGAGCCGTTGGACGCTGACGGCGGCGTGATGTGATTGGTTTAAACGACTCCTGGTATGGTAGGACAGCGCTGATGTCATCCATACCTATACAATCGATCGGTATTTATCAATATCTATCAATACCGATCAATCTGGATCAATGTGGAGACCGTATCAGGATGGTGGAGCCACCCTTCTTCCTCAGGGGGTGTTTTCTGTTATCCATCCATCGATCAGAGGGTTTGTCCTGACTGGTGTTGCTGGAGGGGCCGGTGGGAGACTCAGAGTGGGGGTGGTGGGGGTTAGATCTGATGGATGGGGTTCTAGCCCCCCCCCAGGCAGACAGTAAAACTCTAATCATGTGTCTATCTCATCTAAAATCAGTGCTACATAACATAAAACACATATGAAATAAAGTTATTTAGATGTGTAGGTGAAGCTCCGCCTCCTCCAGAGCAAAGAGGTCATGTGACCTGTTAGAATTTAAAAAAAAAATAGATGCAGAATAAACTTTAAAATGCCATCTGGTAATGTTTTGTAGTCCACCAGATGTTAAGAAGAGATAGGAGCTCCTTTCTGGGCTTCCAGTTGGTCCACCTGTGAGTCACATGGTCTGGCGACAGGAAGTGGAGACGTTTAAACTTGATTTCTACGTTTATCAGCAACAGCGGCTCAATTCAGCATTTTTTGCCTCCTTGGTTGTTGTTTTTTTTTTTGTTTTGTTTTTTTCGGGAAGAAGCTGGATCGGACCGTCGCTCCACATGCTGCGTAATGGAATGCGGCCCCTGTGGGCACGGTTTGTGTGCATACCTGTCTCCGTCCACAGTTTTTCCACTGTGCAGACACACACACACACACACACACACACACACAAAAAAAGGACAGAGAGGAAGAGTTTGGACCGACGAGGAGGATGAGGGGTGGTGTCGGCGCTCCGGAGCAGAGTTCTGGTAGTTCTGCTTGCCCATAAACCCGCTGGCCTCTGCCGGTTAGGCGGCGAGGAGGCGGAGCCAGGAGGGAGGAAACACTGGAGTGGAACTAACACGATGGAATGAAGGAAGGTAAATAAAAGGTGGAGGGGGGGGGGGATCAGACGCTGCGTGTCTGGTCGTGTCGGCTGCCGAGCATTCCGGGGCGAGGCCACTTCCTCTACGCCGTGACCTCAGCCACCCCTGCGCCGCTGCTGACTTGGTCTGGTCTACCCAGGCTTGTGTTTGCTGTTGGGACTGGCCCACTGACGAGGAGGTGGGGGTGGGGGTGGGGTGGGGGGGCACACTGTCTGTCTTCACATGGAGGCCTGTGTGGGGAGCAGCTGCGAGGAGAATTTTCCAGAGAAAGAAGAAGAGAGAGAACTTTTCCAGGGATGAAATTCTTGGCTGCCGTGAAACTCCGGGTACAGCTGGAGCGTCTCCCCCCTTTTCCTCCCCCGTTCCCACCTCCCTCACTTTCTCCAAGAATATAAACCTCACCGTGACTCTGGGGGGGGGGGGGTCTCCACATGTTGCTCATGCCTCCTCTGGGCTCTGATTGGTCCAGCTTGTCTTGATCACGTGATGCCGTGTGAACGCACGCGGGTTGTTTACGTCGCGTTTGGACTTCCTGTCTTGCTCTGATTGGACAGAGCGTGTCGTCAGGGGGGAGGGGTCAGGGAGTGTTGGGCGGAGCCGATTGCGGGTGATAATACATATATGTATGCGGCTAATGCTAATGCTACGTCCTATTTGAGGTGTATTTTTGTGTGTTTTTACGTCGCGGGTGGAGAGTGGGCGTCGTCCGATTAAAGGGGAGGAGTCTTAAAGTTTTTTGATTGTTTCAGACGAGTTTCGTCGCATCCAGGAGGAACCAGAAAGTAGAAAATTTGTAAGCACCTTGACCCGACCCCCAACAGGATGGATGGATGACATCACAGACTGGTACCTTAAAAGGGGCGGGGTCACTCAATCGACTTGTGGGAGGGGTCAAAACAGGAAGTGTTCATCTGTCCTGGAGCAGACGCTCTTGAGATGGTTGAATGTGTCGTTCAAACAGGAGTAAACCGGACTCCGACCCCCCCGTACATCCGTCCGTCCATCCGGCGTTGGGTGAGGTGGGGGGGGGAGGGGGTCGGACCCTGTGGGGTCAACGACCCGCCTCGGCGGAGGTCCGCGGTTTTCTGGGATGGAAAGTCGAGTCTGACCTAGATTCCTCTCTTGGTTTCTTCTCCTCTTGCAAACACAATCTGGTGCGATCACCCAGCAGCTATAAGATGCACACACACACACACACACACACACACACACACACACACACACACACACACACACACACACACACACACACACACACACACACACTGTTATAAACACACAAAGAGTGGAATTCGGAGTTGGGGAGGGGGGGAAAGTCCCTGCTAATCTAGGACTTCCAGTGTTGCCTTTCTTTCCACTGACATTCACACGCCTCCTCTCCTCCCTTCCTCCGACACACTTTCTCTGGTCGTCGTGGCGACTGGAGTCGTTGGGCCGTGACTCACGGCAGAGGAATGCCTGCAGAGATAGACGGCCTATCAGAGCGGCTCCTCGGCGGGTCAAGGTCTTGGGAGTGTGTTGCGTCTTGAAGGGAGGAAGAAGTGATGATGATGATGTTTACACACCGACAGCTGTTGCTCGCCCTTCTTCTCTCTCTCTCTTTTCTCTCTTTCACTCCTTCCAGACATGACGAGTTGATTAAGGAAAGAACGAAATGACTCATCAGTGTCTGGATTGTGTATACGTGCATGAAGGTTGTGTGTGTGTGTGTGTGTGATGAATACCACTTAATTGGTTTTGCAATCGATAACGGCTCCGCCCCCGTCACCCCGGTAACCTGCATCCAGCTCTAATAATAAAACACACGTTCGGGGTCCGACCCGGTCCAGGCTGTGGCGCTAACGCTTCATTGTGTGTAGAGCTGTGACTATTATGGGATATCGATATTGGATCAGTAGTTCTAATAATTAGGAGTATCTCTGACGTGTGTCTGATCTGGTGTGTATTTTCCTGCGTGCTGATTGGTCGAGCCAGGCGTGTGGAATCAAATCATTTCGGAGGCGTTTGATTCCTAATAGTTTGCACATGTTTGGAGCTGGGGGGGCCCCTGACGCCGGGGGCCGAGGAGCCGCTGCCGTTTGGCCGGAGTCCATATAGTAAAAAAAAAACCAAACACTCGTGCTCATTGTGTTTAAATGTTACGGATTAGAATAATCTGCAAGTCTGAGAGATGCTGACTCATGTTTGAAAACGCTGACATTTAGGAAAAGTTGATTCAAAGCCCCGCCTCCTCCACAGATCTCTTGATGTGATGACATCACATCACAACGATGACATCATCACGGCGAGCTGATTGTTTCATCTGCTCGCATAGAGTTGCTCTTTGTTCTCTCATCACGCCTCCAGCTGCAAGTTTATGAGTTCATACACACACACACACACACACACAGAACACACACACACACACAGAACACACACACACACAAACACACACACACACTCATCTCATGGTTTACATTCCTCAGTAAATCTGCAGAAGCTCTGATTACAGTGTGTCAGGATCTTATACACACATTGTGTGTAAGGATCTCATTCGTGCATATCAGCAGGGTGTGTGTGTGTGTGTGTGTGTGTGTGTGTGTGTGTGTGTGTGTGTGTGCGTACACACCTTTCCAGGATGTACACACACACACACACACACACACACACCCAGCTTTGCTGCTAATTCAAAGTCCTCTCCCATCATTTCCTCTTTCGCCTCCGTTTCCCATCATGCTTCGCTGCCTGGTCCTGCTCCCTCCCGGAGCTTCCAGTAGCCGTGTCCTCTGACACGGGAGCAGGCGTGATCGGCTGTGGGCGTGTCTCTCAGAGGACAGATAAGGTTACGCCGATGATGCTTACATAATTTCCAGTCAGGGCCGACCCACACAGGAACACAAACACACGTCCTGATTGGCTGCGATGCGAGGAGTCCACTGTGAGTTCTGTTTTCTCAGGAAAGCTGTGTGTGTGTGTGTGTGTCTGGTTTCATATGTGGGTCACAAATGGCCACGCACACACACACACACACACACACACACACACACACACGGCCTGCACTTTATTTAAACTCCAGCTGTGAACAGACGAGGGTTTAGCTTTTATTTGTATTCTTTAATAAAACATAACTGTTTCAATCAATTCTGTCGATCAGTTCCCAGTAGATATTGATCAGATATTGATGATATGGCATCATATAGAAATGTCTTTAAAATGGAGACGCAGGACGGCGGCGCCGTTTGTTTCGCCGTTGGTTCCCGCCATCCGTGAGACCTGACGACAGATTGGACGATAAAGAAAAAACAAACCAACATCTGAGGGTAAAGCAGGACACAGGTGCATGATGGGAATCCTAAAAGCTGCATCGTGTCCTCTGCTGACTTCTACTCGCACGGAAACACAGCTGGACAGAAGCACACGTGTGTGTTTTTGTGAATGAGTCGTGGGAGGAGGCGTGTGCATGTGTGTGTGTGTGTGTGTGTGTGTGTGTGTGTGGGTATAGAACAGGATGTTTATCTCAGACGTGTGTATTTCTTGTGTAAATCGTCATCGCTGCGCCTCATGCAGATGTTTCTACTGAACGCTGAAACTCTTTAAATTCGAGTACACCCCTTGCAGCCCCCTGATTGGCTGAGCCTCATCATGTGACTCCTGGACCATTAAAACCTGCATTTAGAACCTGGATGGTCCCATTATCAGTCAAGAGGAGGTTTCCTTAGAGGATCAATCTGACTCCTGGATCAGTTTCTGATCTCAGGTCAGTCTGGATCTTCATTATCTGTCGGGGGAGGGGGTCCAGACATTCTGGATCAGCTGATCCAGAACTGAACCTGGATCCAGATCGCCCCTCAGGCAGGATGTGATCAGCAGGAGCTGGAGCTCCTGCAAGGATGAGACACAGGAAGTAGTGAGTCGGTGATGTCATCACAGCGGGGCTCAGAGACCACACCCACTGGATAGATGCTCTGGAACGCTCATTTACTTGAAAGTGTGTGTGTGTGTGTGTGTTTGTGTGTGTGTGTGTGTGTGTGTGTGTGTGTGTGTGTGTGTGTGTGTGTGTGTGTGTGTGTGTGTGTGTGTGTGTGTGTGTGTAGGCAAGCGGGACAAAGAGGGTCTTGTATTTTGAAGAGGGGTTGGGTCTGTTGGGTCCGGTCCTGGGGGCCGGGATGGGGATCTGTGTGTGTGTGTGTGTGTGTGTGTGTGTGTGTGTGTGTGAGTGTGTGCGTGCCAAGGAATGCTGCTGTTTGCTGAGTGAAGAGCGCCGACTGTCCAAACACGTCTGTTTGTCAGGCAAGTGTGTGTAGGTGTATTTACTGTCCCGTTACCTGTTTGTTTATCTGATGGGAGGGGGTGAGGAGTTGGTGGGGGGGGGGGGCGTTCATGGAAACCAGTCTACATATGGGAATGCTCATTTTTTTCCCAGCATGCCATTCTTTACCGGGTTCCGGATCAGCTGTGTGGGTTCTAAAAACGCAGCGAGAGGAATAAAGTTGTGTGTTTTTGAATGTCAGGACTTAAAGGGCCGGTACACCTGAGTAACCTGGTTCCTCTGTCGGATGCTGACGGGTGTCGGCTCGGATGCGTCGGTTCCTCTGTGTGATTTATTCTGCTCCCAGATGCCCCAGCGGCGCCTCAATGACTTAACCAGCCGTAGACCTCCACCACAGAGGAAGAGCCGGGGGTGTGTGTGTGTGTGTGTGTGTGTGTGTGTGTGTGTGTGTGTGTGTGTGTGTGTGTGTGTGTGTGTTGCGGGGGTGGAAAAGTCAACATCATGTTCAGTCTGTTCAGGCCATCAGACAGTCTTCCTCAGAGATTCTCATCTTCATCATCAACTTTTTATGTCTCGTCTCCACCCCCCCACCCCCACCCCCAACCCCCGTGTGACACACACACACACACACACACACACACACACACGTTTTAAACCGTCCTCCTCTCTTCCAGGACCTGCTGAGGTTCCCATGATGTCCCCAAACGGGTCCATCCCCCCCATCCACGTCCCCCCAGGATACATCTCACAGGTGAGTGTTTAGGGGTGATCACCCCACCCCCCCATACCTGGAAACCTATTCTAGATCCACCGACACGATTTGATCACATGACCAGCCATCAATAACACTGCAGGGTCAAAGGAGGTGGGGGGTGGTGGTGCCAAAGGTCAGCAGAGCAGCGGGCTGGCTAAACGTAGCGTTACAGTTACATGTGGGGCCGTGGAAGGCAGGCAGGTTATGGGCTCGTCCTGTGGGTGGGGGTGGGGGGTGGGGGGGCACGGTTATACAAACAGTGTGTGCTGAGTGGACGGTGGAGAAAGGATCTGTATTGACAAGAGGAATGATTCTGTGTGTGTGTGTTCTTGTTTTCCTGTCAACATTCTGGTTTTCTCATCAGCTGGAAAGGGGGGGGGGGCCGAAAGGGGGGCGGGACCAGTGTCCTCCTCTTCCTCCTCCTCTTCTTCCTCCTCCTCTGATCAGTAAAGTGTACCCCTCATTGTGTTTTCTTTCAGTCTTTCTCTCGGTGTGTGAAGTTTGGGGGGGGTTCACTTGGCCTGTGTGTGGTGTTTTGTGTGTGTGTGTGTGTGTATGTGTGTGTGTGTGTGTGTGTGTGTGTGTGTGTGTGTGTGTGTGTGTGTGTGTGTATGGGGGTGGTGTCGGGAACCAGATGATTTCTCCTCTCTATTTGCTCTCTGCCAAGAATGCAGGCCTGTGTGAATAGTTGGTTGGTGTGTGTGTGTGTGTGTGTGTGTGTGTGTGTGTGTGTGTGTGTGTGTGTGTGTGTGTGTCTGCTCCCCATCTATGTTAATCCGAGGTCAGTTGTACCATGTGATGACAACCCTACAGCTCCTGGAGGCCTCCTCCGTCTCCGTTGCCATGACAACCGTTTCCCCAAATACGGACATGTGTGTGTTCTGCGTTCACGCCGTCCACCTGGTGTGTGTGTGTGTGTGTGTGTGTGTGTGTGTGACTCCTGTCCGGTTCTCTTCCAGGTGCTGGAGGACACCACGGGGGTCCGCCGGGTGGTGGTGACCCCCCAGTCTCCGGAGTGCTACCCCCCCTCCTACTCTCCGGCTCTCTCCCCCACACACCACCTGCCCCCCTATTTGGCCCACCCCCACTTCATCCCCAACTCTCACTCTTTCTACCCTCCTGTCAATCCTGGGGAGCTGCCCCCCCACCAGTATTACCAGCACCACCTCCCCCCCATGTACGGCGATCCAGGTAGGGACTCAATCGGCTCCGGCGGTGACATCATGCTTGGCCCCGCCCTGCCGCAGTCTGACATCATCTCTGCTGTCCTCCAGAGATCATCCCGGTTTATGGGATGTCCAACTACATCAGCAGGGAGGAGACGTACAAACCACAGCCCAAGAAGGTGAAGGAGCAGCGGCAGCTGGAGCGACAGAACCGGATCAACTCGCCCCCCTCCACCCTCTACAAGAGCAGCCTGGGACCACACAACGGCTACAGGTGACCTCACACACCTGCAGCGTGACATCACTTCCTGATAGGGGGGAAAGACGCCCAACAGCCACCGTTTCTGTTCAGGCATATTGTGGGGGGGGGAAAAACGGTCATTATTAGCAGCCAGCAGGGGGCAGCGGTGTGCTGTAGTAGCAGCTAGTCTGGATCACCACAGAAGAAGAAGAAACCCGCCCACTTCCTGTTTGTAATGATGTATTTCCTGTAAACATTACACAGGTTATGTCGGTTTCATCCGCATAAACGCTAAATATTGGTTTTAGCTACTCATTAGCATGTTGCTAAGGAAGTTTAGAAGAAGTCAGGAACTGGTTGTGTTTCCAAGCTAAAATTAGCTACAGAACCGGCTGCAGACGTGCTAACACTAGCTACAAAAATGGTTGCAGACGTGCTAACATTAGCTACAGAACTGGCTGCAGACGAGCTAACATTAGCTACAGAACCAACTGCAGATGCGCGCACATTAGCTACAGAACTGTCAACATGCTAACATTAGCTACATAGCTGGCTGCAGATGTGCTAACATGAACTATAGAGCCAGCAGGAGACGCGCTAACATTAGCTACATAATTGGCTGCAGACATGCTAACATTAGCTGCGGAGCTGGCTGCAGATGTGCTAGCGTTAGCGACAGACCTGGCAAGAGATTTGCTAACATTAGCTGCGGTTTAACGTTCGCTAAGCGGTTCTGGTTTCTCTCTAAACATCGGGTTCGGATCTGTTCTAAACGTGTTTGAGTCGACGCTGCTTCTGATTGGACGACGCTGATCACGACTCAGCCGATCTCGGTTACTCGTCAGCGAAACCTAAAATGATTCAAAACTTCACTTTTTTTTTTTTTTTGTTTGTTTCTTCCTGTTGTTGACGTGAAACCTTTTACTTCCTGTCTGATGCAGCAACAAATCACACGTTCCATCGCTGGGGTCAGTGGGGTCAGTGGGCGGAGTCAGCAGCCCGGGAGGGAAGAAGCCGGAGCGGCGCCTCCGCAGCAGCCCACGAAACAGCGAGCCGGAGACGCACACACAAGGTAGGACGCAGACGGCGGCGGTGGCAGTTGGGGGGTGGGGGGGTGGGGTTAAGGGAATCATCAGCATCAGACCGCCATCGCTACCATAAAGCACGCCTCTAGTTCCTCCCTCGTTGTCTGACCCGAAATAAAGAATGAATGCGTGCACAGAAGGGATCCGGGCGGGGGGGTGAGGAGGCGAAGTGGGGGTGGGGGGGGTACCGCATAGCTGAACCCGTCCCCGAGCGCTATCAGTTTACGCCGCTACAATAACGGCCTTGTTGGTGAAGGCTGAGCCACAGGGGAGGGGATGGGTGAGACAGGGGTGGGGGGTATGGGGGGGGGTCACATACCTGTAGAGTCCTGCTGGGGATGAAGGAAGCCTTTGAGATGTGCAGAGACACGACGGCGGGTTTTAACCACACGCCAGACGCCCCCGTCGGGGCCCTTCAAAGTAAAAGTCGCTGTAAAACTCTAGTCTGGGGGGGGGGGGGGGGTTCTGTGTTAAAAGTCATAATTAAATTTTATCTTTATAATGATCCATAAATACACTACAAGGAGAAATCTGATTGGAGGTATAATCGGCCAATCAGCATCAGCGATGTGTGCCTGGGTCTGAAAAATGCCGACTCAGAAAACTGCTGACCTCATCAGCTCACATTGTTACTCGGGGCTGATGAGTCATTGGTTGGAGGTTCAGTTGCCCCTCCCTGGACAGGAAGTGCCTGTCTGTTAGCTTCCAGATTAGCATCAGCACAGATTTTACATCATGGATGTGGAGTAAAAACTGATTTTTGGACAATTTACCAGCTCCCCCTCTAATCTAATGATGACGTCGCCGCGCTAATGATGATGTCACCACTCTAATGATGATGTCACCACAGTAACAATCATATAATCTACTCTGATATTTGGTTTTCCACGCACAGAGAAAAGTATTCCGAATGAAGGTATTATTTATGATTGTTATGTGTTAAACCACTGACACCCCCCCCCCCAACACACACACACACACACACACACACACACACACACACACACACACACACACACACACACACACACACGCAGCAGCTGACTTGGCGAGCTGGCGTCCGTTCCCCCAACTAGATCCTCCTCTACAGGCTGTTTTCCTGGGACCTGAGTGGAACCAGATGTTAGCCGGGTCCCGTCTGCACCTCCATCCTGGCTCCGCTCCACCGCCACGGATCCCCAGATGCCCCACCCCCCACCCCCCAGCTCAGCCATCTTTGGTCTGACGTCACAAGGTGGATTCAGGGGAAACCAGATGTTTGCGCCTTGTTTTTGGCCGTGCTGAATGAGAAGCAGGAGGTCTGACGTGGACTGGTGGAAACTCGCCCCTGGAGGGGTGATATGACTCTAGTTAAAGCGTCCGGGAGGGTTCCTGAAAAACAGTCCAACCCCCAGCCGCCAGGAAAATAGAGGAGAAAAACCCGCCTGTGGTTGTCGATTCTGTTTCCAGAAGAAAAGGAGAAGAATGTTGACCAGTTTCTGTCCGTGTGAGGAAAGATGGTGTTATTGAGAGAAGGCTCCGAGCTCAGCAGGACCTCAAAGAAAACTGAAGGTCATGTTGAGATGATGGCGGTTTCAGATCTTGTTGGCCTGATGGGGCAGTTTAGTGGTCCCCCTGCACCTCCTGGTTTTCCTGCAGCTTCTGGTTTTCCTGCATCTTCTGTTCTTCCTACGTGAATGTGACAGGGACGTCTCTAGAGGGCGCTGTAGTCCAGCGTTGAAGGCCTTCTTCAGACCACCGGTGGTTACATCAGCTCTGATAGAACTCAAACGCTCCATTTGGACTGAACTCACTTCAACCTTTCCTGATTGGACTGTTTTCATGGTGTCGCCATGGCGATAATCTGACACAGACTTCATCCCTTCACCGTAAACCCAAATACGGCCATGTTGGTTGGGACGACGGAGGGAAAGAAGAAGGTGCTGTTAGAATAAAAACGCGGTCAAACGAGGTCAAGTGATGTGGAGGAAGTGGACGGAGAACCAGGCACGTCGTGTTTCCTACTGGCATTGGAAGCTTCTGACCAATCACAGGAGGAGCAGCAGCCTGAGTGAAGTTTATGGGCTGAGCGGAGTCAGATGGGGTCAGGGTTCTCAGAAAACCATTCCCCATAATCCCTTGCAGCCTGGAGGCTTGGCAGCACGTCCGCTTGCATAAACATACATTGCGACTCCAGGAAATGTTTTGCGCCTTTGGCTGGTGACATTCTCCAGCGTCTCCTGCAGGGGGCGCCGTAGTGGGGCAGGATCTGTGGAACGTCTCCGCTAGACAAGCTTTAAACTTTCATCTCTTCACAATAAAACTACATCTCAGTTTTCCGGTCTGTCCCAGACTCTCTGATCCCCTTAGAACCCATCAGGGCCCTCGGCTCCAGACTCAAGCCTTCGCCACGGCGACCACAGCGTCAGACCGCCCGCCTCCGCAGCTGCCGAGCAGATGGACCATCTGTCTGCAGACGGCGATCTCCTCCCTCCTTGCAGCGCCGCGTCTCCCTCGCTTTGTTCCCATGATTAGAGGATTTGAAGACGGGATCCTGCGTCCGTCTGGTCCTGCAGGATGACAGAAGGGAGGGGCTTGTCTCCAACACGATGCAGACGTCTGCGGCTGCGGCTGCTGGAACGCAGATCCGGATGAGCAACGTGCATTAGGGTGGTTGAGGAAGTAGATCGCCAAAATAAGCCTAATTTAACTTGTTCGGGTCAGGATTGCTCCGCCTCCTCATCCATAAGAACACTGCTGGCGTGATGAGGTCATCATCTTTCCACCGCCGAATCATCACTCGTCATCTGTTGATCTTCTTTTCATTTCCTCGTGTTTGGCTTTCTGATCTCCTCGCCTGTCCTCTCCTTTTCCTGCTGGCTGCAGCGTTCACCTCGCTCCGTCTGGCAGACAGGATGTGAGGTCAGAGCAGAACAGGAAGTGGGGCCATGTGAGGACAGAGGCGTGTGTTCATGATGAATATTAATGTGAAAAGCAGCTGGACTAAACATTTTATTAAATCAATTATTAAGGTATACAGTCTGCCCTCCCGCATTCGTGCATCTACACTCGCGACTTCACCTCATCGCAGATTTTTGGTAGGCAGTCATGTGATACCATGCGCGCATTCTATTGGCTGACGGCATCCGGAAATGCGCTACGTTCCGTGATTCTCGGACTCACATGACACACAAAAGTGCTTTGAACAGTCGATAAGAGTGTGGGAAAAGGTAATACAGATAGAAGGTGGTTTAATATCAGTGTGGGGGAGGGGATCATAAACATTTAAATTACTGTAAATAATAAGATAAATACATCGTCGGTATATCGCGGAATTCATTATTTGCATGTGGTTCCTGGAACGCATTAACCTCTAGCAACGAGGGCGCACTGTAAATATAGTACACACACACACACACACACACACTCATACACTGATTCTTACATTTACGGTTTCAGAGGCCGCCTGACCTAAAGCTGTCCTCCTGAGGACCAATGGTGGACGTGTCGTTTTATCTCTCTTCCAAATTTCATTTCCAAATCAAATATTTGTCAGAAATCAAAGTCCCACTAAGTCAACACTCATCAGGTGAACCTCTGATGTCATCCTGGAACTCCACATCCTATTAGCTGTGTTAGTCATGTTAGCTGCAACGGATGTGTTGCTATAGGGGTGTGTGTGTTAATCCAAGAAGAAAAAGTCATTCAGTCTTGTCCAAGTAAAAGACGGCTACACACACACACACACACAGTAACCCGACACACTGAGGTCAAGTTGAGGTTGTGCTTCCATGACATCACTGTTGCCATGACTCATAACCCCCCTGCGCCCCCCCAGGCGCAGTCAGGACATCTCCTCCTCCTCCAAACCTTTCAGACGGCTGAAACCCCTCTTGATGGAGGAGCTGGTCCTCCTACATGAGTCACCAGGAGAGACCAGCACCTCCATCAAGGACCAGACCGTCTGGAGGAGCTAGATTGATAAAACAGTCACCAAACATGTCAGGAGGCAGTTCTGATCTGGCATCAGTTGGAAACTCTTTCTATTTTTTTATCCTGATGACTGAAGATTATATTGTGAAAGTATAAAAACATTCTAGAAGCAACAAGCAGAACTTTTGCCAGCCTGTGACCATGGTAACGGGGATGTCGCCTATAAATCATAGAACATTAGAACCTGAGAGTGTTTTATGGTACAATCGTTTCACCTCTGAAGGGTTAAATTTCTTCTGTTGTTTATTTTTTTGTTTTTAATTTTCTCGTTTGTCTCCTCAGATCACGATTCAGAGGCCAAGCGTGTTCAGGACATGTTGTCAGCAATCGACAAACCACAGGTCAGCATGCAGCCCCCCCTTGTTGTTATCATTCATATTAGTGATGCATTCATTGACTCATAGAGGAGCTGTGCTCTTGGTGGCCACTAGATGGCAGCATCTGCTCGTCGTCTCCAGCCTTCACTAGTCAACATCTGTCCTCCCCGAAGGAAACCAATCAGTGGATGAGAGAAATTAAGATGGGTTGTTGTGCAACGTCCAGAATCTGTAGCAGGAGGAGGTTATTAAACAGCCTCATTAATTAATTCATCAGTAACCTCTCACCGTGGTCTCCCTAAACGCACCTTTAGAGGCTCGTTCTGCCTCGCTTATTATTTCTCCTGGTGAGAGATAAACGACACAGAGCTGCAGCCCGCAGCTAATCGATCAGGAATCTATAATTAATCAGAACATCTCTGTTTACTCTGCTGGCGTTTCAAAGCCAGGAGCCACTTTTAAATTAACTTTTAGGTTTTCTCCACAAGTATAAAATGTGTACGTTTACGTTACCAGCATCTAACATGCAGTCGAACCTCAAGATACGAGCTGCTAGACATATTTTTCGAGATCCGAGCATCACTCTGTCTATATCTCTGTTCAACTTAGGAGCAGAATCCGACATACGAGTCGTGCTTCGGTTGGCGGATGGATACAACATCAGCTGAGATCGGATCTCGTTCTCGTGTGTTGTTGTGACTTCTGCGCTTCTTTTCATTCTTTATCATTGTTTATGTAACTTATTTATAATTAATTATGCATATCTGAAATATGTATGTCTATAGGTTGATAATAAACATTTTTTTTCATAATTTAGAGGGTTTGGGGCTTTTTTTTTTGACAATACTGGAATGGATTAAAATGATTTTAGTTGTTTTAAATGTCGTTTGACTGACAATCTCAGTCATGGAACGTATTAAACTCATTTCTCGAGGTTCTACACTATCTGTTAACGTGTCCAAAACAGAGTTCATGATCAGGTTTTGAGCGTGTTATATATTTAATGTGTCCTCAGGTGTCAAACGTTCAGGCGAGGGCGGCCCGACTGTCCTGGGCCCCCCCGGCGGGGCTGGTGAACCGGCACAGTAATGGCGTACCGGTGTCCTGCTCCTTCGAGGTGTCTCTATCAGATAAGGGCCGCGACGGAAAGTATCGCCCCATATACAGGTGAGATGCGAGCCCGAGGTGGGAGTACGGGGGTGTCTGCTACACACCTGTGGCGTGACTGGGGGCGTGTTTTGTGTTTCAGCGGTGAGGAGTTGGAGTATCATCTGAAAGACCTGCGGCCGGCAACGGACTACCACGTACGGTACGGACCCGTTTCGCGTTTTGCACATTAGCGGTTAGCATTTTGCAGATGAATCATCCAGTCGTGTGTCTCCAGGGTGTCGGCGCTGTACAACTCGGTCCGAGGCTCGTGTTCAGAGGCCGGATTCTTCACCACACACTGCAGCGTCCCAGACGTCCCCCTCTCCCCAAAACTCACCCATCGCACCAAGAGCGCCCTCACCTTACAGTGGAAGGTACTGCATGTTTGACACTGACGTGTTTTTCCATTAGCTTCTATTAGTTGTGGCGTCACAAATATGTGTTGTTGTTGTTTGCAGCCGCCGGGAGACAACGGATCCAAAATCACAAACTACCTGCTCGAGTGGGACGAGGTACGTCTGTCATGCTAACACGTTAAGAAGAACTGATGCTAACAAGCAGCAATGCATGACGCATAAAACCTGATAGCAGAATTCTAGCCTGTTGTCTTGTCCTAGCACTCTGCTAACATTGCTAAAGTCAATTTTAGCATCAGTATCTACCTGAATATTGACAATCCTGGTTCTGATTGGTTCGTGGTTGTGGACCTGTTTTCGTATCACTGATGTAAACTATGTTCTCACCCCCCTCCTCCCCCCCACATTCTGTGTTTCTGTTGTTCCTCCCCAGGGGAAAAAGAACAGTGTTTTCAGAGAATGTTACTTCGGCAGCCAGAGACACTGTAAGCTCACGCGGCTGTATCCCGCCTGCGGCTACACCTTCAGAGTGGCGGCACACAACGACATCGGCACCAGGTAGCGCTGACTTTGTGATTAGCAGCTAGTAATGGTTAGCAGCTAGACCCTAACTCAAGGAAGTAGTAAACAGGCAAACAGCCTGATGTCCAAGGGGTCTTTCCCCTCCAACCAGTCGAACTGATTAAACGCCATGGTAACAGAGATGCTTACCTCCGTGTGGTTAACCCCTTCACTCCTTCCTGATTGGTGATCGAGGGTCCCGTTTCGTGTGTTTCCTGCAGCGGCTTCAGCACAGAGGTGGTGTTCTACACCATGGGCACCCTGCCGGCTTTGCCTCTGGCGCCACGCCTGGTCAGGGCCGGTGTATCCTGGGTAACCCTGGAGTGGGGGCGTCCAGAGGGCAATCTGAGCGAGGAGCAGCTCAAATACACGCTGGAGATCCAGGAGGACAACAGCGTAAGTCTCCCCCCCCCGCCCCCTCTGCCGCCATGGCTCCGCCCATTCCAAACAGCTTCGGTTTACTTCCTGTTGCGCGACTGAGCGACATGTTGGCGTAAAAAAAAGCTCATCACGCAAAATATTTTTGCAGACGCACACCACATGTTGATGATTCCCCCTTACTTGACGTAGATGTCACACTTTATAGCGTCCGTATGCTAAGACATGAAGCCTGACGCTAACAAACAATGCCGGTTTTTTGCTCCACAGGGAACAGACTTTCATCCAAAGTACACTGGAGAAAACTTGACCTGTACTGTACAAGGCCTGAAGAGGAGCACGCAGTATAAATTCAGGGTGAGTCCGCTCGGCTTCGGACGCTCCCGGCGCCGCAATAAGCTTTAAACGCTGAAGCTACGAAGACGTTTTCAAAGTTAGCTCACATTTTCATAGACATTTGATAATGTTTTCGCAGAGAAATATAACATTGATAGCTGATATTAGGTGAGAGGTTTTTAAGCAAGTTGTTGATGGACATTAATGCTTGATAGATGGAAGAGAAAGATGCTTGTTGCTTATCAGGAAAATTGTTTGATTCTTCAATTTCATAATGATATAAATGGAAAGCCATCAGCTTTTTTTTTAGCATTAGCTTTACGCTAAAGCTCAATGGGTAGATTTAAAAATGTCAGCTACCAATCAGAAGTGTTCAATAAAGCTAAATAATCACAAAAGGCCTTTTCAAGCCTTGTTACATAAACTTCTTCTTCTTTTACTTCAAATCAAATCTAGGGCAGATGTTCTTTCCCGTAATTGTCTAGAACGTTTCCATGGATACCAACACATTCAGCTATCTTTGACCCGCTATTACGACATCCATCAATCCTCGAAGGAAGGTGCCATTTTTACTAGTTGAGAGAAGCGACTGCAATTTAAGCAGTAGTAACACAAAAGCAATCCGCTAGCCATTTAGCCGTTAGCGGCGGGCGCCCAGCTGCTCGGGGGAGGGGGTGGTGGGGCGCGGCGCTGTGATAGGTGCTCGTAATGAGACGACACATAATGTACCTGCGGCGATTGTTTGCTCGGCGTGTGTGCAGTCATTTTTACCTTACATGTACTCACAGACACACACACACACACACACACACACACACACACACACACACACACACACACACACACACGTCCATGAACTGAGTCACACCATCAGACGTTCACCTCCGTGTCCCCTGCTAATGGAGGAGCGGGAGAAACCGAAGCTGAGGGGAGGGAAACGGGGGGTGGGGGGTGGGGTAATGGCTCCCATCAGGCTCTTCCTGATGGATTTCTCCGTAACGCTCGCCGAGCCCCCCCACTTTTTTTTTTTTTCGTCTTCTCTGCATTTCCTGTCACTCTTTAACCGTTCACCTCTCCTCACCCCCCCCCCTTTTCCTGTAGCTCATAGCATCAAACATGGAGGGGAAGAGCAGTCCCAGCGAGGTGTTGGTGTGCACCACCAATCCAGACAAACCGGGCCCTCCGTCGACACCCTCTGTTGCCGCGGCAACGCCCTACGGATTTACAGTCACGTGGGGTAAATACACCAACATGATCGACCTTTTGTCGCCTCGTTTACTTTACTTTTATAAAGACGAGGCTCTCATTGGTCCCGAAGTGACCCCCCCCCCCGCCTAAAGGTCGTGGAAATGATTGACTGCCCCCCACCCTCATTTGTCACCTCTTCACCAAGCCCCTAAAGCCTGTTGTTGGTGTGATGGAGGTGTGTGTGTGTGAGATATGATTTAATCTCAGACTGATCTTGTGTTCCTCAGATCCCCCCCAGGACAACGGGGGCTCAGAGGCCCTCACCTACCTGCTGGAGATCTCTGAAGGAAGCTCTGAATGTACGTCCCTCTGATTGGTCCATTCATGTCTGACCTTCTGCTAATAGAGACCATAATGTCATGAATATATTTAACCTGGTACCTAAACTACACCTGGTACTACACTACACCTGGTACCTAAACTACACCTGGTACTGAACTACACCTGGTACTACACTACACCTGTTACCTAAACTACACCTGGTACCTAAACTACACCTGGTACTGAACTACACCTGGTACTAAACTACATCTGGTACTAAACTACACCTGGTACTAAACTACACCTGGTACCTAAAGTACACCTGGTACCTAAAGTACACCTGGTACTTAAACTACACCTGGCACTAAAGTACACCTGGTACCTAAAGTACACCTGGTACCTTAAGTACACCTGGTACTTAAACTGCACCTGGTACTAAACTACATCTGGTACTAAACTACATCTGGTACTAAACTACACCTGGTACCTAAACTACACCTGGTACCTAAACTACACCTGGTACCTAAAGTACACCTGGTACTAAACTACACCTGGTACCTAAACTACATCTGGTACTAAACTACACCTGGTACCTAAAGTACACCTGGTACTAAACTACACCTGGTACCTAAACTACATCTGGTACTAAACTACACCTGGTACCTAAACTACACCTGGTACCTAAAGTACACCTGGTACTAAACTACACCTGGTACCTAAACTACACCTGGTACTAAACTACAGCTGGTACCTAAAGTACACCTGGTAACTAAACTACACCTGGTACCTAAAGTACACCTGGTACTAAACTACACCTGGTACTACACCGGTTCTGTGAAACCAGTCTGGACGTGTTTCTGCGTATTTTTCGAACACTAAACGATTCCGTGTTCCTTTCTGAGCTGAAGTGTAAATAAATCCCACCTTTTCAGAACCCGAGTACTGCTTCAGAACCAAGTGGTTACAATCAGGTCATCAGATGAGTGACCTGACGCGGGTGTGAGGAGGGTTAGGGGGGGGGGGGGGCTGTCTAACTCTGGTGTGTGTGTGTGTGTGTGTGTGTGTGTGTGTGTGTGTGTGTGTGTCGTTATGTCATCCTGTTTACCGTCCTTATGGTGTGTTTGCAGCGAGTCAGTGGGAGGTAGCGTACAGCGGTGCAGCAACAGAATGTGTGTGTGAGCGCCTGACACCTGGAACCTTCTACCGCCTACGTGTGTGTAGCATCACCACCGGAGGACACAGCCCGGTAAAACACACACACACACACACACACACACACACATACACACACACACACACACACACATACATACAATCACACCAGTGCTTCAGTCATCATCAAACTGATTTGTAAACGAAGCTCTAATTTCCTGCATTTATCTGTTCCCTTGAAGTGCACAGTTAGCGTTCCGGTCCGCACATTAAGTGTACCACCGGGCCCCTGCCAACCGCCGAGGATTGTGGGTAAAGCCAAACACAAGGAGGTGCAGTTAGAATGGGGTGAGTGCAAATTTAGTGAGAGTTCCTGTTTGAGTAGCGACCAATTTTTCACACAAAACTAGAACCAAAAACTTTTAAATTTCAATTTTAAAAAACTTTATTCAATTGAAATTGTCGCGGGAAAAATATGTTGCGTCATTGTTTGTGCGAGCTCTCATTACGTGTTTCCTCTCTAGACCCTCCCGTGTCCGAGGGAGTGTGTGAGGAGTGTGTGTTCAGCCTGGAAATGAGCGAGGGTGACGGCGCGCCAGCAGAGGTCTACCATGGCTCAGAGCTGCAGTGCACCGTGGGTAGTCTGCTGCCCGGCGCCACGTACGTCTTCAGACTGCGGGCTGCCAACGAGGCCGGGGTGAGACATGCAAACAAACAGCAGGATAGACAGACAGACGAGGCGGGCAAACGGGTCGTTCACCGGGGGTAGACGTCTGCTTCCCAGCAGGCTTCAAACGCATCACAAGAAACTGCGATCTGTTTCCTGATTGGCTCGTGTGGTGACGCACAAACAAGGAAGAAATAATTGGCTAGATTTTAGCGCCTGCTGAGCGGGGAAGCTAACGTTTGATTGGTCGGATCCGCCACACGCGGCGTTGCTAACGGCGCCTTCATCCGCCTGTTTTTCCAGTTCGGAGCGTTCTCCGAGCCGACGGAAGTGACGACTGCAGCGGGTCCTCCCGGCCAGTGCGGGGCGCCGCTCATCACCATCACCAGTAACACCTGTGTAACGCTCAGCTGGGAGGTGAGACGCTCCTGCACCTGTCAGAGAAAAATACATTTAAATCCAGCGATTTGATTGGCTCCCTAAACTCAGTGTGTGTGTGTGTGTGTGTGTCAGAGTCCTGAGGGGTCGGGGTCGGATGTCTCGGAGTACCGTCTGGAGTGGGCGAGGGAGGACGAGCCCATGGAGCTCATCTACTGCGGGTCGGAAACCCAGTGCGATCTGTCGGAGCTGACGGCCGCCACCAGCTACTGCTGCAGGCTACAGGTGACGCGCGACGCGTGCTAAACGGGGGGGGGGGCGCTGTTAGCGTGTTAGCACGCTGTCAAACGCAAGTTTCCTGTTTGCTGTTTCCTGTTAGAAGTATCCTCTTTTGTGTTTCCTGGTCAACATTTGCTCTTTGTTGTTTCCTGATTTTTCCTTTTCTGCCATCTTTATCATCGATATGATCTGTGTCTTTGTTTTTTCTTAACTCTTCTCCATCATTGTTCTTTATCTTCCTCCTTTTATGCATCTTCATGAACAACTTCCTCTTTGTCTTCTTCTTTTTCTACTTTGCTTTTGTCTAACTGAGAACGTCCTGGTTGTCTTGTGTCCCTCTCAGGCCGTGAATCAGGCGGGTGGCGGTCCTTACAGCGAGCAGGTGATTTTCCGGACCCCGGCGACGAACCCGGACCCGGTCTCCTCCCTCGCCCTCCTGGACCTCCCTGCCTCCTCGGAGTCGGTTCACTCCCCGTCGAACTGCCTCCTCCTGAAGTGGGACGAGCCAAACAGCAACGGGGCGGAGATCACGTCCTACGTCATCACCCTGGACGACCAGAGCATCACCGTGGAGTCAGGGACGAGTCACCTGGTCACCGACCTACAGCCAGACAGTGAATACAGGTCAGTGCCCCCCCCCTGGGGTGGGTCATACATCAAACCCGGGGCGTCAGAGGGATGCTGGGGCTCCGTGATGCTTTGCGTGAACCTTTGTTATTTGGCAGTTATGCAACAGAACATGAGAACATCATCATTCGGGGAAAATATCAAAGCTGTTAATGGACATGATCCAGACCAGGACTGTGGAGGTCTGAGATGTTATTTCAGCTCATTTTCCCTTCATTACCGTCATCATATCTGGACTGGATGTTTGCCTCAGACCTGCAGTAAACAACTGATCTGAATCACCAGACAGACAGTGTTACCTGTTTTCACGTGTGTGTGTGTGTGTGTGCGTGTGTGTGCGTGTGTGTGTGTGTATGGTAACTTCTCTGAATTGAGGGAGGGGCTGTGGGGGGGTGGGGGCGGCTGAGTGATCACACATCATTGTTTTCCCTCTCAAGTTGTTTGTGTCCCAATGTCACTCCGCTCTCTTACATAATGGCAGCCAACTGTGTGTGTGTGTGTTGGTGTGTGTGTGTGTGTGTGTGTGCATCATTGACAGTATGCTGGTTGTTATTTCCAGTAGCTGGGTACTTCAGATCAGATTATTGATGTTTTATTCGGCCGTGTTGTTGTGAGGAGGTCTGTGTTTTCCTGCACATCGCCGTTAGCAGGTTAGCTTTAGCGTAAGAATTTTAATATATCCACGTCTTCATTTACACCTAAACTACTGGAATATAGATTTAAGTCATTCATTTATGAACAACGGCGATAGGAAGGAAAGAGCAGGTCAAGAGCGACTCTTTATTCTAGGGAAGAAACGCTGCCTTTAACAGGAAGAACCCTGGGCCAGAACCGAAACTCAAGGCCGGAGCCTCTGCTCTGACCGATGGGATATGAACACAAACATGTGCAGCCACAACAACAATAACATCGCTGGTGATGTCAGTGGGTGTCAGCTATCATCCCAGCAGATCGTCGCCATGGCAACTTGCAGGATGATGAAGCACAAGGACTCAGAGGAAGAAGTCCAGTTGGGGAAATGAACTAAATAGACATATGTACAGAAGAAGATTGCATTATGGGAAGTCCCCCAGCAGTCTGAGCCAATAGAAGCATAGCTAAGGACTAGCCTAAGCTAGCTTTATTGGTAAGCTCTGTCTAGAGGAGTGATTTTAGTTTAGCATGTAAGCGTGTTCAGCAACATGTGGTACTCAGACTACATCTGGTACTTAATCTGGTGATTCTTTAGAAAATAACCAGTAAGAATCTCCAGGAACTTCTTCAACTTTCTGGATCCCAGTGTTTGATCGGAGGTCTGGTTTTCCAGGAAAGACTTGAAGCGTTCTGGTCCAGGGGTTTTAGGTGCGGCGGTTCTGCAGCTAAATGTCAGGAAGGTCAATCAGCGTCTGATTCGCTGTCGGCGGAACGAAGAAACAACGCAGCAGCAGGTCGGCTGAAAAATCGCCGATCCGTTATGTTTTTCTTCTTATTTGTTGTATAATAACATGGTATCATGTGCTTTTAATGGGTTTTTTTTAACAATAAGAATCCGATATTTGTGGTAAACAGTCGGGTGAAATGACGGAAACTTGATTTTATTTTTTTGTTTATTTTTTTGAAAACTGATCTATAATCCATATTGATTCAGCTCAAAATGACCAGTACCTGTAGATTACTTCATTATGTGTTGTCTTTTATATCATTTTATTGTTTCTGTAAGTTTTAGGGGAATAGTACTTTCTGCATTTAGAGTAGTAATGGCATTTAAATAACCTCAAATAGCAATTATAGATCGGAAATTAATAGTTAAATAAATCCTTTAATATTCCCTGTAGGGGTCATTAATTTTAATTTGAAGAATAAATAACAATTTACAAACAATTCAACTTACAAACAACCTCTCTGAACCAGTTGTGTTTGTATGTTGAGGACTACCTGGTATCACATTGGCAGAACAAAAGAATTTTTTTGATTGTGCAGCGGTGATGGTTTTCTCAGAAACCCGTTGTTCTCAGGATTAAAGGAGAAAGTGGGTCAGTGTGAGGGCCCTCCACTGGCTGGGGGGGGGGCTTCCTCTGGCGGGGGCCACAGAATAAATCATGTGTTCATCTGTCTTCACAGGGTCCAGATCCAGGCGGTCAATGACATCGGGTCCAGCCCCTTGAGCCCACCAGTGATGGCCAGGACACGCCCCCTCCCTCCAGCCCCGCCCCCTCTGGAGTGCTCGGCGGCCGGCCCTCAGAGCCTGAAGCTAAAGTGGGGGGAGAACGCCAGCAGCACGCACAGCCGCGCCCTGTTGACCGACGACATGGTGTACACGCTGCAGATGGAGGACAAGAACCACAGGTGGGGCCAACACACGCGATGACATCACTGTTGCATCACAAGTCTGGACCGGGGTCGCCATGGAAACCCACGCCAGGGTGATGTCATCAGGAAAAAGTTGTCACCAGCGCGCTATACCGAAAAGTTTTAGAACCATTTAGATGTGGGAATCTCAGATGGGGGGGGGGGGGGCATAATGATGAAGACCAATGACATTCTTCCTCCCGTAACGGTGGCTTCTGATTGGCTGCCGCAGCTTTATGTAGATGCTGCATGAATTAATGGTCCCGACATGGATCTCCTCTCTAAACATCCACCTGTATAGGTCAGCACAGCCAATCAGGAGCCCGTAGGTCAATACCACACACACACACACACACACACACACACACACATACACACACACACACACACACACACACACAGTGTCTGCAGTAACTAGATGTACCAGTCAGGAGTCACGCTGAGCACACTGGGAGCCAGCTGGGGCAGAGCCTCGCACAACCAGCCTCCATTTAATTAAGGAGGGGGAGGATGGGGGGGGGGGTGAGGTGAGGTGGGGTGGGGGGGGGGATGGGGGAGAGGGGGGGGCACAACATGGTTGTAAACAGGCAGGTGACACATGTCTGGAGGAAGAGGTGCTTAAGTCAGTCCAGGTGAGCTGGATGAGCGGTGCCGCCGTACAACACATCCTGTCCCGCCAAATTAAAAGCGCCTCCAGTGTCTTAAACTTGTCTGGGTGTGCGCTAATGTGTTTGCGTTTTTGTCTCCCATGTTTGGATGACATGATTTTTTATTTATTTATTTTTTATGCTGCAGGCTCACAGGGAAGGTTATGACATCACTTTGCTGTAATTATGGGATATTTGTTTGGTTTGTTTTTTCACCAGGCGTGTTTTAATAACACGCCTCCTCAAATCAAATCACGACACCGTTAGCGTCTCGTTGCTTTTGTGTGGAAAAACAAATCTGACAGACATCAGTTCCACCTCTGCGTTCTCACGGCGTCCACTGAGGGGGCGGAGCTACGGCGCTCCGATGCGTGATGGCGTTCCTCGTGACATCTGACATGCCGAGTTGGGCTTTTCTGAAGAATGGCATCACGTGACATAACAATATTTTACCTTTCTTCGGTGGATCCCAGCCTCCTGAAAGTGATGAAATCGCCATGGCAACCAGACTCGATTAACTGGAGATGGGATTGTTTTGTTGCCGAAACATATTGAAGGGATTTTTCTTTTGTAAACAGACGTGATGAAAGTTTTTAATTTCTGTAGATAGTTCATGTTCCACCGGCGGTTTTTTTTTTTTGTCTTGATGCTTGTGTTTTATGAGGCTCCGCCTTTTTATTCGCCGGTCTTTTTATTTGTCCTCGTCCTTCCTGACACGTCTTCCGATGATAAAACGTTTTCTTTACTCTCACCTCTTGCTTCTTATCTCCGCTCATCCAGACTCATTCGTTCTTCGTCCTCTCGCTCTCTCCTCACTTTGTCTTTTCGTCCTCCGACTGGAGGAAGTCGGCGCCAAAACTTCCGCATCAGATTCAAACCTGTGGTTCATTCTTTAAATAAAACAACTCAAAAAGCTTTTAGTCCCTCCATCCTGTCAAGTAAAGCTGCCTTCACTCGTGTCGATGTCTGGATCGATATTTCTGTTTTTATCCGGTGATATTTATTCAGTCGCTGTCGGACAGACGTGTGAGATTAAGTGATGCTGGCGGAGGTTCAAGTCTTTTTGTTTGTATGTTCATTCCTCTATCTGTTCATCAAAGTGTTATTTCATCATGTATATTAGACCCGCGGTCCCCAACCCCCGGGTCGTGGACCGGTTATCGGTCAGTCGGTACGATGCCGCACAGAAGGAATCCAGAAGAAACATTATTTCCGATTTATTTACCTCAAATCTGAATGTTTTGTTTTGGAAAACTACTGGATTCTCACATCCGTAGTGATTGGCGCTTGCCTAGGTCACATGACCACCTTGTTAAAGGTGATCCCTAGTTACTCGCGGTTATTGTATATTTAGAAAATGAAAACACTTGTGTCATTTTTTTTTGTTATATTTTGGCGCAGAAAAAGTTGGTTCCCGCTGGTTTGGACAACACTGTTGTAAACGCGTTTGTTTACTTGTTTAGTTAGATCGGTTTCTGCTTGTGGTAGCAGAGACACCAGCTTTTAATTTGACAAACTGGAATTAAATTAAAGTATTATTTTGCAGCTGCTGATTCATCGTCTCTTCCTGTTTTTTTGGCTCCCCAGGTTCGTGACGATCTACCGCGGCCCCAGCCACACCTACAAGGTCCAGAGGCTGATGGAGTCCAGCAGCTACAGCTTCAGAATACAGGCGGTCAGCGAGGCGGGGGAGGGGCCCTTCTCCGACACACACATCTTCTGCACCACCAAGTCGGTGCCCCCCGCCCTCAAAGGTCAGTCCGTCAGGGTTCTCATTCGTCCTTCAAACCAGGAAGTACAACTTCAAAACAGCTTAGGTAGTAAACATGGTTGCTAGGAAACACAAGCGGCAGCTACTTCATGGCGTCCAACATTGTTTGTTTGTTTGTTTGTTTTTCTGGCAGCTCCCAGAGTGCACCAGCTGGAGGGGAACACCTGTGAGGTCACATGGGAGACCCTTCCACCAATGAGGGGGGATCCCTTGAGCTACGTGCTGCAGGTGCTGGTGGGACGAGAGTCAGAATACAAACAGGTGCGACACACACACACACACACACACACACACACACACACACACGTATAAAAATGGCGGCGGCGCTGATGACGACTTCCTGCTTCCTCCTCTGCTCTCAGGTCTTTAAGGGAGAGGAGGCGTCGTTCCAGGTCTCCGGTCTGCAGGCGAACACAGACTATCGTTTCCGCGTGGGCGCTTGCCGCCGCTGCCAGGACTCGTGCCAGGAACTGTGCGGGCCGCTAAGCCCCTCCTCCTTGTTCACGCTGCGCCGCAAAGAGGCGACGTCATCGGGAGAGCTGTGCGCCGCGGCGCCGGGCAGAGGGTCGGGCCTGATCTCCAGCGACGAGCGCTTCGCCACGCTCATCGTCTGCATGTTCGCCGGCTTCTCCATCCTCATCGCCTGCCTGCTGCAGTACTTCTTCATGAAGTGAGGGAATCTAACTCTAGGATAGAAAAGAGAAAAAATCTATGAACGAATGAATCAAACACTTGATTTTTTTTATCAGTTCTGGCTTTTCCTTTCCTTTTTTGTCTTCTACCCGGTCCGGTTTTTGTCTTTTCCTTTCCGTTTTTTTGTTTTTTTTTTCCCCTTCGAACTTCACTGCACCTCGGTCAGATAATCAAGCCTTTAACTCGCTGTGAGCAGAGCGGTAGCTCCTCAGACTGATTGCATGTTTTCATTTTGTTTTTTTTGTTTTTTTTTTAAAAGCATATCTAAACAAGTAGAGCATGTATATTTCCAGACGATCATCGCCTTACTTCTTGTTTTTTTTTTAGGTTTTTTTTTTTTTTTTTTTTTTTTTTAGTTTTTTTAAAAATGTGTCTGTATTCATTTCAGCCATATTCCGATGTAGGTTCTTCAGAGCTTTAGCAGTTATTATCCATTTATTACGACTCTACAGGCTGTCAGTCAGTCAGTCAGTTCATGCAATCTGCTCACACACACACATGCATACACACACACACACACACACACTTCCATCAATCAGCTTTCAGCATTCAATCAGCTACCAAAGTGATGCAATCCATGTGTGGTGTAAGATGCTGCTATCCTGTGATTTTATTTTATCTAAAGAATGGAACCAGTAATCTAATATATATATACACTATATGTTAAAACGAATATATATGATGCTACAGGAGTGATGTCATAGAAGTGAATGGTGATGTAAGGTCAGTGTGAAACAGGAGGAGGCGGCCATTGGTCCTGGATCAGGTGACCGGGCCGGGCTGGGATGGTGATTGGCTAGTAGCCTTACTCGGAGCTGTGTCGCCTGAGGGGGCTGTACTACGGGGCGGTGGAATGTAGGGGTGGTGGTGGTGGTGGTGGTGTGGGGGGGGGGTCCCAGAAGGTGATGCTAGTGGCTAACTGAGCGTTAGCCTCCATCTTCTTTAGCACACGTTAGCTTATTGGTGCAAACGCCAGAACCAGAACTGTCGGTTTTAACGGATTAAAAATGCGGTACCAGAAAGTTCCGACTGTTTTCGCTTCCATCACAACAACAACAAAAAAATCGTCGCGCGTCCGTATCCGTCATCCAGCATCATCCGTCAGACCAGCATCCGACCACAACCCGCCCTGTTTTAACGCTAACGTAGAGCGTCTTGACTGTTACGCAGATAAAACCTCGCGGTTCTGCTCTCTTACCTGTCGAGCTAAGCCCCGCCCCTGACCCCTCCCACCTGCGAACGCCTGACTCTGATGAGAAGAGGGCGGGGCTTATCTTTGATCTCGTCGACCCCCGAGCCGTCTCTTTGTAGTACAGCCCTCTGGGAATCCATTAGCGGTTAGCTTTAACTTTAGCCTTCCTGAACGTTCTCGTCGCAAAGCTTCTCGGCCAATCGATGGGCTCCTCTCCTCCTTTTCCCCTCTGCTGCTGTAATTGTGTGATTACCTTCAGCTCCGACTCCTCTCCTCCTGCTTCGATCCATCCCATCGGTCTCTCTCTCTCTCTATAAACGGTGCTTTATCGACACGCAATCAGAGCTCCGGTCTCTTCTCAGACACACATGTTCTCCGGGGACTTGAACTAAATGTTCAGCTGAACCAAAACACGCCTCTTTTTTTTTTTTTTTTAACAGAACACGGCAAAGGGCATTCTGACACACCCTGAACCCCTGTCACCCCCCCCACCCCCCCAGAATGAAAAAAAAAAACATAAAAATAAGCCAAGGTACACGATCCAAAGAAGAGCTGCGGGATCACGGAGTCATGTGGGGGTGGGGTGGGGTGGGTGGGTGGTGATAGCTCGGCTCTGATTTGGCAGCCTGTAACGTACCTCAGGGATAAGGCCTTACAGAGGGGAGATCTTCATCATCACCATCACCATTTTTATCATCATCATCATCGCCGCCGTCTTCCTCGCTCTCCTCTCCCTCGTGCTGTATCTTCTGTCGACGCTGTGCCTTTCGCTCCACACCTTTTTTGCCAAAGTTGATGGGAAAACGTTAAGTTAGAGTCTTTTTCTAGGTTTTTTTATTTATACTATATATTTGCATACAGTACTTTACATGCCAATTACAGTGCAATCTTCATTTATTTATTGTTTAAAGATTAAGAGAACAGTGTAGTTTATATACTAATTTTCCTTTTGTAGCATGTTTTTTTGTTTTTTTTGTTTGTTTTTTTTGTTTTATTTTTTAGATTGTATGATTAAGGCCAGCATTCCTGTATCTCAGTAACCCTTTAAGTGTTTCTCTTTGGAAACCCGTCGCTCGTCAGTCCGTGTTAGTTATCATCCCACATGTAACCGAACGTCTTCATCTCTTTCGTACCGCTTAGAGACATGTAGCAACGCCCGCTACGTCGGGCCTTTTTTGTTTTGTTTTTTAAATTTATCTCGATTATTACGCCGCTTCTGATCTCTTGACTGTTCTTTTTTTTTTTTTTTTACGCTAATCGACTCGGTGTTCTAAAGGGTTCTGCGATGCATTTTATTATTACTATTCTCAAAAAAAAAAAAAGGAAAAACACATTTACTTGATCTGTGATTCCGCTTCCTTTCATATTATCTTTTTTTTAATTATTATTATTATTTTGTCAAGCAACAAATGTGCCATGTTGAGATATGTCGCCCCCTCCTGGAGGAACAGAAAAACCTGACTTTTGCATAAATCCGATCTGACGTCAGGTGAATCGTAATAATATTGATCCTGTTTCAGGCTCGTGTTTTGTATCCAGTATTTTTGTTCATAGATGATATGAGAGATATCTATAGAGCTATAGAAATGACTAACAAGAGTTCAAGCACTTTTTTTACGCCCGGCGTCAGACCTGAGGTTTGAGAGGCGACACCTTCGCTCTGTCCCAAACACTAACGGCCGACGGCGGCGGTTTTCCTTCACGATCGTCCCGTCGACGTCGGCTCCCTGCACACAAAAAAAAACAAAACTATGGCAACAAAGGAAGTCCAACAGGGAGCGTCGGTGCCTCTCTCGAACTACACTCGTGGGCCCTGAAAGCCCCCTGACATTGTTGCCCACCCACAGCCCCTCTTTATTTCCCCCTTTGAGCCTTGAAGCCCCGATGGGAGTTGGCGTTTCCGGGCAGGGTACTCCCTTTCCTTGTTTTTTTTTGGTTTTTTAAATTTTTTTTTTAAATTTTCAGAGCGCTGGCGGTTTAATCGACGCCGCCACCAGCCCCCACCCCCCCCACGTCTGTGCCTTCTGATCATTTTTTATTTTCCTATTTTCTTTTTTTTTTTTTTTTTTGGTCATGTTTTTGTACATTTTACATAAAGTAGAGATTTTGACTGAGAATTTGGCGATTCGACAAAGACTCACAGGTATTTAACTATTTTTTAAGCGAGACAAACGTATTTTTACCTCACGATTTAAAAGCAAACATTCCAATGTCGTCATGGTCTACGAATTGAATAAACAAGAAATTCATGCATTTCTTCTTGTATTGTAAATGTTAGACTATTTCATATGCATTATATAAAAGAAACTGCCATATCAATTTTAATGTATAGATTTTTGCAAATACTACCCTATGTATGTAAGACATAACTGTATCGGTAGCGTATATATAATATATTTATGCCCAATAAATGTTTTGATTTTTTTCTGATTCCGCTTCCTGCTGTTTGTTGTCATCTCACACACACACACACACACACACGCACACACACACACACACACACACACACACACACACACACACACACACACACACACACACACACACACTCCTCCCTCAACATTAACCTGATCAATTTAAATCCAATTAGCAGAATCTTAATCCTTAAAGATGATAAGTTTTCAAAGATTTCCGTAAAACGATAGCGGTTGTGGGCGTGGCCATCAGAAAAAGGAAGATGCAAGTCACATGATCATTCATTCCCAAACTCTGAACCCATCCTGGTGACAAGTCATTACGAAATTAGTAAATGTTCTCCAGCGCCACATAGTGGACAGATGGCGTGTTTCATGTTGGATGTTCAGACGCCACCAATGGGAAAAATGCGGCTAGAATACGAGTGAAATTTTGCTTCTTTTAATTACCGTCCATCCTGTACAAGAGTAAATAGAATTTACAGTCTGTTTAATTAAAGCAGCTTTACAAACTATTTACAACTGAAGTATGACATCATCAACGCTCCATCTGCATGTAATACACTTTACAAAATGATGTATAAAGTCCACTGGAAAGCTGTCCTTAAATAATTAGTCCCTCATTGACAACTGACAAGTATTCATAAGCAGACATAACGCATTATAAGCCTGAACAGTTAACCTGTTGTATAATTGGTCAATAACATCAATTTTAGGCTTATGAGTCGTCACAGGCTGCATCAGTACCATGACTGTACCATGAATCCCGAATGTGTTAATGAAGATTTATGAATGCATTATAATCCTGTTATAATGCATCTCAGAAGTCATCTTCATAGAAGCACATCATCAGTTATACCTGACGCCGTTTGAAATGGAACCAGATGAGATGTACGACCTGGACAGGATGTTTAATGTCTGGATCCACGTCCTTCAAAATAAAAGCATTCCGTTGTTTGTTCCACAGGGTTACAAAAAAGTAGCAAAACATTACTGACTCCGCCCCTTTGTCCTGATCCAAACCAAACTTTATTGAGATCCGTTCTCTGACACGTGTTCAACAGACCGATACACAGGGAACACGTGGCGAGAGAAAGTTCTGTTTGTTGTGACAAAATAACTGATATCAACACACCTGAGATGGAAAAGCTGGTTTCCATGGAAACACCAATCATCTGTTTTTTTTTACACAGTTCTAAACCCATTTAGAATTCTCAGTACATCGAGAAGGTTCCACACGGTCCAGGTTCACAAGGTGAAATAGTTTGGAGTAAAGCTTCCCGATAAATCCTGAGGCTTCGCCAGAAGTGATGTCACATGACCACAGGGGGCGGAGTCTGAATCGGAGGCAATCAGTGGTTGAGGTGGATCACTATTGTGTATCACACTTCATTTTTCACATCAACACACATTTCAGTGTCACTTTGAGGAGAGGATTGGTCGGAGGAAGGGAACTACATTATGAGGCGGAGGAATACATTTGATAAAAATGCAGTTTAAATATAAAGAAACATGATGACACGTGTGCAGTAAACCTTGTTGGACTCACAGACCCTCCTCTTCCTTATCCTTGCTGTCACCAGATCACATGACTCACATTAACCAATGGAATGCCTAGAAGCGAGGTGGACACGCCTGTCTCCTTGTGTGGATTATAAGAACCATAATCTTAACCTTTATTCTGAGTTTATTTTTTTATTCCTCTGGATCAGCCTGAGACTTTTAACCCTTTAGGAACCAAACATTCCTGATTTTGGGTCAGACGATTTCCTCCACATCTTGTTGGGGTCGTTTTCCTCCCGGCTGATGCCGGTTGTGGATGTTGGGTCATCTGGTCAGACGGCAGAATAAACCCCCATGTTTATCGTTCATTCTGTTCTCTTTCATGCGTTGACGGGTCAGAAGCTGACTGACTCCATCCAGCCGTTGGAGCCATCGCCCTTCATCGTACTCGCCGTGCGGCTTCGCTGAGGTTGGCGATCGGTCAGGCCGAAGAGGCGGGTCGCCGCCCCCCGGTACTTCCAGGACATGGTGTTGTAGAGGATGGGGTTGATGGCGGCGCTCAGGTAGAAGAGGACCACCGACACCAGGCTGCAGTACTCTGACAACAGGGACAGAAGTGGAGACGGAGCGTCCAGAGAACGGAACTGAAGGTAGCGACCCACGTGGAACGGCAGCCAGCAGAGGATGAAGGCCACCACCACCACCACTGGAGGAAGAGGAGGAAAAGGATATTTTACTGTTTCCAAGGATACATCACACAAAAATTCAACTCAATTACTCAAGACTTCAGTTAGCGTACAAGCTAAGACTTCCAGTCACAGAAACACGTCTTGAACTCAGATCCTGGATGAATATAAAGATATGTAGGATCTATGATTCCATCTTTCTATGATGAACGTTTCATATAAACATCTCTGGAGCATTATGGATCTCATATCTGCTTCACGTTCAAGACATGAGAAACAAAAACTTCTGGTTCACCTCCAATTTTCACATTCTTTCTTTGGGATGATGCTAAATCATCACCCAGGTTCACCAGTTTAACAATAAACAACAAAAACAGACACTCCAAAATTGAAAGTTTCAGACTCTTGACGTTTTTTATGGAACGCTGTCAGTGTTTCTCCTACCAGAAAAAAAAAAAAGATTATTCTTTCAAAAATTTATTAAATCAACCTATCTCCATAATAATCAGTTACAAAACTGATTTTATTAATTCAAATATTAACTTGGCAAGTTCATAAATGTTCATTCATTTGTATGATACGGATTCAAACACATTTGTCTTTGCCTGACTTTAGAAGTGACAGCTTCCTTCATGGCTGAAACATTTTGAGATGACGTCACGCCTTTCTAACATCTTGTAATATTATTGTAGTATCAAAATATTTAAGAAGAAGAACAATTTCCATACCCTTGGATGTTAAAATAATCGGATATTTGCTGAAAACCAGGTCCTGTCCGTGCGTAATTACGCGCGCTCCAAACTCACCCAACATCTTGATGGTCTGCCGGTTGCTCTTGTCGCGGTGAGCTATGCGAGACTTGATGGTCGCCTCCCGGTGTCTCTGCCACAGCCGGCGGCCAATGAGGCTGTAGAGCACCGTGAGAAAAAACACGGGCATGAAGAAGAACACGGAACTCAGCCACACCATCGCTCCCATCAGGCCCGACTCCACCGCGTACTGAGTCATCCTGCACTCCCGCGTGTCCTCGACCTCCTGCGTCCACGCTGTCTCATTCAGACCCGAACTGTGATTGGTCGGCTCCATGCCGTCCCGCTCTACTCCCACCATGACGAACACGGGTCCGGCGCTCAGCAGAGACACCGTCCAGAGGAGGAGGATGAGCGCTCGAACCCGCCGTTTGGTCACCAGAGCTTTGGCGCGCAGGGGGAAGCAGATGGCCAGGTAGCGCTCCACGGACAGCGCCGTGATGCTCAGGATGGTGGAGTAGGTGCACGACTCCGACACGAACTGGAACAGCTTACAGAGCGCGTCCCCGAGCCTCCAGGGTCTGTACCTCCACATCCGGTACAGATCCAGAGGCATGCACAGGAAGATGAGCAGGTCGGACACCGCCATGCTGCACAGGTACAGGTTGGTGGTGGTGCGCATGTCCCGGTATTTACTGACCACCAGGATGGTCATGACGTTCCCGACCACCCCGACGAGGAACAGCAGCGTGCAGGCGGTGGTGATGCCGGTGAGGAGGGGGATGGAGTAGTAGTTGAGCGGAGGGAAGTTGAGCTCCGTGTTCCAGGTGGAGTTGTGGGTCTCCTCCCAGCTGCAGTTATGGGAGAGGCACTCCGACGCGCTGGGCCAAGAGGGCATACTGATGACTCACGGGAGGAAGACTCCCCCGGTCTGGGACTCCTCCAGGCGCCTCCCCGGTTCTCCCATCATCAGTGTCTGAGCGCTGGAGCAGAAGACGGAGAGTCGGAGCCGTGCGTAAAACCAAGTTCCCCAAGCGGCGGGGTCACAGCTCCGCGTAAAGAGACTCTCCAGAGGGCAGAGCCTCTAAAAAAACAAACATCCACTTCAGCTCAGGTGGTCCGACGCGGTTTGGGGGCTCAAACGAGGTGGGGGGGGGCGTGCCTGTCCAAAACGAATTAAACGCTGCGCATCGTGGAGGGATCATCCAATCAGACGCAGCGGAAACACGAGTGGATCTGAAATTAACAGAGGAGTCTGATTTGGAGACGCTCGTCCCCAGGGGGGTCAGTCCGGTTCGAACAGGGTGGGGGGGGGGCTGCAGCAAGTGATGGAGGCTGATGCCCCGAAACCAGAACCATCATCACGGGAAGGAGATCCACATCCGCTCCTGTGGTCGTGGCGCGGATCCTCTGAGTGGGTCTGAGTGGCGCGAACATGATATACAGGTGAAGCGCCGGGGGGGTGGGAATCGGGGAGGGTGGGGGGGGGGCGTTGGATCGAGATTAGTCCTGTGATGCAGCGCCACCTATAGGTGCTTACTGTTACTGAGTGTGTGCGTGTGTGTGTGTGTGTGTGTGCGTGTGTGTGTGTGTGTGTGTGTGTGCGTGTGTGTGTGTAAACAAACAAACAAAACAAATGAAAGGATTCAATCTGAAAATGGATTTACAACATTTGACTGACGATGACGTCACTTCACTGTGTGTCATGTTAAATGAAGTAGCAGCACCTGATTGGATGAACCTGAAGCTCCTCCCACAGCTGGAAGCACGTTTGTTTCCAGTGGTTTAATGGGTTACCATGGTTACCTTCAGGACTGATTGATCCATTCTGACTGGCTGGAGGGATCTTCCTGATTTTGGATGTGTGTGTGTGTGAGTGTGTGTGTGTGTGTGTGTGTGTGTGTGTGTGTGTGTGTGTGTGTGTGTGTGTCATAAAACACTAGAGGCCTGTTAGCATTAGCTAAGGCTAGCTCACACTTAGCCCCAGCTAGCAGAGTGTGTGATGCTGCTTCATCCTGTGGTGAATCTTCAACACTTCCTGATCGAGGGTCAGTCAGGTGGTTTGTGGGTCATGGAGGAACCGGGCCGGTGGAGCTTCCTCTTCTGGTTCCTACTGTCGTATCCGTTGTGTTTTTACTGCGTTGATGTCAAATCTGTTATCTCTGTGACCTTTGAGCCGCGTCCTCAGGTAGAAACCAGCAGACAAACCAACGGTTACAACCAGGAACCAGGACCGACCTGACGGAGGACCTGAACGCTCCTGACTCCAGTGTGAACCCAAACAACTTCTTCTCCTCAGGTGTGTGTCTGCTGCTGGACTGGTGTTGTGTTGTTGATGTACAAATGTAGTTGTGTTTGTTGTTGTTGTTATGTTTGTTGATGTTTAAATGCTGTGTTCGTTGTTGTGTAAGTGTATAAATGTTGTTTTTGTTGACGTGTAAATGTTGCGTGTTGTACAAATGTGTTGTTGTGTTTGTTGATTATAAACAGTTTTGTATGGATGCTGTCTCTTGTTGTATAAACGTGGTTTTGTTGTATAAATGTCTTGTTTGTTGACGTTTAAATGTTGTGTTTGTTGATTGTAAATGTTTTCTTAGTTATTATCTTTGTTGTACATTTATTGTTTGTTGTATAAATATTGTGAGTTGCATAAATGTTGTGTTTGTTTACGATAAATGTTGTTTCGTTGCATATATGTTGCTGTTTTGTTGCTGTTTAAACGTTGTCTTTGTTGATTACGTTGTCTTTTTTTGTGTACATGCATATTTGCTGTATAAATATTGTTTTTGTTGACGTTTAAATGTGTTTGTCGATTATGTTGTCTTTGTCGTGTACGTCACCTGTTAGCGTCTAACATCTGTGTTGTTTGACTTAAATCTATCTGTGCAGCTCAAACAGCTGTGCTGCTGCTGCTGCTGTTGTTGTTGATGATGATGATGATGATGATGATGATGATGATGATGATGATGATGATGATGATGATGATGATGATGATGATGATGATGATGATGATGATGATGATGATGGTGGTGGAGCTGCTGTCTCTGGGTGTCGCTGGGACGGCAGATGGTTTCGTCTGTCTGGGTTGTTTGTTGTTTGTTTGTTTGTTTGTTTGTTGATGTATTTCGGGGACGTGTCTCGTGAACGCGGGTAGACATGGGGGTGTCTGGTTCTGGTTCCGGTCTGTGAGGGGGGTGCAGTTCCCCGTTCTGTCCACCAGAGGGCGGTAGAGGTCTCTACTGCTGTTCCACCTCCATTAGAAAAGACTTCAGTTTCAGTTTCCAGGTGGCTTCAGGTGGAACTTCCTCATGGAGGAAGTGGGCTCCGTTGTCATGGTGACTCAGGTTCGGTTTTAAAGCAGCCCACAAATCTGTGGATAGATTCTAAACCTAAGAGTTCTGAGCAAGAAGAAAAAACTATTAAAAAAAAAACTTCTGTAGTGACGTCACCGCGTTAAGAGCAGCCAGGACTCTGCAGTGACGTCACTGCGTGCACACCAGTGGAGGCTCCGTTAATGCTGGGCCGGCAGGTTCTGGTTCCAGGTCGCAGCTACTGGATCAATTAAAGTATTGATTATCAGACTCCTACTTGTGTGTAAACAAACTTCTCAGACCGTGACGTCACACTTCCAAAGAACAACCCCCCCCCAAAAAAGCCTTCCCGGACTGGACCCGCTGGTGAGACAACAGGCTGCACCAGTATTAAGATTCCTACCGGCGGACTCCTTCAGCCTCAGCCAATCAGAGGCGGCTGTGGGCGGGACTCTTGGTTGTGATTGGTGCAGAGTTCGGGCCCCCTCCCTTCCTGAGGAGTTAACAGTTCGGGTGAGCCGTTCTTTGGTGTCCCACAGTCAGACGCGCTGGTTCCGGAGGGGCTCAGGACAGCAGAGGTTCGGCTTGGGGGGGCCAGGATGAAGATGGGAAGTCCCGGATCAGAGCAGGTTGGTCGGGACCCCCCCCCCCCCCCTCACTCAATCCCCCCCTCCCAATCCGTGCTATTTGTGTGTGTGTGTGTGGAGGGGAGGGGGGTGACGGGTGGGGTGGTGGTGGTGGAGTGGGGTGGGGGGGGGGTTCTGCGGTGCGTGTCTGCTCCACAGGTGTGTGCGGGTCTTCTCACCCCGTCGTCAACGTTTGTGTCTGGAGCTGGAATGTCCTGCCCCCCCCATGCCCCCCCCCCCGGTCTCTTCTTCTGTGGTCAGCAGGATTGTGACCTCTGGCATTCAGCAAACTTCTGCCCCAGTTTCTGTCCTGAGAGCCGCTCCGCTCCGCTTCCTATCGATCCGTTCGGTTTGTGATCAGCGGTCATTGATCCGGATTCCGGTCCGGTGAACTTCCGACGCGGAGGAATCCAGAGTTTCTTCCTGCAGCCCGGTGGTTCGTTCCTCAAGGGACTCAGACGCTCCGCAGAGCCGGCTTTTATTTCCAACCGCAGCTCCAGAAGAAAACTTTACTTTTAGTTGTTTGAACCAGAGAACGTCGACTGGAAGTACTCTGAGTACCAGAAGTACTCTGAGCACCAGAAGTACTCTGAGTACCAGAAGTACTCTGAGTACCAGAAGTACTCTGAGCACCAGAAGTACTCTGAGTACCAGAAGTACTCTGAGTACCAGAAGTACTCTGAGCACCAGAAGTACTCTGAGCACCAGAAGTACTCTGAGTACCAGAAATACTCTGAGTACCAGAAGTACTCTGAGTACCAGAAGTAATCTAACTACCACAAGTACTCCAATGATCACAAGTAGTCTAAGTACCACAAGTAGTCTAAGTAACAGAAGTACTCTAACTACCACAAGTACTCTTAAGTGCTAGAAGGACTCTAACTACCACAAGTAGTCTAAGTACCACAAGTACTCCTAAGTGCTAAAAGTACTCTAACTACCACAAGTAGTCTAAGTACCAAAAGTACTCCTAAGTGCTAGAAGTACTCCAACTACCACAAGTAATCTAAGTACCACAAGTACTCTTAAGCACTAGAAGCACTCTAAGTTCTACAAGTACTCTTAACTATCACAAGTAGTCTAAGGAACAGATGTAGTCTAAGTACCACAATTCGTCTAAGTACCACAAGTACTCTTAAGTACCAGTTATCAAGTACCAGATGCACAGTAATTATGGTATTAGAAGGACTTGAAGTACCGGACAGAGTTTTGATATCAGATGTAGTCGAAGCACAAGATGTACCAGAACCAGAAGTACTAATGTTAGCAGGACGGCTATTTCACTGTGTGAACCTGGACTGTTTCTCTGTGTGAACCTGGATTGTTTTACTACGTGAACCTGGACTGTTTCACCGTGTGAACCTGGACTATGTTTGGGACCTGTTGGTATGTCTTAGCTTAAATCATTGATACATTCATACTGCTGTGCATTGTGGGTAAAGCTGACTGTTTCTGCTCCTGCGTGTCTCTTCAGGTGATGTCATCAGTATTTTCCAGGCACACCTGATTATTCATCTTAAACGCACCAATGAAAAATTCAGAGACTAGGTTTTTTTTGTTTGTTTTTTAAAAACAGTTTTTTGTTGTCGTACCTTAATTAGTTTCCTGGTTGTATTAGTTTTCCGGTTTTATTAGTTTTGTTTCCTCCTTCTTCTTCTCAATCTTTCCAGCTTCTCCTCCACCTGTTCCCTGCTTTCAGTACGGATCACAATGTCGTCTGCAAACATCACGGTCCATGGAGATTCCATAGCGAACGAGAAGGAGCTCAGAGCTGATCCCTGATGCAGTCTGATGTTTCCTGGTTTTATTATTTTTAATAAATTTTATTAGCTTCCTAGTTTCATTAACTTTTTATTAATTAGCTTCCTGGTTTTGGGATGTTTAACCACCAGGACAGCGTTGAACACACCTGAAGAGACGCCCATGATTTCTAGATGTTTCAGTGAGGTTTTGGTTCAGTCCCACTGATCTCGATCTGTGGATTCACATCTCTATTTCTGCAGAGTCACCTTTGTAGTCCGTGAAGTTGTGGGTTAATTTTCCCGGGCTGTGATTGGCTGCCTGCGGTACAATGATGCTTTGTGTGGCGCTGATGACGTCTCCTCTCTGGACCGCCGTCCTCCGGCTCTCGGCTCCCGCCGGCGTGAACGGTTAGATAACGGGCAGCTTTAGTGTGGGCCGGCGAACAGAGGTGTCACACACCCGTCTTCCTCCCTCCATCTTCTCCTCGTACCATCTGCGCCACGAGCTGCTTGGCACCGAACGCCAGCCACCGACTTGATCTGCAGAGATGATGATGATGATGAAGACGATGATGTGTACATGAGTCTTTTAAACAACAGCGGTCACTTGTTGCTGTCACACCTTCAGGAGGACAATAATAGTCTGTGACTTCATCCTAACAGAGATGAAGAGTCTTCCTCGTCTTCGCACTCATGCAAACAGAGGCCAGAGGTCATGTGATTCCTGACCTGATGTGAGGAGGAGCCATCATAGGTTAGAGGTCAGAGGTGAGCAGCATCGTAGTGATTTGATCATTTGGGAGCTGATCAGAGGTCTTGAAGCTCCAGGTTTCAGCGGTTGAACCGTAAACTGGTTCAAACTGGTTTTCTGTCGACCCGGTGGTCAGTGTGGAGCCAGATCAGGAGGTGGGCTCCGGATGTTTAGCGGACTTGTTTGTAGTTTGGTATCTTTATGTTTGTTCAGTTGGATGTGGATCAAAAAAGAATTTACGACCAGGAACACGGGTCCCGCCAGGATTCCTCCAGCTGTTTTCTAACCGAGGGAAAGGCCCGAAGCTGAATGTTGGCGTTTGAACTGAGGTAGGATCTGTAAGTCCGTCCTGTCGTGACCCTCCATCAGCACGACGTTCCTCAGAACAGGTTGTGTCTTCTAGCATGTTGGAAATATAAACATTGGCTGCTTTTGTATGTGGGGCGTCCAGGATCGGATCAGGTCTCATTAAAGGGCCGGTTCTCCCAATAGACTGGACCCCATGATCAGTGGAAAGGATTAACTCTACTGGTTACACACTAGTGAATCTGATTACACACTAGTGGTGCTGGTTACGAACTAGTGGTGCTGGTTGTACACAGTAGTGAGACTGGTTACCTCTCGTGAAGCCTCAGCGTCTTTCAGCTGGTAAACGCGTCTAGTGTCGACTTTGTCGGCTGTTTTCAGCTAGTCTTGAGTAGAATCAAACGAACCAAGATGCACCTCTGCATCTTGGTTCATGTTGAGATGCAGAGGTGCGCCTCCTCTGGATGATGCCTTTATTGCCTCTCAGTTGTTGCCTATGGGGTCCCACAGGGCTCCACTGAAGGACCAGTGTTGTTCACTTTAGTGAACAAGACACTTCTTGATCAAAGTGGTATTTTGACCCTTTTAATTTTGGGGGATATTTTTGTTTTTGTTTTTTTTTACAAAAATGCCAACTTGAATTTTTTTTAGGACTTTTTCTGTTAAGCTAAGCTCAAGCTTTTCACAAACAAAACTTGAGTTTATATAAAGTGTAAACAAATCAATGAGTAATTATTCCAATGAGTCTTCATAGACCATAACCATGATACAAAGAACTGATTGGATAGTTTAGTTCAGTCTCCAGTAAAGATTTGTTGTGATTGGAACTTACAAAATTTGGTTGCTGCTGAAACACATTCCAATACGTTTTTAATGATTCTTTGAGGCAGCATCAGAAACTACATTTCCCATGAGTCTCTTGGTGGATAGATTATTGTTGTGATATATCTTCATTTTTTCTTTTTTTGGCTTTACAGATAGTTGACATTTCAGAGAGATGGAGGGAGAGGTGGACGCTTGTAGCGGGTGATATTTATATATAGATAGCACGCCGGGTGGTAAAGCTGTTGCCACGACAACAGGACAGGAAGCAGGAAGTAGGCAGCATCGTTGGAAGAGATAGCGCCTTTGCATTCTATCTCTATGTGCTGCAGACACAGATAGCATGACCAATGCATTTCTACATACGTGTGTTTGACATCCAAACCCCGGTCAGCATTCCCTGATGGGGGGCCAAACCAGTAGGGGGGGTCATGGGTATTCTTGGCACCTGGCGATAAGCACACAGTTAGAAATACTCTGGAATGTGAGGCTGCGGGAGGTGAACTGAACAACACTTTAAGCTAAACTTGAACCAAACAGGTTGTGTCTCGGTCAACTAAAGGCGATGGAGTATTGGTGTTGTGCTGTCGGTGCGCCTGTGGTTGTGGGTTTGATTCCTTCTGTCTTACTGGCCGGACTGATATGGACTAATATGCACTCATCTCGACTGTCTTCTTTCTGGTACCACCCCTTTTTGGTATGGCCTCCACTAAAGTTTCAGGTACAAAAACGCTGCAAGACGCTGATTGGCTAGAGCACATGTGTCATCCGCGGGCCAAATGTGGCCCTCCACATCATTTTATGTGGCCCGCGAGAGCATAAAAGGTCAGAGAGTCTAAAAATAAATATAAACATTTCTGTGCAACTGCAATGTTTGTAAGTTATTTAAATTGAGTTACATTTAGTTACATTTATAAGTTACGTCTGGTCCTTTGACATCCCTGGGCTGGAGGGAATCTTTCTGTCACTGCATCATATGACGACATCAACACTGGCAGCATCCTAACGGAAAACAACTTCCGTAGAACCACCCAATGCCAGGATTGGTGCAGGTCCAAAAGGGCCACACTGAGTGTCCAAAGTTCTCATCTCTGATCTATCCCCAAAAAGGTTAATATAATCTGACATGTAAACCAAAAATCCCTCAACTTCAGAGGGTCGATGCTACATGTGGCTAAGAATAAAAATTTCAAGCATGGCGGCCCGAGTCACGTCAGTTGGGGTCAGGGTCTCTACAGTTCGTCAGTTGGGGTCGGGGTCTCTACAGTATGACAGTTGGGGTCAGGGTCTTTTCAGTTGGTCAGTTGGGGTCGGGGTCTCTCCACACAGAGGACGGTGGGCCGTCTGGAACCTGGTTTATGAGCTGAACCCTTAATCCCGTCTTCTGAATGTCGCTGGATCTTGGTGATCCATATCTTGGTGACAGGAGGAGTTTACTGGGACTCTACTGGTGTCTGACTGGGAGCATGTTGGATCTTGTTCAGTGCCAGAGGAGTGTTTGCTCGCGTCTTATCTGCTGCTTTACTGTTGGGAACATTTTTAGCTCCGAACCCAACAACACTTGGCTCGGAGTCTGTTTGTGACTGACTCCATGCTCGGGGCTTATTGTCATAATACTGGTTAAAGAATAAATATTTTTCACAGACGGGTGGAGGTAAGACAGGACCACAAGGTGTTTGCTTTGCAGAATGGGAATTGTGCAGAGTCATATTCCTGGATAAAGGTTAAGTGCTCGACTTCTTCTGTCTGAACAGCCATAGGGGTTTCATGAGAATGTTATGAGCATCCCGGTTCTGGTCAAACTGGTTTCAGGCGTCTTCATCAGTGTTTACTGAACCAAATCAGGCGAGAGGCGGAGTTGACTTAAAGAAAACTGATCACATTTTAAAAGATTGGATTTACATGAAAACCAGTTTTTTGCCCTGGGGGAGAGGAGCCTCACACGCCTGCAGGGCGTCACCTCTGTCAGACGGGTTGGGGTCATAGTGGTGATCAGGTGACGCCCACTTGTGTTTTGTTGACACAGCAGATCCGCCCACCCTCGATCCCAGCAGGCGCCGGTTCCCAGACGGCGTTATGAAATGTCCCGTAAAAGTATCCTCAGATCACACCTCAGAGGACTTGACTCCTCCCCCCTCCTTATGTGGACCAATAGTTCTGCATCTTCATTACAGTCGGGAATAAATGCAGAACAAACGTAAAAATTACATCTTAATATTAATATTTAGTCGGAGGGGTTCTTTCACTACGTTAGACATCTCTTCTCCGCTTCCTGTTTGTCGCCACGAGGTCACCTGACCAGATGGGAGGAAGGAGGAGGAAGAGGAGGGTCCACAGATTCATCTCAAAAACATGAGCAGAGACACACTGAAAAGTAGCACACACATACACACACGTATGATCCCTGGTAAACATGTTGATAACATGACTGTCTGGTGGGCGGAGCATGTAGCTGCGCGCATCAGATAAGCTTGATCTCAGAGTCAGGTTTAAAGCTCACTTCAGGATTATCTTTGTGAATCATCTCATCTTCTGGGGCTAGCGTCCTGCTAACATGCTAAATGATGATGTCATACCTGTGGGGGTAAATATTGCCTGATAGCGAGATGCTAACAAGCTATCTGGTGGTAGCTCCCTGCTAACAGGTGTGTCTCACCTGCAGCTAAGCATCACATACGTTTCCCTTCTCCCTGCAGGCTCGCCCTGCTCTGGGGGCTTCACGCTGAGCATGCTGGGTACTGATCCACCAACAACCAGTAGACTCAACCTGGTCAAGTCTGACGACTGTGACGCCACGGCGACGGCGGACACGCACGACGGAATCAAGATGGCCGAGCTGGTGGAGAGCCTGGACACCAGAGAGCTGGACATAGGGGAGGGGGAGGAGATCGACTACGATGGAAACTACTTAGGTGATGTCACCTTAGCAACGCCGTAGCAACACGCCAGAGGCGTGGTAGCTTCAGTTCCTGTAGCTAACGCCTCTCTCTTCCCCCCTCCTACAGGTGACTGTCGCATCCCATTTGCGGCCGTCTACAGCACGGTGGGCTTCAAGGAGGCCACGGCGAAGGTCTACCTGCCCACCGTCCCCATCAGCGCCCGCATCCTGGAGGTGGAGCGATTCACCGCCGCGCAGGACCGCTTCAACCTGTCGCACCACCGCAGCGTCAACAAGGTGCAGCACACGCCATCGGGCTTCACCCCCATCCCCACCCAGTGTTTACACGTCACTCAATCACTATGTGTGTGTGTGTGTGTGTGTGTGTGTGTGTGTCAGTCCCTGCCAGCCGTCTTTAGGATCGAGCTGAAGCACGGCGAGTTCACCTGGATCATCAAGAGGAAGGAGAAACACTTCCTGGAGCTGCACAGAGAGCTGAGGACCTACAAGACCTTCATGAGGATCCCACTGCCGTCACGCAGGTACACACACACACACACACACACACACACACATATACCCACACACACACGTGTGTGTGTGTGTTTCATGCTCTTTCACCTCCATCAGCCACACAGTGAGGAGGAGGACGGTGAGGAAGAGCGAGGTGAGGGAGATGCCCTCCCTCCCGAGAGGCGGGGGAGACGAGCTGGTGAGAGACGAGCAGGTGTCCAGCAGGAAGGTACGAGTCAGCGTCCACCAATGCGTTCCTGACCCCCCCCCCCCATGTGTGTGTGTGTGATTTAATGTACTTACAGCTGACAGACGTGTGTGTGTGTGTGTGTGTGTTCACAGAGACAGTTAGAAGACTATTTGAACAAGCTGCTGAGGATGGCCATGTACCGTAAATATCACCACACTGTGAGTAAACACACTAACCGCTTCTTTAACACGCAAATCAAATGTAAATATTTGAATATTTGAATATTTGTGACATCACATAAATCTCCCGTACTATGACATCATCATCCGGTGTGTTTATCACCAGCAGCAGAGCCAGAATACTTCAAACTTTTACCCTCCTAATAAGTTACCATTCAGTAATAATGCTAACAAACATACCATCTCCTTAGCCGAGGGAATTAGCATTGTGCTTGTGTGCTAATTCCTCATTGAGTGTTTATCAGGTGTTTATCAGGTCGGGCGACGCCCTCAATCGCCTGTCTGTCCTCTGTCCTCAGATGGAGTTCATCGACGTCAGCCAGCTGTCGTTCATTCACGATCTGGGCCCCAAAGGACTGTGAGCGCTTCCACCTCTCCGTTCTCTCCTCTGTTTAGCCGCCGCCGTTTGTTTTTCAACAAAGGTCATTTGACTCATCCCCCCGTCTCTTCCAGGGAGGGGATGATCTACAAGCGCTCAGGGGGGCATCGCATCCCAGGGATGAACTGCTGCGGTCACAGCCGGGCCTGCTACCGCTGGTCCAAACGGTGTGTGATGGTGCTGGTCCTGTTTATTTTATAAAATAAAATAAAATAAAATTTTATAAAATTTTATTTTTAATTGAATTGAATTTAATTGAATTTAATCATCCCAGGGATGAACTGCTGCGGTCACAGCCGAGCCTGCTACCCCTGGTCCAAACGGTGTGTGATGGTTCTGGACTTGTTTATTTCATTTTACTTAATTTAATTTAATTTAATTTATTTAAATTAATTTAATTTATTTTTATTTAAAATTGAATTTAAATTTTAATGATCCCCCTAGGGAAATTATTACATCGGTTCCCATATTTCATTGTACTATCAATGGGCGATGGCTTCCACAGTCAGCTTCACCGCGGGCGATAAAAACCCGTCTTCAGCGCGTCGGACGTAGTTGTGATGGAGTTCAGTTTTTGAAACATGATCCGATCGGAGACGGTTCCTCTTAGAGGCCTCTTCGGACCAGCTGCACTCCTCTTCATCCAAATCATTATGTGAGCAGTTTTATTCTTATCATCTAAAGACAACAGAAACAATCCCACACGGTTGGAAGAGCTCCGCTGTCCACCTACATCCTCATGTTCATCTTCATCCTACATGCTCTCCTGAAACAAGAACCGGAGAACTTCAGAAACCCCGATGATGAGGATGATGATGATGATGATCATTAACGATGATGATGATGGTGTCTCCTCTGCAGCTGGCTGGTGGTGAAGGACTCCTGTCTGCTCTACATGAAGCCCGACTCCGGCGCCATCTCCTTCGTCCTGCTGCTGGACAAAGAGTTCAGCATCAAGATGGACTCCAAAGACACGGAAACCAAACACGGCGTCCGGGTCGACAGCCTGTCCAGGTGACCCCACCTGTCTCTCTCTCTCTCTCTCTCTCTGTTTGTCGTTTGAAATCAATGTGGCTCGCCCAGAAGTCGATCTCATCTGACGACGTCTGACGTCATCCAGCCAATCATTCACAATGAATGAATGGAAGTATTGATCGGAACTATTAAACATAAACTTGTAGAAAGTCAGACATCCATTCAGTTCTGCTGTCTCTGCTTGTACACATTAGCTGATTGTTTTTTGCTGATTCAGCACATTTCCTTGTCCAAACAGAGAAAGACTGAAGGTCGGTTCTTTCCAGCACATTCTGTACTCTCCCTGATTAAATGGATAATAATACTGTACTACCCACCCCCCCCCATCTGCAGGACGCTGGTGTTTAAGTGCAGCAGCTACAGACACGCCCGCTGGTGGGGTCAAAACATCGAGAACTTCGCCCGGACTCACGGGAAGGCCTTCCTCCGGGATCACCGCTTCGGATCGTTTGCCCAGGAGCAGGAGAACATCCTGGCCAAATGGTGAGGAGAACGGACGGAGAAGAGGAGAACAAAGTGAATCCGGTAGATCTGGATCCGAATCTGGTTCTGATTCTGGATCTGGATCTGGATTATCTCCTCAGGTATGTCAACGGGAAGACCTACATGGAGGATGTAGCCAACGCTTTGGAGGAGGCTAAAGAGGAGATCTTCATCACCGACTGGTGGTGAGCTTCAGGATGGATGGATGAATGGATGGATGGATGATGGATGGATGGATGGAATGTTAAATTGGGCTGCCATTACAAGAGAGTTGTTTTGATTTGAGGATTAAAGTAAAAAATAAATGAAGATTCAGACAGTAGAAGACGATCCAGACCATAGAAGACGATTCAAACAGTAGAAGACAATACAGAAAGTAGGAGACGATCCAGACAGTAGAAGACGATTCAGACCATTGAAGATGATCTAGACAGTAGAAGACGATCCAGACAGTGGAAGAAATTTCAGACCGTAGAAGACGATTCAGACCGTAGAAGATGATCCAGACCGTAGAAGATGATCCAGACCGTAGAAGACGATTCAGACAGTAGAAGAAGATTCAGACCGTAGAAGACGATTCAGACCATAGAAGATGATTCAGACCGTAGAAGACGATCCAGACCGTAGAAGAAATTTCAGACCGTAGAAGACGATTCAGACCGTAGAAGATGATCCAGACCGTAGAAGATGATCCAGACCGTAGAAGACGATTCAGACAGTAGAAGAAGATTCAGACCGTAGAAGACGATTCAGACCATAGAAGATGATTCAGACCGTAGAAGACGATCCAGACCGTAGAAGACGATCCAGACCGTAGAACATGATTCAGACAGTAGAAGAAGATTCAGAAAAGGACGGCAGATCCTCTCTTTCAGTTTCCATGGAAATTTCCCAGTAGCACCATTTAACTGTCGTTAAAAACCAGCTGAGCCAAATATAGAACAAAACACCATCAGACGCCAAGACTCAGCTGACATCTTGACAGTGTGATTACCCACAAGTCTTTGCTGTCTGACAGGCGTACAATAGTACCACCCCAGGAAAAAACACTCTTGACACTGTGTCTCCTCTCCACCCATGTTCTTCACATAACAAGCAATGATGTCACTAGTCACATGACCTCACTGAGGTGGTGGCAGCAGCTGCATGCAATCATTATGATGATGTCACTGGTCACATGACCTGAGTGAGGCGGCGCCAGGAGCTGAATGTCTTACGTCGTGGTTTGTTCCTCCCAGGCTGAGTCCGGAGATCTTCTTGAAAAGACCGGTGGTGGAGGGCAACAGGTGGAGGCTGGACCACACCCTCAGGCGCAAAGCGGTGAGTCGGGGGCTGGGTTCATGCCCCCCCCCCTCGGGTTCGGTTCATTAGAACCTCAAATAGTGAGGAACTGAGGAAGATGAAGGTGTTTAACGGCGGCGTTGCGTTCCCGTCCTGCAGCAACTGGGCGTGAGGATCTTCATCATGTTGTACAAGGAGGTGGAGCTCGCCCTCGGCATCAACTCAGGCTATAGCAAGAGGACCCTCATGCACCTGCACCCCAACATCAAGGTAACCCCAAAGACCCAAATGATGTCATCGTCGGCATGATGTGATCATTGTAATTCTGTTGGTTCTGATTTGGTTTCTGGGCTCAGGTGATGCGTCATCCGGACCACGTCTCCTCCTCCGTCTACCTGTGGGCGCATCACGAGAAGATCATCGTCATCGACCAATCGGTGGCCTTCGTGGGCGGGATCGACCTGGCGTACGGCCGCTGGGACGATAGAGAGCATCGGCTGACGGACGTGGGAAGCGTGACGCGCTCCGTGGCGCTGGAGCAGGTCAGATAAAACTGATCGGTGATCAATAAACGCTGATCACTGTCGAATCAGCTGTTCTGTTGTCCATTTATGGGCGGAGTCACATCCTGTCTGTCCAGATTGTGACCAAAGGGGAAAAATTTAAAAGCAAAATCTGTGAGCAGTCATGTTGCTTTAGCTTTATCTGTTGCTTTAGCTGTAGCTTTAGCCTTAGCTTTAGCCTTAGCTTTAGCTTACCAATGCTTTCTGAACAAACACCCTCTGTTTTCGCCGTCCTCAGGCCGCTCCCTCCAACGCTCCGTCCTCCATGTCGTTCTCCGTTGATGTCAGCAGCAACGGGGCGGGGACGCCGCCTGGCGACCCAGCTGACATGCCTAAGCTGAAGGGGATTGGTCGGACCAGGAGGGCTCGCTTCAGCCTTTACAGGCACCTGCACAAACACACCCTGCAGCCCGCCGACAGCGTGAGCAGCGTGGACAGCACCGGTATTGGAACGCCAGGCAGGTTCACGAGGTCATCGAGTCCATGTTCTGTTGGTCATGGAGAACATATGTGTGCAGGAAGCGGATCAACGCGGAGCCTGAAGACCGGCGTTGGGGAGCTGCAGGGAAACACTCGCTTCTGGCACGGGAAGGACTACTGCAACTTCGTCTACAAGGACTGGATCCAGCTGGAGAAACCGTTCGACGGTCTGTTGAACCAAGAGTCGCAGATATATTGTTCCTCCGGAACCAGGAAGTCTTCATGTCCAACGTTCTCTATCTGCTTCCTGTCAACAGATTTCATCGACCGCTACACGACTCCCAGAATGCCTTGGCATGACATCGCCTCAGTGGTTCATGGCAGAGCCGCCCGCGATGTGGCCCGACACTTCATTCAGCGCTGGAACTTCACCAAAGTACTGCCCCCAGTTTAAAGGAACGTCACTGGAACGCCGAGGAGGGTTCTGGCCGGTAGACACAGGGTTCTAGTCAGGTGTTCTCTAGTCTGTTAGCAGCCTGCAGACACAGGGTTCTAGTCAGGTGTTCTCTAGTCTGTTAGCAGCCTGCATAGACAGGGTTCTAATCAGGTGTTGTCTAGTCTGTTAGCAGCTTGCATGCAACAGGGTTCTAGTCAGGTGTTCTCTAGTCTGTTAGCAGCCTGCATACACAGGGTTCTAGTCAGGTGTTCTCTAGTCTGTTAGCAGCCTGCATACACAGGGTTCTAGTCAGGTGTTCTGTAGTCTGTTAGCAGCCTGCACACACAGGGTTCTAGTCAGGTGTTCTCTAGTCTGTTAACAGCCTGCACACACAGGGTTCTAGTCAGGTGTTCTCTAGTCTGTTAGCAGCCTGCATACACAGGGTTCTAGTCAGGTGTTCTCTAGTCTGTTAGCAGCCTGCATACACAGGGTTCTAGTCAGGTGTTCTGTAGTCTGTTAGCAGCCTGCACACACAGGGTTCTAGTCAGGTGTTCTCTAGTCTGTTAACAGCCTGCACACACAGGGTTCTAGTCAGGTGTTCTCTAGTCTGTTGGCAGCCTGCACACACAGGGTTCTAGTCAGGTGTTCTGTAGTCTGCTAGCAGCCTGCAGACACAGGGTTCTAGTCAGGTGTTCTGTAGTCTGTTAGCAGCCTACAGACATAGGGTTGCTAGCGTGTCGTTGCTAGTGTATTGTTGTTAGCATGTTGTTGCTAAGATGCTGTTACCAGTGTGCCACAGCTAACATGCTAACATGTGGAGGTTTTTCTGAAGGTGCTTCGCCTCCACAGACGTTCATTCACTGCTTCTAACATTCTAGTCGTGGAAATCATGACAGATGTTTATTTATTTTTATAACATTGACCTTTAAAAAAACCAAACCCGTCTGAATTCATCTGTGGAAAACACACCTTCATTTTTCCTCTCATCTTTTTCCATGCTTTCATTTCCCTCCTGTTTTCACCTCCGTCCTGACAGATCATGAAGCCAAAGTACCGCTCGCTGTCGTACCCGTTCCTGCTGCCCAAGTCGCACTCCAACGCCGGCGAGCTCCGGTTCCAAGTCCCCGACTGCATCAGCACCAAAGTTCAGGTACGACCGACTCCTACTGGGTTCTCCGTCTAGAAAACAACGCCCACATCACCACACGTCCCACATAGCGGTCTGAAGGCTGGAAAGAGATGAAGGAGGAAAAGGCTCTCTGGAGCGAATTCTTACGTAACTACAGATCTGTAGATGCGAGGGATGCGAACCTTTGAAAGCACGAGCTTCAATCCCATAATCTTTTATCAGAACAAAGCGGTTCCTTTTGTCAATCTCATGCTAGGACTACAGGAAGTACTTCTATCCATTAACAACATAATTATTGAGCGGAGAAAAGAGGAAAACCCTAACCCTAACCACCAACCCACAACAGAAACGAAAGAAAAAGGTTTCATCATCGAAATTTGATGCACAAAACACACGTTTGTAGGTTGTGGGAGGAGCATAGTGTCACCCCCCCCTCCCCTCCAGTGACCTCATCTCTGTGTGTTAGGTGCTGAGGTCAGCAGCTGATTGGTCGGCGGGTATCAAATACCACGAGGAGTCCATCCATCACGCCTACATCCAGGTCATCGCCAAGAGCAAACACTACATCTACATAGAGGTAGGGTCAGACAGGAAGTCTCCGTCTCCATGGAGACGTCGGTAATCATCTGGACTTGTTAAGTCATTTCTCCTCCAATCAGAACCAGTTCTTCATCAGCTGCGCCGACAACAGGATGGTCCACAACAAGATCGGAGACGCCATCATCGAACGCATCCTCAGAGCGCACAAGTTAGTGACGGCGGGGAGGAAGAGGCGGCGGCCTCTTCTTCATCACGCGTGTTAATGCGCGTTTGTTCGCAGGGAAAGGAGGAAGTACCGCGTCTACGTCGTCACCCCGCTGCTTCCTGGTTTTGAGGGTGACATCACCACCGGGGGAGGGAACGCCCTGCAGGCTGTCATGCACTTCAACTACAGGTGAGACACGCCTGAGTTTCAGCTCTTCTGATTGGTCGAGGATGTTCTGATGTTCTTGTCCTTCTCTTTAGAACCATGATCCGAGGAGAACACTCCATCATCTCCCAGCTGAAGAGAGAGAGTAAGAACAAGCGTAGATCCCTGATGGGAGGCTAGTTAAAAAACAGCTAATATACTCTCTACTCCCCCCTAGTGGACGACCAGTGGATGAACTACATCTCCTTCGCCGGTCTCCGGACCCACGCCGAGCTGGAGGGGCGCCTGGTAACGGAGCTCATCTACGTCCACAGCAAGATGCTGATCGCCGACGACAACACCGTCATCATCGGTGGGTCGCGCCGTCTGCTGCCGGCGAGCTTCCTCGCCGCATCCGGGCCAAAATCCACTGACACCATAGTGACAATGAGTCAGAGAAGCTGTCCTTATCTTCTTCATGTGTTTGAAGTACGGTGTGGTTCAATGTGACGCTGTGGCGCCCTCTGCTGGTGCGCGTTCTCAACGCAACAACGAACGAACGGGCGGAAATCTGTCCTTTTTTTGTTACCACTAAACGTATATTTTTCTAGATTGTAGCAGAGTTCCAGGTCGTCATCCCTCATTCGCATTTGTTTTAGGTTCTGCTAACATCAATGACAGAAGCATGTTGGGTAAACGTGACAGCGAGGTGGCGGTGATTGTTGAGGATTCTGAAAAAGTTCCGTCAGTGATGGACGGACAGGAGTATGAAGCTGGAGCCTACGCCCTGCAGCTCCGCCTGGAATGCTTCAGGTACGTCTAGAGAAACCAAAAAGAAAAGGTCACATTTGAATGTGTCAGCGTTGGGATAGGATCAATATGTCCAGTACAGGATCGATAGAGGATCAATAATGTTTGTGACCACTTGAGGTTGATCGTTATTTCTGGGGAGGCCTGTGGGTTCAAATCCCAGTGAGTAATGAGCAAAGACCCCAAATGAGGCTCCCTCAAGTGGCTGAAAGGTGTACTGCATAAATAAATCAGCAGTAGTAGTAATAATAAAAATAATAAAAATAATAAAAAATAGAATCGTAACTTTCGTGACTTTTTTATTGTTATTTATTATTTTATTTCTGATCTGATTCTGATGATGAGAAGTGATGAGTCAGCGGGTCTCCCAGGTGATTAACCAGGTATAAGATGATTGGATGTCTCTGAACAGAACCGTCCTGGGGGGTCACGCCGACACCAGCATCGACCTGACGGACCCCATCAGCGACCGCTTCTACAAGGAGGTGTGGATGACCACGGCCGGGCGCAACGCCACCATCTATGAGAAGGTAGGGGTGGGTCAGGTGTGTCTCACCTGCAGCGGCTGTTTAACCCTTTGAACCCTGTTTAAATCTGTGCATCAAATCCTGCCTGGACTTGTTTTGTTTGACTGTAAAAAATGTCAGAGGAGAACGTCCTCATGCTCCTTTTACCAGGATGAGTTCAGCTTTCAATACCCGATATATAAAAATCAAATTCCACAAAATTAGAATTTGAGTTTTAGTGGGGGGAAAAAAAAGTCTTATTGCACATATCCAAAACATTTGACATGTTCAATTCGAACAGGATAACTGTTTAATGTATTTATATGATATTTTTTGCGGCTAAAGAACCTGAACCAGAACAGGAGACCAAAGCAGAAGCTCTGCTTCCTGCTCCACAATATAAAAGCATGTACTTCCTCCACATAAACCTTCAAAACACATGCAGTACTTTTCAAGCATACAGAGCAAAAACACGCTACAGCTGGACATGTACTGAAGTAGAATCTCGTTTTGAGCACAGGAAATATAAAACTTACTTTACAAGCTAACTTTTCTTAGCTAGATTAGCTAGAAATAACGTCGTTCAGGGGAAATGTCACCATCAACATCATCACGGATGAATCTTCTCAGTCTTTTTATTAACATAGTTTGACAAAATTCACTCAGAATCCACTAAAACACTCCCGATAAACCAAATCTACGACCGCTAGAGAAGCACAAGCGTTGGTATTTTTTCCGCAAACTGAAACAAATCTTCCTCCTTGGGTTGGCGGTTGGGTTTTCACCTGTACATCCTGTGTGTGTTCCGCTGCAGGTGTTCCGCTGCCTCCCCTCCTCCCTGGTGAGGAACATGGCTGAACTGGAGCAGTACCAGTCCAAACCCGGATTGGCCCAGACCGATCTGAGCCGCGCTCAAGAGGAGCTTCGCAAAATCCGCGGCTTCCTGGTCCAGTTTCCTCTGGACTTCCTGTCTGAGCAGAACCTCATGCCGTCGGTGGGCACCAAGGAGGCCATGGTCCCGACGGAGATCTGGACGTAAAGGAGACCCGTCTGGACCGGTTCTGGATGTGGAAGAGAGGCCTGAGAGTCTGGTCTGGTAGAACTCTGACATGAACAGATGTTTACACTGGTGATGAAGAAAACACACACATTTTGGGTTTTGGGAATCAAACTCGGGAAGGAAGGAAGGAGTTCTGGACCCGGATGAGATCGGAGCAAACATCTGACATTAACGTTCAGCATACGGAGATGCTGACGCAGAGAGTTTGTCATGTGTCACGTGGCGTCACTGTGATGAGTGGTCGCCATGGTGACAGCCGTGACGGTTCCCTGTGGAGAAGTCGGAAAAGCTTTTTATCTCTGTTAAATCTGTTAAAAATCTCTGTTCACGAAAGCTCGCCTCTGATTGGCTCAGATTTACTCTATTTACATTTCATTTCCTCGGTGACGTCGTGACCTTACCCGTGATGGTGTCACAGTTTTTTCGTCTTCCACGCGATGACCAATGGGAGGACACATGAGGAGGGAGGAAAAGGGGCGGGAACACGACATAAACCGCAGGAGCAATTTCCTGTTTGTCCAGCAGATGGCGCCAGCTTCCCCCCAAAAAAAACCTCAGAAAAGACAACATGGAGGATGTTCTGTTCAAAAATGTGTGGAATCAGCTGAGAGAAGAACACTAAGGATCAGGAACGTTCTTCAGGTACCTGGAACCAGTCCAGGAACCAAACCAGGAACTACACACGGACCAACGTCCAGAAGATAACCATCAACGGAACGAATCACTGAAGTTAATGGAAATAAAACCACCAATCAATGAATTCATCCGATTCCAAACGATCTTTATCTCCACCAATCATGTTGCGTGTTCAGGGGAGCGTGGGAGGGGCCTGCAGGTGAGTCCCCGCCTCCAGGCTCAACCTGATAAACCTGATGATGAGGACCCATCAGGATGAAGAAGAACCTTATTTCCTGTCTTTGTTCACTCAAATAAAGAGGAATAAAGTTTTTATTTTAGACATCGTCTGAACGTTTTTCAGGAGATTTGTGACGTTTCTGACGTCTCTAAAAAACTGAAGCTGGACGTCGTCCCTAAACGTTTCATCATCGTCTACAAAACTTCCTCCTTTGTTGCTGTTTATTTTTAAATTTCTTTTTCAAACCACTTCCTCAAGTCTTCCCATGAAGTCTAACCATGAAGTATTGATTTTCTGATGGGACCAGGCTATTGATAACTGACACTAAAATGTTGTCCTCTCCTGTTTTGTTGATTTGTGGCGGGTCGTTGGGCGTTTTTCTTATTTGTTGTCACAAATATTTGAACTTTGTGGCTGCTTTTTGATGCAGAAAGTTGTTGTTTTTTTCTATCGTTTCTTTCTTTGTACAACATGTTCTGTTTTAAAGCTCATTTAACTCCTGGTTTAAGCAACAAACGTATAAAATGATCCAGGAAACTTTTCATAATCTGGTGGGATTGTGTCAGTCGTGAATCTTATTGGTGTAACGATGATGTCATCACGCGGAGTCGTCTTTAAAGCTCATCTGCAACACGCAAAAAAACAACAACAAAAAAAGAGTAAAGTGATTTTTCTCTGACTCCATATTTGTTGGTTTGGGATCAAATCCCAGTTTCTGTTACTGGTTTTGTCCCAGTTTGTCCTTCAATCACTTCCTTCTCACGTCCTGCTCATCATCCTCACACCTGTTCACATCTAATATCATTCATATGTGGTCCAGGATCGGATCCAGATCCAATTCCGGTCATGTGACTCATATTTATCCTGGACAATGAAATAAGAAATAAATATTATCTGTAGTGTTGGTGTTGTTGAACTCACCTCTGGGACAGAAGCCAATCACGTGATCAGACCATCCACAGTTCAGAAGAAAAACCACAGAAGACAAAGAGGAGGAGTTAAACCGGAATGAGAGGTTTTTGATCCCTGTCATCACACACACACACACACACACACTCATATAATTAAAATTAATTATCCATTCAAATATTTATTTCTATTTAAAAACTAAAAACTATTCCTTCTCATACACACCACGTGACAAGTCCGTCCTGCTGACCAATAGGATGCTCGCTGCTTCCGGGAGTCCCTGCAGGCTCAGCAAGCCCCGCCCAGCAACAGGCGTGGTTATGTCAACCGGGGAGGAGGAGCCCCCCCCCCATCTCTCTCCCTCTCTCTCTCTCTCGGTATATTCGGTGACAGCAGCCGCGTCTCCGCCAGTCGCACCGCGGAGCTTCACCCCCCCCCCCACCGGACCGTCTCTCCGCTCGGACGCATGGACCGAACCGGCGCCGCGGACGCGCTCTAGCCGCGCGTCACCGGGAGGAGAGACCGATCGTTACCGAGGGCCAGCAGAGGATCACCTCCATCATCCACCACCAACCCCTCCTCCTCCATCATCATCATCATCATCATCATGGCGAGTGACTCCCCAGCCAGGAGTCTGGATGAGATCGACCTGTCCGCGCTGAGGGTGAGATCAGCTTCTCCTCTTCCTCACCTCCCAGGGAAGGGGGGAGGCTGGATGTCATGTTTTCCTCTTTGTTAAAGGTTCTGATGGTCCAAATAAGATGCAGGTGTTCGATATGAGCGTTATAACCGCAGGTTATAACCTCTGTTTTTTTTAACCTTAGCTTCCTTAAGACGAGGTCACGTGATCGAGAGCCTTCCTGCCTTCCTGAGGTCCAGTAGTTCTGCTTCTGAGTGAAATGTGGAATTCTGGAATTTAAAAAAGACAGATGTGGAATAAATGTGTGATATTTAATCAGAATTAGCCCCCAAAAAAAAGTGTTTTCTCTACTTCCTGATTGCATCTGTCAAACGAGCACAGAGCGGATCCACCGTCTGTTCCTCAGATGTTCTGCCTCCTCCTCAATCAAGTTTTATTTATATGGCGCTTAATCAACAGCAACAGACATAAGCGACAGTGGCGGCGGCGAAAAAACTCCCTCGATGAGGAAGAAACTCCGTGCAGGACCCAGCCTTGACCGGTTGGGTGGAAAAGAAATCAAAGGAAGATAAGAGAGGCGGGGAGAGGGCTTCCTATCAGGATGAGGAAGAAGAGGCTTCCATTTCTGATCCGTGTTCTACCAAACATGAGCAGAACCCGGGGTGAGAACGCGTCAGGTTAGGGTTAGCCGGGGAGGATCATGGAGGCTGGTGGTGCTGGGCTGACCTGGATCTGCTGGAGTTGATGTTTTTCCAGCCAATCAGAGGCCAGACGGCCGCGGAATTTAACCCAGTTTCTCCTCACGCCGCTCGGCGACTGGGATTAGCCGTTTTAATTCCTCAGGAAGCCGGTTCTCCGTCCATCCAGGAGCCGCAGCGAGCTGAAGCTCTGCAGGAGGCTCCTCCATTGTTCTCCTGCAGGCTCCTCCTTTAACGGCGGCTCGGTTCCGCCTCGCCGGGCTCGGCGTGTGTTGTTCTGTTTGTGTGTCTGCAGGCGTGCTGCATCCACCTGCTGCACTCAGACACCATCAGGGCTGAGACGCCGCGTTCAAAACCTCAGTATGTGACGGTGTTTTGCTGTGTGACCAATCGGAGCGGAGGATGTCTTGATGACATCACGGTACAATCATTCAAAAGGTCGGCAAAAGAGTTCAGTGTTTTTACGGAGCATTTATTTAATTTTAGAAACAACGTCAGAGCGTTTCAAAGGTGACCGGTAATATGGAGTGTTGTTAGAGTGGTGACATCATAATTAAGTGTGTTGACATCATCGTTAAGAGTGATGACATCATCGTTAGAGTGGAGGGGAGCTGGTAAACTAAAAACTGTTGTTTTTTTGAATTTCGCATCCATGATTTTGACGTGAAAACGTGGTTAAATCTGTGCTGATGCTAACGATGCTAATTCCAGAAGCTAACAGACGTACACTTCCTGTTCTGGGAGGAGCAACAGGTGGCTCCACCTTCTTCTTCAGGTGTTTTAATCTAGTCTCATAGGTCCAGTATCTTTATGATGATGGGAGAGGCTTAGGTCACATGACCACTCTTGACGTTGCTATTGGACAGTTTGAACATCTCATATTTTTGTCTGCTCGTGAAACACACACACACACACACACACACACACACACACACACACACACACACACACACACACACACACTTCAGATGGGTGTTCAGTCAACCACTGACTGGCTAGACAGGAAGTAGGTCAGCTGGCTCTGGGGAGGGGGGGGTTGATTATAATACTGGTGGTGATAGGTGTGTGTGTACGCGTGTGTGTGTGTGCACGTGTGTGTGTGTGTGTGTGTGTGTGTGTGTGGTAGTAAGTGTGTGACACAAAGAGAAAAGGGTTTTTTCGTCTTTGCTGTTTCGACACTTTTCTTGCCTTCGTCAAACTCAACCTAACGGTTCCGAGGCAGTGGGCGGAGCCAGGCGTGACCAATCGGCGGCGTTCGAAATGCTGCCGTTTTAATTCAGACGAAGGTTTTTCGGTAAGACGACGCCCACAGGTTAGAAACGTCCAATCAGCTGCGAGATGGGTGAAAGATGTGGAGGGATAAGATTGTGAAGGTGAGACAGAGAGTGGAGAAATGTGACCAGAGTTTAAAGTGGCGTTAAGGCCCCCCCCCGCCCCCAATCCCATCAACCCCCCAATCCCCCAACCCCCCCACCCCATCTGCATGCCGACATTCCTGGCCCCTCAGCTCAGACGCCATAGTAACGGGGCCACAGCAGCGCCCGAGGCTCACACAGAGCTTATTCATGAATAGTCCATATACTGTATGGCCCACCCCCAACCACCCCCCCAACTCGTTGACCTAATTTTGCCCCCCCCCCATGCAGTCTTTAACGCTCTGTTAAATGTTTGACTGAAACAAGGAGGAAACATGAAGCTGCTCCAAGTGCAGATCCTAACATGGGATCCATCCCGCTTCGCCCTGCCCCACCTCGCTCCATCTTGCCCCACCTCGCTCCTTCTTGCCCCACCCTGCTTGAGGAGATGTAGGAGTTGTTCCGTCAGAGGGAGGTCATTGTCTGTTTGCGGTCTGCTGCTACAGATGATGATGATGATGATGACATCACTCTGACCTGTAGATGGGCGGAGACTGAGGTCAGACCACATCCTGTTTGGTAGATAAAACTACCAATAGCCGTCCTGTCAGAGTTCAAATCTATGTTAAAGGAGCATCGTGACTGTTTGGTACCCAGTGGTTTCAGCTGCTAATAGCATGTCGCTAAGGAAGTTTAGCTGGAGTATGTTTGCTAAGGCTTCCAAAAATGCTAAGCTAATGTCATCAGTTATGTCCATCAGATGATTAAACACATTATGATGTCATGATGGTGCTGACAACCTCCTACCCGGAAGTAGAATTGGTACCCGGAAGTACCAATTCTACTTCCGGGTCTCCAGACCCGAGACCCAGAAGTAGAATTGGTAGTAGGATGTAACGGAGAGAATTCTGGGTAATTAATCATCAAGTATCTCAAGTGGAAACACCTGAAAGTTGCGGTGTTTGTTTGTCGAAGCCTCTGTGAACAAACTAACGGGAAACAATTGATGCAAGCAGAGCCAAAAGAAGGCAGAGCCAAAAGAAGGCGGAGCCACAAGAAGGCAGAGCCAAAAGAAGGCGGAGCCTAAATCAAAGCAAAAGGTTTTATTGCTGATTGGCTCATGTGAGTCTGGAGAAGACATCGCTCCCAGAACGATCCTCCTCTCGTCTGTTTTTAACCTCCTCCTCATTCTCTCCGTCCTGACAGGAAGTGACTCAGGAGAACTTCCTGTGCGGATCCTGCACTTGTATGTATTTTCGTCTTCGATCCTGCGGTTCTCGGCGGACCCGTCAAACTGTCAGCCTTTGTCGCTCTTCTTGCTCTCCTTTCCTTTCCTGTCTCTCACCCTCTTCTCTCTGCAGCAGAAAACCCAACCACACCACACAAGCCTTCAGTCTCAAGTACATCCTCTCACTGCCGCACACACACACACACACACACACACACACACACACACACACACACACACACACACACTCCTACACAAGCGCTGCTGTTCAGATTGCGCTAAAGTGTGAGTGGGCGAGTGGATGTAGACAACAACACTCCGACCCGGCAGACTCTTCTTCCCGTCGCTTCCGTTTCCTCCCTGAGTGTGAATCTGTTGATGCTGCAGGTGAGGCGGCGTGCACAACGGCGTGCGCAACGGCGTGCGTGGCGTGCGTGCGTGTGTGGTGGTGGCGTGCGCAGTGAGGTTTCACGCCGCTTCGTGCGTCCAGCTTCTGCAAGAAAAGGGTTTGTGCTGCTCCACTTCATCGTCTCCTCGGGCTGAACAGCATCATTCATATTTAATGAGGCGCCGCTTCAGAGCTCATTCTCTCGTGCCGCGTTCTCTCGGGGTCACGTGACTTCGCTGGTGGACGATGAATCACAGCGCGAGACGCGCTAAATAAAACCTTGGAGTCTGACCCGTCGCCACTTCTCCAAATCCAGCGTTGATGACTGTGCAGTTCTGCTTTCTCTTTTGAATCCACTTGTTTTCTACTAGCGTTCACAATCAACCTCCTGGAGACGAAGCTCCGCCCATTCCGGGACAGGAGGGGGGTCATGTGACCCAAATCCGATTCTGAACGATGTTTTGGTTTGGAAAATTACCAGATAATTCTCCTCCACATCTCATTATCGACGCTTTTTGAGATGCTTGCCTCGGTCACATGACTACCTTCTTAAAGGGGCGGCTCCGGCTGCTAACACGGAAAACATTACCGCTAAATTGAAGCTCCCAAGATAGCAAAACCAACAAATCGTTGGTGCGAAGTTACAAGGACGCTGCTAATGAAGTTGCACATTGGATTCAGTTTTTTATTATTATATATAGAATAATTTTTTTTTAATTTTTGCTGATGTTTTCATGTTATTTTGTTGTATTTATCCATCACACCTTAAAAAAACGTTCCATGTAGTCTTAACGTTTAATCGTTCCATGACGCAAAAAAAGGTTGGTTTAAAGTCAGATTCAGAGGAATATTAGAATATTTTTACGTACAGAAATCCCTCTTTTATTCCTGTCTGAACGTTTTGGTTGTGTTGTTTAATGATCTGCATTCAGACCAGTACTTCCAGTTCATGCCAGTAATCCCAGTGCATTTCTTTTGTCTTCCAGGATCCCGCTGGCATCTTTGAGCTGGTGGAGCTGGTGGGAAACGGCACCTATGGGCAGGTTTACAAGGTAAAGAGCTCCTCTTTCATCTTCATCGAGAGGCAAAAAAAGGACGTGCTGGTGGGGGTAAAAGAGGCTCATGGGAGAAATGGAGCGAATGCAAACTGTGATGCTTTCAAAGTGCTTTCTGCTGGATCTCCTTTCTCTTCTCTGCAGTCAGACTTTCAGGAAGTGCTCGTGCTTTTGTTGTGACGTTTTGACGTCAGTGCGGTCGGCAGTTTCTGCTCTCCAGCGCTCGTTTAAATGCTATCTACGGGTCCATGGTTCCGCCGGCTTCCTCTCCCGCTCATGATGGCTTCCTGTTCCTGATTGGACCAGTCGCTGACGTGCGACCAGTCCAATGTGAGATGGTTTGGACAGGAACCATCTGATTATGAACAGAGGTCAGAGGTCAGGACGTGTAGCTACGCTTCCTGATTGTTCTGACTCCATGTTTCAAACCCGGATCTGAGTCCAGAACTTTAAACAGAACCACCCCCCCGCCCCCGGTTCGGTAAATGGAAACCACAGAGCTACTGTAGTCACAGTGGGAGGGCTGGAAGGAGCCATCAGTTGGTTGGTGTTTGTGTGTGTGTGTGTGTGTGTGTGTGTGTGTGTGTGTGTGTGTGTGTGTGTGTGTGTGTGTGTGTGTGTGTGTGTGTGAGTGTGTGAGAGAGACTGGTGAATAATTAAACAGTGTGTAGAGCACTTTGCCTGACAGGAGGTGTTCTGTCATCACAGGAGGAGACTGGTTGTTTCTTCTCTCTGCTGCATCACAAAAGTGGAGTCACTGGTATCAGAGACCGACACACACACACACACCAACACACACACACACATTCACACACACTTTCACACGCACACTCACACACACATTCACACCCAGTGGACTTGTTTCTCTGAGGAGGCGGTCGATGAGACCAGGCTAAGCGTGTCGTGAGTCTTGTATCTCTTGTAGACTCTGTGTTCCTTCCTGTGATGAGAAATGAGACATGAGGAAATACAGCGAGATGAGATGTGATGAAGTCTGATTAGATGTGATGAAGTCTGATTAGATGTGATGAAGTCTGATTAGATGTGATGAAGTCTGATTAGATGTGATGAAGTCTGATTAGATGTGATGGAGGCTGATGAGATGTGATGAAGTCTGATGAGATGTGATGAAGTCTGATGAGATGTGATGAAGTCTGATGAGATGTGATGAAGGCTGATGAGATATGATGAAGTCTGATGAGATGTGATGAAGTCTGATGAGATGTGATGAAGGCTGATGAGATATGATGAAGTCTGATGAGATATGATGAAGGCTGATGAGATATGATGAAGTCTGATTAGATGTGATGAAGTCTGATTAGATGTGATGAAGTCTGATTAGATGTGATGAAGTCTGATTAGATGTGATGAAGTCTGATGAGTTATAATGAAGAAGTCTGATGAGATGTGATTAAGTCTAATGAGATATGATGAAGTCTGATGAAATGTGATGAAATCTGATGAGATATGAAGTCTGATGAGACTGATGAAGTCTGATGAAATGTGATGAAGTCTGATGAAATGTGATGAAGTCTGATGAAATGTGATGAAGTCTGATGAGATATGAAGTCTGATGAGACTGATGAAGTCTGATGAAATGTGATGAAGTGTGATTGTAGAGTATTTAGGCTTTAGAATGATCTGGTTTAAGGAGTCAATACAACTCAACGGTGTGTCGGTTAGGACAGATGAGCACCTGCGGGAGGTTCCACTTAAATCTTTTATTTTTAAGGTTGGTTGAACTGGTTTAATCTGACAAGGGAATGGTCAAAGACAAAAGGATAAAGAATATTATCTCTACTTAATTCCTAATTCCATAATTTACACCATTAATAATCAAAAAGGTCATTTAACTCCAAATATAAACACTATAAGAAGAAGATGAACTTCATTAATCCCCTTTACGGGGAAATTAATATTTTCACTCTTTTTACATGCAGGACACACAGTATTGGTAGGATACACAGTACTGGTAGGATACACAGTATTTGTGCAGGCCCCCCTGAACACACACCACACAAGGGACCTGCGAGCATGCAGTTAATTTCACAGCCCATGGGGAGGAAGAGAGTGAAGGGCAGCCACTTCAGGTAGCGCCCCAACTGAACAACTTGTAAGGGGACGGCGCCTTGCTCAAGGGCGCCTCGGCAGTGGCCTGGAGGTGAGTTGAGGCCTCCCACAGTCCGATGTTGGATGTCTGGCGGGAGCGGGAATCGAACCGTCGATGTCTGGTTGGAAGACGTCCGCTCTACCGCTGAGCCACTGCCGACCCTAATAATCAAGATAATCAATCATCACTGAAAACTCGATTCAAACACTTCCAAGGAAGGGTGAGGCATCCACACGCTCATTTGTTCTCCAGAAGTAAAGGAGTGGCCTGGCTGCTAGCCTCTGGGCTATGCCCACCCAGGAACAGGAAGGCTGGTAGGAGTGGGGCGGGGATTTTCCGTCCAGGTAAAGGTAGAGGGAGCGAGAGAGAGAGGGCTTGGGGGATTTTTCGCAGTGACGACATGTGATGACGTCTGATGACGAAATGCGATGAGTTGATGAGGTGTGACGTTAATCAAAGAGACAAATGCCTTCTCTCCTGGAATGAGAAAGACCCGTGATCAATCGATCACCAGATCAATACGCCAGTCAGTCAGTGAATCAGGGGACGTTTTAAGAGTGGTCCTGCCCGTTCCTGCCCCTGATGGGGCAATATAAGGAGACAAACAGCCCTTCCTCTCCTCAGAGAACTGCAGTTCCCATCAGCCCCATCAAATATTCACAGCATCGGAGATGAAGAAGAGGAGGAAGATGGAGGAGAGAGGAGGTGATTAATTATTCAGCGTCACTCTGTTCTCTATTTATGGTCCTTTTAGAGCAGCCAGTGCAAACTATATATACACACCCACTGGACAGAGGCCCCGCCCCCAACACACCTCAGAGAGAGGAAGACTCCAAGAGAGGGACGAAGGAATGATGGAGACATAAAGAGTTCACGCTGATCACACACTAAAGCATGCGTGATGCGGCGATGAGGGCGGGGTCGGGGTCAGGGTTCGCGCCCACCGTCTCACCATCAAAAGCGACGGAGGTGCTTGTTGCCGTGGGAACAGCAGATGTGCTCGCCCCCTCCACGTGCAGCCACACACACACACACACACACACACACACCTGGCCGACGTCCTCTCTGTGTCCCCCCCAAGGCTACGTGCTCCACTTACCCACAATGCACCAGCGCAGGGCCATTAAGACACTCTTCAGACCTCTTCATCAGAACCCCCCCCCCCACACACACACACACACACACACCTGCTCTTTCTCCTGAGTGAGAGCTGATTGGCTGATTGTCTGAGTAGGCGGGGCAACGGGACAAACATTGAGCTCGGTTTTTTTTTAATCCGACATTTGAAGCACTGGGATTTCTTAAGGTTTCGACACCCATGCATCCAGGTGCGATTACGTATCGTCTCCATGGCGACAGCTCTGCCTCGAGTCCACCTGACCCTGGATCAGCTGTTTGTGCGCCGGTTGTTCGTTAGCTTGTCGCTCTGTGAGCAGCAGCTTAATGAGCCGCTTCATTCAGTCGCGTGATGGATTAAACCTCCAGCAGCTTCGGCCGACGTTCGATCAACACGCCGGTCGTCAATAACAACCCCCCTGGACTCCACGCATCACCGCCCCCCCCCCCCATCCTCCATCTCTCCTTTATCTCCTCCACCTCTCTGAGACTCTCCTCCTATATTTCTTGGCTTTGTCGAGGCCTTTGTCACTTTTATTTACTGCTTCACTGAATGCACACACACACACACACACACACACACCTACACACACACACACACACACACACACACACCTACACACACACACACACACACGTGCTACCAATCATTTGAATGGTTGGATAAGAGGACTGAGGGGGCGAATGGCGCTGAGATTGAAGAAGCCAACTCAGCTGTAAACCAACCCGACTTCCTGTTTCTCTAGGGTCAGCTGATGCGGTCAGCTGATCCAGTCCTACAGACCTGATGTAATGCTTTCACTTTTGAAGCGGGTTGTCAACTGTCCAACCAATCAGAGGTCAGGAAAGGTGCGGATTTATTCTTTAGTAATTTTTCATTGGCTGAACACTTAATATAATTTTTTCTTCCCTTTTGATCGATAGCTTCTCGCTATTTCTAGCCAGCGTTAATAATTCATGTGTTTATATTCATGTGTTCACACCACCAGCAGTCTCTTTTTTATAGATTTATAGATTAAAATAACTCCTAATCTGCTCACTTTTGTTCAGGCAGGCCGCTCAGACGTCCCACTGTCCTTGAATGCAACAACAAGTCGAGGCCGTCTTTGCTCTCGCTGTCCCCCGGCTAAAAGTGGGATGGTAAACGCATCCAAAACGCCAGATTAAAATCTCTCAGGTGATTCTATGTATCGGATGATAATCTGACCATAATCTGGTGTGACTCAGCCTTAAAAATGTTTTTATCCGAAGCATCTCAAACAAGTTTAAACATAGAATCTTGAGATAAAGTCAGTTTCATTTCATTCCTAAAAGTTAGGACAGTTTCTTGCGACCTTGCAGCTGAGACTCACCCCCCCCACCCCCATCTCACCCATCGGGACAACAGCCTCTGATTGGCTGTCTCTGTGTGTGTGTGTGTGTGTGTGTGTGTTTAAGTGTCGTTCCCACTGTAGTACTGCCAGCCAAGACTGTTGCTAGGATACAGCAGGAAGTGTCCTGCATGGTAAATGTGTCTGAGGTCACGGGAGGGGGGGGGGGTCTCGTGTGTGTGTGTGTGTGTGTGTGTTCAGTGGTAAAAGGCGATTTGGTCCCCGTGAACACAGGCACTGGAAGGGACGACATTCTGTCAGCGACATGCTAACCTGTTAGCCTGTGCTAGCACGGCTAACACGCTAAAGTCACTTTCATCATTGCGTGTTGACAGTTGTGTTTGTGAGAGGTCGCGCTTGTCGTGGACATGTGTACACATCTGGAGGATATTCTCTGAAGAAGAGGTCTCCGTGTTGCCATGGTAACACATTTGTCCAGGGACGTAGCGAGGAGAGAGATGGACCGGGTAAAGGGGGGGCGGGGGGGGGGCTCAGACTTGTGAAGAACATTTCACAGAACATTGATCTGTGGAGCCTCCTGTCGTCTGATTGGTCGGTCACAGGAGCGCCGTGTGACCCGGAGAGAAGAAAGAAGGCCTGAAAGAAGGGAAGACATCGAGAGGGAAATAAAGAGAGGGGCGAGGAGGAGAGGGTGAGAAGACGGGAGGGTGAGATAATGAGAGAGAATCAGAGGAGTGAGAGAACGCAGATCTGGGTCAGGACCAGCAGGATCTCAGCGTGAATGGATCGGGGGGGGGGGCTTCTTAGAATAAATGAGTCTACTATTGTCTCAAATCTCTCAGCAACAAACTGTTCCTTTATTATAATAATAATAATAATAATGATGAGGATTTCAGGAAATGACCTTATTTGGAGGCCTGATTTTGACGAGTCAGGTGTTCGAATGAAGGCGGAGTCAGTGTCATGATTAGACGTGCTGTGATTCGTCCTTCGTCCTGTACAGGTTCTGACTTGTGTTCTGTTCGTTTGAGGTTCTGACTCGTTTGCTCTCCTGTAGAGACTCTGACTCGTTGGAGGTTCTGACTTCTTCTCTGTCTTCTGGAGGTTCTGACTCGTGTCTCTCCGGAGTCTCTCTGAGCTTCCTGCTTGTGGCTCCAAAGCTGTCGCCGTCTAACAAAGCCGGTCCCTGTTCTGATGGAATTGGGTCAGACTGATCCGAATGACAAAGCCCCTCCCCCGCAGAGTGTGTGTGATCGCTGCTCGACACAAAGAAGGAACTTTTACTCACACACTTTTAAGTTCTGGGTTCAGCCAGTTTAACGGAAGCTTTGAGCTGGTGGAACGTTGAGAACATGAGGTCCTGGTGCTGAAAGGGCCCCAGGGGCCCAATGGGACTCAGTATGGTTTAACATAAGCCAGTTAGCCCCTTTAGCCTGTTAGCCCCAGACTGAATGATATTTAATGTGTGTCGCTACCTGCTTCATCATCTCCATCATCGAGATGGAGATGAGGAGGCTCCATCAGAGGCTCCTCTCTGATGGAGCCTCCTCTTCACACATTAGAGCTGATATAAAACACTTGTATATTTGTCAGAACTGTTTAGAGGTGAACTCAAGAGGAGACGTGGAACCGGAGGACGGGTTCTCCGTGGGTCGATGGCCCGATCGATCGATCGGTTCTTCTCTCCTCACCGTCTGTCTTCTGCTCGTCTGATCGTCTCTCCTCTCCCCCACCATCAGGGTCGCCATGTTAAGACGGGGCAGCTCGCAGCCATCAAGGTCATGGATGTCACCGGGGTAAGACGCGCACACACACACACACACACACACACACACACACACACACACACACACACACCAACCATGTCATCTTAAAGTGAGTCAGTGTATGTGTGTGTGTGTGTGATGGAAGAGAGTAAATGAGGATAGGTCTATTGCCATGGTAATATTAGCTGCAGACGTGAGGACAGCAGTGAGGTCTCAGGCATGTCTGTGAGGACGGAGGGAATCTCAGCTATAAATAGAGCTCCCCTTCGTCCTCCTCCTCCTCCTCCTCCTCTTGATGAATGAGTGAAGGAGACAGTTAACACAGCAGCTAAACGTGTAAATGATTGTGAATAAATCCGTTCAAAGCTGATGGAGATGAGGCTGTTCATTAATAGCTAGATTGCCGCGTGGACGTCAGATCAGAGTTTCTGCTCCAAACTCCGTCTGGAATTCATCTGGGATGAAGTTTACAAAGTTTATAAAACTGCTTTTCATGGAAAAAATATTTAAATAATTAAAATAGAATTTTTTTTTAAAAGTAAATCTGGTCACCTTACTGGAATAAGTTGATATTTAGACTGGTTTTCATAAAATTCCAGGTCAGGTTTGGGGTCATTTTTGACTGTTTTCAGATGTAATAATGGAAGTCTGATGGAGGAATGTGGACAGTTGGGTGGGTGACATCATTTTTAAGGTGGTGACATCATCATTACAGTAGTGACATCATCACTGGCTGGTAAAATTCTCTTCAAATTGCACTCACTACGGTTTTTCTTCCACATCCATGATGTTGTCATGACAACATATTCAATCTTGCATTAGTGCTAGCGATGCTAATCTGAAAGCCAACAGGCCGTGTGGTTCCAGTGCTGCTTCAATGAGTCAATATTTTCAAGCCTAATTAGATACGGCTGATGCTGATTGGCTGATCAAACCTCCAGTCAGATTGCTCCTCTGCTCTGATTGGTTGATTCTTTTGTAGATTTTTTTTTTAAAATTACATACTACTAACTAATTCTATTAATTAGTATTAGTACTGTGAATATCAAACATAGATAAAATATTTTATTTCCGTTGTTTAACTCTTTTTTTTCAGGATGAGGAGGAGGAGATCAAAGCAGAAATAAACATGCTGAAGAAGTACAGTCACCACCGGAACATCGCCACGTACTACGGTGCCTTCATCAAGAAGAACCCTCCCGGCATCGATGACCAGCTATGGGTACGTGTGTGTGTTTGCATTTTTCAATCATCAGGCATTTACGTCTCAATTAATTTCAATTCAAAAAAACTTTATTAGTCCCCAAGGGGCAATTGAAAGCACATAAAGCAGGATAGGAGTCAAAATGCAACCATACAGTGTGAACATAAACAATAAACATAAATAATAATTAAATAATAACATAAATATGAATACAATGTTTATGTTAAATAATAATTCAAAACCTAGTTAGTTCCGAACATGTGACATGAATGTCTGTAGGAGGCACTGTGGAGTATATAGCCACGCCCTCTGTCCTGACAGCCTATCAGATCACAGCAGGGGTTTTTATTTTTATTTAAAATAATATTATGAGAATCTGATTCAACTTTTAAATCAATTTGAAACAGAAAAATAAAGTTGTCTCAATAAATTATTGAATTATTTTATTAAATAGTGATGAATAAAAAAAACAAATCTGTTTTTTACTGACTGATACCATCTGTTGAAGGAGGACAAATGCATGTTTTTGCTTATACTAAATATTTCTGTGGTAAATAAGTGGCCTGTTTGCTAATTTGGTGTGTTTGCAGCTGGTGATGGAGTTCTGTGGAGCCGGATCAGTGACGGACCTGATCAAGAACACGAAGGGGAACTCCCTGAAGGAGGAGTGGACGGCTTACATCTGCAGGGAGATTCTCAGGGTGAGTCCCGAGGTTCTGGACTAGCGCCATGCTAGCATGCTAAAGTCACTTTGGGTGTCAGTCCTGGCTCTGATTGGTCACAGTGGCATATTTGCACATATTTGATGTAAGCAATCAGTAAACATAGCAACAGGAAGTGTTCCTGGTGCCCCACCGCCACTCCTGCTAATGCTTCTAGTAGGTTAAAACCCCTGATGGTCATTCTTCTACTCGTGTGTTGTTTATAAGAAGAAGTCAGAGGTCATCTCTGCTGTCTGCCTGCCTTCATATTAGTGATGATGCTGCAGCATCACTGTGTCTCGGCCTGCAGGGTCTGACTCACCTCCATCAGCATAAAGTCATCCACCGAGACATCAAAGGTCAGAACGTCCTGCTGACGGAGAACGCAGAGGTCAAGCTAGGTCAGTATGACCCCACCTCAACTCCCCAAACAAACTGCTCCAGGATGGATCCTGTTGGATCTAGTAAAAGCTGCAGATCTGAAGGTTTCTGTGTTCCTGCTCCGTAGTGGACTTTGGGGTCTCGGCCCAGCTGGACAGAACCGTAGGACGGAGGAACACCTTCATCGGGACGCCCTATTGGATGGCACCGGAGGTCATCGCCTGCGACGAGAACCCCGACGCCACGTACGACTTCAAGGTGATTCGCCCAGACTGATGGAGACTGATGTGATTGATCGGTGATTGATCGGTGATGGGGCGTGTCTGAATGCTGTGTGTCTGTCCATTCCAGAGTGATTTATGGTCTCTGGGGATCACAGCGATAGAGATGGCTGAAGGAGCACCACGTACGTTCCCTGCTATATTTCATGCTATCCACACTTCATGCTAAGCTAGGTTTTATGCTAATTATACTATATGTGAAACTACGTTTTATGCAAACTAAACTTTGCATGTTGGAACAAATCATTTTTGTTGCTCAGGTCTTGCTTCAAATTCTGCAGAGTAACTAAATTCTTCAGCAATAAAAAAGATTATGTATTGATCAAGTGAGCTCTGTTTGCTGTGATTATTCTCTTTGCTAATAGCATGTATCTCGTGTCTTTAGCGCTGTGTGACATGCACCCAATGAGAGCCCTCTTCCTGATCCCACGGAATCCCGCCCCCAGACTCAAGTCCAAGAAGTGGTGAGTCGTTCATCCACGGTACGAGTGGGTCGGGGCTTCAGTTTCTGGACACCTGGTGACTCTGTGTATGTGTGTGTGTGTGTGTGTGTGTGTGTGTGTGCGTGCATGGTTCCAGGTCCAAGAAGTTCCAGTCCTTCATCGAGAGCTGCCTGGTGAAGAGTCACGGCCAGAGACCGAGCACCGAGCAGCTCCTCAAGCATCCGTTCATCCGGGACCTGCCCAACGAGAGGCAGGTCCGCATCCAGCTGAAGGACCACATCGACCGCACCAAGAAGAAGAGGGGGGAGAGAGGTGAGTGACAGAGCGACACAAGCTAAACTAAACTATCATCGCAGAAAGAGGAGGAGGCGGTCACCCTGTTACCATGGTAACACATCCAGATTTCCTTCCAACCAGTGGAAGGAAGGTAACCATTTAAGGCTGGGTTGCCTTAAGTTGGACACTAAGGTGACATGATCGTCTTTAAAAGTCGCGCTTTTATTCTGAAAACCTGTAGCGGTCCATGTAGAAGAGCCAGGAAGAATAGGGGAAGCTGGTACCGAATGGGTGTAAGGTAGAACGTCTTCCCTCACTGTGTTCTTCATTGTTCCTCTCAGATGAGACGGAGTACGAGTACAGCGGCAGCGAAGAGGAGGATGAAGATCGGGACATGGGGGAACCGAGGTGTGTGTCTTCACTGGTGCGCCAACATCATCATCATCCTCACTTATGTTGACTCCTCGCTCATTCAGAACCTGTCTGCCTCGTCATTCACAGCTCCATCATCAACATCCCGGGAGAGTCCACCCTAAGGCGGGATTTCCTACGGCTCCAGGTGGCCAATAAGGAGCGCTCTGAGGTGCAGCGGCGGCAGCAGCTGGAGCAGCAGCAGAACGAGGAGCACAAGCGTTTGCTGCTGGCAGAGAGACAGAAGCGCATCGAGGAGCAAAAGGAGCAGAGGAGACGGCTGGAGGAGGTGAGCATCTAATGCTGCCTCTGCTCGTGCTAGCAATGCTAAATGGAAGCTAAAAGACGAGCATCAACTATCCCAGTTTGGCAGACTACAATAGAACCTGGTGTCCAGTATGGAGTCTGGGGTCCAGTATAGAATATGGGGTTCATTGTATAGTCTGGGGTTCAGTGTAGAATTTGGGGTCCAGTATAGAATATCTGTTCCAGTATAGAGTCTGGGGTCCAGTATAGAGTTTGGGTTCCAGTATAGTCTGAGGTCCAATATAGGGTCTTTGGTACAGTACAGAGTTTAGGGTCCAGTATAGAGTCTAGGGTCCAGTATAGAGTTTGGGGTTCAGTGTCAAGTCTGGGGTCTAGTATCGAGTCTTTGGTCCAGTATAGTTTCTGAGGTCCAATATAGTGTCTTTGGTCCAGCATAGTGTCTTTGGTCCAGCATAGTGTCTTTGGTCCAGTATAGAGTCTTTGGTCCAGTATAGAGTCTTTGGTCCAGTATAGTTTCTGAGGTCCAATATAGTGTCTTTGGTCCAGCATAGAGTATTTGGTCCAGCATAGAGTCTTTGGTCCAGTATAGAGTCTTTGGTCCAGTATAGAGTCTTTGGTCCAGCATAGAGTCTTTGGTCCAGCATAGAGTCTTTGGTCCAGCATAGAGTCTTTGGTCCAGCATAGAGTCTTTGGTCCAGCATAGAGTCTTTGGTCCAGTATAGAGTCTGGGGTTCTGTATAGACTCTGGATTCCAGTATAGAATCTGGGATCTAGTATAGAGCTTAAGATCCAGTATAGAGTCTGGGGTCCTGTCGGTCCCTGCTGTGGGGTCCACCGTTACCATGACGATGCTAACGGTGATGCTGGATCTCCTTGCAGCAGCAGCAGAGGGAGCGTGAGCTGAGGAAACAGCACGAGAGGGAGCAGAGGAGGCGCTACGAGGAGCTGGAGCAGCTCCGTCGAGAGGAGGAGAGGAGGCACGCCGAGCGAGAGCAGGTGCCTACACTCACCAGCACCGCAGGAACACACCTCACAACTGATGACATCACTTCCTCTCTGAATTCACTTTATAGATATTACAGCTTCATCCTCTCAGTGAACTCACAGCAGCTCCTCTGCGCTCAGACCTCTTCCACTCGCTCCTTCTCTTTTACACGCAGAGCCTCCTCCTTTGAGGCGTCCTCCTCAGCAGACGATCTAACCTCCTCTCTTTGTGTGTCTGGATGCTTTCTATCTTCTTGTGTGTGTTTTTGCGCCTCCATGCTGTCAGGAGTACATTCGTAGGCAGCTGGAAGAGGAGCAGAGACAGCTGGAGATCCTCCAGCAGCAGCTCCTGCAGGAGCAGGCCTTACTGCTGGTAACCCCCCCCCCTCCCCACTACCACCACTACCACCTCCACATCCGTGCTCTGTGGCCCCCCCCCTCCCACTGCATGCAACTGGGTGTTACCTGAGATTGCCCTAGGAGCAGAAACAAGCTTCTAATGTTGTTGTTGGATTAACTAAAGGCTGGATCAAAGCGGGTTCCACAGAAACCGAACCCAACTTATATAGAACTGATTTTTTTAACACTTTATTGATCCCCGAGGGGAAAATTGCTCAATAATAACAGGTGTAGACATGCTGAACTCCTGTGACTTTTCACATAATTATCATCCTGTCATCACTTATCATCATCATATGTCATCGTCTGAGCTGGAATTAAATTAACTCTTGCCAGTTTTAAAATTTGGAAGTTTCCCACCTCCTCCTGTGTCTCCGCCTCCTCCACACAGACGCTGGACCTAGATTTCACTTATTCAGACTTGCTTCAGGGGTCACAATGTCAAGGTCCACCAGATCTGGGGTCCATTGAATTCTCCGGGCATTTGAGGACACCTTCTGAGATCCAGCCTAGTGAAGTTCAATAAAGACCATCACCAGGATGTGTTGAAACCTCTCTCTGTCCCACCTTCTTCCCTCCATCCTCACTCGTGTTCCCAGTTGTGGTCGTTCCAGTTCTTTTTGCATGATTATCTGAATTCAGGTCTCCTCTCAGGAACAGGTCCGATTGTCCTCCTCCGTCACACCTCCTCTTCCTACTCTCCTCTTTCAGGAGTACAAACGGAAGCAGATCGAGGAGCAGCGGCAGGCAGAGCGTCTGCAGAGGCAGCTCCAGCAGGAGCGAGCCTACCTGGTGTCTCTACAGCAGCAACAGCAGGAGGGACGACAAGCCGAGAAGAAGCAGCTGTACCACTACAAGGATGTCAACAGTCCCATCGACAAGCCAGCCTGGGCTAAAGAGGTGCGTCATCTGGGGACCACGCATTGGATCATGTGACCAGTTACCAATATGACTGTTGAAGAAAATACCACACTGAATACATTCATTCATTCATTCATTCATTCATCATCTACCATACATGCATAATAGTACCTTGACATACGATTGACTTGATATACGATATTCTTGAGATACGAGCCATCACTCCGTCCATATTTTGTTTGAGATACGAGTGGAAGTCCAAATAACGAGTAGCTTTTCCATATAATTAATTATACACTGATGAGTATGCATGTCTATTGGTTGATTTTTTTTTCATAAATTAGAAGGGGGTTGGGGGTTTTTTCTTTACAAGACTGGAATGTATTAAAATGATTTTAGTTATTTGTAAATCAAGAAAATTCCTTTGAGGTACAAGCAGATTAACTTATGAACTCGGTCACAGAATGAATTAAAAACTAGTTATTACTGTATCCTAGAAACCAGTGGGTTCTCGCTTTCCTGTAGGTCTTCCTAGAAGCAGGCATGCTATGGACAAAGTGATAAGACCTGGTTAACAACAATATTCCTTTGATAATCATGATATGATGTCAGTTTTGATGTCATTCCGCCTCTATGCTGATGACATGCTGCTCTATATCACATTTGAGCAAAACCAGTTGTAGCCATGTTGATGGAAAACACTCAGATACCTCCACCATCACCAAAACCAGAACAGCCAGGAGCTTTATATGACATAAGACTGATCACATCACAGTGACATCACCATATAGGCTATGGTCTGCCTGAGCTCACTTCTTCTTTCAGAGGCCCCAACGGTGACAGGTTTGCCTGAGACTGGACCATAATCTACTTTATTAGTGGTTTATGTTTGTTTCCCTACACAACCGTCTTTTGTCCAACATTTTAATTTGTGTTTTTGTGTTTTGTTCACTATTATTTTTGTGTATCATTAACCTCCTGTGACTCCTAGGTCCCGAAGCAGCAGAATGCTAACCCTCCCCACCCCCAGCTACGACATCACCAGTCATTCAACCAACCGGCTTCATCCTCTGGCCCTCATTGTGAACGCAGAGCCCAGGCCCCTAGGCGAACCACATCCCATGGTGCCCAGCTCCTCTCCGCCCACCTCCCCCATATCAATATTCCCCTGGACCTGGGAGAACCTCTAGATCCAGGTCTCAAGCAGGAGATTAGTCAGCAGGTCAGAGAATTTAGGGCTCAGAGGCAGAGCCAGAGGGGGCGTAGTCCATGTAGAAACCAAGAAAAAGCTGCTGGAAAAGGACCCGGTATGAGCTGTAAAGAACATTCTAGTCAAGGCCATCCTAACCCAGTTCTCCAACCTTGTCCAATTGGGCCAAGTAATCGGAGAGAAAACCCCAGAAGCAGACCTGTCTCTGTCCCGAGTCAGGTAGCCCCCCATGCCCCAAGACAGGTCCAGAGACCTCAGTCTGGATCTACCCCTCTCTCCATCCCTGCACTCAAACTGGTTAGTAACCTAACTCGTAGCAGGTCGTACTCACCCTGTCGTAGAATAGATGTAGATGTAGAACCAGAGTATCAGGGAGGTTGGCAGAAAGGGATTAGGCCAGCCGTCAGCCACGAGGCCCTCCGAGTGGCGTCGGACTGGGAGGTCACAGCACGTGACCCAACCAATCACCTTTCTCAATCCTTCCCTGTCAACGTTCTCTCCTCCGTTTTGTCTAGACGAGCAAACTCGCCTAACTTCCTTCAAGTCCCCAATAACAGTCTTTTCCCTGCTTTTGGTAGACATGGAGGGTCTGGTAGAAATATCTCCCCAAAGTCTGATTTCAGTTCATCTGCCTCAGCAGATATCCTTCAATACCGCCTTTCTGCAGACAGGAAACAGAACAGTCCCTCCTCAGGCTTTTTATCCAGCTCTCAGGGCAGCACCTATTCTTGGAATGGCCTTTCCTCTAACAGCTCTCCACTGGGATCCCTCTCCTGTTCCTTATCATTCTCAGACTTTGGGTCAACCAGCACCTCAAGCTCTCCATTCCGTCCTGACGATCTCATGTCCAACATGACCCATGAGTTCTCTCCACCCATCTATCTACTCTCCGCCAACTCTTTTGCCAAACCTATCCTCATCTCACCTGCCTCTACTCCACACAACTCCCCGTATGGCTCTCCATTTGGATCCCAGACCGAGATCTGCACCAGATCTGTCGACCACTAGAGTCTTCATAGCCCACATATTTGTACTTCTGTATCTGTATCTTCGGTATCTTAACACATACGTACACTAAAACTGTTTGCCAGTTTTTTAGTGATGATTCAGTTCTGATGATGGGGATAGGAAAGGATAGGATAGGATGACTTTACTGATTTCCAAGGAGTATTACATTTGCCACCAAGGTCAACATACATTGACAAGATAGGGACAAGTAGAGTAGATGCTTGCCTCGGTCATATGACTACCTTCTTAAAGGGGCCGCTCCGACCACTAATACAGAATACATTGCACTAAATTGAAACTCCCAAGGTAGCAAAACGAAGAAAAAAACAACATTTGCGCAATGCTATGAGGACAATGCTAATAAAGTTGCAAACACATTGGATTCACGTTTATAATTGTATTTGAAAAAATCGTTTCTATGCTGGTTGTATTATTTTATTTTGTTGGATTTACCCACCGTACCTTCAGGGCCGGTCTGTTAAAATATTGATTGACGTTAAACCGGTTTGTGCTGCAAAAAAGGTTGGAAACCGCTGCAGTAGACAACATTTGACAATAAGTAGATATGTTCCAGCACTGAGAACACAATAACATCTAAATTTCATTTAATGATGTTCCATCAGTGTTTTCTGAAAATTGAACCCTAAAAAATAATTCTCACAACGACAGAAGTACAACACCTGTAAACAAACATTCTGACATCTTTCTACCTTTGACCTTTCACACTGGAATTGTTCTCCACTGGGATCTATAGCAAAGGTGATATTCAGGGTTAGTCCCACCCACCCCTCAGTTATTAGAATCCCACCCCCTCCATGTCCTCCACTTCACCCAATCAGCACAAAGCACCATCACCAGCCCCCTCCCACAGGCACCAGTGTCATCCAAACTCTCTGGAGGTCAGTCTGCCGCTCCGTCATGGTGATGGTTCGGTGAACGGTGGCGGGATCCTTCCAAATAAAACTACACCAGTCCTCTTTCATTAACTTGTCCTTTTTGGAGTTGTTTACATGTTGCCTCTTAAAACACACATACCGTCGCTAGGCAACCAAACCAGAGCGCTGCAATGATGAATGATTTAGTTAAGCTGTTAGTACATGGTACGGTTTATTTTTATTGTTGGGTTTTGGTTGAACGGGGTCAAATTATCAGATGTGACTCAAAAAAGATCTACTTCCTGTTTGCCATTTGAACATTTCTGGAAGAGCCTGGTGTTTTTCTTTTGGTTTTCAGACCTTTTTCTCCATTTGTATGCAACATGTAAACAACAACAACCTACTAATGTTGACCTTGTAGTGTCTATGGAAAGAGCTAACGTCTTCTCAGAGATAAAGGGATGACGATCGCCATCTGATTCCGTAGATAAAATCCAGTCGCGGCTTCTGAATGAGTCTTCATCATTGCTTCTTCATCAGTTCATTTCATCCCAAATGAACATCCAACTAAATCCCTTGGAATCTTTGCGCCGCTACACGCCTGTTAGCCGCCGCGGCCTAGCATAGCCTCTAAATCACACAGATTTGAGAAACTGACACAGTGATGCGTAGTTGTTCTGATCCAGATCATAATCTGTTATAATCACAGATTATGAGCTCATGCGTGATTACAGGAAGATCTGAAGGGGATGGTTCTGTTTGCATGTTGTTGGTCTGGGCGCTATCGGCAGGATGCCCCACTAATCCAGGACTCAACCCTCCACCAATCGCTGATCAGATTGCTTAGAGGGATTTTGGCTTCTTTTACCACACATCACTTAGTCTGGTAATCGGATTACTCTGACTAGAGGGATTTCTACCTCCCAAACTCCTCAGATGTTTGGTGTTTGTTAGCATTGAGGAACAAAAGCAGCACCAGCGCACCCCACAAGCTGGAGGATAGCCATTAGCTTTGCGGCTAAGGCTGGCCCGGTTTACTCTTCCGTTCACAGGCCAACTAGCTAGCGATCGAAGATAAGGTGAGGCAGGTGAGGACAGGAAATCCTTCCACCGAATCCCTCGGGGTGAGATCTCAGAGCAGGGCGTGGTTGAGGGTTGTGGGGCTTCCTGGCGGGTGGAGCGTGGTGATTGGTCGAGCCCGTGTGCTTTTGCTTTGAGTGACGGTGGTGTCACCTGCTTCAGGTGGAGGAGAGGTCGAAGCTCAACAGGCAAAGCTCTCCGGCGCCGCAACACAAAGCCACCAACCCCGCCTCCGACCCCGCCCTCCCTCCCCGCTCCGAGTCCTTCAGCGGCAGCGGCGTCGGCATGCACTCCGCCCATACCCCACCCATCAACCGCCCCATCGAGCCTCAGGTTTGTGTGTGTGTGTGTGTGTGTGTGTGTGTGTGTGTGTGTGTCCTGCGAACATCAGAATCCATCTTCGCTCCATGAACTCTTTAAATTCTGAATCGATCACTCCTAAATCGCTCCTTTTCTGTTTTTCTTCATCCATCCGTCCTTCGCGTCCCATCATCCTCTCCTCCAGATGGCCCACCTGGTTCCGGTGAAGACCTATTCCAGCTCCATGTCCGGCTCACAGTCCCTGCAGGACCAGACGACGGGTTCGGCGCTGAGCGAGGGCGTCGGCGTCTCCTCCCCCAGGCCCGAAATGCCCAGACAGAACTCTGACCCCACCTCTGACATCCCACACGCCACGGGAAGGGAGGACCGGGACCAGGACCGGGATAGGACGGCCTGGCTGAGAGAGGACGACATCCCACCAAAGGTCAGACAGGAAGTGAATTGTGTCACATGACCAGGCGGTTCCACCTTAAAGATCTTGAGATGAGCTCCTTTCTGTTTTTTTCCAGGTCCCCCAGAGGACCACGTCCATCTCTCCAGCTCTGGTCAGGAAGAACTCCCCTAACGGAGGAGGTGGGGGTCTGGCCCCCCGTGTCGGTTCTCATCTCATACGGTCCAGGTAGAGACCAGGACCTTCTGAATTTCATGCAACATGAATAAATATGAGTTGAAGGAAGGTTTTGGTGTTCATTTCAGCAACCCGGACCTGCGGCGCTCGGAGGTCTCTCTGGACGCCATGCTGCAGAGAACGTCTTCCAACTCCTCCTCCTCCTCCTCCCCTTCATCTCAGGGAGACTCAGCCGAGAGGAGAGGTACGACACAAACGCACCCACATCCAGACAGGCTAACGCCGCTGTAGCGGGTCGCTGTCAGACGCAGTTCTGCTCCGATCAACCTGTCCGATGTGCCCCGTTACCCCACAACCCCCGGGGAGATGGAGGAGCGAATACGAGGGAGGGGGTTTGAAAAGGGGGGCGAGCAGGGAGATGTCAAACGTCAGGCCCGAGGGAGATTCAAGATATGCATGACGAACGGCTGGCAGGGAGAAAGGTTCACCACGTCAGAGCCAATCAGATGACGGAGAGGGGGAGGGAACAGTAGCAGAGCTCCAATCAATCAATCAATCAATCAATCAATCAATCAATCAATCAATCAATCAATGATCAATAGATTGCTGGCTTCTTTTAGGGCATTTCTACACATCCAGAGCGTCCCAAACAGTCCAGGTTCACACAGTGAAACAGTCCAGGTTCGTACAGTGAAACAGTCCAGGTTCGTACAGTGAAACAGTCCAGGTGCACACAGTGAAACAGTCCAGGTTCACACAGTGAAACAGTCCAGGTTCACACAGTGAAACAGTCCAGGTTCACACAGTGAAACAGTCCAGGTTCACACAGTGAAACAGTCCAGGTTCACACAGTGAAACAGTCCAGGTTCGTAGAGTGAAATGTGATGATGAAGCCATCAGAGTGCGTTGCATCACTAAACTCTCTCTGATGGAGCGTTTCCTTTCTTAACGCGTGTTCCAGGTCAAGCGAAGCAGAAAGGTTCCCCTCCAGCAGCCAATCAGGAGACCAAACCCAAACAGGAGGAGGGGCGTGAGTCGGCCCGCCCCAGCAGACCTGCAGTGAGTCTCTCTCTGTGTCTACGATCCCGTGGGAATCAGATCTCTTCTTCATCTGCTTCTTTATCTCTCTCTCTTCCTCCCTTCGTTCTTCAGAGCTATAAGAAAGCCATAGATGAGGTCAGTGACTCTGAGACTCTTTCTTTCATCCCTCGCTCCTCAGAGCCCCCCCCCCCTTTACTAGCATGGTGAAGCGTCAGACGATCACGTCTGTCCCTTTAAAATCAAACCTGAGGCTTTTCTGACCACAGTGTGTGTGTGTGTGTGTGTGTGTGTGTGTGTGTGTGTGTGTGTGTGTGTGTGTGTGTGTGTGTGTGTGTGTGAAGAACACCTGAACAGTCTCTGAATCTCTTTTCCTGTTTCTTTGTTGTCACGGTTACTGGTCAGGAGGAGCTGGTAAGCCCACCGTGTATGATGCCCCCGACACCCCTCCGCATGATTTGGTCCGATCCATCAGTTGGGTTGGAATGGGAGGGGGGGGGGTGAGGGGAGGAACCACGGGCCTGTTGGCATGGGGGTGTTCGTTAGCGCTGATCTGGGACGTCACGGACTGAACGTGTCGCCTCAGATGAGCTGCTTTCTTTCGTTTTAGCCAGAATCCTCCTGTCATGATGGTTTGCCCCCCCCCCCGCCACCCCCACCCCCACCCCTTTTGCTCCCCTCATCCTCGTTTGGTCTCTTCCGGTTGAGATTTGGAGGAGACAGAAGTGATGACTCCTCTTCTCCTGCTCCTCCTCTCTGCAGGACCTCAGCGCGTTGGCGAAGGAGCTCAGGGAGCTGAGGGTGGAGGAGGGCAGCAGACCCCCAGTCAAGGTGGGCGGGGCTAATGAACCCGGACCGACCCCCAACACCCCTACATGACACAATGAAAATATCTATCTTTAGGTGTACCATGACCCCCCAACACCTGACCCCCTACCCCACCCCCCCACAACACTTTACCCCCCCTTACTTCAGCAGCCTCTTCATCACTGTGTTCACCTTGCTCTTCCTCATGAAGGTGACGGACTACTCATCCTCCAGCGAGGACACCGACAGCAGCGACGATGACGGCGAGACAGTGGGACAGGATGGAACTGTTGCCGTTAGCAACATCCCCCGTATCATGTAAGTCCCCACCCCCTCCACCCCCTCTGTTTCTTCTTCTGCGGTGTCCTGGAGGTCGTCCCTTGACTCTCGGGTGTTCCTGCGTTTCAGGCCGGCGGCGCAGAACAGCGGCGAGTCGTACGGCGGCCTGAGAGACGACGCGCTGGGAGAAGCTTACCACAGCTCCAAGGACGGGACTCTGGTGGTGAGAGAGGTGATGAAGGCTCGCCCTCCTCTCCCTCTCTGCTTCCTCTGGACGCTCCTCAAACGTCTCTTTGTTTCCGTCAGGCGGAGGAGAGGAGGAGGCGGGGCAGCCACACCGAGAGCAACGGCTTCGGTAACCACGGTAACGTGGGGAACCTCCCTGACCTCCTGCAGCAGAGCAACTCGCCATCGGCCTCGCCCACCACGGGCCTGCGTGACCTGGGAGACGTTTCTGAGGTCGGACACGCCCCCCGCACATATAATTAAATACTCATGTTTAAATTTTTAAAATCAGTAAAATAATTAAACATTTTTTTCTATTCTTCTCTCTCACAGTTCGGTGTGGGCGGGTCCAAAGCGTCCTTCACGCCATTTGTCGATTCTCGGGTCTACCAAACCTCACCAGATGAAAACGATGACGAGAACTCCGCCGCGGGTAAATAAACCTTTTAACAATTTACACTCAATAACATGAACAAATACGCAAACTGGCAACCTAATATTACCAACACGGGTGAAACGGACGCAACGGCGCAGTTCCAGCGGAAACCACTGGGGGCAACGCAGCTATTGATCAAGCAGATAGATAATAGACCAGGGTGGGCAATTTTAATTGCATCAGAGGGCAACATCAACAATAACTTGAATTTAATTCTGCTAAACTTTCTTCCGTTGCAAAATATAGTAAATTTTAATATTTTGAATAGCTGATTATCGGAAGAATAGAACACTCTGGGACTATTTATATTAAGCTACTTGAAATTGAGTTGTTTAATTTATTTAATTTGTTTATTTAATTTGTTTAATTTGTATACCCTGTCACGTGGGCCGGGCATGGATGTACAAAGGGCCAGATTTGGCCCTTGGGCCGCAGGTCTGTGAAAGACAGACAATTGTTTGTCTACTACAAAAATTAATTCTTTGTGCGTCTTTGTCTCCATCTTCGTCTCCTATCTTAGCGATGTTTGCTAACGAGCTGCTGAGGCAGGAGCAGGCCAGACTAAACGAAGCCAGAAAGATCTCTGTGGTCAACGTGAACCCGACCAACATCCGACCTCACAGCGACACGCCCGAGATCCGCAAATACAAGAAACGCTTCAACTCTGAGATCCTGTGTGCGGCGCTGTGGGGTGAGTCTGTGGTCTTTACTGGTCTCTACTGGTCTCTGCTGGTCTCTACTTGTCTTTAATGGTCTCTGCTGGTCTTTTTTGGTTTCTGCTGGTCTCTGCTGTTCTTTTCTGGTCTCTTCTGGTCTCTTCTGGTCTCTGTTAGTCTATACTGGTCTCTGCTGGTCTCTGCTGGTCTCTTCTGGTCTGGTTTTAACTCTGCCATCTGTCTAGGCGTGAACCTCCTGGTGGGAACGGAGAACGGCCTCATGCTGCTGGACCGCAGTGGACAAGGAAAGGTCTACAACCTGATCACCAGACGGAGGTTCCTGCAGATGGACGTCCTGGAGGGGCTCAACGTGCTGGTCACCATATCTGGTAGGTCCAACGTAGGAACAGGAGGTGTTTGGTTCTCCTCTTCCTCCAGAGAATCTGATCCATTCTAGCTCTGTTCTCAGGAAAGAAGAATAAGCTGCGGGTCTACTACCTGTCGTGGCTCCGCAACCGGATCCTACACAACGACCCAGAGGTGGAGAAGAAACAGGGCTGGATCACTGTGGGAGATCTAGAGGGCTGTGTGCATTATAAAGTCGGTAAGCACCTGTGATCGTATCCTGGTTGGTGGTTCTGGTCTAGTTCTAGTCTGGTTCTCAGGAGGGACCTGAAGGTGTTTCTTGGTTCTCACCTTTCAGTTAAGTACGAGAGGATCAAGTTCCTGGTGATCGCCCTGAAGAACGCGGTGGAGATCTACGCCTGGGCTCCTAAACCCTACCACAAGTTCATGGCCTTTAAGGTACGGCGGCACCGGCATGAAGGCGCTTCACGACGGGACGGATGCTCACCGGTTCTCTTCCCTTCCAGTCTTTCACTGAACTGCAGCATCGGCCTCAGCTGGTCGACCTCACGGTGGAGGAGGGTCAGAGGTTAAAGGTCATCTACGGCTCCAGCATGGGCTTCCACGTCATCGACGTGGACTCGGGCAACCCGTATGACATCTACGTCCCGTCACATGTGAGTTTGTTGTGATGTCAGCAGGTTCTGCTCACGTCGGATATCTGTGTAGTTTAAACCCTCAGTTCTGACTGACAGGTCGTGTGTTTCCTCTGTGTGTTCAACTAAACAAACCAGAAATCAATGTAAATAGAGGTTTTAATCTAACAGATTGTCATCCAGGTTTAGTTAAAGCCCCTAATCTCGCCTATCCGTTACAGATCCAGAGTCAGGTGACCCCCCATGCCATTGTGGTTCTCCCCAAGACGGATGGGATGGAGATGCTGCTGTGCTACGAGGATGAGGGCGTCTACGTCAACACCTATGGACGCATCACCAAAGACGTGGTGCTGCAATGGGGCGAGATGCCCACCTCCGTCGGTGCGTGTGTGTGTGTGTGTGTGTGTGTGTATGTGTGTGTGTGTGTGTGTGTGTGTGTGTGTGTGTGTGTGTGTGTATGCGCAGTTTAAAATTCAGTGATTGTGGGTTCATTTGAGGATGAATTGAATTCCGAAATCATTTTATGTTTGATCAGCCTCCTAGAGAAAGAAAGAGATAGAGAGAAGGAAAAGAGTGGACAACATAGAATAAGAAAGACAGGGATAGAGAGAATAAAACAGACTGGAATAAAGAGAAGGAAAAGAAAAATGGGGATAGAGAGAATGCGGATTAAGACAGGAAATGAGAAAGAAAATAGACAAAGGAATGTTTGTGGTTATTTTCTTGTTCTTTGCCGCCCTCTGGTGGCTTACAGAAGTATTACCTCCACAGTTTTTGATGCCCTGTGGGGTGTTTTGGTGGTTTTAATGCTCTTTTTTTTTTTTTTTTTTAATTTCTATTTTTTTTATTCACAGCGTATATCCACTCCAACCAGATTATGGGCTGGGGGGAGAAAGCCATAGAGATCCGGTCTGTGGAGACGGGTCACCTGGACGGGGTATTCATGCACAAGAGAGCTCAGAGGCTCAAATTCCTCTGTGAGCGAAACGACAAGGTGAGTGTGTGTGTGAGTGTGTGTGTGTGTGTGTGTGTTTGTTTACACACACATTAATGCTCCGTCTCTGCAGGTGTTCTTCGCGTCAGTGCGTTCAGGAGGAAGCAGCCAGGTCTTCTTCATGACCCTCAACAGGAACTCCATGATGAACTGGTGATGGCTCCTCCCACCGCCTGCTCTGCCTCACTCTCCTATTGGCTGGTCGGATGACCGCACGTCTGACACATGAACCCGACTGATGGTGACAACCCATCGCGGCGGAGAGGACCGACGTGTTAGCGTAGCCTCACGCCGAACGGGAAACGCCGTCTCCTGTCCATCTGCCCCTGCCTCCACCCATCTTCGTCACCCCCCCCCCCCATTCGTCTGCCCCCGGTCCATTTCTGTCGGGTGTTTCTCATCAAGAGGTCGGATACTTCCACTGAATCGTTTTCAGACTTGATGACATCAGAGGTGAACACTGATTGGAGGGGGGATGATTGAGGGGGAGGGGTTTGTGATGATGATGATGATGATGATGATGTACGTCCCTTTAAAATGATATCACTGGTCCGTTCTTCCTCGTCCTGTCACTCCTCTTCCTCTTTTTAAACTCTGAAGGTGCTGTATCAGAGCTACTGTAAGGTTACCTGAGGTCATCACTGTTTCACGTGTGTGTGTGTGTGTGTGTGTGTGTGTGTGTGTGTGTGCGTGTGTGCGTGTGTGTGTGTCCCATTCAAGTCATTTGAATCGATGTGGGAAGTCTACGTCTAGAAAAGTGTGTGAACTTTTAATGTGCTCAAATCAACACAGAGTGTGTTTCCATGTTTTTTTTAATAATTAACCGGTGATCAATATGAAATAAATGATTGAAGCCGATCAACTAAAATTAATTTTGAAGACGCATTGCTGCTATTTTGCCGCCATCACTTGTGTTTGGAACAGCAGCCGTCGTCCTGATAAATCCTGAGATACCACATCAAAGGTCGATGAAGGCGGAGTCTCCAAATCAGAGACGCTCATTGGTTCGTTATGTTGACGTAAAATGTGATGATGTCAGAGCCGTGTGATGTCATCATTCTTAGCTGTGCACCAGTCGAGCACCAAGCATTCGCAAACGGGCGACGTCAGCCACTACCTGTGGATTCAATCTTGCTCCTCTCTGATTGGCTCGTCCGATGGGCGTCAGTGGGATTAGCTTTATTGACTATTTGTCTCCTTGAACCTGTTTAAACACTGATGATGCAATTTTAAGCTTCTGTTGGCGTCACGAGGCTCCAGTTGGACTCAAACCATCCAATCTACAACGACGAGTGTGTGCCGCTCTCTCCTTGGTATCCGATAGGTCGTTGGGAGTCACATGATGTGATGAAAGTAGTGAAGATGAGGGGGATGAATGTCTGTACTATTGTGGTGGGTGGGGATCGACTGGATTCACTCATCCCATAATAATCGCTCTCTGCTCCTGTGTAGCTGAACTCTGTTTGGGGAAGCAGGCCGACGTTTTAGCAATAAAGAACCGAGCTGAAGGAACCGCTGTCTTCCTGTGTGTGTGTGTGTGTGTGTGTGTGTGTGTGTGTGTGTGTGTGTGTGTGTGTGTTGGGGCACTAATACTATCATGTTTGGAATTCACTGTTCCCATTGGATAATGGTTGTTCCACTGTTTTATTTTATTTTGAAAGAGCATTATTAACATCCTGTTTGGGGATTTATTTGTTTTGTAAAATAGAAAACTGTCAAAGAGAATAAATGAAAATAGAACAGAGCTCTGCTGTGGATGCTTTTTTTTTCTCTTCTGGTTGACAGAACCCCCCCACCCACCCCCCGTCCTTTCCCCAGTGCAGTATATCATTAACAGAGATAGTGTTAACATGTTATTATCACTCAAAACACACAAATTTCCACTGAAGCACATGTAGTAGAAACATTTAGAACAATATTTAGGGGTAATCTTAATATATAATCAAAAATTATCAATAATCATTGAAGTTTAAAGCGCCAGGACTCCTCGATCAGTGTCTGAGATTAAACCCGAGATTGTGTGTGTGTGTGTGTGTGTGTGTGTGTGTGTGTGTGTGTGTGGGGTCTGTGTGTGGACACAGCGTGATCAAGCGTACTGCTTTCATTGATCATTAGCCTGCAGGCTGAGACTCTGGACTGTCATGGACTCTGGGAAGGTAAGAACCGTCCTGCTGCCCGTGTTTCGTGTGACTCATCTATACATTCAACATCAGCGATCATAAACAATCCTTTGATCATCGTCGTCTTCTCTTCCTGTCTTGACCTGACCCCGATGACCTCCGGGGGAGCAGCAGCTCACGGGTACGCTGGTCTTGGCTGTGTTCACGGCGGTGCTGGGCTCCCTGCAGTACGGCTACAGCATCGGTGTCATCAACGCCCCCCAGCAGGTAGGACCCACTTTAACTGCTTCAGCAGACGATTATTCCACTTTGGCATGTGCTAATCAACGCTAGCGTGATAACGTCACCTGGTGGTCCTCCATCAAAAAAATAAGAAGATGGTAGATAACAATTCTACAAGGGATCAAGGACCCATCATGGAGCCGCCAACCAGTCCCCATAGGCCACGTTTCCTGCAGTACCAATGATGTCCCCAAGGTGGTGGTGTTGTCTCTGTTTATCTCTTTAAATTGAGGAAAACAAGAAGAAGTCCGTGTTCTTTGGACCACAAACGCTGATTGATGACTTAAAGATTTATGACCAGTTGTGACCTGAAAACCTTCCTGACGTCTCTTGGAGTTGAGAAAGGTTCTTATCTGAAATCTGATGATATTGAAAAGAAGGATGAGGAGGACCTTCACCTCTGACAGCCTGATGGTTCCTCTTAGATCTGATTACTGTAGATCTGGTTTCTGTAGATCTGGTAACTGTAGATCTGGTTCTCGTAGATCTGGTTCCTATAGATTTGGTTCCTTTAGATCTGGTTCCTGTAGATTTGATTCAGCAGATCTTGTTCCTGTAGATCTGGTTCCTATAGATTTGGTTCCTGTAGATCTAGTTCTTATAGATCTGGTTCTCGTAGATGTGGTTCCTATAGATGTGGTTCCTGTACATCTGGTTCAAGTAGATCTGGTTCCTCTAGATCTGGTTCCTGTAGATCTGATTCCTGTGATTGTGGTTCTTGTCTGTCTGCTTTCTATTCTGCCAGTGCTTAACAGCTGTTATGACCGCCACAATCGGCGGTTATAACAGCTCTTTGACGTTCCATGACAGGTCATTGAGAAACATTATGGCCGCTCGTTGGGAGTGTGGTCAGAGGAGGTTTCTCTCCTATCAGAAAACAGCACAGAAGAACGACTTCACTCGGAGGCAGGACATCACCCCTCCGTGGTCATGTATTGGTCGCTGTCGGTGGCAATCTTCTCCATTGGCGGCATGCTGTCCTCCTTCCTGGTGGGATTCATGGGAGACCTGAAGGGCAGGTGAGGAAGACAAATGAAGAAAAGAGAAGGTTCGAACGTGGAATGATGTCTGTATCCATCCTCCTCTTCCTCCTCCTCTCCGATAGGGTGAAGGGGATGCTGATGATCAACGTTCTGGCCATTGCTGCTGGGCTCCTGATGGGTTTCTGCAGGATGTGGAAGCCTCACATCCTGGTCATCTCAGGCCGGGCTGTCATGGGTTTTTACTGCGGTAAAACCTCACATGAACTTACCTTATCTTGAACTTTGCTTATCTACATTCTGATTGGACGGTGTGTTTTTTGGCATAATTGTGATCAAGACTGGATAACAAAACACAAAGTTCAGAAAGGTTCCAAAACTTAAACAACTAGAAACAGTTAGCATAGCAGCGTGATGCTAACTGTAGACGGTTGTGCTGCAGGGCTGTCGTCTGGATTAGTGCCCATGTATATTGGAGAGATCGCACCCAAAGCGTACAGAGGGGCCCTGGGGACATTACATCAGCTCGGTGTGGTTATTGGCATCCTGATCAGCCAGGTCTCGCGCACGCACACACACACACACACACACACACACACACACACACACTAGCAGCAGCAGCTTCTTAAAATGTCCATATGTGGTCGTGTAGGTCCTAGGCCTGGACTTCCTGCTGGGTAATGATGACATGTGGCCTCTGTTGCTGGGTCTCTCCGGTGCTCCTGCAATCCTCCAGTCCTTCCTGCTGTTCCTGTGTCCTGAGAGTCCGCGCTACCTTTACATCCTGCTGGGCAAGGAGGACGACGCGCGAAGAAGTTAGAAATTTACTCTGAAAACTCATCGTCTCTGAGGTTCTCCAGACCAGTAACTCAAAAAAAAAAAAGTTTGATCGCTAAACTTTTACCTTTAAGTATTCGTCGGTTGTGTCTTTGCAGGTCTGCTTCGTTTGAAAGGTTCATACGATCCGACTCCTGACTTGGAAGAGATGAAGAGAGAGAAAGAGGAATCTGACAGGGAGGCCAGGGTCTCCATCCGTTCTTTGGTGGGTTGCTGGACAGGATGAGGAAAATCGTTTTGCCTTTTTTTGACATTCTGTTCCTTAATTTATTCCAATAAAGTCGATTGGGTCTTGGGGCAAGAGGCAGGAGGCAGGGTACACCCTGGACAAGTCGCCAGTTCATCACAGAAACACATAGGAAGAAACACAACTAATCAAATGTACATTCACGTAACGTACATACAGTCAGTCTAAAGTCACCAGTTTGCTACACTAAGTTTCTGTTGGGAGGAAGTCGGAAAACCCTTAGGGAACCCAGTCCCGGTTTCTCAGGTGGATCTGAACCCTAGACCCGTTGCACAAACATCCCGTCCAGATTAGAACATATCAAAGAAGCAAATCTCAGAAAAAGGAGGGAGACTTCTCCAGAAGGTTATCTCCAGGAAGTGACTGAAAGTCTCTGTTTCTGGTTTTCTTTCCCAGATCTGCTCCTCCGTGTACAGGAAGCAGCTGACCGTTGCCGTCATGTTGCATCTGTCCCAGCAGCTGTCTGGAATCAATGCTGTGAGTAGAGTCAGGATGGATGCATTGATTCTTGATTGGTTGTTGATTGATTGTGTAATCACACATATGTTTCATTATCCAGATCTTTTATTATTCTACGAGCATATTCACGGAAGCCGGGATCAGTCAGCCAGTCTATGCTACTATTGGAGTCGGTGCGATCAACACAGTCTTCACACTGGTGTCTGTGAGTGGCTGCACCATAAAATACACACACATGGGTGTGGGTCCTCCTCTGTCAGGTCCTGGTGGTCCTTCAGGGTCAAATTGGATAATCTGGATTCTGTTTAGGGTCTGAAACGTTTCATCTAAGAGGTTTCTATTGTTCTGCCTGAGGGGTGTGGAGTTCAGATACTTTGTTAAGAGATGGGTTGCTAACAAGACAAGGTTACCTGGTGTAAGACCCCATAATACTGACTTTGACTCCACTCCTGTGACCTCAAAGACTTAAGTCAGAGTTCAGGTTCAACCTTCAGGAACTTGCACACACATTTTGAGACCAAACCATGAATGAACGTTGGCGTTCTTTGTACGATCCAGGTTGCGCTGGTTGACAAGGCTGGCAGACGCACCATGATGATGGCCGGACTGGGAGGAATGTGCTGCTGTGCTGTTGCCATGACGGTGGGCCTCAAACTCCAGGTAAGTTCAATGACAACTTAATCAATCAGCAAGGGGAACTGAACCAACGAAAAGCAGGGAACCGTTGGAGAATAGGTCAATGAAGGTGTTTTGTTGGCTAGCTAGTTATATTAAGAACATTGGGTTCTCCTCAGATAGCCTTATTGGTTTAGTTGGGGTGTTTTCCGTCTTTTGGTGTGACTACAACAACGAACAAGCAATGTACGTTATTGCTCAGAGTATTGTTAGCTGACATGAGCAAATGTTAGCTCAAGAGTATTTACCCAGTATTGATGATCGCTGACGTTAGCTTGCATCAGCTCAGAGCATTAAAATAGCCTTTGCCTCTTCTCAATAACCCTCCAGGCTGAGTATGTGTGGATGAGCTACGTCAACATGACGGCTACCTTCCTCTTCGTCAGTTTCTTTGAGCTCGGTCCCGGTCCCATTCCATGGTTCATCGTCGCCGAGCTGTTCAGTCAGGGGCCGCGACCGGCGGCCATCGCCCTGGCTGGTTGCTGCAACTGGACCAGCAACTTCATCGTAGGCATGACCTTTTCCTACATCCAGGTAACGTCAGACACGCGGCAGCACATCCCGTCGGCGTTCAAGCAGGGTAAACCCTGACTTTACCCCTGCCTCTTCAGGATTGGTTGGGTCCGTACGTGTTCATCCTGTTTGCCGCGCTCCTGCTCGGCTTCACAGTGTTCACGTACCTGCGGGTTCCTGAGACCAAGGCCAAAACCTTTGAGGAAATCGCCGCTGCTTTCCAGACGGGACGGAAAAAGGCGGACACTCCTAAAGACATCGATGAGTTACAGCAACTCAGAACTTCCACGGAGGCTTGAAAGTTCTGATTGAATGCGAACACATCACCAAACGTCTTAAAGTATCCTGTAGCATTGCAAAAGCTAGAAAGTAAGCAGGCTCAAGCAACCCTCAGGCATTACATAATGAATAAATACTGGATAAAAAAACATGACCTGCTAAGCAGAAGAATAAGCTGTAGATGAGACAAGTGCAGTCGTATGGACATTTTTATATACTTAGATATCCTAATTAAACGGACTCATTGACTTGACGTTATATGGAGTAGTGTTAACATCCAATCAGTGTTCAATGCAGTATTATAACTCACTACTGGAGTGTGATTGGTTGCTAATATCGTTAGCCTTGCAGCTCCATCTGTGATTTTTATGCTTTTTCTCTGGTGATTTTTATGTCATGTCTAGCTGGAAATAGTTCTCATAAAGTAATTATTCATTCATTTTCATGTACCTCCACTGTATCCGCTGTAGCGGGTCACGGGAAGCAGGAGCCTATCTCAACTGGCATAGGGCGTGAGGCGGGGGACGCTCCGGGCATGACGTCAGTGCACAGCAGAAACACATACAAAGACATACAAACACACTCCTACGGGCAATTCGGGACCGGCCAATCAAAGCGCATGCTTTAGGAAGTGGGAGGAAGCCGGAGAACCCGGAGAGAACCCACGCAGACACGGGGAGAACATGCTAAGTCGCATATGGATATGGATATGGATGGATGGATAGATAGATAGATAGATAGATAGATAGATAGATAGATAGATAGACAGACAGACAGACAGACAGACAGACAGACAGACAGACAGACAGACAGACAGACAGACAGACAGACAGACAGACAGACAGACAGACAGACGGAGCAAAATGATGAAACCGCACCCATAATTGAGTGTTTCAGATAGAATCAGCTATTGATTGGTTGTTAATAATCAATTTTAAAGACATCTTAAAGTGTTTTCCTGACCGCAGTCTTTGATGACTCAATCCTTTATCTATCTATCTATCTATCTATCTATCTATCTATCTATCTATCTATCTATCTATCTATCTATCTATCTATCTATCTATCTATCTATCTATCTATCTATCTATCTATCTATCTATCTATCTATCTATCTATCTATCTATCTATCTATCTATCTATCATCCATCCATCCATCCATCCATCCATCCATCCATCCATCCATCCATCCGATTAGCTCTTCCTGACTCTGACCAATCACCGTTCCTCACCTCCAACACTTCTAACCAATCACGATCCACACCAGCCAATCAGACACTTCCACTTCTGCCAACTTCCGCGTCTCCTGGTCGCAAGCCCCACCCCTGCCGCCGACGTCACCGGAGCCCCGTGACATCTACCTGCGGAACAAAACCCGGACGTGTCAGGTGTGACTTCCTTTCTTCGGTGTGAGCGGGACGTAAGGTGAGTTATCGGAGCGGCTCGGAGCGGCGGCGGCGGCGGCGGGGGGGTTGAGTTACGTAATGTCTTAACGTCCCGTTTAACGGCAGCTTCAGCAGCCCCCCCCCCGGCCCGTTAATGATTAACGGCAGCTTTTGAACAACAACCGATGGGTGTGGCTATTAACGCGTTAGCAACAACAGAGAGACGAGCTAAGTGGAGGCTAAAGCTAACCTCGTCAGCTAGCTGCTAAAACATCCACTTTAGTTTATTAAACTCTCACCCCCCCACCCCCCACCCCCGACCGAACAAAACTCGTTAATTGTGTTGTATTAACAGTTTTTAAGCTAACTCAGCTAAGGAAGTCTCTATTTAAAAAAAAAAAAAAAAAAAAAACAGCGTGTGGCAATATGGCTGAAAGAGTTAGCATAGATGCTAACGTGGCAGTGAATGGATTCATTAGAGCAGGGATCGATATCTCTGATCAAGTTGAGTATTAGCCTGTAAGTGACGTCATGAAATTTTTTTTTTTTAAAAAAAGGGCGCTTTTAGTTGACGTCTTTCCGTTTCAATTTAGCCCGAATTAAGAAACACGTCATTCTGACGTCATCTTTTGATTGAAGTCGTTGCTAATTCAAATCGATAACCGATCAATGGTGATTGTTCGCGTCATTTGACTGTTAGATTTGAATGTTAGATTTGACTGATCATTAGTTTTGGTCGATTTTTTTACACATCAAATTTAACACCTAAGAGTCACGTTCCTTGTTTGATTGCGCAGACATGACTAATAGATCTAGCTGATGGTGATTCTGTTCTCTCTCTCTCTCCCCCGACAGCTGGTCGACCATGATGGATGAAGTGAATTTCTCGTCCGCCAGCTCCGGGGCCTCGAATACGTACCCGAAGCAGTGCTCGGCGCTGAGAAAGAACGAATACGTTATGCTGAGAAACCGCCCATGTAAGATCGTGGAGATGTCTACCTCCAAGACCGGCAAGCACGGGCACGCCAAGGTAAAACCTGTGGAATGCAGGGCCCGTGGCATGTTAAATTATTCTCAAGGTTTTGATCACTCCTGTTTTCCCAGGTTCACCTCATTGGAATGTGCATCTTCACTAACAAGAGGTACGAAGATATCTGCCCGTCCACTCACAACATGGAAGTCCCGAATGTGAAAAGGACCGATTATCAGGTGAGAGTCATTCATTCATCAAGTGCTGGTTTCTGTCAGGAGAAAACGTGCCTCTACTGGAAACGTTTCTTTGTTTGAGCCGTAAATATTTTTACATCGTTGTTTTTTTTGGAGTTTTTTTTTTAACAACTGGAAGAATTTTCATTTTACTGGTAATTGGGCGTGTTCCACCCGAGGGTAATTGTCTCTTCAGCAGTTGTGAAATGATTTGCAGGTTCTGAACTGGTTGGACTGGTTTTCGGTGGCCAAGCAGGAGGCGGCTTGGGATTGTAGTCGTTTTAAAATAAAGAAAAAGGACACTAGGATTTGCCCTGAGGCTCCGTTTTGTTTAACCCTTCATAGTGTACTTACTGAAATGCTTTGAGATTCAAAAGTTCAAACTTGGACAATCATTAGATTGATTGGTACAAATAACCGGAAGCGAATGAGTCAATTACAATGAAGTGACGCGTGTTGTAACAAGCATGCCACGCCCTCTTCTCTGCTTACTATTGGCCGCTGCTGGTCGTTCTCAGTCACATCCGGTCACTCGTATTGTTGCTTCTCATTCCGTTCAGTGTATTGGAGTCGAGGACGGCTACGTTAACCTGCTAAGCGACGACGGAACTCAAAAAGATGACCTCAAGCTGCCGGAAAACGACTTAGGCCAAGATATCAAGACACGCTGTGAAAACAGCGATACCTTCATGGTGAGTTCTGGTGAAAACATCTCCGTCCTATGTACTCGGAACGCCTGAGGGTGACGTCTTTGTTTATTTACAAAATTAAGACGATGGTGTGTTGTGTCTAATATGTGTGTACAGAAAACAGCACCTGATTGGTCCAGATACTCGTGTACCCGTCTGACCTTAGAGCCGTGTCATGTGTTCCTCTTCCCAGGTCACGGTGCTACAGGCGATGGATGAAGAGCAGATATGCGGCATCAAGAATATGAATCCTTAAATTCCTGGACGGCGCTGGAGACCTCACACTCCTCTCTGAAGCTTCACCAAACCGCGTGACGGGGTCGGGCTCTTCAACCAGACCGCCAGCTGAGGGCCGACTGGGGTTCTCTTTCAATCGATGAACCCACCGGTAGTGGCACATCGGCTCTGCAACTGTTCCCGATCACGTTTTAGGAATCCACGTTGTCGTTAAAGTGTGTCGTCTTCCAGTTTGTGTTACTTTTTTAAGTCGTTTTTGAAATGTATTTTTAATTTGGCGTCTTCATTTGTACTGCAATCATGCTCCTTTTATTACCCACAACTCTCCAATGCAAACCGTCGGATCTAGTCTAGTTTGAACGTTTCTGTCCTCTGAGCCTTTTTTTTTCTCTCTCTCAGGCTTTGCTGGGCTGTTAAACACAGAATGATGATGTCACCAGTGTAGTCAGCGCAGCGTAATGACCTCATAAAAAAGAACTTCAGAACGCGGAGTCATTATGAATCAGCTGACTGACGTCCTCTTCTTTGTCTAACAGTCATTTAATCGTTTCTGGTGCCCAGTATCAGTAGGTGGATGTATGTTTGGGTTGTAGGCTTTTTTTGTGTGTGTGTGTGTGGGGGGGGGGTGTATGACTGAAAGGAGTGTTTAAATTTAAAAAATTGCACACATCTACATCTGCACACAGCTTTTACTGGGACTGTCGTTGGCGGACGACATTAGCATTAGCGAGGTGTTCTGTTTCCACCAGAACTGACTTCAGACTGGGAATAACGGTGTTCCCAGTCTTCGCTGTTCCCCTTCCGGGCTGGGTTTAGGTCTCTCCTCCTGTTACGAACTGTCTTTGTCATTTATCCTTTTTAACGTTACATGAACCGACTCTTCTGTTGTCAATAACGTTCTGCTGCTGTCTGTTTCAAAGAGGTCAAATAAAGTTCATCCTGATTTTAGGAGACATTTGTCAGCTGTTTTCTTGTGAAGATTTCGGGGTTGTTTTTTTTTCACTCACAGGTGTTGGATGTGGAATCAATAAATAACGATTTAATGAGAAACCTGTATTACCTTCAAATGGCCACTAGGTGGCAGAGAAACATCGTCTTCAGCTTCCTCATATCTAACAATTTCTTGTTTTTATAATACAATGAGGGTGAATGTGAAAACACTTTCCGTCTAAGGGAAAAAGGAAATATGAATATATTAAATATCAATTTAAGAATTTGTTAAAAAATAATAAAGATGACAAAAAAGGGTTAGTGGATGCATGGAAACAGAAATTCAATGTGTTAAAGTGTCACCATGAATTGATATACCGCCGCCCCCCACAACTCAAAAAATAAAAACTGTTCTCTTTAAGATCACCTACAGGAGGTAACACAAGTTTAATTACTAAAAACTCTCTTTTGTAAACATTAAAATAATTTACCCTCCGGGTGGTTAATAAAGTTTAATATTTCAATGTTTAATAGTGTAATAAAGTTGATTCATTCCATTTCCTGGTTTCCGTTTCCTCCATCACTTCCCAAACTGAGGTGAGAAGGTCGTCAGATGTTCTGGATGGTGGCAAATGATCTCCTTTTTCCGGTTGTGAGTGGAGCTGTTGGACAGATCGTGGTGCCTTCAGGGACACCAAACCAACACAAGAAGGGAGAATAGAAACCAGTTTCTACTTTCTACATATCAGAAAACAGATCCGTAAATAGTTTTAGATTTTTGTCATAAATGACAAACACTGCAAAACATTCACAAAACGCTGTGTGATCTTTTACTTTCTTTTTTCTTCAAGTGTTTCTTGAATAAACAGTGATGTGCACACCAATATTTCAATCATGTATGTAAATAATGTAAATAATGTATGTTTTATGATCGTAGGATGCGGGCACACCATCGGCTTGAGTCTTTATTCAAGGCATCGTGATGACGTCATTCCAGGAACGAACATTCCCGAGTTTAGCCGAGCCGATTGGCTCCGCCGAAACGAGCCGTGATGACGGTCGTTCCGCTCGCTGACGTCACCAGAAAAATGAAGCAGGTGGGATTTCTGGTTCCAGCGCAGGTTGGAGTTTAGTGAACCGGAGAAAAGGGACCGGAAGCGTCTTGATGGCCGGAAACCAGGAAATACCCGGAAAAGCACGGTGGAAGATTTAACGTGGATTAAAAAAAAAAAAAAAAATCCTGGGGAAAATCTAAAGCTATACATTGGGATTTGATCCTATGACCTCAGATCCCTGTTCCTCCTCTCATCTCTCAGAGCTAAACTTTCAGCTGCTGTGATTGACTTTGGAACTTTTATTTATCAGGTTCACATCTGGAGGAACCAGAACGTCATGACATCAAGACTCTTCTTCATCCTCATTGTGGAGGAGGAAATGGAACGCGTCCCAAAGTTAATACAAGTGGAGGACACGTGACCAAATACAATTCAAGATCAATTCACACTTCCAGCATCCTCTAAAATCCAAAACCTTCTTTTTACTAACTGCACTATTTAACTGTACTAACTTCTGCTTTATTAAATAATGTTTGAACCATTTTCCTGGTGTTGACTAGTGGATTTAATCCACAAATTTAACGCTTTCATCCAAGAATTTCACAGATTTTGACACTTTATGAATCCCCTCCCTTAATCCTCCCTACACGTCTTTATCTGGACGGTAACAAACGTTCAAAAATGATGTAAAAACATTAAAAACTCGTCACCAGTTTTTGGTCGTACTTTTCTCGTGAAATTGAATCAAATAAATTTCCTGTTCATTTGATGCTTTTATTTTGAGCGACAACCGGAAATGAACACATACCAGTCAGACTGCCCTCCTGTGGTCAATGGCCGGATTACACATTTTAAATTTACTCTTGTCTTCGTGTCCGAACCCAGACGAACAATCATTTACTTTACTTTTGGGAAACTATAACCAGAAGGGAGAGGGGGCTAATGCTAATTAGCATTTCAAACAATTTTACAATTGTATGCATTTTAAATAGTAAGACTTGTTAACTCAATTGCTGATAAAATAGTCAGAAGGCTCTTGATGGTACTGTAAATGCGTTTGATTCTCTCTTGTGGCCAAAGTGAGGAACTACAAATAAAACTTCAGAAAATCATTTTAATGTTACTTTACGTTTCCAAACAACTCAAATATCAAAGTTAGACAGCATGGGACGCTTTTGGTTCGATATAAATGGAGAATTATCATTTCAACGTGTAACATTCTTGATTGTTGGGTAGTTTAAGCCAATGATTAAATGATGGGACTCCTGAGATGAACTCAAACATCAAAAACAACACAAAAATGCAAAGACAAAGACAAAAAGACATTATAATTTTTTAAAAGAAAGAAAATACAAGCAAAATAAGACATATAGGAGCCCTGACCTCGGGGAAAATGTACTCAAAGCACTTCCTGCTCAGTAAATACATTTCCTACCCTCCGGTGGCCGTATTGATTAATTACAACAGCAGCAACAAATACGCAATTAAATTAACACAAGTATTTATATGTTTTAAGTACAACATCACCAAAACGTTGAATTTCCTAGCTTTATATCTGTTAAAGTATTTAGTGGAAAACCTCACAACGAAGTCACTTCGGAAAACGTGTTAAAAAAAAGTTATTCTACATTCTTGAAGGATCTGTAATCCTGATCCCTCTGGTGGACATAGTGGGTAACTACAAAAACATTGACGTAAAGTTAGACGTTGTTAGATTGTCAACAGCTTCCGGTTGTGACTACCAAAATAATTTTAATCGATGAAACGAATGCTTTTGCCCCCTCCCCAATGCCAAAACACATCATCATGATATTTCACGATGACTTCATGATTTCGTATGTCTGATGATATTTCAGCTCATCTTTAATGTAGAATATATCCTAGAACGTCAGTCATTGTGATCGGATGTGTTGTTAGTTCATCATGTGTGTTAGAGGGTACCTGCTATGTTCTATAACCGCCAGAGGGTGGCAGCAGAGCGCCACAGTACGGAGTTAGGTTGAGCTGGCTGTGATTTACTAATACATGTGACTGAATGTGAATGTTGAACGTGATTATTGTGTGCGAATATATTACGCAGGTTGGAGTTTAGTGAAATGGAGAAAATAGACCGGAAGCGTCCTGGTGGTCGGAAATCAGGAAATACCCGGAAAAACACGGTGGAAGATTTAACGTGGAGAAAAAGTTTTATATTGTTCCCGACACTCTGGAGAAACCCAGTGGGATTTGATCCTATGACCTCAGATCTCTGTTCCTCCTCTCATCTCTCAGAGCTAAACCTTCAGCTGCTGTGATTCACTTTGGAACTTGTATTTATCAGGTTCACATTTGGAGGAACCAGAACGTCATGACATCAAGACTCTTCTTCATCCTCATTGTGGAGGAAGAAATGGAACGCGTCCCAGCGTTACCACAAGTGGAGGACACGTGACCAAAAACAATTCAAGATCAATTCACACTTCCAACATCCTCTAAAATCCAAAACCTTCTTTTTACTACCTGCACTATTTAACTGAACTAACTTCTGCTTTATTTGAAAATGTTTGAACCTTCTTCATGGTGTTGACCAGTGGATTTAATCCACAAATTTAACGCTTCTATACAAGCATCTAACAGATTTTGACAATTTATGAATCCCCTCCCTTAATCCTCCCTACACGTCTTTATCTGGACGGTAACAAACGTTCAAAAATGATGTTAAAACATTAAAAACTCGTCACCAGTATTTGGTCGCACTTTTCTCGTGAAATTGAATCAAATATATTTCCTGTTCGTCTGATGCTTTTATTTTGAGCGACCACCGGAAATGAACACATACCAGTGACACTGCCCTCCTGTGGTCAATGGCCGGATTACACATTTTAAATTTACTCTGTCTTCGAGTCCGAACCCATACGAACAATCATTTGCTTTAGTAAACTATAACCAGAAGGGAGATGGGGCTGATGCTAGTTATCATTTCAAACAGTTTTACAACTGTAAAATCATTTTAATGTTACTTTACGTATCCAAACAACTCAAATATCAGTATGAATCTTTTTTTTCATTGATAGAAGGCAGCCTTTTGTTATGAAAGAAATGAATTGAAATATTTTCTTCAAAGTTGGAGTGCATATGATGCTTTTGGTTTGATGTAAATGGAGAATTATCATTTGAACGTGTAACATTCTTGATTGTTGGGTAGTTTAAGCCAATGATTAAATGATGTGACTCCTCAGATGAACTCAAACATCAAAAACAACACAAAACTCCAAAGACAAAGACCCAACAGACATTATAATTTTTAAAAGAAAGAAAATACAAGAAAAATAAGACATATTGGAGCCCTGACCTCGGGAAAATGTACTCAAAGCACTTCCTGCTCAGTAAATACATTTCCTACCCTCCGGTGGCCGTATTGATTAATTACAACAGCAGCAACAAATACGCAATTAAATGAACACAGGTATTTATATGTTTTAAGTACAACATCACCAAAACGATGAATTTCCTAGCTTTATATCTGTTAAAGTATTCAGTGGAAAACCTCACAACGAAGTCACTTCGGAAAACGTGTTAAAAAAAAGTTAATCTACATTGTTGAAGGATCTGTAATCCTGATGCCCTCTGGTGGACATAGTGGGTAACTACAAAAACATTGACGTAAAGTTAGACGTTGTTAGATTGTCAACAGCTTCCGGTTGTGACTACCAAAATAATTTTAATCGACGAAACGAATGCTTTTGCCCCCTCCCCAATGCCAAAACACATTATCATGATATTTCACGATGACTTCATGATTTCGTATGTCTGATGATATTTCAGCTCATCTTTAATGTAGAATATATCCTAGAACGTCAGTCATTGTGATCGGATGTGTTGTTAGTTCATCATGTGTTAGAGGGTACCTGCTATGTTCTATAACCGCCAGAGGGTGGCAGCAGAGCACCACAGTACGGAGTTAGGTTGAGCTGGCTGTGATTTACTAATACATGTGACTGAATGTGAATGTTGAACGTGATTATTGTGTGCGAATATATTACGCAGGTTGGAGTTTAGTGAACTGTAGAAAATGGACCGGAAGCGTCCTGGTGGTCGGAAACGAGGAAATACCCGGAAAAACACGGTGGAAGATTTAACGTGGAGAAAAAGTTTTATATTGTTCCCGACACTCTGGAGAAACCCAGTGGGATTTGATCCTATGACCTCAGATCCCTGTTCCTCCTCTCATCTCTCAGAGCTAAACCTTCAGCTGCTGTGATTGACTTTGGAACTTGTATTTATCAGGTTCACATTTGGAGGAACCAGAACGTCATGACATCAAGACTCTTCTTCATCCTCATTGTGGAGGAAGAAATGGAACGCGTCCCAACGTTACCACAAGTGGAGGACACGTGACCAAAAACAATTCAAGATCAATTCACACTTCCAACATCCTCTAAAATCCAAAACCTTCTTTTTACTACCTGCACTATTTAACTGAACTAACTTCTGCTTTATTTGAAAATGTTTGAACCTTCTTCCTGGTGTTGACCAGTGGATTTAATCCACAAATTTTACGCTTTTATACAAGAATCTAACAGATTTTGACAATTTATGAATCCCCTCCCTTAAACCTCCCTACACGTCTTTTTCTGGACGGTAACAAACGTTCAAAAATGATGTAAAAACATTAAAAACTCGTCACCAGTATTTGGTCGCACTTTCTCGTGAAATTGAATCAAATATATTTCCTGTTCGTTTGATGCTTTTATTTTGAGCGACCACCGGAAATGAACACATACCAGTGACACTGCCCTCCTGTGGTCAATGGCGGAATTACACATTTTAAATTTACTCTGTCTTCGAGTCCGAAACCAGACGAACAATCATTTACTTTAGGAAACTATAACCAGAAGGGAGAGGGGGCTAATGCTAGTTATCATTTCAAACAGTTTTACAATTGTAAAATCATTTTAATGTTACTTTACGTATCCAAACAACTCAAATATCAGTATGAATCTTTTTTTTAATTGATAGAAGGCAGCCTTTTGTTATGAAAGAAACGAATTAAAATATTTTCTTCAAAGTTGGAGTGCATATGATGCTTTTGTTCGATATAAATGGAGAATTATCATTTCAACGTGTAACATTCTTGATTGTTGGGTAGTTTAAGCCAACGATTAAATGATGGGACTCCTGAGATGAACTCAAACATCAAAAACAACACAAAAATGCAAAGACAAAGACACTATAATTTTTTAAAAGAAAGAAAATACAAGCAAAATAAGACATATAGGAGCCCTGACCTCGGGAAAATGTACTCAAAGCACTTCCTGCTCAGTAAATACATTTCCTACCCTCCGGTGGCCATATTGAGTTATTACAACAGCAGCAACAAATACGCAATTAAATGAACACAAGTATTTATATGTTTTAAGTACAACATCACCAAAAGCCTTAAGACAAAGTCACTTCAGAAAACGTGTTTAAAAAAAGTTATTCTACATTCTTGAAGGATCTGTAATCCTGATGCCCTCTGGTGGACATAGTGGGTAACTACAAAAACATTGACGTAAAGTTAGACGTTGTTAGATTGTCAATAGCTTCCGGTTGTGACTACCAAAATAATTTTAATCGACGAAACGAATGCGTGTGCCCCCTCCCCAATGCCAAAACACATCATCATGATATTTTACGATGACGTCATGATTTTATATTTCATATGATATTTCACCTACCCTGAATGTAGAATATATCCTAGAACGTCAGTCATTGTGATCGGATGTGTTGTTAGTTCATCATGTGTGTTAGAGGGTACCTGCTATGTTCTATAACTGCCAGAGGGTGGCAGCAGAGCACCACAGTACGGAGTTAGGTTGAGCTGGCTGTGATTTACTAATACATGTGACTGAATATAAATGTTGAACGTGATTATTGTGTGCGTATAATGTTATTGTAATTAAACGCAAACCACTATACGATCATTGTGAGTAACCAACAGAGAGAAAATGAAGCAGGTGCATTTGTAACTCCAGCGCAGGTTGGAGTTGAGATAAACAGAGAAAATTAACCGGAAGCGTTTTGGTGGCCGGAAACCAGGAAATACCTGGAAAAACACGGTGGAAGATTTAACGTGGGGGGGAAAAAGTTGTATTTATTATTCCCAACACTCAGGAGAAAACCTGAAAGCAGAAAGTGGGATTTGATCCTATAACATCAGTTCAGACTGAGAGTGAAAAGAGAATTTCCCCTCTGGGGATCAATAAAGTGTGAATTATTATTATTATTATTATTGATGATGATGATAAATGCGTTTGATACCCTCTTGTGGCCAAAGTGAGGAACTACAAATAAAACTTGAGAAAATCGTTTTAATGTTACTTTACATATCCTAACAACTCAAATATCACTGTTTAAATTTTACTTGATAGAAGGCAAACTTTTTCTTAAGATGAACGCAACTAATTAAAATATTTTCTTCAAAGTTGGAATGCATGGGATGCTTTTGGTTCGTTGTAAATGGAGAATTATCATTTCAATGTGCAACATTCTTGATTGCTGGATAAGATGAAACCAACAATTAAATATTGTGACTCCTGCGATGAACTCAAACACCAAAACAACACAAAAATACTAAGACAAAGACTAAAAGACACCCCAAAAAAAATTTTATTAAAAGGAAAATACAAGCAAAATAAGACATATTCGAGCCACTCAAACCACTTCCTGCTTAGTAAACACATTTCATACCCTCCTTGCTCATTTGCGAGGTGGAACTTCACCTTCAATGGCTGAAAATAAAACATAATAGAAAATGTAGTTGGTAAATGGATGAATAAAAATAAACCTATTCAGCCTAATTCTATTATTCTCCCACCTTGAGAGGATGCAGCTGTTCTGGCTCCGCTTCTCTGGGTAAATTGCGCTGAGGGGTCAGACATCAGAATGGTGAACACTGTTGTTTTTACGCGCTTGTGCACCAGTGAAAACACGAGGGAAACGGATGGAGAGATGGATGAACCTCCCTCCCACCACCAATCGCCTGAGCAGGGAGAGCAGGGAGGGCGTGGCCAGGAGGCCAGGTAACCACCAATCAGAGCTGAGCAACCAACAGGAAATTCCAGAGCTGTTTATCCAGACGGTGAAGCCACTGGATATTTGATGGAGTCCCAGAAAAGGGGGGGTTCTGCTTAGGGGTGGAGGGTGGGGGGCATTATGTAACTGCAGGACCTCCAGACAGCGTGAAGTTAAACGTGTTCATCACACTTTCTTTGAGGTTATTAGTGTGTTTGAAACGGATCAGAACATGAACTGTGTAATATTTAGTGTTCACCGACAGATGGTGGCGCCATTTCTTCTTTTCCTGGATCTTGCAGCCCAAACCCTGTGAAACATCCACAGGAGTGTTTTCACGCCTCTCACTGATGTTTAATAAGAAGCGTCTGACATCACAGGAACACGACGATTCAAAAGACGAGCTCAGCGTCGGTTTGTGTGGCGCTGAGACGCACACACGTGTTTCCTGCTCTGATGGTTGGACTTTGAACCTCTAGACCTCCATCAGCCGCCGCCGCCGCCACCTGCTCCCCCACCCCCAGCTGCTTTGAACCTCCTCCTGATGGATGTGTGTGTTTGTGAGGCCTGTTGGTGGACCAGTAGTTGGAATGTTGGACATCTGGAGGTCGACTCCAGCAGGAGGCAGACGAGCCGATGGGAGTTGGGCCGGGCGGGTCGTTATTCAAACCAGATGAGGAATAAAAACATGGTGTTTTTGAATCTGGGTTCGACACTAAATTATCATAACTGATGCAAAATGAGCTAAACAAACAGAAATGTCCAACAATGACCAAGAAAAAGACACGCAAGGTTGACAAATAAAGAAAAGAGTCCATGAAAGGTTCAGAAATTGACATGAAAATGACCAAAAATCAACACATATGGTTAAAAAGGAACAAAATCACATAAAAAGAGATGAAAAATGACCCAAACTGATCAAAAAATCAGCATGAAGTGACAAAAAATACCAAGTGCACAAAATGAAATAATAAAAATGTCCAAAAATGCCAAAAAAAGCTAAAAAGTGAACAAAAAATTACAAGAAACAGACCTGAAATTATCAAAAATGTACAGCATAAAATTCAAAAGAAAATTATCACAATAGACACAAAATCACTGAAAAGAGGCAAATGAGGACAAGCAAGGTTCACAAAGAAACAAAAATTAACATATGAATGATAAATTACCAAAAACTGCACACAAAAGTTTCATAAATGGATGAAAATTGAGCAGAAACAGAGAATAATATCAAAAGAGGACAAATAAGGTCCAGATAATAACAAATAATGATCTTAATTAGAAAAAAAGTGACCACAAAATGAATAAAATAATGCACAACATTATATAATTAGCAGGAACAGACCTAAAATGGGCAAATAGTAGTGGAAATGTCCACAAATGACGTAAAACGAACATACGACATTAAAAAGAAAGTAAATTATGACAAACATGAAAATTGATTAAAAAAAACTGATCAATAAATAGAGAGAAAAAGACCTACAAAAGAAGACAAGGGAAGATGAAATGAAAACGTTGGACTAAAAAAGATCCAAAAATCAAATCAATTCAAAAGAAAATGATTCAAATGTACAAAAAAAGAGAAAATAAATAAATAAAAAAACAGAAAAAAATTGACGACAATAAGAACAAGAAGCAAACAATCAGTGTTTATCTGCAGGCCTGAAGTCGACGTCGCTGTCATTGATATGAGAAACATGAGAATGAGAATGAAAGCGAAGAGCTCACAGATGCTCACATGGAAGCTAATGCTAACTATTGCATCTGTGCAGGGTTCTGGTCCAGGAGCATTCTGGGAGGGGTGGACAAATGCTGAAGCGATGCTGTCACACTGGCGAGCAGGTGGTCTCCGCCCACTCTTAGTGGTTTCCATGACATTACTGGACCCCCCCCCCATCTCCACACCCCCGACGGTTACATAACACAAAGCTAACAGTAGAGTGTGTGTCTGCCGGGCCGGTTGTGGGTTTGTGAGGACCTGATCCGACCCAATCTAACTGTGTACCCTTGAACTCATCAGTGTCGTGGGTCAAAGGTCACTGCGGCCCACAACAACCTGAAGGACGCCTGGTCAGAGCTGCCGTTTTGTGTTTTTGTGATGACGCCTGATGTTTGTCGGGTTTTTTTATCCCTCATGTTTAGACTGTCAGGATGTTGTTGACTCAGAGCTCGAATCTCCAGAGATATGAAACAACTGAACGTCCTGACTTCAACAATCTGCAGTTTCAGCTTGTTCTTCATGTTTGTAGTACACACACACACACACACACACACACACACACACACACACACACACACACACACACACACACAACAAAAACACATCGACGAGGGATTATCTGATGATGAGTCACACGCCACAAAAACACTACAAGAACACTATCCCGAAAAAAAATAATGGTAGGTCAGTGGGACCAGAGGTCAGTTCTGCCCTTAGCCATTAGCCGTTAGCTGTTAGCCATGCGGTTAGTCGGGTTTGTTCTCCTAAATTGTTCGAACTGTAAGAACAGACATTTGTGTCGTGATGAAGACGAGGGGCTCTGACTGGACTCAGCTGTTGTGACCTTCAGTTCGGTGTGTGTGTGTGTGTGTGTGTGTGGGTGGGTGAGTGTGAGTGTGTAATGTGCTGCATATGTTCTGCGGTTCTGTGTTTGTGGAACGAGGCCTGGGAGTGGTTATGAAAACACCTTTACCCAGAATTCACTTCTCCTGGATCACAGGTTACTGCCTGGGGGGGATTATGGGTTGGGCAGGCCCACTGCAGGGAGCGGATAGACCTGTCAATGACTGTGTGTGTGCATGTGTGTGTGTGTGTGTGTGTGTGTGTGTGTGTGTGTGTGTGTGTGTGTGTGTGTGTGTGTGTGTGTGTGGAGCAGGAAGTGGACTATGACATCATAGCAAAGTTCCAGAACCCGGACCGCCTGTGGACCCAACACCTGGGTTTGATCTTAGGAGTGGTTCCCGATGTTGTTCTGGTTGTGTCCGCCAGGTGGAGACAGTGTGTCTAAGGCGATGATGAGTGAGGGGGATTGAAACTAGTTTAAAACACCTGAGGAACTCATATGTTGTCTCATATTGGAACCGTTTTGTCAATGACATTGATTGGAACAAGGTCTGGATGATTCCACACAAATATCTCATCTACAATAAGGTGAAGGAAGTTTCCTTCAGAATTATTCATAAATACTATCCTGCAAATCACTACATGGTTAAATTCAAAAGGGACATAAACACAGACTGTTCTTTCTGTGCGGACTACCCAGAGACTGTGTTACATCTATTTTGGCATTGCCCTTATACAAAAAAACCTTGGAAGGATGTCAGTAGATTCATTGTAGACTATGTGTCCAAAGACTTTACCCTATCTTGGGAAAATGTTGTGGGTTTTTTTACAAGTGCTCTAAGAAAGAGGAAAAGGCTTATTTTCTTATAAATCTGTTAATAATTTTGGCTAAAAATTTTTATTCGTAAATGTAAATTCAGCAACAAAAAACCTAATTTTATTCATTTTGTTAAAGATATTGAACAATATATACAGCTTTTTGACGGCTCTGACAACAAAAAAGCTGCGAAGACCTTAAACATATTAAACGCTTTAGGTGTTTTTGTGTAATGTAAGGACATGTGGTCCTACCCCCTGGCAACTCTTTTATATGTTCTCTGTTTGTATTGTATACTGTTTTTGTATACTATACTGAATTTTCTTTAATAAATTTTATTTAAAAAAACAAAAAACAAACACCTGAGGAAGATGGAGACTGGTTTCAAACAACCAAAGGAATCTGGAGACTAATTTAAAACAACCAAAGAAGTTGGAGACTAGTTTCAAACATCCAAAGAATCTGGAGACTAGTTTAAAACAGACTTCTGCAGGCTGTGGGGTGTGACTGGAGATTATTGTGGTTTTTTTATCTCTTAGGACCAAATGATCCAAACTGAACCTCCGGTGAACCAATATGTTTATTGATCAAGATGGCAAATCAGTCAGTCAGTCAGTCAGCCGCTCCTTTTCTCCTTCCTCTCCTCTTCCTCCTGAACATCCATCAGACGTGAAGCCAGAGCCGTAGCGGCGGGTAGGGTCAGAGGTCAGCTCCTGTTTCTGTTCCACTGAGGTCAGACATTGTTCTCTGAGAGGAGTGATCAAACACCAGGTCTTACAGTGTGTGTGTGTGTGTGTGTGTGTGTGTGTGTGTGTGTGTGTGTGAACAAGAACACGAAATCTACATGATTGGGTTTTTCAAACATTGTCTTTGTGACTTTGTCGTTATTTATAATGTGTGTTTAAAGGAGGCGGAGCTAATGGAAAGGATCAGGAATGTTCACGGAAAAAGGAACCAAAAATGAGATTCGGTGTGAACAGTGAAGCACAAATTTGAAATACAGCTTTTTGCTGAGGAACAAAATGTTTCTCTGAGTCAGTACCTGGACCCGGTTCCAGTGGACGAGTCCAGACTCCAGTGTTATTAGTACAGCAGCAGGACAACCAGCTCACTGTCAACATGTTAAATTTAAAACATGTTTTCACTACACACACACACACACACACACACACACACACACACACACACACACACACACACACACACACACACACACACACACACACACACACACACACACACACACACACACACACACACACACACACACACACCAGAGGTCTTGCTTACTTTGGCTCCAGCCCGTCCTCTCATCCCTAGCTCTTTGTCTGAACGATCAAAGGAAGCACCAGACAAACAGTACAGCAGTACGTAAGTGTAGTACTTTAATAGTAGTAGTAGTAGTAGTAGTAGTAGTAGTGGTAGTAGTAGTAGTAATAATAGTAGTAGTAATATTAGTAGTTCTAATAGTAGTAGTAATAGTAGTAGTAGTAATAGTAGTAATAGTAGTAGTAGTAGTGGTAGTAATAGTAATAGTACTAATAGTAGTAGTAATAGTAGTAGTGGTAGTAGTAGTATTAATATTAGTAGTATTAGTAGTAATAGTAGCAGTAGTAGTAGTAATAGTAGTAGTAGTAGTTGTAGTAATAGTACTAATAGTAGTAGGAAAAGTAATAGTAATAGTATTAATAGTACTAATAGCAGTAGTAGTAGTATTAATAGTACTAATAGTAGTAGGAGTAATAGTAGTAGTAGTAATAGTAATAGTTGTAGTAATAGTAGTAGTAGTGGTAGTAGTAGTATTAATATTAGTAGTATTAGTAGTAATAGTAGTAGTAATAGTAGCAGTAGTAGTAGTAATAGTAGTAGTAGTTGTAGTAATAGTAATTGTACTAATAGTAGTAGTAAAAGTAATAGTAATAGTAATAATAGTACTAATAGCAGTAGTAGTAATAGTAGTATTAATAGTACTGATAGTAGTAGGAGTAATTGTAGTAGTAATAATAGTAATAGTTGTAGTAATAGTACTAATAGTAGTAGGAGTAATAGTAGTAGTAGTAGTAACAGTACTAATAGTAGTAGTAGTAGTAGTAGTAGTACTAGTAGTACTAGTAATAGTAGTAGAACTAATAGCAGTAGTAGCAGCAGTAGATCATCATTGCTGAACCAGCCAAGACTCTAGACCTCCTCCTCAAACACAGCCTGCAGCCCCATCATGATCCTCCTGAAATCTTTACTGGGAACCAGTGGAACCCTTAAACCTCATACACAGGGTGGTGTTAATTGGTTTGTCCCAACACCCCCCCATCATTCCCCTCACTGGACGGCTCCTGACTCTGACTTATCAGATCCTCACCATCTGCTCTGGAATCCCGTCCCAAACGTTCCAAACTCAACATTCCTCCCAGGCGCTGCTATCGTCTTCTGTTAATATTAATTCTGGAGCTGGTCTGGCACCATTTTAACCCCGGTGGTGTGAAGAGAGGCTCCTGCCGGCATCGAACCCTCAAAAGCAAACGTTTGGTTCGCGGCCCACCTCAGTTAGTGCTCCTCACGGAGCAAACATGCTAAGTACTTTTGTTAACATCCATCTGGAAGCGGACCACATGATCTGACGCATTTGACTCAGTCATCGTGTCAAAAGCACGCTGACTCATCGCCCATCACGTCGACGAAAGGTCACCAAGGCAACTGAAGGGTTAAATCTGCTGTCAGGGTCCAGATGTTGCTTCACTTCTTCGCATCACCATGGTTACTGGCACTGCCCATCAACTCTAATCCAAAACAGGATCAGATAAATAAATAAAACATTAAATCTCCTTGTGGAACACTTTGGCTTTTCCAAATCTCACCTCCAGAGATGCACCCCCTGCTGGCGGGAGGACTGCTCTTCCTCACATATCTCCCTGAGGGACACCTTCATCTGGGGTTCCATCATGAATTCCCGCTTCACTTGACTTCTTTAGTCACTAAAACTACGAAGCGGTTTTAAATGAACTCCGCTCTTCTGTTTCTTTGATCCACTTTCACAGATGTAAAAACAGAATTACTGAACAATTCTCTGAAGTTATATAACTCTATAACAATAGAATCCGACACTCTGGGCGCTGATAGCATCTGTAGCTTCATCCCCTGCTAACCCCGTCTGTTTGTGTGTTTGAACGATCGTGTGTATTCATAGTACTGTTTCTTTGGGTCCAGTGTATGCGTGGTTATGTTGGCAAGGTGTGTGTTATGCTAGTCCACCCCTGATCCATATCAGGCAGCTGCTGGATCCAGAATCCAGCAGGTCAATACCGGCACTATTGTTCCAGCAGAACCCTCAGATTCTCCTTCAGCTCCCTTCTTTCCTCGGGCTGCATTGACCTTTCGGTTCATAGGTCATCAAACATCTCCGGGGATGTTCTCCGCCGTTGAGGTTGTTGACTTAGCAGCAATAATTAGTCTGAAGGAAACCTTTCCTGGAAAGGTATTCACTGCAGATATTTCTGACCCGGAGCCATGAGGGATTTCGCTTCATAATATTTGGGTTTTAAACGCCGCCTCGAGGTGCTTAAAGCAGGAATGTAAATTCCAGCCAACGCAATTATATACGCAAAGACGTAGAGTTTGGAGACCCACACTGAGCTGAAGGTCTCGCCGATGTAAACTGATCCTCATGTGGTTTGGGTTTAGATCGTGTCCGTGTCAGAACCGAGCATCAGTCCGACCGGTAGTGAGAGGAACGGATACTTCCTGCACACCGCCGTCAAATAACCCCCTGTGTCCTAATCTGTTAATCATTTCCTGCTGTGTAATCCAATGAAACGGTTGAATGTATTAGATTAGCCGTGATGGGAACCAGCAGCAGGACAGGACCGGTGACGGGCAGGACAACAAACCCGTTCAGCCGTCATCTGACTTCAGAGAGGAAAGATGGAGAAAAAGTTTGCTAAGAGTCTATACTCAACCCAGATCAGATTCCAACATTGGGTCACGCTGGTTTTTGTACCTGGGATCATCCCAGGCAGGCGGGGCAGCCCTCTGAAGAAGTAAAGACTTCCGACACAGTCCTGCTGCTCTTACTTTGATCCAGCGCAGCAGAGTCTACTGTAACCTTTGACACCATCCAATAGCACTTCACAACAATAGGATCACACGACAGCATGTAGCATCTCTGTTCCCATGGTGATCTAATCCTCTATTTGGAGGAAGCTCATCTCCAGCTGTCCCACGGCTTCTTTGAGTTAGCAGCTAAAGGAGATAGCCTCCTATGAAGAAGGAGTTGTATTATCTGCTTTTCATTGAAACACTGACCTCTGGGGGCGGTGCCTTGACTTCTAGAGGGGGCGGTCTCTTGGAATGATTGGTTTTGAAGAGAAACAGACATTAGGTATGAAGAGTTTCTGAGTTTTGTCTGTCTCTCAATCTGTCTGTCTGTCTGTCGTCCTGACAGACACACCTGTCTGCAGACAGGTGTGTCTGTCCTGGAGGCAAATGTTTAAAGAGCTCCTGTCTTTGTGCCTCAATGTTTGCAAACTAGGTGTGTGTGTGTGTGTGTGTGTGTGTGTGTGTGTGTGTGTGTGTGTGTGTGTGTGTGTGTGTGTGTGTGTGTGTGTGTGTGTGTGCGTGTGTGTGTATTTCTATTGGTTTGTTGAAGGGGGGGTGACAGGTGGACGGAGCTTGGGGGAGGACGACTCACCTGGAATAATGGCCGCTTTATCCTCATGTCAGGATACCTGGATCCAGATCAGACTCCAATGTGGATGTGACGGTGATGTCATCACGTCGTTTTAACCAATCATCTCAGATGTTACCTACGAAGATAAGATCAAATTTAATACCTGTCCCACAGTCATGAATGATCCTTTAAGACCTTCTGGATCTGGATCACCCCCGGGATCTAAAGAACTGATCCCTGGACCAGGAATATATAATCTCTGTTTCTACATTTGATTGATATCTGTTCAGAACCATCTGAACAGATATCAATCAAAACGTTTGTAAGTCGAATGTTTGTAAGTTGAGGACTACCTGTACTCAATTTTATGTGAAAAACGCAAATTTAAAAAAGACTTGATCCAGCGTTTTTATTGAAATGCTTTCACATGTCAACTCGTTTTTAACCCTTGCAGTACAACTGGAACGTTTAATTCCTCACCCGACCAAACAGGAAGTAAATCTATAATCGAGTGTCAACACAAGAGAGAGAATAACACGTTTCCCAGCAGGATATGAGACAAACTGGCTTCATGTCCACAAACAGGCTGGAGTCTGCTGCAGGATATGAAAGCAGCTGCTATAAAGCGGGAGATGAGGAGACGCATGAAGCACGCCATCATTCACACGGACGCACCGATAAACGCCTGGCATGATGGGAAAGAAGAAAAAGAAGCTGCTGGTTCTGGTTCTAGTGACCCGATACTGGACATGCTGAGGTGTATGTGTGTGTGTGTGTGTGTGTGAGTGAACATGATGGATGGACAGGATGTGATGTCATCGCCCAGGGTAAACAGGGGGTGAGTCACGGCTGGCCCTGGGTGGATTTCATTAACCGGCGAGCAGCAGCTATATTTATCTCAACAATCTGAGATGAAGAGAGGAGGAGGAGGAGGAAGATGTCAAATATGGTGTCCGAGAGTTGAATTTATGCAACAGAGAAAAGGGATGATGAAGAGGTGACGAAGGCAGATGAACTGATGAAGGTATTGGTGAAGTCTCCTGAGCTCTGCTTCCCTCCGACGCCCATTTCCATGGTGATGAGTTCAAGCGCAGAAGCATCAGTAGATAACACACAACACACGTATGATGGTAAACAATGGTGACCGCCTTTATCCTGTAAACAGTCCAGGTTCACAGAGTGAAACAGTCTAGACGTGATGACACTCCAGCTGTGGCGTCCATCACCATCGATGGAATCCAACGATTTTAACACCAGACAGAATTAAACTCATGTTGAACATCGTGTCTGCAGATGCAGCTTCTCCTTTGAATGAGGTCCAGGGATGGAAAGCCGTGAACGATGAAACCACATCTGAGACGAAAGGCGACAGAGTTCCTGCCTCCACATCTTTAACATTTTAGGGAAGCGGCTGGAATGAATCACGTCCACATGTGGAGACGTTTAACCTGAAACACATGAAGCCGCCTGTCTGTGTCTTCAGGTGGACGTTGTTCCTCTCCATCACCTCCAAGAGGAATCCTCCCCAACTGGACCCACACTATCATCTGGTCCCCCCCACCCGGCTCTGATTATCGGGCCTGTTGAGCTTCTGCTGCGCCGCTGGAAGCTAATCAGTCAATCCGACCCGTGGAAGTCGCCAACCTCAAAGGAGCTGCAGAGGATCATGGGATAGGATGCCTCAAAGAGACCCCCCCGAACGGTGACATTCACTTAGCACCGCCAATTAGCATGTGAGCATCTCAGGGTTGGGTCTTTAATCCAAATGACTGCAGGAAAGGTTCCTTCACGTCTATCTGGAGGGTGAAGATCTTCTAGAAACACATCCTGCTCCTTCTCTTCTTCCTCTTCTTCCTCCACCTTTTATCAGCCTCCCGGTAACTCTCTCTCCCTTTTCGTTTCAGCGCCCTTTTATTTTCTCTTTTCAGTTGTTCTCCACTTGATCATTAAATCTTAAACCCTCCTCTTCCTCCAGTTCTGAGGCAGAGAGCGAGGGAGACTATGTCTGGAGGTTGTGCTGAATAATGCATGTGTGTTGGAGGGGAGACGAGGAGGGAGAGCGGAGGTTTTAATAGCAACTGAATTTATCGAGAAGAGACCTGAGAAAACCCGAAAAGCACAGATCTGATCTACGTGTGTGTGTGTGTGTGTGTGTGTGTGTGTGTCCCTGTAGCCCAGCGACCTCATCAGACAGTGCTGAATTATGGGTAGTGACACTCTGGTCTCACAACTGTCGCTGCTTCAGGCACAGTAAGAGTGACTCACACACACACACACACACACACACACACACACACACACACACACACACTGCAGGCCATGTGACGTTTTGAACGGAAAAACAACGTGCAGCCGTGATGACTCAAACCTGTCAGAGAAGAAGAAGAAACATCACAAACCAACACCATGAGGAAAAAAAAATCTTCTCATTTTCTGGATCAATGAGGTTGTTGTTGTGTTATTGTGCATTGTGGGTAAATGGCACAGACAGCTTTAATGTTTGTTAGATTATTTCATCATGAACATCCAATCGGCTGTTAATCAGAACCATCATTCTCTCATCCATCTTTAATGTTTATTTGATATGGTTAACCTAGCTTTAGCCACATTAGCTTTAGCCACATTAGCTTCATCTCACAGGGTTTGTGTTGGTTTAGATGTTTCCTGGTTTTTAACCGCATTTGGCTGCAAGGCTTTAGAGCCCAGCTGCAGATCAATAGATTGTGTAGATCCACAGTTATTCCGATCACATTTCCTCAGAGGTGTGTGTGTGTGTGTGTGTGTGGGGGGGTGTCCTAGAGCTCAATGCCCGTCTTTAACCCTTTATTGCGTCAGTTTCTCCATGACACTGAAACTTTTTGAAAGCTGTTCCACCAGAATTAGAGTTCTGCTGTGTTCTCCATGAAGTGTCCTACGAAGGGTTAACGGTCCCATGAAAGGGTTAACAGTCTGCAGGGTTCTGATCAAACATTCATCAGCTGACGGGGATTGTTTTCACAGACGGGGCGGTGACGTGAGTCAACACACCTGCTGATGTTCTCCTCAGATGTTCCACGCAGGAAGAGAGTCTCCTTCCCGCCCGACCGTGTCACGACCAATCAGAAGCGTCGGCGCAGAAGAAGAACGAAGGTCCTCCATCGCTCCTTAAAGGAGAGGAGCAATGGAGGAGGAGGAGGAGGAGACAGCTGGATCCATCCTGATGGTTGCCTAGAGACCTTCATCAAAACAGCAGGCCCCGCCCCTTTTTCTGCTACGTTTGCCCATGCTTTGCTAAGCTAACCACGCTAACAATTCATTGTCTTCATTTTAGAAACAGGAAGTTGAGTGTTGTTTGGAGTTTTGAACATTTTTGGAACAACGTCTTCATTTTTAATCATATTTATTGAGTTTAATTTAAAACTCTTTTTTTTTTTAAAAATGTAGAATATTTGTATTAATTTGTAAATTTTTATGAATTAAAAACGCGTTAATTCCATAAAGGGGATAAACTGTCACTGGGAACCGGAAGTCAAGAGATGCTCGAGGGGCTCGTGTCGGATCAGGAATCGCGGGGATGGGCGGGGCCGTGTCGCGTCAAATCGGGAAAGTAACCGGAATCATAAAACACCGTGTCACGTGACGGGCTCGTGAATAATTTATCCCAGCCTCCTCTTCCTCTCCATCCTCCTCCTCCTCCCGGAGATGCTGCTGATGCTGTGACCGACTGCAGCATCCTTTAATCCTCCACGGCGAGTGTTTTTCCACCACTTCTCTCTTTATCTCCATCTGCATCACCTTCCTCCCTCCTCCTCCTCCTCTTCCTCCTCCTCTTCCTCCTCCTTTGTGCCGTTGTTTCCAGAGCGATGGCGCATAACGCGGCGCCCTGGTAGAGCTGCGGTGATTGGATGAGATCCCTCCGTTGAGGTCGCCTCTCCCGCCGGACCGGAGCTGCAGCGGATCGACACCGGAGACCGGAGGAAGGTGGGACGTCTGATCCGATCCGGTGTTCCTTTGTGCAGGTGAGGCGAGCGGAGCGCGTTTAGGTGTGTCAGGAGGTGTGAGGCGATCGATACGTTCAGTCTGATCAATGGATCGATGGCATTGGTGGTTAAGCAGCGGGAAGAGGCTGTTTGGAAGGGATGGAGCTAAAGACAGTGATTCTGGTTTGTCCATCCATCCATCCCTTCCTGGTGGATGTGCTGGAGAACTGGGCTAATCCCTGATGACCGGTCCACCCCCCCTCCTCCTCCACACCACCCCCCACCCCTCTCTATCTCTGTCATAAGGTCATCATTAATTCCTCCTCCTCCTCCCTCGTTCTCAGTTGTGATGACGTGTGGAACCTGTTCAATAAGAAAGTGAAGCCTGTCGGATCCACAGGTGTCCGGTTCCATCAGGATCTGGTTCTGGTCATGTGACCTGAATGAATGCGGAGCGTGCCTCTTTGTTTACATATAAACATGTCCTGAGCAGTGATGTCAATCTGCATTATCATCATCATCATCATCATGCACGGACACGTAAACACCAAAAGAGAGGAGGGACGGTCACCTGATCACCATCTGATCGCTAGCTGATAGCCAGCTATTTGCCATTTGATCATAAGCTGATCAATAGTTGAACACCATCTGATCGCCAGCTGATCAATAGCTGGTGATCACCCTCTGATCACCCTATGATCTGCGTAGTGTCCATTCAGGTGTGTTCACCAGGAGTCGTCTCACTTTTGTTTGTCGTTGGCATCTCTCGTGACTCGTGAACACTGACTCGTGAAAAGGGGATCAATGATCACATGACAGCTGAGTGACAGATGTTCACATTTGAGCCGGGCTGTGATGTCAGCAGAGGCTTTGAGTCGGATCGCCTGAACAGAACCTGATGCTGCCGCCGTTATTTTCCTCCGGAGTCCTGACATCGTACCCTGACTCGGTGACTCGTTCCCTGACTCGGTGACTCGGCTTCACGAGTGCAGGCTGGTGAACGGCGCTGCAGGAGGAAGCTTTGGGCGTCTGATCTGGTCTCAGGTGTCTCCCGTTTCCGTTGAGGTGTTTCCATGGCAACAACTTTCTGTCAGCTCTAAACATGAATGAGCGCAAGCGGTGATGATTTACTCACCACAGCTGCACGCCGGGTCGGTACCGTCCCGTTGACCCATGCACTGGTGTTCCGTTCGTGTCACGAGTCTTGTAGCATGATGCTAACACAACGCTACGACTTAGCATCTGTCTGTGTTCTGGCTAATGCTGCTAAAAATGCCAACGCCACTGTAGAAAGCCAAGTAACCCCCCGTTATCTCCAACGGCAACCAATGATGTCATCACGTCATGAAGAGTTAGCTCGTAGCTTTGACGGAGACGTCTTAGCTTCCTGGTCGCCTGGAGTTGAATTTAGCGTAGCTAATGCTAAGCTAATGAAGGCTAAACGACAGGGAGCAGCAGGTGATCTTCCTCAGGGCTCCTCCCACTATCATCTTCATCAGAGATGCTGATGATCAATAACGGGAACGTTTTTCACCTGTGGATCAATCATGCATGGACGACCCCGGAACGGCGTGTAATCAGATTACATTGAGTAATTTCATTCTTTAAATCATGCGTAAACACACACACACACAGACACACACACACACACACACACACACACACACACACACACACACACACACACACACACACACACACACACACACACACACACACACACACAAATACATAAATCTTTATCTTTATCTCCGCACTGAAAGGCTAATTTAATCAGAACCAATCACGCGTCTCTTTACGTCTGTCATCAGCAGACTCGTCTGTCATTGGCTCAACAGGATAGAGGCCGGAGTCGGAGGAGAGAGATGGAGAAAGATGGAGGAACCAGACGGTCTCCATCAGTCACTGATGGAGTCATACTATGGAGAAGGAGCTCCGATACTAAAGGAAGCCACAGCAGAAGTTTCACCTCATAACTACACCCATACTCTTCCTCCTCCTCCTCCTCCTCATTAGCCGTTAGCGCAGCTGTTTGCTCACTGCTAGTCGGGCGGCGCTGGTGTTTGTTTGTGGTGTGGATGGAGGCAGCCTGTGTTTGCGTTAGCCGACCACACACATCTTTAACCTGGACAGCACAGGTAGATGTCGGGCAGAAACAGAGGGAGAGATGGGTAATTGAGAGCTGATGATGATGATGATGATGAGGAAGAGGAGCACCTTCAGTTCTGGTCTAGAACACAGAAGAACACATCTGATTTGGACTCAGTATCCCAGGTTTCCACGGTGATGAGGAGGCGGACCTGGGCGTGGCCCGGTCTGGGTGATGGAACACCTGACACCAGGTGCAGATGACACGCCTTACCCAGAAACCACTGCTCTGAGGGGAGGAAGAGCCGGTTTGCACAGAATGCTGATGGATCGCACCCGATCTTCATCTCCTGGTCATAAACCGGTTCAGTCCTGATAAATATAACGGATCAATAAACATCCTCCTCCTCTTCTCTTCTCTTGATCCATCCCCCACATTATGTTTTCTTCTTCATCTGGTTTCTTCTTCTTTGGTGGGGGGGGGTGGGGGTCGGTTTCTGTCATTTCAAAATGAATAAATTATTAACCCGTAGCGAGAATTCCAAACGTCGCAGTGCGATCGTGGCTCCTCCTCCTTCTGCTGGTGGGCGGGGTTAAGTTTTGCGTTAGGATTGGAGTGGATTCAAGTGCTCTCAGCTGTTCTTCATCGGCGATGGGGGGTGGAGTGGGGTGGGGTGGGGCTCAGACGAGCTTAGTCACGGCCGGCGAGATGCTCTGACAGATGAGAGGGAACATGGAGATGCTGGAGGCGGTGCTGATGAGGGTAATGACGGGTTCCGCTGGCGGCAGACTCATAATATGTGTTTAGCGTTTAGTGGAAGGTTTAAGGAGATTGTAAACACAGCAGCAGCTCCTTCATCTCATATCATCTCATCTCATCTCATCTCATCTCTGTCAAATCCACTGTCATCCCTTGGACTCGACACACACACAAAGTAATCAGTCCTAAGCAGCAGCATGTTGCTAATCCTCTGATTAGCATCACACGGTTACTCACATTATCAACAGTTTAATAAAGTTTTGTTTGAATGCGCTGCATCATGTAAGATCTCTGGTTTTAAAAGCTCAAAAGTCAGAAACAGGAAGTGTGACGACCGACTTACCTGTCAAGAGTCCAGGTCGGAGGCCTCAGATGACACACCCTCCTGCCGCCCCTCCCCCACTTTAAAACCTTCACAAAGGGGCGTGGTCAAGCTCTGATTGGCTAAAGAGAGAGACTCCACACCTGAGCGACAGGTGAATCAGTCAATCAGAGGCGGGCTGACAGGAAATAGATGAGGAACCGCCTCATTCACACCTGATCCCGGATCAGATTCAAGTCTGGTTCTGGTCATGTGACCTGAATGAGAATGAAAAACCAAAATACATAACAATAAAGCCCGTTTATGATAAAAATGAATGTGTATATAATATTAATATAATATAACATAATGAACCACTCATGTTTCTGTTGCATTGTTTCCTCTCCAGAACCAAGATGGCGTCCCCCTGAACCAGGACCGGACCCTTTAGAGGACAACCCAGACCTTCATCTTTCACCTGAGACCTGAACTCTTCTTCTTTTCCTGAAATCTGTGGACTTCCTCCCTCACCATGAGCGTTCTGGTGGGGAAGCTGGACCCCCGGAGGGTCCAGTGGGCCGCCGGCTGGAACAGCTTCACGTCCCGCGTCCTGAGGACCAAACCGGTGGAGTCCATGTTGGATTCGTCCATGCCGGGCACCAGCTCACACGGGACCCGACTGGCGCGGGTCTTATCCACGGTGGACCTGGTGTCGCTGGGGGTGGGCAGCTGCGTGGGGACGGGGATGTACGTGGTGTCGGGGCTGGTTGCTAAGGAGATGGCCGGGCCCGGAGTCATCGTGTCCTTCATCATCGCGGCTGTGGCCTCCATCCTGTCAGGTGGGTTATCAGAACCGCAGCTTGAAGGTCTCCCCCCATGACGATGATGATGATGATGATGGAATGCGTGTGCGTTCACATCCCACAGGAGTGTGTTACGCCGAGTTTGGCGTGCGCGTGCCAAAGACCACAGGTTCCGCCTACACCTACAGCTACGTCACCGTGGGCGAGTGCGTGGCGTTCTTCATCGGCTGGAACCTGATCCTGGAGTACCTGATCGGGACGGCGGCGGGGGCGTCGGCCCTGAGCAGCATGGCTGACTCGCTGGCCAATCACAGCATCAGCAACTTCATGATATCACACGTGGGCACGCTCAACGGCCTGGGTGAGTGGCGAACGGCGAGGCTTCGTTGGCAGGGTCATGAGAATCGGAGATTGTTAGAATAAAAATAAATAAATAAATAAGTAAGTAAGTAAATAAATAGAATTTAAAGTGAATTAAAAGGTTTTTTTGTTGGGACTGTCTGCTTCTTCTCCTTTAATCTAAGGAGGCGTGTTTTCACCAGCTGACCACATTGTTGTTCATAATCTCCCATATATGGGCAAAGAGGCGGAGCCATTATTTTTCGCTTTACCAAAGATTTAACCACTCGATTGAGCAGCATGAGACAGGACGGAGAGAAGCGTGTTCCACAAACGGAACCAGTTGAACCATCAGCTGTTGATTACAACCGTCATCTGTGATCCGCTTGACCCTGTTGCCATGGAAACGGGTCTGACACACTCCTCTGGTTGAGTCACTGTTCTGGTTCTGGTCCAGGAAAGATTCTGGTTGGTCAGGAGCCGCAGAGACGGATCGTCCCGATTGTGTCCAGGAGACAAACAACACCATCCCGCGGGGGGGGGGGGGGCTGACCTGGGATGGGGGGGCGGGGGGCATCTGTGTTGATTTGGTGACGCCACCCTCACCGTCTCTTCCTGTGGTTACATGACCAGCTGTTCCACTGATGGAAACTTAATGCTTCAGTGTGTGTGTGTGTGTGTGTGTGTGTGTGTGTGTGTGTGTGTGTGTGTGTGTGTGTGTGTGAGTGTGTGTGCGTGTATGTGTGTGTTATTGATGACTTGTTTGCTTACTTGGGCTTGTCTTTGTATCACGATGGATTAAATGTGTTGATGGCTGAGTCAATGAACATCTTCATCATCATCATCATCATCATCATTGTTATCATCATCCTCATCATCTTCATTATGATGGGGAGGGGCCCCCAGGCTCCACTGCATGGGAGCTCCATTACAGATCTGTTTAGAAAACAAAGGTGTGCCTCTGGGAGGCAGACAGTGAGCTAACACTGGTGGAAAACACAGGAAGTCCTGTCAGCTGAGCAAAGGTCACGCCTCCTTTGGGACATGTGACGTGTGACGTCTAAACATGTGACATCTTTAGCATTGGTAGCATTATTAGCATTGCGGTTCTTCTGAAAGTTGCAGCATTCTTCCAGTTCCCGATCGGATTATACTTCCTGTTTGGGAAGACGCACATCGTCCAACTGTCTCCTGCGTTTGTGTCCTCAGGTAAAGGTGAGCAGGCCTACCCCGACCTGCTGGCGCTGCTGATCGCGCTTCTGGTGACGGTGATCGTCGCTCTTGGCGTGAAGAACTCGGTGGGCTTCAACAACGTCCTGAACATCATCAACCTCATCGTTTGGGTGTTCATGATGATCGCCGGCCTCTTCTTCGTCAGCGGGGAGAACTGGGACGAGGGGAGGTTCCTGCCCTTCGGATGGTCGGGGGTACGACGTACGCAGATAGTCTAGCCGCTACGCTGAGTGGCTAGCTGTTTGTCTTCACGTCTTTTCTCTGGTTTGCTGCAGGTGATGCAAGGAGCCGCCACCTGCTTCTACGCCTTCATCGGCTTCGACATCATCGCCACCACAGGAGAGGAAGCCAAGAGTCCCAACACCTCCATCCCGTACGCCATCACCGCCTCCCTCATCACCTGCCTCACCGCCTACGTCTCTGTGAGTTACGGATAGATCGGTTTCCATGGCAGCGGAGGGTTAGCTTCATCGCTAACGAACACATCTATTTGTTGGCAGGTTTCCGTGATCCTGACCCTGATGGTCCCCTATAGCGAGATTGACGCCGACGCCCCCCTGATGGAGATGTTCGCCGTACACGGATGCATGTTTGCCAAGTATATTGTGGCGGTGGGCTCCATCGCTGGGCTGACCGTGTCCCTCCTGGGGTCCCTGTTCCCCATGCCCAGGGTCATCTACGCCATGGCGGGGGACGGCCTTCTCTTTAAGTCAGTCCGGTTGTTGTTATTTACTTTATTTGTCTGAATGTTGTGATCAAACCGCCTCGTCTCGCCGTGCCTTCAGGTTCCTGGCCAGCGTGTCGTCCTACACGGAGACGCCCGCCATCGCCTGCGTGGTGTCGGGGTTTCTGGCCGCGCTGCTGTCCCTCCTGGTCAGCCTCAGAGACCTGATAGAGATGATGTCCATCGGGACGCTGCTGGCCTACACCCTGGTGAGAACCCCAGGGAGAACCATTAGAACCAGTTAGAACCAGAAACATTTTTTTAGAACGTGGTTTTGAACAAACTAGGTTTTGGACGAACTAGTTTTTGAACTAGCCAACTAGGTTTTAAACTACCTAGGTTTTGAAATAGCAAACTAACTAGTTTTTAAACTAACTACATTTTGAATTAACTAGGTTCTAAACCAACTAGGTTTTTGAACTAACTAGTTTTTTTAACTAACTAGGTTTTAAAATAGCTAGGTTTGGAACTAACTAACTAACTAGTTTTTAAACTAACCAACTAACTAGTTTTTAAACCAACTAGTTTTTGAATTAACGAACTAGTTTTTGAACTGACTAGTTTTTGAACTAACTAACTAACTAACTAGTTTTTAAACTGACTAGTTTTTGAACTAACTAGGTTTGGAACTAACTAACTACCTAACTAGTTTTTAAACTAAGTTTTGAACTAGTTTTTGAACTAGGTTTTAAACTAGCTAGGTTTTGAACTAACTAGTTTTTAAACTAACTAGATTTTGAACTAGGTTTTAAAAATAGCTAAATTTTGAACTAACTAGTTGTTAAACTGACTAGGTTCTGAACTCATTAGGTTTTGAATTATTACTTAACATAAACAATGTATTTGTCATTATTTAATCATTATGTTTATTATTTACATTTACACCTTTTATGTTCACACTGTTTATGTTTATACTGTTTATTTTTATGCTGTATGTTTGCACTTTTACAGCCTTCACACTAATACACATAATGCTGCCACAATAAGAAGGGTCTAGATATCTTTATTTAGTACACCATTGCACACACCTGTTTATGTTGTACCTACTGTATCTGTTTATTGTGTATTTTAGTGTTAATGTTGGTTTTCTGTGTATTCAGTCCGGGGTTTTTTTCTTCGCATTTATTTTTTGAACGCCAAACCTTCTTTATGTGCCTTCAATTGTCCCTCGGCGACAAATAAAGTTTTTTGAATTTGAATTTGAACATGTGCCAGACACCTGTGTGGGTAGCATCCTGTTAGCTGTTAGCATCACCTGCTGGGACTAGTGTAAAGCTGCAGGTAGACGTTACCTGTCAGACCTTCACTAATCCTCGTGAACGCGCCATAAAGCCGGGTTTTCGTTCCGTTAACGGTCCGTCTACCTGTTCTCCAGGTGAGCCTGTGCGTCCTCCTGCTGCGGTACCAACCCGAGGGCGACATCCACGGCTTCGTCAACTTCCTGTCCGAGGAGCAGAACAGCAAGAAGAGGGAGGGCGTCCTGGCGGAGTGCGAGAAAGAGGCGTGTTCGCCCACCAGCGAGGCGGAGGAGTATGGGGGCCCGCCCACTAACACCTGCGGAGCCAAAAACCTGCCCTCATTGGGCGACAACGAGATGCTGATTGGCAAACCAGATAAAACCGCCTACGCCGCCAGCCACCCCAACTACGGCACGGTGGACATGACCACCGGCATCGAGGCGGAGGAGTCCGAGGGCGGGGTGTCCCGCAGGCTGAAGAAGCTCATCGGCCCACGCTACTACACCCTGAGGATCCGATTGGGCCTCCCCGGAAAGATGGACAGGCCGACGGTGGCCACAGGGAAGACCGTCACCGTGTGTGTGCTGCTCCTCTTCATCTTCATCTTCGCTTTCTGCTCCTTCATCATTTTCGGTGAGAACAAACTCAAGACGGGAAGTCGCAGCCCGACGGCGCCGGGAGATAATTCCTTTTTCCTGTCCGTTCCAGGGTCCGGTCTCATCGGGGAGGGTCGCTGGTGGGCTCTGCTGCTGCTGATCGTCTTCATCGTCGTCATCGCCCTGCTGGTCCTCATCATCCTCCAGCAGCCTGAGAACCCCAAGCGGCTGCCCTACATGGCGCCATGCGTCCCCTTTGTCCCCGCCTCCGCCATGCTGGTCAACATCTACCTCATGCTCAAACTGTCGGCCATCACCTGGATCCGCTTCTCCATCTGGTGCATCATCGGTGAGTGACCGCCTCTCTGAAGAGGTCAAAGTTCACATGTTGTGTTGTTATTATTATTATTAGTATTCATTCATTCATCTTCACCACCCGCTTCTTCCGCTGTTGCTGGAGCCTATCTCGGCAAACTTGGGGCGTGTGGCAGGGTATACTCCGGGTGCAACGCCAGCGCGCCGTTGAGCCATTTTTATTATATTATTATTTTTATTTTTATTTTTATTTTTATTATTATTATTTTTATTATTATTATTATTATTATTATCGTTATTATTATTATTACTATTATTATTCATTCATTCATATTCTAAATCCACTTCATCCGCTGTTGCGGGTTGCAGGATGCTGGACCCTCAGCCGACTGGGGGCATGAGGCAGGGGACACTCCGGGTGCGACACCACACGTCCACAGACAAGCACACACTCACACCTATAGTCAATTTGGGACCATATTATTATTATTATTATTATTATTATTATTATTATTATTATTATTATTATTATTATTATTATTATTATTATTATTATTATTATTATTATGTTATCATATTTTAGATTTCTACAAAAAAAACTAAAATACCTTGCACTACTGCAGATCTGAAATGTCCTTCTCTCTGATTGGTCGGCAGACTTTAGCCTGCATTTGTAGCTTCCACGTTGCTAAATTTTAACTCAGTTCACCTCATTAACTTCAACACATGTCAAAGAGGGCGGTCCGTCATTTTAAAGCCTCCCATGAAAACCGCTAAGACACTTTGGTTCCTGTTAAGAAATATGGAATCTTGTTGGTGCTCCTCCTGGGGGTCGGAGTCTTCCTATTGGTGGAGGAGGAAGAGCTGGAGGAGATGAACCCAGAAAGATCTTCACGTCTGTTTGTCACCTCTTTATTCTTTATTTTAAACAATGGCGAGATCAGTTTCCTCAGCGGTGAAATGACGCCTCTTATTGGCCCAGAGAGGCAGTAAACCTCACGGCGTACCTCCATTACTCGCTCCGTTTATTTTTGTAAGGAAGAACAATGAAGCTGCTGTGGCTTTTATTTCCTGTTTGGTTGGAGGAGAGAAAAAAATGTTGAACTAAAATCCAGAAGAGTTTATTCCGTGCTCAAATTCCTGCTCAGTTCCCTTCACAGCGGAATCAATATATCTATCGATATCCTTCTGATCAGATCAATATCCTGATGACTGAAAGCGTTAAACGGTCTCCTCTCACCAGACTCAGCTTTAATGCCCCTGGGGGGGCCGTTATCATCAAATAAATAGGATGCGATGCATAAATAATGATGGAGATTAAATGAACTCGACAAGCTATAAAAGCATCCGCCGTTAAAATGAGTGAGTGACACGCCTTGTTTAGGAAACTAATGGCCTACGATCAATCAATAAACCGCCTGCAGGTCATGTGACTGCATTGATTACATCTATACTGATACTGATCGGCTAGCATTTATTCAATAACATAATCTCCACCAAGGACTTCATTAGAAGGAGGATAAACAGACAGCAGAGACGAGCAAACAGGAAGTCATCCGCTTACGTGACCTTTAGTGACCTTTAGTGACCTTCAGTGACCTTCAGTCGGTTTCTGTCAGACAAGGGTTTTATGAGCTCCTCCTGAGATCCGGTGTGAGCTCCTTGTGCATAAATGGACCAATAAGAGCCAAAGAGTAATTGTTTGGAGGCCCTGTTGCTCCTCCCTGAACAGGAAGTGTCCATCTGTTAGCTTCCAGATTAGCATCACTAGCACCAACACGGAATTCGCTGAATTTTCACGTCAACATCATGGATGTGATTTAAAAACCGATGGAATGATTTTGTTCCGTGAGTCTCGGAACGCAGCGCAATTCAGGACGCTGTCAGCCAATAGCATGCCCGTACGCTATCATGTGACTGCCTACTGAAAATCCGCGATGTAGTGAGGCGGTGCATCTTGAAGCGCGAACAAGCAAGGGATTACTGCAGTTGATTTACTGATTCTGATGTGGCGGTGCTTCGGTCACGTGACAGGAAGTGTGGTTCATCCTACACGTATGTTAACCCCTGCGTTCCTCAGGCGTGCTCATCTACTTCGGGTACGGCATGTGGAACAGCACCCTGGAGATCACGGCTAGAGAGAACGAGGTGCACGCCTCCACCTACCAGCGCTACGACCAGGGCGTCGACGAAGGCTTCTGCGGCTTCGACGACGACTTCTACCCCCCCGCCTCGGACCAGTGGGGCACGCCGGAAGGCGGGGGCTCGGGCCTGACCCCTCCTCCTGACGACAAACGTGATGAAAGTGGAGCGAAAGGCAGGACCGCTAATCACGGCCTCGCGGGGGAGGATCCGATGGACTTCTGAGAGGAGGAGCCTGAATGTACTCGTCTGCTGCCCTGGGTTGGGGGGTGCTTGTGGTGGTGGGGCGGGGCGGGGGGGGGGCAGAGTGCATGAATGTGTTTGTGTGTCTTTACCCTTGGGCTAGATCGGCAGTGGGACGTTCCCCCACCCACCCACCCACCCATCTCGGCCCACAAACCTCAAGGTCGCCTCGCTTGTTATCGTCATAGCAACATAAATCGTGAGAATCTGCAGGATGCGGGAGGAGGTGACGAGCGAGGGACGCATGAATCAGCACTTCCTGTTTTACCTCACAGGAAATTGAGATGACAGCAGACCAAACCCTCATTTCCTGTGTTCGTCTGACTTTCTCTGCTGCCCGCTTTGGAACGCAACCGCTGGCGTCTGGCTCAAGGGTCGGGGCAGGACGCCGGTGTCCTGCCCCCCAAACGCTTGCGATAGTGCCTTCATCGACTGTACGTCTGTGGGTTCCCGCGTCTGTCGCCTGTGTCTGTGGGAGTTTTACTGTGTAGGTGTTTGTTTCGCTGCCCCAGCATGAAGCTCAAAATCATCCTCATCCCAAATCCGGAGGGGCGGAGTCGGGCCATCGCCTCTCGCCATCTGCATGGGTCGTTGTGGTGGATCAAAGGAGGAGGGATCAGAAAGGTTCTAGACTCTCCTGGAGTTTACAACCTTTGATTTTTTTTGTCATAAGATGATTTACAAAGTTTTTCAGCAGCTTTCAGTTTCATCTGGTCCCTCCTCTTTTATCTCTTTCCTTTTATGTTCCTCTTCCAAGCTCAGCTCTTCTTCTATTGGCTGCCTCTGTACCACATGATCACCAAGCAAGGCTTTGAACCAGAACTTTTTGCCAAACAGAATTATAACGTTTCCGGTTTTACATTCCACCCAAGAAATTTAATTTAATTTAATTTAATTTAATTTAATTTAATTTAATTTAATTTAATTTAATTTAATTTAATTTAATTTAATTTAATTTAATTTAATTTAATTTAATTTAAAATTAAAATGGATAGACAATAATTGACGTCCCTGAACCAGTTAGAACAAAAAAAATATAGCTTCTGAACGGGTTAATAACGTTCCAAGTAAATATTAATTTTTTAGGTAGCTTTAGGACTTTTAAATTGGCAATTAAAGCAAATAGTTTACAGACTGTAGATATTTGTGCCTGCAGTGAACAGAACAGCACTGATCCAGTTACAGAACAGAGGATGGACTTTCAGAGGAAGACGGAGACGTTCAAAGTTTCAGAACAGAGTCCGGGGGGAAAATAATTAACCGGTTACTATTATTTTGAATAACTGATTCTTTTCCAAAACTTTTAAAAAAATATGAAGTTTCTGGTTTTAATTTTTCGTTTCCAATGAACCGGTTCAATACTCTGTCACCAGGAATCAAAATCATCAATCCCCAAGCTGGTTTTTTAGTCTTTTTGAAATGGTGTAGGGAGTCCTCATCGAGGGTGGGGCCACTTCTCCAGCTGCTCTGCTGTTTTTCCTGATTGTCCTCTTGCCCCCCATTGCTGCACCGTCCCTTCCAGGGAAGCCTTATTTGTCTGATGCACTAAATCTAAGGATGCCACGTTAACCCCCACCCCAACAGGTCATCAGGTCTGTGTGTTTAATGTCCGGCAGAAACCCCCCACCCCCCACCCCAGATCTGGACTGATGTGTAAATAAGGTCAAAAGGTTTTGGGGTTCTTTGAAGGATCAAACAATTTAAATGGAAGTTTTTGGTGAAAAATGGCCGATAGATCCTCCTGGCTCCGCCCCCTTCCCCCCATCCTCCCTGGGGGGGGTTCCTTGACATCCATCCTCTGGTTTCAAACACACAACCAACTTTTTGCATATACCGTATTTTTGACATCCTGGCCAGCGTTACTGTGAACCTCTGGTCTCCTCATCATCACACCCCCAACCCCCCCCCAAATAAAATCCTGCTGCTTTCCTCGCCTAAACGAGCGCTGCCTCCAACAAGGGGCTGTACAGCCGTCATTACCCGCTGTGTGCATACGAGTGTGTGGATGCATGTCCAGTAGGTGTGTGTTGGTGTTTGTGTAGCATGCCGTGATGCACGAGGCCCGACGGGACGTGTTGTTCTTGCATGTGGTGACACGACGTGACGCAGGCTGGTGACGCCTGAACAGGTGGGTCACACCTGAGCAGCTTTTCTACTAAAACCCCAAACTTTATTGTATCTGACGGGCACAAAACAAACCTATAAGCTAAAAGATGATTCGACTGAGTCAGTCCTTCTGGAACTGGAAGCCTGGACTACAAACACTAGCTCAAATCTGACGAGTTAAATATGAGTTAAATTTGATGAGTTACATCTGATGAGTTAATTCAGACGCGTTTATTCTGATTAGTTCAATCTGATAAGTTAAATTTGAAAAATTAAATCTGATGAGTTAATTGGGACAAATTAAATATGACGACTTTTAAAGAGTTAATTCTGACAAGTCAAAGATAATGAGTTCAATCTGATGAGATAATTCTGGTGAGTTTATTCTGACAAATCTGATGAGTTAAATCTGATAAATTAAATGTGATGAGATAATTATGACGAATTATACCTAATGAGTTAATTATGACAAGTTAAATACGATGAGTTAAATCTGACAAGTTAAATCTGAAAAGCCAAATCTGGCAATTGAATACTGATTAGCTCAATCTGACTGGTTCAATCTGACTAGTTCAATCTGATTAGATCAATCTGACTAGATTAGGCTGACTAGTTCAATCTGACTAGTCCAACCTGACTAGTTCAATCTGACTAGTCCAACCTGACTTGTCCAATCTGACTAGTTCAATCTGACTAGATCAATCTGACTAGATTAGTCTGACTAGTTAAATCTGTCTAGATCAATGTGACTAGTTCAATCTGACTAGTTCAAACAGACTAGATCAATCTGACTAGACCAATCTGACTAGTTCAATCTGACTAGATCAATCTGACTAGATTAGCCTTGACTAGTTCAATCTGACTAGATCAATCCGGCGAGTTAAACTGTTTGTAGTTCAGCTGTCTGGCCTCCATCTGAGATACAGTAGAACATGTAGCACTGGGGGGTCGACCTCAGACATTTCCTGTATGCCTTCTTCCCTCTTCTCAACCACAAGCCAAAGTCCAGTGTTCACCTGCAGGCGGACGGACTCTCTGTCGGTAACCAGCTGCAAACGTCCGTTTATCACGACGGCGGACTTTTCTTCAGCTGTTCAGTTTTTAAACCCTAGTATTTCATGAACAGATTGAAAATATTAGCTCATAGAAGCGACAGACACTAGAGAAGGAGAGAACCAAGAGTATTTTTCTACCCCTGTCTCCTGGTGTGGGCGTGACCAACAGATGTGGGTGGAGTTACCAGCCATCGCCATCAACAGGTCTGCGTTGAATCTATTTTTAAGAGTCCCAAGAATCCTTTATAAATCTCTTCCTGTGACATGTAGAAGGTTTAGCGTCAGACAGAAGACATGCAGGAACTATTTTAATACGGTTAAACTAAATTCTCGTCGCCGCCGCCGCTTTAAAGGCTACCGTTTGTTTCGTTTGGCTCGGAGAAGGCGGGCCGTAATCTTCCTGCTGTGCTCAGTGTGGCCAGGCGTCCGGCGTGGCGCGTCAGCTTCCTGGCTGATGATATCGACTTTATCTTCTCTGTGTTTTTGGCACAAAGTTGTTTGATGTAGATGTTTCTGTTATTTCTAATGGTTTCTTCCATGTGTGGATATATTTTTTGCTGTTTTTTGCTGATTTGTTATCGCTTCCATGCAACAATGAAAGTTATTTATTGCAAATACCAAAAAGAGACTTGCTGGTTTTTTTACACTGATTATTATATTCTATAATATTCAGTCCATCCATCCATTCATCCATTCATCCATCCCTCCATCCATCAATTCTTCCATCCATCCATCCATCCATCCATCCATCCGATACGTTCTGGATCAATGAACACCTTCCAGTGACGTCCAATCAGATGGCAGCAAACTCAGCAACTGACAAAGGAGAATCCAGCCTCAATAAGCTGGATGTTTAACCTTGTGACAGAAATATGGTGCTCCTGAAAGGGATTCTGGGAAAATTAATCAGTGAAATACAAACAGATGAGGCCCGATCCAGGAAAAGGAAAATAAATAGTTCGTCAGAAACTAATGGAGGGAAAGTTTTGTGTTCTAGAGGAGAAGAATGAAGAGTTAGAAGCTTTATGGGGGAGGAGGAGGAGGAGGAGGAAGAGGAGGAAGGGGAGGGGGAGGAGCCTCCTGACCGCCGTGTTCCGGCAAATCAGGACAGAAGGTCGAGTTTGATGATAAGAAGACAAGGAGATAGCGTGTTGTTTTAAACATCATGTATCTGTGAAGTGAGTCAGTGACCTTCATAAGGAGACAAGTGTGTGTGTGTGTGTGTGTGTGTGTGTGTGTGTGTGTGTGTGTGTGTGTGTGTGTGTGTGTGTGTGTGTGTGTGTGTGTGTGTGTGTGTGGATGCTGACTTTGTCCTGAGTCACATCACGCATCATTTTATCGTGGTCTTTAGATTGTTCCCACATACTGTATGGAGGTGCATCAGGGTCTCATGCACTGAACCGATGACATCACAACAACCTGATGACATCACTGTGGTTTCAACTCATCTGCTCTCGACAGCAGATCCTGTTAAACCAGATTCTGTTCAGATTTTTTACCACTAGAAATACTCTCCTCTGATTGGCTCGGATCGAGCTACATCTCATCTCCTCAGTGACATCACAAACCACCTGTGATGATGTCACAGCTGACATCCTGGCTTCTTCTTCTACTGTCCTCCAGTCTCTGGGGAAGTGAAGAAACTCACAGTGTTTTTATTGGTCAGACGTCTGTGATGTCACCAGCAAAGTGAGTATTTTATGGTATTTCTACGTAAACAGAGTGAAGCTTTTTTTACAGGTTAAGAATTTTATTTTATTTTTTACCAGTTTGAATTTTTAAGAATTTGTTTTTTTTAAATAAACATATGTTTGGATCCTAATGATTTATTCTTAGAATTATATATTAGTGATGATCTAATATTTGTATTTTGGTATTATTTTACTCTTTCTTTTTATGTTGTTTGACCTTTTTTTTAATTTAATTTCTTTTTGTTTTGACTGAACCTGATCATTTGAGATTTTTTGGGGGTTGTTATTTGTCTTGAGTTGGGGGGGTTCAGAGAGGGGAGGACACATTTTTGAGGCACATTTACTTTTTTATTATAGAAAAATCAAACATCAATAAATAACCACTATAATAAAAGCTAATACTGTGTGTTCAGAGCAAACATCGAACATTCAAGTCGTCCCACTGACTGTTAGCTGCAGCGCTACGCTAATGAGCTCCAAAGGGCCTGGATCAAATGTGTGTGTGTGTGTGTTTGTGTGTGCGTGTGTGCGTGTGTGCGTGCGTGCGTGCGTGCGTGCATGCGTGCATGCGTGCGTGCGTGTGTGTGTGTGTGTGTGAGAGCAAGATTCTCCTTTCACACATGAATAATATGTTTCTCCATCAGATATTTAAGTCGACCTGTGAAATCAGGTTTTGGGGTCACATGATTTCTCCACATGGATTATCGACAAATGGAATTTTGAGATTATAAAGTTTTACTTTTAAAATACAAGAAAATCACAGCGAGTCAAAGAATCTCAAAAAAGCTGAATTTTAAGAAGGGCTGTAAACATTAAAAAAAAAAAAAAAAAAGGCCTCAATGTTAATTCCGACATTAAATTCTCAAAAAAATAAATCATTAAATTCATTTCATATATTTCTGCTTTGAAAACAACACATGATGATAATATGATTACACAACAGGATGATAATAGATCAATATTCCATCAGCTGATCGGAGTCCTGGCCGACAGGAGGAGGAGGAGCCAAAAACAATCCATCAATAAGAATCGGACTGGGAGGGGGCGTGTCCTTGCAAGTGTGTGCTCTATATACAAACATCCAATCAGAACCAGCCATCTCAGACGTGGGCGCTCTTGGCGTGATTGGTGGAAGCGGCGGCCGGCGGGTTGGCCCCTCCCTGTTTGGAGTAGTAGAAACGGTTGTTTTCCTGGTAGGAGTGGGAGGAGGAAGAGGAGGAGTCAGAGGAGCAGCAGGTGAGGATGGCCCCGCCCAGCAGGCAGAAGATGGTGCCCACCCATCCGACGTAGAGCGAGAAGCCGAACGACATGAGGCCGTGTTCTTGATGGGCGCCGATGGGAAACCAGACGGTGGAGACCAGAGCGCACAACCCTGAGGAGGAAGGAGAACCAATGGTGACGCAGTCGCTCAGGTAGCGGGATGCTAACACATGCTAATCGATTAGCAATCGATCACCAATGAGGAAACCATCACAGCAGAGTTTTCAATGTATGGATATTTACGCGGTAAACATCAGAAAACAACACGCACATCGGAACGCCACAAACTAGGGTTCACAATCGGTTGCCATGGTAACCTTTAAATTTACATGCATCCATAAAAGTGTTTTAAATTGTTGTTTTTTTTATACCCTGTAAATCTAGATATATAAAACATTTGTTTTATGGGATCTAACGGGTTCTTTCAGAAGCAGATGGAACAAGTTTATTTGATTCCACTCAGGAAACAGGAAGCCAGAGGGGCCCAGATGGGCGCCCTGGGGGGACACCTCCACCAAGACCCGACATTCAACTTCCACCTCAGGGAATTATAATTATAAAAATAAAACTTAAAATTTATGCAAAATTTACTCTACTGTGTAAATTGTCACGGAAATAAAAAGAGATAATATGTCATTTATTATATATTTAATGACATCAAAAAGCTAATATTCTATGCAAACACAGGTTTTAAAAGCTAACGTTCAGTTATTTAACGATTGGAATATTACTTTTTCAACATATTTCAGAATTGGTTAAAATGAAAAAACAACAGTCATAAAGTTTAATTTCATAGATTTGTTCCAGAAAACATAGGAAGTAATAATAATAATAATAATAATAATAATAATAAAAAGTTCCATAAAGAGGTTTAGATAAACACACAGCTGGACTAAAGCCAGCTCAGCCAATTAAACGAGTGCGTTCAGAACACAAAAGATTCTTGTCGATAAAAGTAGAAAGTCAAAGGTTGGGGACGTCAAACTGTTGTACGTTGGTTCTAATTTAAGACCTGAATGGTTGAAGAACTCAGCAGGAGGTTCCATGAGGTCCGGGACAAAGGCTGGGTGTGGACGGAGTAGGTGGCGAAGAGGAATGTGATGGGGTCCAGGGGGAGGGTTTGTGGAGCAGGAACATATGAGGGTGTGTTAATCCACATCCTGGGGTCACAGCGGAGGTCAATGTAATCCGGGTCCAGGAATAAACGAGAGAATAAAGCAGGCGACTGGCTGATGATGTCATCAGCACACCTGGCCGTGGGCGAACAATTTACCGCCCCTCCCCCGGTGTGTTCACTTTTTAAAATTCTTTTGTCATAAAGCGAATGGGAGATTCTGATTGGTTAATTTAAATTAGTATTAAAAACAAATCACATTTGGTTAACTCTTTAGCTCCCAATGCCGTTGTTGCCGTTTCTCTTACCCACTATGAGCATCAGCACCCCTCCCAGGACGGTGCGCCGGTTTTTGGAGCTCTGGGGCTCGCTGAGGCTGATGCAGGGCATGGACATGAGGAGCATCCCCACCGCCGGGAGCCCCAGGATGGACCCCGTGATCATCAGGGCGCGGGTGGTCTGGATGTAGGCTGCACACAGGAAACAGGTTCAACAAAGAGGTTGAGATCAACAACATGGAGTGGAGGTTGGAGGTCTAGATCTACCTGGCAGATCCAGGATCTGAGTTAGGGACACGCAGTGGTAGAGTCCCGTGGAGATGACGCAGTCCGCCCAGGGCCCCTTGGCCCCCAGTTCGTCCATCTTCTTGCAGGTGTTCAGGCCATATTTACACATATTCACCCAATCGTTGGTGGATATGGCGATCATGACGCACAGCCAGCCCAGGCAACTTAGCAGGAAGCCGCTCAGCTGGAGACAGGAGTTCGCCATGGCGACAGGAGTGAGTTCAGAAGCAAAGGAAAACAGTTAATCCAGTGTTGAGGACCCCACAGTCCAGTCGTCCCATCAGCTGGGCCGCCAAACACCGAAACAGATGCAGGGCTCACATCTGCTCCGGTTTTATAGGCCGAAAAGAAAGGAAAAAAAACTAAGAGCCAATCAGATGATAGGATGGATGGAAAACAGCACACCCATCTTCTGCTGCCCCTTCTGCGACACCCCCATGATGAACTGATGGAGGTTGATGACAGGGAAGAGAAGCTCTGCTGCCATCTAGTGGCAGAAAATACTTTAATGGTCAATCAGAAGTCCATCAGAACGATTCAAACATTTTATTATTGACTATCTGATAAATAACAGATTATTCTAATAATCCTAATCTATGGTGAAGGTAAAATTATCTCCACAGGACCAAAATGAAGTCTGTTGTTTTTTGTTTGTTTTTTTACAATAATCAGTGGTTTGTTACCATGGGGACAATGATCTGAAGGCAACAACAACCATTACTGTCCAGTCACATGACGTCAGTCTCATGATGTCAGAGTGAAGGAAATGATAGAATAAGGATTCTTCAACCTGCAGCCGATTCCTTAATCTGACACCAGAGGGCGACGTAACACCTCTAGTGAGGGCTGGTGAAGATGGAAGGTGTTCCCCTCATCTGGTCCTCCATCACTCCCATCAGTCCCATCACTCCAGTGACAGACAGATGGAGGTGCTTCACATGAATCTGGTATGTTTCACCATGTGAGCCTGGACTGTTTCACTGTGTGAACCTGGACTGTTGCACCATGTGAACCTTGACTCTATGGACCCTTCACCAACGTCAGATCCTACCATGTCGGATTTTCAAATCAATGATAAAGTTGAGCTGCTAATGTAGCCGCTGAGCTGCTGTGCATTGTGCGTAAATGTCACAGACGGCAGAGACATACCTCTGGTTTCTGCTGTGATGTCATCAATATTTTCCTCCTTCACGATGGATTATTTGCTCACCTGGACCTACAGACTCTACCCCTCATAGCTCCGCCCCTACTCCTCTGCTGGTTTCAGGTGCGAAAGCATCCCTGACCCTGAGGCGACCCCAGAAAGGACACCTGGAGTTCCTGACTTCCTTTTAAAAGGCGATGCTGCAGTTCAGACACTCGGGGTGATGAGACGGCTTCCAGGAGCTCATCAGCTGCTCTGAGCCGTGAGTTATGAGCCAACAGTGAATCCACAGTGTTTGTTTTCCACAACTGAGGCGCCAAATCAAAACAGGAAGCAGAAATCAGGCCGTCTCCAGGTGTGGCGAGGGGCGTCGTCTGTCTCCGATGTCGACCCAGCACTCATATGCAACGCTGCTTGTGTGACATACGGCTCTGGGATGCTGCAGCGGAGCGCGATGGAGGCGGCGGCGGTGGTGGGAATGGGGATTGGGGGGTGGGGGTGGGGGTGGGGGGCTTTTAATATAGGATGATGGAGACTCCAGTTCCACTGGAGGGCCCAAAGCCAGAATCAGAATGAATGAAGCTCAGTGTACCATCACGGGAGATGGGACGTCTCCGCCATGAAAACACACAGGTGCTGCTGCTCAGCGGTGATGGATGAGACGCATCATCAGGATTTCCTTTGACAGGATGCGGCGGCATCCGCAGAGCTGACTCAGCACTTTGTGGGCCCCGGTGAAACCTCCAAGAAAAACATCGTCGAAGAACGATTACAACTATAGTCTGTCGACGTGAGGAAGAAACAAACAACTCATCAATAATAATACAATGTGAATCCTGATGTGTAGACCTCTATGTGTGTGTGTGTGGGGGGGGGGTGTCAGGGTGTGACACCGCCCCCTACAGGCAGCTGAGATAGGGCAGGTTCAGAGTCACAAATGGATTTATGTACCTGTGCAGGTAAGACGTTCTGTCTAGATCCAGGATCTGGTTCATTTTCATGACTCAAAACTTGCATATGATGTAGGCGGGGCTACATGGTCAGCCAATCAGGTGGAAGCACATTTATCCTGTTTCTCGGTTATCGTAATTAATTAACTCGCCTAGAAGCTCAATTAGTTTTTTATCTTCAGGTCAGTCTGTTCTCACATTTATGTTTCTCAAAGTGCAGTTTAAACGGAATATGTTCAAAAGAAGGCGTCATGTGATCGCTGCAAGGGGTCTGATTGGAGGAGCCTCTAGTCTGGAAGCATGTGGTGGAAAAAGTCATTAGGATTAAGGAGCCAATGGGACGCTAATCAACTGATCTAGAGGGACCGACGGGGGCCAGCTCGCCTGTTACAGCTGGAGCTACACCAATCAGACAGGACACACACACACACACGCACGCGCACACACACACACACACACACACACACACACGCATGCACACACACACACATACACATACACACCAGAGGGAAGGTGTACTGGATGCCATGGTTGGCTGACTGGCAAGGTCACGCTGATTCTAGATGCCAGGAATCAGTGAGCCAACAGACAGACAGACAGAACACACACACACACACACACACACACACACACACACACACACACACACACACACACACACACACACACACACACACACACACACACACACACACACTGATTAAAATGGGCTTATTTAAGCGTGCAGCCAGTCAGTGAGCAGATAGGGGATAAATACATTTAAATGCATTGAAGGGGGGGGGGGGGGGTTGAAATGGGGGGGGTTGAGGTGGGGGGGTGAGAAGTTTTAAGGCTGGAAGCAGAATAACAGCGGAGGATAAGAAGGAAGCTGCTTAAATACATCTTAAATAATTCAACATAAACAGCGACATGCATTTACTCTGAAATATTCACCGGTCCAAACGGCAGCAACAGGAGCTACATTAGCGGTTAGCATCTAGCCATGTGACAATAATACTCAACACCAACATGGACACAACTTCATCTACTCAGATTATGTCTGGATTACGTCTACTGCTCAGATTATATACGGCACAGGTTACATCTGGTAGTTAGATTACGTCAAATACTCAGATTATGTCTGGTACTCAGATTACATCTGGTACTCAGATTACATCTATTGCTACTGAACAGATGTGTATTTCTGTGATGTCATCTGGTACTCAGATTACATTTTGCATTCAGATTACGTCTGTTACTGAGATTGCGTTTACGCCTGGTACTCAGATTATGTCTGGTAATGAAACTGAGATTACATCTGGTAGTCAGATTACATCTGGTACTCAGATTACATCTACTGCTACCATATGGATGTGTATTTCTGTTTTACATTTTGCATTCATATTACGTCTGGTACTCAGATTACATGTGGTACTCAGATTACCTCCAGGACTCAGATTACATTTGGCACTCAGATTACACCCGGTGTACATCTCAGTGACGTCATGCGGGCGCCGCACGCGGCCAGACTTCGGCGCTGCAGATTCTGTCATCAGGATGATGAAGAGTCGGAGCTGTGACTCGTCTCCCTCGCTGTCTCTGACTCGCTGCCCAGCTCGCCCATCTCCTGGATTAGATAATGCACGGCCATCATGTTAAGAGCTATAGATTATTCTACTGCTGGTGACAACGAGGGGGGGGGCGGCGGCCATAAAGACCAAAATGATGAGGAGGCTAATTGGAAAACGTAGAGAGAAAGAGATGAATGTTCAGGCCTAATGGAGGAGCGGAGAACCTTCACTTCATCACCTCCTCATCCTCTCACCTGAGCTACCTGAGGAACGGAGAACCGCTGCTTCATCACCTCCTCATCCTCGTTCCTCTCCTCCTGTTTCTCTCCTCTCGTTCTCCTTCTTGTCCTTCTCCTCCTTTTGGTCTCCTCTCAGACCAGCTCTTCTTCGGTTACCATGGCGACTGGTGATGCATTGACTGGAGTGTCCAACAGTGTGTTCAGATTAACTGATGCTAATGGCTAACGCAGTTAGCGGTGAGTGATGACCGCTACCCTGCAGACTCACGACACAAATCAAGTTGAGACTGGACTCAGCGACAAGCTGTCGGTTCTGCCTGTTTGTAACGGAGCCTGATTGGAGGAGGAGGACCAGGTGTGCGGTGACAGGTGCAGCCAATCAGAAGAGAAGGAGTCCAGACAGGAGGTGTGGCCTGAGTTCACAGGTTGTTGTCCTCTAGTGGGTTCAGCAAGCTGATAAACAACGGGAACGGGACAGCATCAACAAGCAAACAGCAGGAACCAGAGATGGAATCATTTATCGTTTAATAATCCTTTATGTTTTCGCTTTCCTGCTAAATCCAGACGAGAGACGTAGGAAATAAATAAACTCCCCCAGGAAGCCCAGAAACCATTTAAACCCGAGGCAAGATTTGATTTACACTCACATTTCAATAGAAACGATAAAAGTCACCTTAAGTACAAGTTTCGCTTTTATTCAACAATGAATTAAAGAACTTTTGCTCAACCTGTCACAAACTGGAGCGATGGCTCCGCCCCCAAGCTCCCAGTAAGTTATTAAAAATAAAAGATGATAAAAAGTGTGTTTAAAAAGAGGACAAACAAACAAAAAATAAAATCTATCTATCTATCTATCTATCTATCTATCTATCTATCTATCTATCTATCTATCTATCTATCTATCTATCTATCTATCTATCTATCTATCTATCTATCTATCTATCTATCTATCTATCTATCTATCTATCTATCTATCTATCTATCTATCTATCTATCTATCTATCTATCTATCTAACCCCCACCCCCCACCCCAAGGTAACCGCTGGAGATGATTGAGCACCATTGGAGGAACAAAAGGAACAGAGGGGTGGGGGTCGTCCACGGGGGAGTAATGGACAAACTGGGGGTGGGGGGGTGGGGGGGCAGGAGGGCTGTGGCGGCAGCACTGAAGTGTCTGATTCAGGGTTTCTCAAGGACTAGTGTAAATTCACTGTTTGATTTTGGCCCAGGGGATTGTGGGTAGGGGGAGCTGGATGGAGCATCGTCTGGTGTTTGAAGATGAGGAGAGGGACGGTGGCGGTCCGAGGTCCCCCCACCCCCCTTTAAAGAGGTCAAAAGTGGCTGACAGAGGGAGGGGCTTAATTATTCATGGGCGTGTTTTAAGGTGAAGGGAACCAATCAGATTCCGGCACCGAGCAGTGCGCAACACGCGGGTCCTGATGGTCCGATTGGAAGCATGAAGTTCCTCTGATGGGGGGGTCGCTTGGGATTATGGGGGAGCGTTTGTCTGGTGTGTCATAGATCCTCAATGACGACAGGAGGCGTCACTCCTGCTTCACCCGAACCAAACAACAGCGGTTCTGATCGTCTCTGCAATTTGGGAAGTCTTAAGAGGCTTGTGTCCTCATCAGCGCTGAGTCAGACACACACACACACACACACACACACACACACACACACACACACACACACACACAAACACCAACTGACCACCCACAAGCCGTTTGATGTACCCACTGTGTGTGTGTGTGTGTGTGTGTGTGTGTGTGTGTGTGTGTGTGTGTGTGTGTGTGTGTGTGTGTGTGTGTCTGTTTGAATCCCTGAAACCACTCCTCCGCTCTGCAGCCCTGAGCTGCAGGAGGATGTACTTCGTCGCCAGCGGGGGGAACGCCGCAGGCCTACAACGACTTTAAACCTGAGCTCAGGTTCTGAGCTTGACAAGCTAACAGCTAACAGCTAACACACAGCTAACAGCTAACACACACAGCTCATCAGACACCTCTCAACCAGCACAACCCTCCATAATGTGATTCATCTACAACCTTCAGTCCCCTGATTGGCTGTCTTTCATCATGTGACCCTTGGCTTGTGAAAACCTGAACATGGATCAGTTACATCATCAGGATTAGTTTATATTTTTAAATATTCTGGATTAGCAGATCCAGAATATTTAAATCCGTATCGGACTCTGACGGTGAGTCCAGACCATGTGCACTTCTTCAACCTCAGTCTCCAAGGGGGGGCCTCTTGGTTCTGATATCCAGCATCCTGACCCACGCCAGTGTGTTATGTATATTATGGGATGGTTCATCATTTCTGGCAGCAGAGTTTCCACGTCTTCCCTAAAGTGTCGGTTCCAGTGGTTTCCTTCAGCCGATCCTTAATCCACCGGCGGCTTAGACCGATAAGAGGACGGGCTGAGGGTCATCAGCTGCTTAGTGTGTGTGTGTGTGTGTGTGTGTGTGTGTGTGTGTGTGTGTGTGTGTGTGTCCTCTCATTGTGTTCATTGCTGATGTGTTCATATATGTGGATCTGTTTTATCTCTGCATTAGAAATCCTCCATTTGAAAACCTGCAGCTGCTGCGATCCCATCATGCAGGTAAATAATCATGTTGCTGACATGTCCTGGGGGGACGGCGATGGGGGGTGGGGGGTGATTTATAGTGCTCTTTCAACTTTTAATTTAATCTGACTTACTCAGGGTTTCTATTGTATTCCAGATCTTCTCAGGATCCAGAACTTTGTGTCTCATAAATCTGGGATGTGGTTTCTTTCCGTTCTGGACCAGAATCACGGTTTAACAGGAAATTCTCTTTCCGTTCCGCTCATTAAATCACAAACTGTGACTTTTCCTTCAGATATCAGCAGGATTTTCTGATTGTTTTTCTCTCTGATGCCTATTTTTATTTTTATTTTATACTTTATATAGATTACTTTTTCATCTGACCGAGCTACACATCAAACATAAACTGCAGCTGTGCCTTTAAATATACATTCATACATGTTTACTTCGCGAGTTTCCATGGCAATGACTTGCCGTTCTTCTTCATTTTCCAAGCGTATCTCGGTTTTTGCTTTTGGGTTTTGTTATTCCTCTTTGTCTCTTTTCCTACCTCTCTTATCTTTGCTGGAAAATGAACTGCATGTTTTCGTACGGGAGATAAACCAGTTAGTAATTTTCCCAGAGTTATCATGATTCTCAATTGACCGTATAATTCAACAAGATGATGATGACGATGATGCTGATGATGATGTGAAAGCCGTTACAGGGGTAGTTGTGAAGGGCAATAACAGTTTAGTTTGTGTTCAGACAGCTTATTTGATTTTGTGTCGTTTGTAGGGGAAATAAATTGGAATAAAACAAATGTTTGTTAGAAGCCAGCGGTCTTTGTTCCGCACTGATAATAGGAGATAGAGATGGAGTTATTACCTCATCAGCTGAACGACCCGCCGCTACTGCTGTCTTCAGCGCCTCTGTGATGATGTCATACTTGCTCCTGCAGTTCTATGATGTCATCACCTCTTTGTTATCGCAATATCTGCTCATCTGACAACTCATGCAAAATAAAGTGTTCATCATGAAGAATTCTGTTCGTTTTGTCAGTCAGAGCTCATTCTAATAAGTACGTTGATGAAATAAGAATGAAGTGGAGACACAGACTAACTTAATTTTGGTCCATTTTTTGTTTTTATTCCATGTTTCCTCAAGTTTGATAAAATATCCAAGACAAAAAATCTTTTTCAAACAATTATTTTTAATGTCCAGAGGCCAAATTAATGATGGGCTGAACTGTTTTACTGTGTAACATCAGTTCTTGTCCTTTAAATCATTCATGTAGCAAAGTTGCTGTGCATTGTGCGTAAATGGCACAGACAGCATAGCCATATTTTTTTCTTTCTGCCGCTGTTACTGGTTGACATTAATGTTGTTTAATTCAAATGATCTTGCAGCATGATTTAGAGAGAGTTTTGAATTAATTGGTGAGATTTAAAAAAAATAGAGAAAAGGTTAGGCTAGCTGTTTCCACCTCTGTGCTAAGCTAACTGACTGCTAGCACAAAAAAATCAATTTCTCAAACTGTCGTCCGGTGAGGCCAACGTTTCCTCGGGGCTCGGTTTGCTGCAGAGGAGAAGCGTTTTTAATCTTGCAGCTGCAAGACAAGGAGAAACGGCTCTAATCAAATTAAACTGCTTTTAGATGTGTTCGACTTTTATGGTATTTCAAGACAATCAAATCTTGTGTAAAGGTTTTTTTACGGCGCGCTTGTAAATTTTGCTGGTTGCTGTTGTCAGATTATTTACTGTGTGCGTTCATGTGCTGCGGCGGCGACGTGTCGGAAGATGCGGAACCATCCTGGGCGTCATGCTGTACGGCAACAACGGCCATAAATTAAATCTGCATTAAGCAACACGCGACTTTACGGAGCAACGGTAAACATGACAGTTTAATTTCATTTCCTCAACCGTTTCCGATTTGCAGGAATTCATTATGTTGAAATCTGATTGCTTTCCCACCAGAGGATCGGCGGTTCTGTTCGTCTCCAGCTGGGAATCGGGGTCAAACATGGAGGAAGACTCATGAATGAATCATACGGCCGCTAACACACACCTGTCGTAACCATAAAGGTGACAAACAGGATCATTAGATGGGCTGCGATGTCTTCATCAGCTGGTGTTTCGCTGATTGATCTGATTGACATTAGAAACGACGGCGCTGTCAGCTGTCATCCACCCCCCCTCAGTGGAACATCGTAAACCCACCCATGGATCATGGCGTTGCTGATGTCAACCGTAACACGAGCGCACAACGCTCCAAAGACGTTGGCTTCACTCCAGAGGCTGAAATATTGATTATTTATCCTCCAGTGGATCAATATATGAATTAGAACTTCATTATGAATATTTAGCTTCGACGCTAAACGCCTCTTGCGGCGGAGCCTCCTTGCCGGCGGCGACAGAAATTCCAGGATCATCGGTTCACGAAGACCCCGGGCGGTTCAGACCTGATGACCTGCGAGCCGCCAATCGATGGGCTGAACCGTATCTCACATTAAAGATGCAGGAACGCCTGAAGGTGGCGCCGTCAGAAAAACCATGCATCCCCCCCCGCCCCCTATACGTTTGTGCAGTATCCGTTTTCATCAAGCATCTCCAGCAGGAATGGAACACGGACGTTTTAGGGTTTTTGGTACAAAACAAAAACCTGGAAACAAAAATCTGGAAGTTTGGAGTTTGAAAACTCCCAAAACAGGAAAGAGGAGCGCTGCAGGCGCCGCAAGAAGAAGACTTCAACGAAAGTTTCTGCAAACAACCTGCAGAGGAGTCTTCTATCAGGAACTCTAGGTGTTTGTGCTTGTCTGGTTTCCATGGTTACTAATCTTCATCTCACATGAAGGGTTATGAACTGGAGCTCAAACTTCACGTAAACATCTCCCCCGTCAGCGATATCTTTTATTCAAGGAGAATTTGTATTTAATTTGTATGTCGTTCAAAACGGAACATCTTCTCAGACAGTCATTGGTCAACAGTCATTGGTCAAAAGACCAGCAAACAACAACAACGTGTGTGTTTCAGTCGGATTGTCGCATCACCCTTCCATCCTTTCCTTTATCCGTCCATCTCAGTGAATTATCAAACACCATCAGCGGACCCCCAGGGCGATGCTGGACAGGTGATATCAGTGTGTGTGTGTGTGTGTGTGTGTGTGTGTGTGTGTTATTGACACCAGCAGAAGGACAGAAACACCCCCCGGTTAGAAGGAGAGTCTGTGATTTATCTTTACTTCTACATCGTCTTACAAACACAATACTCAGCTTCTACCGGTCAGAACAGAATCCAGTTCCCAACTTCATGTGCTTGATGTTAGCGTCATGTTAGCCGCTGATGTGGCTAACATTAGCATGTCAGTAGCCGGCGCTGCAGCTAACATTAGCACGTCGGTGCTGCGCTTATTCCTGAAGACTGAAATCCTTCTTGGAAGCTGAAACTTCACGTGAGGCTTCAACAACTTCATGATGTCATCAAGTCTTTTATTAACTAGTTGGGTAAGTTTGTCTTAGCTGATGTCAGATTAGCATTTCTACCCTTGTCACACCCTGAAGATGCTAATAACATGCTAACAATACGTGAAAACAGTGCAGCAGAGGAGATACAGATGACCTTAGATAGACTCCAGCAAACCCACAAGGGGTCAGATACAAACACCAGAACTTAAAAGTAATCTGTTGCAGTTCTACCATCTGACCACAGGAGGCAGAAGCATTCAGAGTGAGCCAGTAGAAAAAGAAAAGGAAGTTGAACCGACAACCTGTGGCAGATCTTTACATAGTCTGGTCGTGATCCGATCTTCATCCCATTTCGATCTTCAGGGTAAAACCGGTTTCCCAGAGAAAAAGCCTCCTGCTGAGACGAGTCTGACGAGTCGCTACGGCGACAGTAAACCCCTTCTGTTCCCTGACAAAGACGTGTCGGGAAAACGTTTGAAATCCGGGGATTAAAAGCTTCTGTTTGGTCACAAACTGAACGTGTTCCTGTCTGCGCCGACATGAAGGAGAGGTGTCGGGTTTCCCGGAAGCGCAGAGAAGCTCAAAGACGGCGTTGTGCTTTCTTTACCTTCAGCAAACGACCTCAATTAGCTCCACGTCGGAGAGACGCGTGGCGGTGTCAGATCACCGCCGCCACCACAACGGAGGACTGGATGGAGATAAACAAACCAGAGTAAACAACAATAAACTTCCTCATCCTCCAAAAAAGCCAGTCAGAGAGGAGAAGAGGCGACGACCGTTGAGATGGTTGATGATGGGTTCCACGGTTTTCGTGAGGTCTCCCTGATCTCCACCCGTCGCCACCAGTGGAGGAGGATGAAGATGAGGATGAAGAGGAGGTGGCAGATGCCGACGGAGGGAGCGGAGATCCGTCAAACGGAAGAAACAGCGTCATGACCTTCAGGACCAGCCGCTGCCATCGACCACAATTTATGTGTGATCTCATTTGTGTTATTGGCTGAGTACAGTCAGTGTGTGTGTGTGTGTGTGAAGATGAAGATACGTGAGGAAGAGGGAGATTGAGGGCCCCCCCCCCCCCTGTCACTAGTATCCCACCCTATAATTGTTCTCTCTGCAGGAACTCCACAGACGTTGTGTTTTATCTAATCCTGTAAAAAGCAGCCATCTGCGGTTGGGAGCGATTATTGTTCATCACATCTCAGGAGGGGTTCCACATGAAACACGACTCGGGTCGTCTTCGGTGTCGCTCGGAGCAACGGAACGCGAGTAAACGTTCTCATGACATCCTGCATGGGTTGTTGTTGTTGTTGTTGTTGTTGTTTTTTTGTTCCACATGAGGAACAATCCTGAGATCTGGAGGTGTTTCCTTCATATCCGCAACTGTTTTTAAAAAAAAAACTTTTTAAGATTCCTCCAGACGGAAAAGATATCCCAGGGTTTTATATTCGATTTCCTGTCGACGAGGATGCTCATTCCATGCAGGAAGAAGTCACATGACCCAAAATATGAGAAGTAGATTTTTTTTTTTTTTTTAAATCCTTTAAATCTCTGGTGAAAGCTCCTGCCGACCGCTTCTGGTTCTTAATGGGTTTTCACGCCGTTTCACAGAAGCAGTGGAATAATAAAAGAAAATAGGGGCGAAAAGAAGAATAAATATCTAAAACACGTCTCTAGTTTATCATTAAATTGTTTCAACATCTCCTCTTTACTCCACATCCATGACGTTGACATAAAAACTAAGCTGAATCAATGCTGGTGCTAACAATGCTAATGTGGAAGCTAACAGACGTACACTTCCTGTTCAGGGAGGAGCGACAGGACCTCCAACGTAATGACCTCATTTGAACTTGGAGCTGATGGGAGGAAACCAATCAGGAGCGGTTTCCTGTCTGGCTGTAATGGTCACATGTTTAACTTGAACCAATCAGATTCTTGATCTCTATGTTCAAGAGCTTCTTAGGATGCTAACGGGTTCTGGCGCTGCTTTAAGGCCTTTCTGTCCATCTGGATTGATGGGTCAGCATTTTCAACCCCAGATACGCCCAGTCGATTAAATCTCCAATCAAATTACTGCTCTGCTCTGATTGGTCCATTCATTTTTAGCCCTTCTACAACTGAAAAAGCGATTCTTCCTGGAGTATCTCAGCTTCAATCTGTTTTCTTGATGTTTCTAATCCTTAATCTGGGGTAAAAAAAAATTCTGCACACTCAGCTAATTCCATTAGCGCTGACCTTTAGCGGAGAGACTCGTTCTGAAGCGAGCGGACCGGGCCGGTCGGGATGGATGCAGGTGAAGTGGAGACATATTCTCGATTTTGTTCTGCTTGGCTGCCGTCCTAACAGGGAACAGTGGAACCAGAACAAATTGCCTCCTTGTAGCTTCCCGCTGCACTAATGCGGGACTGCTGCTGATTCCGAACAACAGCCGCCGCCGCGGGTTCATTTTCATTGGATTGAATATCTGCTGTGCGGCTCAAAAAAATGTCAGGAACCCCCCAACAAATGGACGAGAAAGCGTCAGATTGCAGACGCTGCTGTTTCGCGTCTCTACGGCATCAGATGCGAGGACGTCTGCCGCCGAAGGTTGTGCGTCTGCGTGCGAGCGAGCGAGCTAGCGGCGGCGTTGGCCGGCGGAACGGCGACGATCCAGATCGGTTTTCTGATGTCTGACCATGAAGCCAGCTGGAGGTTCCGACGCCAGCGTCACATCAGACAGCAGCGTTTAAGCTGGAAACCAGTCGCAGATACCGCCTCGTCTGTACCCGAGGGGGGCGGAGCCTAAAGACAACGAATATTTTTAATCACGAGAGTGAGAACGATTTATGCAAACGTTCTTTAAAAAGCAGAATGACTTTCAAGAGAGCTCCGCCCCCCCACCAACGCCCCAACAACCCAACCCCAACCGTCCGTTTCCAAGGCGACGAACCCATGACCTGTCCAGGTAAACCCCGCCCCTCGCCTGAACTCAGTTGGAATTGGCTCCCGCCCACAATGACGTCTTTTATTTTATTGGACGCTTTCAACGCAATAAGAATGAAGAGTTTCCAAGGGGCGGGACAAGATCGGTAATACAGAGATGTGATTGGTTGAGGCCATTTTCAGCTATTTGAAGGCTTAAACTTTATACACTGGAAAACTGACAACATTCTACGACAAATATTGATCAACAAAAATTGATCAACCGCCTGAAACAAAGATAGCTGATGTACTATTGGCATCAAGGCAGAACAGGAAGTACTGAGCTGAGGGGCGGGGTCTGCTGACATGTAACCTGACCTACGTGGACGCAGGTCAGTCATGTGACCCGTGATGAAACGCCTGTGGTCGCACAGGAAAAAGTTAAAGAGGTTTTCCTCCCCGTGGTTGTCCCTTTAGAAATATCATCTCAGAGCGAATCAATGCAGCCATCGCTCAGAGCCGGAAGAAAGGGGGGAGGAAGGAGAGAAAAATGATGGAGGGAAGATTAGAAAAGTGAGTAAAAGAGCATCATTAGAGGGGGTAAGAGAGTCTCGTGGAGGGAGGAGAGGAGCGCCGCAGTAGAAATGGAAGTTGGTGACAACGTGACAAAGACGGATGGAGGCAGCGGGTGAAAACAGAACAGATGGAGAAGGAGGGAAGAAGACGGGGAGGGACGCATGCGAGGAAGATTATATGAGCAGTGAGTTGGAGAAGAGGAATACAGGTGAGGGAGGGGGGAGAGGAGAAGGAGAGAGAGTCATTAAAGGTGTGAGTGACTGATGGAATGAGTCTGATTCCCGCCGCACCAAACCAGAGCGACGCCTCGTCACGCGTGACGTTTGTCGGAAGGGATCAGACAAACCGAAACGTCTTTAATGCGTTTTTATTGGTTTCACTTTTCTATTGGTTTGATTGGTTCCACTGGCGGAGAAGTCTGGAGTCCCGCTAACAGGTTTCATCCAGAACCAGGCAACGGTTTGCAGAAATGAGATTTTAGTCTTTACAAATAAAGAGTTTAAAATGTGAAGAGAAGTGTGTGATCGATTAGAAGAGGTGTGAACGTTATTCTGGAATGTTTTTACTCCTGTTTACCCGCAGCAGAGGGTTTAATACGAGAGGGACACGCTTAGATCACAATGAAACTATTCAAACACGCCGACAGGATCTGGTGTTCACACTGTCCAGGTTCACGCGGTGAAACAGTCCAGGTTCACACACTGAAACAGTACCAGGACAGTCATTGCTTGTCATGCAGGTGTTTTCAGCAGAGTTCATTCTGGACTGTTTCTTTCTTACTTTACATTGACTCATGAAGCTTTTTAGCATGACGTTCTTTGTCCATGACTGAAGCTGACATTTCATAAAACCTAATGCACTCAGATTTTGTGTAATTCCAAAAATCGTAATCATATTCTGGAGTTGTTGTGTTTTGTGGTCTCTTTCTAGCTGTAGGACAAACGGAAGCCTCAGCAGATGGTGTTTTAAATATACAACACATTTGGGTTTTATGGAATCACTTTTAAAAAGATCCGTCTAACAACTAAAAACAGACAAAAGGCACAACAGTACATCCGACCGCTGTTCTCTCCCATCAGCCCACAGATGGGCTCTGGATCCATCCGTTCTTTAACAGCGTGACCACCAGTAGTAAACCAGTGACACAACACCAATAAAAGAGTTTCTCTTTGACCGCCGAGGTAAAGACGGTCGTGAGCGTCTGTCGTCGGCTAATTCGTTAGCAGGTCCCACGCTAACAGATGACAAATGTGCTGCGCAGCAAAGAGGCTGATTATGTTGGGATAGATCACTGAAGACATAGATTAGCTCATATTAGCGTCATACAGGACCCGTCTTTATTACCCTGCTGCTCTGAGGTGAGCTCGGACTCCCTTCCTCCTCCTCCACCTCCTCCTCCTCCTCTTCCTCCTCCACAAAGTGAACACTGGGGGAGAGGCAAAGTGTTCCATGTTAATGTAATCGGCTGCACTCTGCCAGCTCAGCACAGCACAGCCTCGGTTACGACAATGGGAGTAATGGGCACGACTCGGGGGTATTAACAGCGCTGTGCGTTCGCCAGGAGGCCATTAACCTGTGGAACTCCACGTGTACATCTTCCTCACCGTGACAGTCTGCTGAGTCCTCCTCCGGCGCCGCGCGAGCAAACCCTTCTTTGAATGCTTAATGGAAGCGGCGTCCACACGGGTATCCGCCGTCAGTTATCACTCCACTGAAACACGGCTGGAGCATGTTTCAGAGGCGCAGCTAAAAGCTTTAGCTTGTAAATGGAAATTTAAAAAAAACAAAACAAACAAAAGAAGTAATTTACCCCCACATCCCTCAGGCAGGTGTGAACGACGCTCAGTTCACACGTGGAGATCAGGGGGGGGGAACGTTCAGTCGAGATTCGCAGAAGATAGAAGCATAAAATAGTCCTGAAGCTGAAACGGAACGCAGTGGTTGTGTGAAAACGGGATCAAAAGCGTGGATGTGATGATGAAACGGGGAACGTGAGGATGAAACGGGGGGGGCCAGGGAGGTTTAAACCAGAAGCGTGAGGCTGAAACAAGAAGTGCGAGGATGAAACACTTTTCTGTACCCTCATGAGGTTACAGAAAAGCGTTTAGAGAACCAGAACCGAGTCCTGATTAAGGTTCCCTCAACGGTCCCTAAAACCAGCATTCAGCAGGTAAAAAGGTGGAATCTAATAAAAAAAATAATAAAAAAAAGACTGCAGAGGAGGTTTTATAATCCAATTATTGCTCCATAAAGCAGTTGATGGTGTCATCTCTGATTTATGACGCATCCAGACCCCTTCAGGTCCTCCGGGACGATTTGAGTGGAACCTGAAACCTGAAAGCGGTCCATTTAAATCCCGTTTAAAGTAGATGAGTTTTAATTACTGGATCCATGTGTGCTTTTGTTTTTACTGACGTTTAAATCTCTAATCTACCTGAATCCGAACGGTGCTTCTTTTTTTTTTTTTTTTTGGCAGTAATCCTGTTCCAAATTGTGTTCAACCAGCTGTTCGCTAGCATTAGCAGCGATGCTATCAGGCGTGACCATATAGGAAACAGTTTTTAAGAGCCAACCTTCCATTATACACAATTGACGCACGTTCAATTCTGCTGCTGATTCCAGAACACATTTCAAACTTTTACAGCATTAAAAGTTTGACTGTAAATTCTCGGGAGTTTATGTGAAAATATTCGAGAAAAATAAAAAAGGAAAACAATAAAAGTCAACACTTTCCGGTCTCCACATCTTCGACTTTTACCTCCTTTTTTTATTAAATTAAATAACAAACATCAACAAGCATCTCCAGAGCGGAAACAACAAACAGATGGTTCTGCTTTTCTGCTTTTAAGCATGAAGACTAAAAAAACATCTGCAGCTACCAGTTCGACATGTGTTTTTATTGATCTGTAATTGATTCCATATTTACACAAACTTAAATATATTGTGAGCCTTTTTATTTCTAGAAGTCGCTTTAGTCAAAGGAGGAGTTTTGAAGGAACAGCTGCAGGAAGTTTAAATGATTAAAAAGGTTCACGGTGTGACCCCACAGCCCGCCGCTCATTAGACGTCCTGTCCTGCTATTGGGTCTCATCATTTCCCTTAATTGCCCCCATTGGCTGGATTCCTATCGGGCCAATTTTGTGCAGTTCTGCTGAGAAATGAAGACGTTCTTGCAGCGACCCTGACCCGTCCCAGGCCTTCTGCTTGACTGACAGCCCATTAGCTCGGCATTGATTGGTTGGATCTTGGAATGCATGTGCAAACCTAATAAGCCCCCCCCTCCCAACACACACACACACACACACACACACACACACACACACACACACACACACACACACACACACACACACACTTAAATGTCAGCTGAGAGTCTTAAAGGAAACCAAACCTGAGGCCATTGGTTTTAATTCAGTGGGTTCAAACCCAGCTTTCTCAGGCGTATCGTAACTCTGCGCGAAATCTTCTTTTGAATTTGAAGGTTTTAAGGAAAAATATAATCAATTATCCATTTATTTCTGCCTTAATGAGCAAAAGAGAAATGTTTAATTTGATACTAAATTCAACAAATTTCATGCTTTTCGAATGACGGGATTTTTTTTATTTAAAGGAATCCTTCCTTGTGTAATTATCTACTGCAAACGGCAATACTTTCACGAACCCAGTTCTGTATTTTTTTACAATGTGGTGTGTTCATGTTAATCGTGTCCAAATATTGAATATAAATTCCTTCTTTACTTTGCCAGAGGCCCTGATTCCCGCTTCGCCTGATCCCATGCACACCGTCTCGTGGGGAGGTGATGGAGAGGACACACACACACACACACACACACACACACACACTCACACAGGTATGAGGTTGTGTCCTACAGAATAGATTTTTGAATTCAATCACAGCGGCGCTGCAGCTGAGATGCTGATGAGACGTGATGTTGATGCTTCCGCTGTGAAAAACTGGGTCCAGCATAGATGGAGCTGCATCAGGATGGAGCTGCATCAGGATGGAGCTGCATCAGGATGGAGTTACATCAGGATGGAGCTGCATCAGGATGGAGTTACATCAGGATGGAGTTACATCAGGATGGAGTTATATCAGGATGGAGTTATATCAGGATGGAGCTTCATCAGGATGGAGTTACATCAGGATGGAGTTACATCAGGATGGAGTTACATCAGGATGGAGTTACATCAGGATGGTTGATGCTGTTACAGGTGCAGTGTAAGGTTTACTCCACACAGATAGGGGGCAGCGTCACAAGTTACCTGTTTACATCTCGTCAAACTAAATTATGCACAATTCAAAATGACAATTGTTATTACCAGCAGCTAACAACGGTTAGCTGCTTCTCTTTTAATGTTCGACTTGTGGACAAACACTCACCATGCGGTTGAAAAAAATGACACCTACTTCCTGTCCCACCGCCTCTGCTGCAACACTTGCTTCCTGTTTTGTCGCTGAGAGTTGTCGTTTTTTTTTTAAAGGAACTGATTTGCTGCCAAAAGTTGTTCACTTCAGAAGTTACACAGAAAGTGCTTACAGACTATTTTAAAAATACATAAACACTTAAATTAACTTTGGCCGAGCCGAGTCTGAATATTTCATTCTCATCCAGTTGTTTAAAGTCTCTTTGTGTGAAATAATTCACCGCTTAAAAGCTTTTCTTTGTTGTTTTTGTGTCTCTTTGGTTTGAAAAGTGTTGGATAAAAAAAAATAAAAAAAATTTCTGTGTCCATCTTAAACATCCATATCAATGAGAATCAGTCTGGTTCATCAGCAGCACTCCATCAGGTCTGAAACGAAATATGTCACTGCCTTCATCTCAGGACTAACAGCCTCACATTGGCCTTAGCGTTAGCGTTTATATTTAATCCGATGACGATTGGCTGGTGTTAGCATCAACGCCACTGAAGGCAGATCTGCCAGAAGCTTTGTTACAAATGCATGCTAACACTAGCATGCTAAAACGCGCACAACTAAAGCGTCAGCTGGCAGACATTTAGCTGCATGTTCGCCATCAACTTCAACTCAATACTTTTGTGTTTTCTCAATAGAAGAGCTAATTGTTGGCATGGTTACAAAACTGTTTAAAGACAGGTTACCGCCCAAATATAAAATCCTGTGATTGTTTGATCCTGATAATTTGATCCTGGATCATGTAAACCTGCCCCTAAAACCAGATCCGTATCACACTGGATGTGTTCCTTCGTGGCTTCTCTCCTACACACGACCTGTAAATCTGGCTTCAGTGTCGTGTTGCCTTTGTGACGCCGAGGTTTTGCTGCACAAACAATAATTACTGCTGTTATAATAAAGGTATTTAAGGGTATCAGAGTGTGCAGCAGCCGCAGCGGCGGCGGCTGCACGGCCGCACAAAAGCCTCGTAATCTGTCACACACTTGTGTGTTAGTGCACAAACAGACACACATACAGGCTGCTGATAAGTGCCCACGCACGCGCACACACACACACACACACACACACACACACACACACACACACACACACACCGGTGTGCTTGTGTATGGAGGATTCAACTCCTGTTGTTAATTTGTTTCATGACCAAACAGACAAATCTTCACCAAACACTCTCTCGACTCCTCCCCCTCCTCCGTCCTTGTCTTCCTGTCTGTCCGCCTTGTTAGCGAGCCTCGTGCTAAAAGGTTATATCAGTGCCTTTAGCTGCAGATGTGCCCGGAATGCTAACTCACAGATAGCTGCGCTAGCTGGGTTTATGACAAGATCGCACAATGAGGCAGAGGAGTGCTCTTCCTCGGTCCAGACAGTGATTTCTGTATCTGTATCTGTGTGTGTGTGTGTGTGTGTGTGTGTGTGTGTGTGCGTGTGTGTGTGTGTGTTTGTGTGTGTGTGTGTGTGTGTGTGTCTGTTTGTGTGTGCGTGTGTGCATCCAACTTTATCAACATTTACAATCTCAGCTCTCTGGCGTTCGTCTCAGCGCATCGTGGAAAGAGGTCATGTGACCCAAAATCTTCTAAATTTCAAACATTTAAAAAACTTTTTTTTTGTTTTTTCTTTGTTTTTCATGCACAGAAACATCACAGATATCTAAAAACACGATGATAGAGGGATGGGACTAGAAGGAACGGGGCTAAAGGTGAAGGATGCGATGAACGAAGGGGAAACCAACGGAGGGAGGAGGAGGAAGTGTTTGTCGTGACAGGATGAAGATCGGGAGGTGATGTGTGGAAAGGAGGGTCTGACAGCCAATCAGAGGCGTCCCCTGCTAACAGAGATGAAGGGAAGCTTTAATTGGGTTTCTGATGCGGTTTTAATCCCATTAATCCTTCACAATGTACATAATCACAACAAATAGAGCCACCGGGAGAAGAGGCTTCAACCAGGAAACAGTAACGCAGATTAGCGAGCATGTGGGACACCTGTAGGACCACCGGGAACGGATGGCGGAGATGGCGCCCCCCCAAAAGAGAGCTCCAAAGAGGGTCTCTGAAGGAGGGGTTGACCTAAAGAAGAACCTAAAGAAGCTGGTTTAAAACATCTGAAGGAGGAGACTAGTCGAAAACACCCGATGGAAATTTACCCACAATGCACAGCAGCTTAACACCGACAGGGTCGGATGTCAGGGAAGGTTCTGTGTTCTTCTACACGCCCAGAAAGTTCTACACACAGTCCAGGTTCACACAGTGAAACAGTCCAGGTTCACACAGTGAAACCACCATCATGAATTCTGGACGCCTCCTGCTGAGATTCTCTCTTCCCAGTAATCCCAGAACACCCAGTGCTTCCATTAGTCATGCTGCCACTTATCAGCCCGTCAGGTTGTGTCTATACTTAACAATCCATATAATTCATTTCACAGTTAATTATTTTGCACTCGGGGGGATTTGATTTGCGCTCCTCTTTTATTCTGTGAGCCTTCCTCTGAGTGATTTTGATATTTTTAGTCTTGTATTAATTTCACTGGTAAAATGGGAAAGAACACGACAGTAACTGACTACAGTTACACACTTTCCTCCCTAACAGTAATTATGATCGTGTATCTGCAGGCTTTACCATTTAGTCGCTGATAATAAAGAGTCTTGTTTTTATTAGACAAAGGTGTTTACCCTAATTGTTACCTGATCAATACGCCCCGCGGTGGAGCGAAAAACAAAGTTGGAGGAATAATGATCAGGTGTTGATGCACTTCAGGCAGATATAGGCGAAAAGGAAACGTCTCATCATTGTTTTTTTTGTTTATTACGGGGTTGAGCCCTCACTGGTGTGAACCAGACTCGACCTGATCATCCGTCATCATCTCCTGAGCAAACAGGATCCACGTTGCTGAGTCTGCTCTCGGTATTCCTGCTTCAACAGGTTCCTGAGGGACGGAGTGTGAAGATCCATGCAAGTTTAATGCTTCCGGTTTCTGCAGCAGAACAAAGCCCAGAGCCGGGGTTTCATCTCGGGATGGAGCAAATAGAGCAGATGACAGGTGCGATGCTGGCAAGACGGGTATGTCAGGTGCGGCGCCGGGCGACCCGGCGGGCAGTGACCTCGATCCAGAGGAAGGCCGCTTGTCTGCGGCGAAGCCTCTGACCCGGTTCTGCAGCATCAGCTGAACCGAGGTGGGGGAGGGAGGGTGACGACACGCCGTCAACTGCATCCCGCCGCTTTCGCCCTCCGCCATCGCTAATGGAAGGATATTAGATTAGAGGTGAGAGCAGGCGGGCCCAGTGCGAGGACTGAGTGCTGTCCGGCGTGTGAAGCCAAATTAGCATTCGCACTCCATCTTTTTTTATGGCACCGGTGATGAAAAGACGACGGCCAATGTTCAGTCTGGTCCAGTGGGAGCAGATGAAGCGATGGCGGCACGCTGTTAGCGTTGTGTTAGCCAAACTAGCACAGCCGGCGCTCGCAGGTTGAGGTTAACCTCAAAAAAGGAAAGATCACCATTTAAAACAGACTCAAGTTCTCAGTCCTGATTAAAACAGTCAGATCAGAACAAAATGTCTCTGTTCTGACCGTCCAGGGGGGTGGGGGGGGGAGACGGGTTCCGGAGAGCGGAGGTGAGGAAGTCTTGCTCCGCTAAAATAATTAATCCTCTGAAGGTCTGAGAGCATTTTCACGTTTCCTCCTGAATTTTTACGGTTTTTGCATAAATAATAATTGAGTTTATTAGATCCACCTTTTGCAGGAGCTTTGTGTCCAATAGGGCTTCCGTACGTCCCAGAGCAGACCCAGACCCAAACCTGGACGTCCCGTCTCCATGGGAACTCAACTTAAATCCCTCAAATCTGGTCTTGAACCAGTTTTCTAGGTAAAATATATGGTGGGAAATGCTCATGTGACGTCATAGGTGGCGCTGTGGAGCCATTTTTCTGTAGGTCAGGTCAAAATGTTTATTGCTTTATTGATAATTTTTTTTAAGTTGAAGTTGGGAGAAATTTTCCAAGATTTCTGTCCAAATACGTGAAATCTAAATAGATGAGAGCTATGACAATACAGGTGGGACTAAAATTTGGAACTACCAATCAGAAAGCAGCCTCAGGTCACGTGCTTTGTCAAAAGTTGAACGTCTTCCAGAGAATAAGAATAAAACCCAGCTCAAGCTGAACGAGGCAACTAAGAATTTATATTATTTAACATTTTCTAAGGCACTCTTTAAATGTTTTAACAGCTTCCTCTGGAGAATCCTCCAGATCCGGATCAAGTCCAGAACTGATCCTGAATCTGATCCTGATCCTGGCTTTGCGTCAAAATTCAGCGAGAACTGAGATGGTGGCGCGTGGACACGCACGCACACACACGCACACACGCACACACACACGCACACACACACACACACACACACACACACACACACACACACACACACACACACACACACACACACACTCCTCTCCAGCAGAGGCGGACAGACGCGGGGAGCCTCTCGCAGCTGTGTGCGCTCATCTCTCCCTCTCTCCCCGCAGCGCGTCTCTTCTTCTCCTCCTCCTCTGAAACTTTGAGGAGGTGAAACGTCAAACCGGCGTCAGATCACCGACAGCAGGAGAGAAACCAAACGGAGGCGAGGAGGGGGGAATAACCCATCCGGTCCGAGAGCAGCAGCGGAGGAGCGGGAGAAAGAGGGAGCTATGCCATCTCCCGCTGAGCGGAGCCCAGTCCTCCTCTGTCGCCTGTCGGAGCTGCAGCATGCCGTCCCTCTCCGGACTCTGGACCCGCCGCCGCGCCCCCGGGAGATGTCACCCCATCCTCCCGCTGCTGCTCCTCCTCTCCACCGCCACTTCCTCCCCGGAGCCCTGCTTCCTGCACCCCCAGCCCTGCCACATCCTCGCCCGGATAGGACACACCGTGCGCCTCGGCGCGCTCCTGCCGTCCCGTCAGCCGGCACGGATACAAAACGCGCTCAACCGCGCCCTGGCTAGCCTCCGGCACCAGAGCGCAGGAGCGGACCCCTCCACCGGCTCCCCCCAGGCGGCTCCCCTGCTGCCCTACAACCTCAGCCTGGAGGTGGTGGCGCGGTCCCCCGCGGGAGGAGACCCGGAGTCGTTGTCCCGGAGCGCCTGTCAGGAGCTGGTGGTCAGAGGGGTGTCCGCCGTGATCGCGTTCCCGCGCTCCACGGAGGAGCTGATCCAGCTGGAGTTCCTGTCGTCCTTCCTGGAAATCCCCTTCATCTCCATCCTGGAGGACACAGAGCCTCTGGTGACTCAGGTGTGTGTGTATGTGTGTGTGTTCGTGTGTGTGTGTGTGTGTGTTTCACCTGTTACTGTATTTAAAGGATGGTGGAACACTGGAGGTTCTGGATTTTATTGCTTTTTTGGTTTTTGAACAGGTTTCCCTTCCTGAAAAAAAAAATCACACCTGATTTTATTGGTTAAAAATCTCTTGATTACCTGTGAGAATGAATGAATGAATGAATGAATGAATGAATGAATGAATGAATGAATGAATGAATGAATGAATGAAAGACTGTCAGACAGGAAACGGCATCGACTCCCTGAAAGAGTCAGAAACTGTGTGTGTGTGTGTGTGTGTGTGTGTGTGTGTGTGTGTGTGTGTGTGTGTGTGTGTGTGTGTGTGTGTTCAGACACTCCAGGAGTTTTCTTTTACATCCTGATAGATTCATCAGTTGGAGATTAAGTCCTCAGTTACCTGTAATCTGTTGGGTTTTTCTGGAATATTTCTGAAGCTGCAAGTTTGAAAACGACAGGTGGGAGTCAGACTGATGCTAACATGCTAACCTGATGTTTAGCGCCGGTCGATCCAGTATTCAGCTGGTGATTAAACCCTAAATGTTGATGTCATACATGTGGCGGCGTACCAAAACGAAATAATCTGATAGCAGAATGCTAACATGTTGTCCTGCGATAGCACTGCTAAGATGCTAAATGATGAAGCCATACCTGTGGTGGTGTACCGAGACTAGGCAGTTAGCAGAATGCTAACCTGGCGTCCTGTTTTAGCACCTTGCTAACATGCTTAAGTCCATTCAGCATCGGTATCATACAACGTTAACGGTCGTGGTTCTGATTGGTTGTAGCAATTGTTGACATGTTTTCACATCTCTCACATTTAACCACATTTAATGAGGAGGAGGAGGAGGTCTCCCTGTTACCATGGTAACACATGTGTCCATGTCGATTGACAGGTGAGATGTGGTGAGGCCATCAAGGGGTAGACTATTACGAGGTTAAAGGAAGCAGTCACGCCTCTGGAGGTTTTTGTGGTGATAATCAGAATAACCACTCCGAGAGGCGATCAGAACAACACAAACAAACAACAACACAAACACAAGTGTGTTTATTCCAAATGAAAGGCTTCAGATTGTGAAGTTGCAGCACTAAATCTTCTCCTGCTGCAGATTGTGGTGTTCACATCGATCCGTGTCGAATGACCCTCCAGGCCTCCACATGCATGTGTAATGCGTTGTCACTCTGCCAGCCGCTCAGCTTTAAACGCTGTTGTCTTTAAGGAGTCCTGTTGTGTGTCTGTGGTGGTGGACTGGCTCCAGGTCAGGGTCTACGCTACAGACGCAGTGGGTTTTGGCATCTTTAAAGGTGAATCTTTCATACGCAGACAGATGGACGGATGAATGATTGAACAGCACCGTAAGAAGCAGACAGCGGTCAGAGATAGAGATCAGGATCCAGGAAGTCAGAGGATAAACAGCTCGTAACTGACCAACAAATAAAACAAAGGTGAAAAGTCAGCACCAAGGACTCTGCTCCTGGACTGCTTCCTGACTCCAGAGAACTTTGATCCAGACCTTTTCTCAAGTCTTAATCAATCAGAAACAATCACTCAGTGGAGGGAAATGGGCCGGAATAAAAAGACTAAAGAAAAGCTAACCCAAACCCAAACTAAACCTCACCAAATTAACCCTAATCTAAACTAACCTAAATCCAAGCTAGCACAAACCACAAATAACCCAAACCCAAAGTAACCCTAACCCAAAATAACACAAATACCAAACTTGTCAGAGTTTGGTATTTGTGCTGGAGTGTGTCATGAGGTGGGGCCAAACTTATGGGCAGAGCCTCGTCTCCACACCTGTCCATAATCGCCACACCTGTGCCTGATCAGGCGGATTAGCCTGAGGCTTTTTAAGACGGCTTCTCCTTTGGTTTTGTACCAGATTGTTTTCTACCCTTGTCCATGCCTCTAGTTTCTTGGACTTCTTGGGTTTTCTTTCCTTGATTTTGTTGTTCGGATTAAATGATCAATGTGAACTTCTCCCCTGGTGTTCTTCATATGGGTCCTAACCCTTCACACTACAAAAGTAAACCTAACCCAATCTACCCATAACCTAAACTAACTCATACTCAAGCTGACACTCACCCGAATTTACTCCAACCCAAACTAAACCCAAAATAACACTAACCCAAAATAAGCCAAACCAACTAACTGAAACCCAATCTAACATTAACCTAAACTAATCTAAAACCAAGCACACACTAACCCAAACTAACCTTAACCCAAACTACATTAAACTAACACTAACCCAAACTAAGCCTAACCTAAAATAACTAAAACACAAACTAACAACAACCCAAACTAACCCCAATCCAAACTAAACCTAACCCAAACTAACACGAACTAAGACTAACTCAATCTAACCCAATCCCAGGCCTACCCAAACGAAGACTAACCCAAACTAACACTAATCAAGACTATCTCCATCTAATCCAGGCCTACCCAAATGAAGACTAATCCAAACTAACACTAATTAAGACTATCTCCATCTAATCCAGACCTAACCAAACTAATCCTAAATAACCTGGAACTATCTTCCCAGTAGCAATCGGTCTCCATGGTAGTACTTCCAGCTCCAATCACAGGCAGAACCAAGACGTTCTTGGTAGGAGAGAGGAAGAGGAGGAGTGTGTGAACTCTTCATCCTGTCGTATCTTTTTGTGGATTACAAATTTGATTTCAGCGAAACTCGTTTGGATGAAAACCGTTACCAGTTGGATGTGTTCATGTTGTGAGGAGTGAGGAAGGAAGAGGCCAGCCAGAGGAACCTCGCCACAAACTGAGCCAGAACAAAAACGACCAACAGCATCTTCCTCAGCCGTTAGTATTTTTAGCCGACATCATCTTCGTCGACGATTTGGCTCGTCTTCCTCAGAGTTTCAGGCTGGATTCTACCAGGACCTTCATCACCAACAAAAGATGTGGGACATTAAGTTCCTCAACAGATGGGTGGCTAGCTTTTGCTGCTCCGGGTCTCATGGCAGCATGGGATCATGGGAGTTTTTCCTCATTCCTAAACAATCACCGTTAATGAAAATCTACAATCACGGTTCACGGATGAGCTTTTACTCACATTAGTCGTGACTTCCTCCCTCATTCTCCGCCCCTCCCTGGAGATTCCAGCCACAGAAATGAAACGCTCCGTTTACTTTAATAAAAACAGAGGCTCCGAGTTTCAGCATCGCTGTTAAAATATGAGACAAAGTAGGGAACACAAAGAAATAAAGAACGAAGGTCTGGAGGCTGTCAGACAGGAAATGGTCCATATCTTCAGAAACAGTTCAAGATGTGAAATCAAAGCTGTTTTATTATGAATGTGTAAAATATAAAAAGCAATAATGCCAGCAGTTAAATCCGTGTTAATTTGATTTAATTAATTTAATGTCTCCTTTGTCAGGGAGTCAAGGGTTCACAGTCCACACCGGAATTCTGGAAAGGAATCAAGATCAACTTTAATGGTTTAATTTGCATAAAACAAAAATGAAAAGCTAATTTTTCCCATCGTCAAGCTATCGCTAAGCTAAAGTAGATTGCGGGAGGCGGGGCAGGACGTGACAAACAGGGAATGGTACACTCATAGTAAAGCAAAGGTAGCATTCTGATTAACATGCTGCTAACATCTTAGCACCAGGGGGGAGGAGAGCTTCTGAGACTGGGGGGGGGGGGTGGTGACACCAAACAAACGCTTCTTGCCAAGCATTGCCACCTTGCCATCACAGACGAATCCAAAGCGAGGAGGTTTGCTTGGACGGTTTTGGACAGAGATTCGTCTAGTACCACATTTGAAGTGAAGATTTTTTTCTGCAGGGCGTTTGGAAAGGAGTTTGAGATTTTTCTGGAAATGGAAGCGAATCAGAGGGAGGAAGGATGAAATCTGTCAGAGAAGTTTTACACAAATTTATGGCACCAAAAAAAATCAAAAGGAGACTTCATGAGTTTCCATAAAGGAACAGACGACATCATCAAGGTAAAGAAGAAACAGTCAAGGTGGACGACATGAATCAGAAAGTGTCGTCTAAAGAAATCATGTGATCACAAATGGATGAAGCCCCTCCTTCATCTGGAGTCACATGTTTTTGGGTCGTCAATAGAAACGCTGATGTTCTCTTAACGGAGGATCTGGATCTGATTATGTTCTGGAGAGAACTTCTTATGCTCAAAGGTACATTAATACGTTTAAAGGGATCAATAAAGTTAAATTCTTCTTGTTCTTGTTCTCCTTGTTGCTCTTCTTTTTGTTCTTATACTTCTGTTCTCGTTCTTGTTCTTCTTGTTCCTGTTCTTTTTGTTCTTCTTCTTCGTGTTCTTGTTGCAAACTTCCTGATATAATGCACTAATTTTTGAATTGTATTTCCTATTATTTATTGGTGTTTAGTGTCTTTGAAGTTTCATCTAATGAACAATTGTAAAACGTTCTGAATGTGATTGAAGCTTTTTTGCACAAAATCTTCTTTCTTCTGAAGCACTTTAGTGCTTTCATCTAATGTAAAATTGCAAAATGTTGGAATGTGATTAAAGTGTTTTTGCAAAAAATCCAAAAAATCTTTTTCTTGTTCTTCTTTTTGTTCCTCTACTCCTCCTTCTACTTCTTCTTCCTCAACCTGCATTATCTCAGCTGCCTGCAGGGGGCAGTGCCCCATCTTTTGCGCTATCTGTTACTGTAATCCAATAAAGACTGACCCCCACCTCATAGAGGACAAGCCGATGCACCGACAGATGGACGGACGGACGGACGGACTGATTGATGGATGTCGGACCCCTCATCCGTCCTCCTCTCTGCTTCGTCAGACTCGCTCTGGGAGAGGAAGTGTTTATTCCTCCCAAACTACTTAAGCTAATTACAGTTGGCGTTTGACCCCCCCCAGCTGTAAATCTCTACGTCCATCGATGGCAGCGATGATGATGAGGGTAAAGGGAGGGGGGGGGGGAGAAGACGGTACAGCGGAAAAGGCGGGTTGGAGGAAAAAAGAAATGGACTTGTAATTCCCATCAGGGCCTTAATGGCTGTTTGGAAGGTGATTCGTTCCTGATAAGGAATTAAACGAATATGAGTGAAGAAATCCCCAAAAATAACCTTAATTAACTTGAAAACGGAGGAGCCGTGTGTTTGGGATTGGTTTTCCTCTAGTATGATGGGACGCGTTATTATGGAGAGAAATAATTCCGGCAGATTTAATTGAAAAGAGCGCCACCGCTTCAGCCTTTTTTTGAAGTGGCTCACCATTGTGGAGCGTCGGCTGATATCACAGGAATTATTCCGTGGATCATGATTTCTGCTCCGGCAGCGAGGCTGAAGGGAAGCTTCTGCTGATTCCTCCTTCTGATTGTGGGAGATGGGGGTTGAGGGGTGTGTGCTGTGAATGCATTGTGGGGTCACATGGGAGTCTATCGCTTGGACTTAACCTCCACCGTGTTTGGGCATTGAACGCAGATTATTTTTTCCTCTTTCGTGGCTCAATTAGTTCCACGTTTAGTATTCCCTCTCGGAGACGGAGCGTGGCGTACGTGTTTCAAACGCGCCGCGTCCGCCTGACCTTCATCCCATCAACATTAACGAGCAAAGACACCGGGCCCCGGATCAAGAACGGTCCCACAGGAAGCCGGTACCCGCTGGATTCAGTCGTTTCTACTGAGAGTCGGTGAAGATGAGGAGTTACCGGATCATTCTTCAACCGCATCACCAACCGGAATAAAAATCCTGGATCTGGGATCACGGGATTAAACATCTATTTAAATGAATTCTCTTCTGCATGGAGGCAGGTTCCTGACTTCAGCTCTCACAGCGTTTGAACGTCACACAGATGATTTGCTTTTAAAGCTTGGTTGCATTTTCCTGCACTGTAAAAAAAAAAGTAACTAAAATACAAGACGTTTTGTTATTTTTCCAAAATATTAACAATAATAATGTGGTGGCGCAGTGGGTGTTGCTGTCTCCTCACATCAATACAGTTCTGTGTGTGTGTGTGTGTGTGCGTGCTTGTTTGTCTTGCATGTGGCTCCCCGGTGCTCTGGCGTCATGCTCAGAGTGTCCCCTGCCTCTCGCCTGCAAGTCAGCTGTGAAAGGCTCCAGCACCCCGTGAAATTTAAAAACTAGATGATTTATCTCAAGTTTCCAGATGGAACCACAACCAAGCTGTACTCAAGTACTCCTGTACTCCTGTACTCCACTCCTGTACTCCTGTACTCTACTCCTGTACTACTGTACGCCATTACTCCTGTACTCCTGTTGGTACTCCTGTACTCCAGTACTCCTGCTGGTACTCCTGTGCTCTACTCCAGTACTCTGGTACTCCAGTACTCTAGTATCCTGCACTTCGGCTGGTATTCCAGTACTCCTGTACTCCTGTACTCCTGTACTCCTGTACTCCTACTGGTGATCATGTACTCCTGTACTCCTGTATTCCTGTACTCCTGTACTCCAGTACTCCTGTACTCCTGTACTCCTGTACTCATGTACTCCTGTACTCCAGTACTCCCGCTGGTGATCCTGTACTCCTGTACTGTATTCCTGTACTCTACTCCTGTGCTCCTTTATTCCTGTACTCTGCTCCTGTACTGCGGTACTCTAGTACTCCTGCACTCCTGCTTGTACTTCTGTACTCCAGTACTCCTGATGGTACTCCTGTGCTTCACTACTCCTGTGATCCTGTACTCTTAATACTCCTGCACACTCCTCCTGTACTCCAGTACTCCTGTATTCCTGTACTCTAGTACTCCTGTACTCTAGTACTCCTGTACTCTAGTACTCCTGTATTCTAGTACTCCTGTACTCTAGTACTCTAGTACTCCTGTACTCTAGTACTCCTGTACTCTAGTACTCCTGTACTCTAGTACTCCTGTACTCTAGTACTCATGTACTCTAGTACTACTGTACTCTAGTACTCCTGTACTCTAGTACTCTAGTACTCCTGTACTCTAGTACTCATGTACTCTAGTACTCCTGTACTCTAGTACTCCTGTACTCTAGTACTCCTGCCCTGAACTCCTTTGTGGAACAGGATACAGTAACTTTTCCACACGCTCATGCGGTTTTTAATGTTTATAACGTCGAAGCACCTTCTTGGTTCCGACAGGGAGCTGCAATCCATCCATCCTGCAGTCTTTCATTAAGTCACTTCATTTTTAATGACGTGCCTCATTCTGCTGAGTAAAACGAAGATTACAACAGTAAAAAACCCAATTTGCGACTTTGAATGAAATTACATTTTAATCCAGGGACCCAGCTGAATACGACGCATTGTGGCTCCGAGCCGGCGAGGACGCACACGCTGCACACGCGTTTCACACACGCTCTGCACACGCTCTGCACACACACACACACACACACACACACACGAATCCCTGCATGTGTGTGTGTGACTCCCATTCAGCCACTGTTCTGTGCTCACTAAAGGTTATTACGCCTAATGAGGCTTTACCAGCCTGCGCTGCCGTCAGTCTTTTCTTCTGGCCGATGAGGGTATTTGTGCTCCGACCACAGTGGGAGAAACGAGTGGAAAGACGCGGATGGGACTTCCTGTTAGCCGGAGCCTCAAGGCATGAGTCGAACGGCCTCTTAACGCAAACAGCTCCGTCGTATCGCTTTATTGCTCTTATGATGACAGTCGAGGCCCGGCTTGACTGAGCCACGCTAATTGGGCAGAGCAGAACCCGCCGAACGTCTCGCCATCGGGACCGTGGAGGCCTGCTTTTTAGCCGCCTCGCTTCAGCGTGCTGCTCTAATGTGGTTTTCCCCCCTCTGGGAACACAAACACCTCCCATAAAGTCCACACCAGTTCATACGCTCTACGCCAGGAATGAAGAGATGAAGCGGCGTGATGGAGAAGAGAGAGAGAGGGAAGTGATGGGGTGACTTCACGGTAGAGGGATTCATGGGGGGAGGTGGGCAGGGATCAAGAAATGAGGGATCAAGGAAGAAAGAAGGAATGCTGGAAGGAGGGATTAAGGGAAAAATGGTTTGGATTGAGAGGAGGAAATGTGGATGAGGGAAAGATGGTGGAGGAAAGGAGAAAAGAAGAGGAAGGTGTGGAGAAAAAAAAATAATGAAGGATTAAAAAAATAAAAATTGGGATCCAGCAGATGAAAGAAGGAATCAAAGACAGGTGGAACAGATGCTGACAGATGTCTGTGGGACGTCCTGAGCGGGTGTCAGAGCGCCGGGTTGGATAAACGCCCACAAACGAAGACGAACATCCAAAACTGTAAGACGAGGAAACGGGCAAAGTCAGGCGGATGGAGAGAGGTAGGGGACGGACAGCCAGACGCTGTCAGAGATGAAGATATCTGGGAGACGGGCGAGGTGCCGACAGGAGGATGAATGATGGGGAACCCCCCAAGTAACTTCTGTGTTTCTTCTGGGATATTTATGTCAGGATTTGGCGAGAGAGCGGCGATGATTTAAAGCCCATCTGGACGGGCTTCAGCAACACCTGCCTGAGGAGGAGGTAGGGGGGCAGGTAGGGGGGTGCTTATGAGACCCCCGATGGCACATCAGTGGATTCATATCCCATCACAAACATGCCTCCTTTACAGCTACATGTGTACGAACGGGACCGTTTGGCTCCAGCGCAACAGCTCAGATGTCATCATTAGAACAGATTCCTGGACGGGTCAGAACCAACAACACGTCGGCTGACTGAGGAGAAGCTAACAGGTTTATCAAAAATATATTTTAAAACAATTGAATTTGATTGATTTTATCGATTAAAAACACCCAAAAACAAAAGGGTGGAATAACAAGAACAAAATGCCATCGCAGAAATTTTCACTCATTTGTTTGGGATGAGCTGGAAGCATTTTGAAGTTAGTATTTTTATGTGTTGATGAGTGATGCTGATTATTATGGGGTGTATCCGCCGGAACTGTCACCTCTAAACATTATATAAGTCATTATATTTATCACGTACTTTCTTTCTGTAATTTTATACAAGGGCTTCCAACTGGGCTTCTGGCTAGGTAATTCTCCGAGACTCTGTTGCCTAGCAACACAGCTAAACATCTGAATCAGACACTCTGATTGATTACGATGGGTTCCACTTGAGCCAATTGGAGCGCCCAGTTTAGACATGTTACGTCAGTGGCAAACATGGAGCTCAATAACAGTCGAGGCAGACGTTCTGAAGACCGCGTGACTTTGGGAGGAGTTCACCTGCCTTTCTTTGGAGTAGCCCCGCCCACCTCTCCAGACATTATAAAGTCAGTTTTGACTTTGGGAGATGTTTTCACCTCAGGAGGAGTTCTGATATCGCCTCAGAAAAAAACTGGAGGTGTGTTCACACAGAACTAAAGTGGGTTAACCCTGACTGTCGCCAGGTTCTCGCCATCAGGGGCGTCGCTGCCAAGGCTGTAGGGTCAGCATTAGCCCCGCCTTCCAGCTAGCAGACATTCAAGGCTAAGCTATCTCTGTTATCTCATAGATTATTCACTGTAAAATGACACACAGGTGTGTGCAAATGATACACATGAGTGTGACAATGACATAGGCATACGCAAATGACATACAGGTGTGCGTAAATGACACAGGTGCATGCAAATGACACACAGGTGCATGCAAATGACACACAGGTGCACACACGCTCCTCTTGTCACACCTGTTGTCTGGTTCACACACACCCTGACATGACAGCTACAGCTCTGCTGCACGCACGGTTGGATGCACACGCTCAGTCAGATGGAGCATCCAACATACGCAGGCATTGGTCAGGAGTCTCCTCTTCTTCTTCCTGTAGTGACCTTTGTGTTCGAGGCGCCGCCACGAAGCAGAACCGAGCAGAGCGTCGTCCCGGGACGACTGTGAAACGTCAGGACGATCTGATATTCATATGCACAACAGCGCACACATAAACACTATTTATGAGCTGGAGGAGACGCAGACGCGCCGCAGCCGTCAGGGAAGAGGAAGGCAATGGACGAATGAATGAGGCAATAAACGACAGCTTAAGGATGGGGTGACACAAGAAGAAAAGAGGAGACAGAAACAAAGAAAAGCTGTAGAGAAGAGAAACAGGATGTGATTAGTCTTCTTTCCTCGTTGCCCTTCTAACAAAGGACAGATCGTCCTCCAGGTCCCGCTAAGGCAGCGTCCCACATACCACACGCCAAGTCACGCAAGACAGCGCAGCGATATTTCACTTTGCTTCAGTTCAGAAACATCCCTACCCCTGCACCCCCAATTTAACCACCGTGATCTGGAACATTGGACACATAAAATCATCTCCCCCCAAAAAAAATCACATCTGAAACCTGTCATAGGAGGAGATCAGGTGACTTTCTGAGTGATTAGGTGATCATCTTCCCGATTGACTGATCGAGGTTTGTCATCTTTGTCCAGTTTATGTTCTCTGCTATCGTCTGTCTTGGTCTGATCACCAGGAGTCACCTTATTGTTGATCAGCTGATCAGTGATCACATGACGTGAACGCAGTTTAAATCCTTTGTCTGTCCTCGTCTTTACTTCCCTGCCGGATGAAGGACAGAGGAAGAAGAGATGGGCGTCGGCCTCTCTCTGTCCCGCCTCCGGCCAGTGTCCTCATAATTTTGAGGAGCCCTCACCATCAAACAGTTTACAGGCACAGAAATCTGGAACAGAATAGATGCTTACTGGATAATAAATAAGAATAAAAACACATAATATTAGAATTATTAGCTGTAGCAACCCCCATGACCGGCTGACGACAGTTTTTCCGTATTTAAAAAATAAAATTGAATTGTTTGTGAGTTTAAAGTAAGTTCATATTAACCGAATATTATTGAAAATGCATTCATAAATAAAGTTCAGTACAGAACTGGGAATGGTTATTTCCAGTTTAGCCCGGAGACGAGTTAATTCAGTTTATGTTGGGTTTTTTTAAACTTATCCTAGATTAAGTAAGCCAAGGTAAAGCTGTACAAAGCGTTTGTCACAGATGTCAGTGGGTGACCCCTCACCGGCTACTGGTGGGACTGGACACGCACTGGTTTTATTGGTTGCTTACAGCAGACAGCTGTTGCTCTCCCTGCTCTCCCTCCCATTGTGCTAATTTTCAAAATGCTTGTGTTACAGCTGAAATATTTATTGGCAGCGCTGTAGCCGTAAAGTACCCCTGACGGACCGGGTCGTCCCAATCTGCCCATTCCCTGTCACTTTTTATCAAACCAGTGTGGCTTGAGTAGAACTGGGCTTCAGGTCCGCTGCCAACACTTCCCAGCAGGGACTGGTCTCTGGCGGCGGCGCTAGCCTCTGTCATGATGCTGGTTCTGAACGGTGGTTTTATGTTGGGAGGCCGCGTGGGTGGAGAAATGATGGTCCAGGCTGATGGGAAACTTACATGAATGAGCAGCAGTATAGAAAAGTACTCCAGTGAGAGCAGAGAAAAACACCTGAAAGCAGAAAATATCCACACATGACAAAAACCAGAGCAGCTCGGTTTCCCCTCGAGCTCCTTTTCTATAAGAATCTGTAATGGAGCTCACCTTCACAGAACACAGGTCCCTCTCTGCTGGAAGGTTTAGTACAGGTGTAAATGCTGTTCGCTGTCCTCCCCGAGGAACACCTTGAGCAAGCACTGAAACACGAGCAGTGCATTGTGGGACAGATCTTGTATCTCTACCCTCCCTGGAGGAGTTTATAGTCTCAGATCTGGGTCAGAGTCCCGTGTCTGTAGCTACATGCGGCAATTTTGTTTGGACAAGTAATTGATCAATGACTTGTTTAACTGACAGCTTCATTGATCGCTCAGGTGACTTTGTGTTGGACGGAGACATGCAGCAATGTTCCAGCCAATCAGGAGAGGCTGTGCCTGTGACCTCTGCCCTCTGACCTGCTCACCTTTTTTCCTCATCTTTTTCCAGTGAGAACAGAGCAACGGCTGTTAGTTAGATAAAAATAATAGAAATAAAAATATAGATAAATATAGGAATATAATATAGAGATAATAATATAAATATAAAATAGAGCTAATAATATAAATAAATGGATAAATATAATATAGAGATAATAAAATAAATCGAAAAAAATAATATAGAAATAATATAATAATAATAATATTAATATTATTAATATTATTATTATTAATAATAATAATAATCCTTTATTGTCCCACAGAGGGTAAATTTATGCGATCGTGGCAACGGGGATGGGGGGTCATTCATAAATACTTAAATAATACATACATATTAACATATGTAGAATATGAAATATACTTATTCACATATGGTATACATATTAAGATATATCATATTATTAACAATTTATAATTTATATTTACACTAAAAACTACAGAACTGCATTACAACGGTCATCCGGATTTAATTTAGTACTTATAAGTTAAATCCGTATGAGCGTTGTAATCTATATTGTATAAATACAATATAGCGATAATAATATGATGAATGTTTAAATGGAATATAGAGATAAATGTAATATATATATTTACTACAAATTTACTCACAAATTTCCCCACTGTGGGACAATAAAGGTCTATTATTATTATTATTATTACTAGCTGGCATCACGTTCTTGCTACTCTATGAAACACCACTTATTGAGGCTAACTCCATGCTAACACTATGTCAGTGTTTCCTTCATCAGCATCAGCACATGAACAATGTGACTCGTTTTCCTTTTGTTTTGTTTCTGGGGTTTTGTTGTTGTTGTTGTTGTTGTTGTTGTTGTTGTTGTTGTTTTTACAGTTTTTTTTACCCCCAAACTAACAGTTTCTGGACTTTTCTTAAATGTTGTCACCATCCTTCAACTTCAGGAAATACGTCATTTGTCAGACGGAAGCTGGACTCGTTACCCTGGTAACCAACAAATGAAGGCGAGGTTATTCAGGTTGCGTTTCATGAACCGTCACTGGGCAGACGGGATCGACTCCATGCCTCGGTCGGGGGTTTGTGGGCTTTTTTTTAAGGGATGATGAAATGCGCTGGGGGCCTCATTGTGTGTGGCGTCCACGGACGAGTATTCAGGCCGCGGCGCTGGTCAGCTGTAGATCCTGGCTGGCACTTACAGGATGAGATATTGATTGGCACGCTCACAACTTCCTGCGTCACGTAAATCAGTTTGTGATTGACAGGTCCTGGACACGGAGATGGGCCGGTCCTGCTTTCAAATCAGCATCAGCTGCGTCTCCAGCTCTATTTATTACTGGTGGATATTTTCCAAAACCAAATAATATCGCTGTTTTTCCTCTCAGTGGCTTGTCGGAGATTGGAACGGTCTAAGTGATTAGTTTTTGCACCGGCACAAATTGCGAGGGGGGGAGGGAATTGTCAGCTAGCGTCACCAGGGTCCCCAGGAGGAAGGCATTCAGTCCTCCAGCCATTTAATTATGAGGGCGGCGGACCCCCGGGGGCACGGCGTCATCCGGCTGCAGCGGCGGCATGCTAACAAACTGTGCTGAGTGCCTCTGATTGATCTGCAGCAGTTTAAGGTGGCCGTGAAAAGACAAAGGCAGTGATGGGGTGGGAAAGGAGATGGGGGGGGGGAGGAAAGGAGTAGGGAGGGGTAGGGGGGAAAGGAAATGGGGGGGGAGGTGTGGATTGAGGGATGGAGGAGAGGGGATGCAGGTATCTTTTGTTGCACTTGTAGATTTGAAGGTACCATTATGTAATTACAATAGTTCCCAGGGGAGGGGGGGGGGCAGGGAGTGCACAATAGTGATGTCATCACGCCGTCACTTGAAGCCACAGGATGAATATGGTCCATGTACACAGACCATAATAAAGTCGAGTTCAACTAATCGATCAGTCGTACATTAGAGAAGTGCGTCCTTCCCTCCTGATACTCTTTCGACCAATCACAACAGTTTCTCCATTGGTGTGAAGTTTCTTTTGCTGTCTCGACCTCTGCCCCCACCTCAGGGTAAAGGTCGGAGCCCTCGTTTGAACGGGATGAAGCACCTGCAGAGGGAAGGGGTGGGGTGGGGGGTGTAGGCGGCGAGGAATGAGAAGTTGAGGCAGAGATTCTGCGGCAACTCCACGGAGTCGTCCCTCATTTTTATGGCTTCAATCAAACGTCCTTGAAGCCCAAATCTTCCCTCGTCATGCTGGAGGGATACCTTAAGAGCACGCCGCTCATTGTGTGCTCAGACTTTAATGACGGCCGCTCTAATAACCTCCTTTATGACCGGACCGGGTTCTGATCCGCTTTGGCTCCGGCTCTTCCTGGACCTCGTCTCTGTTCTTTCTGGTCGCTCTTCACCTCTTTGTCTTCCCTACCGTCGCTCTCTTCTGCAGGTCGTCGCTGCCTGTTGTCTGTCAGCCAATCACAGACCTCCGTCCCTGTCAGAGCGGCAGGCCGACGCCCCCCCCCCTGCTGCTACCAGACCGATACAGTTAGTTGGGGGCGTGTAATTCTTCAACTCTGGGGAGGGACGACTTTAAATGTTTTAACTTTGACTTAGTCGTGTTTATTCACCCGTGGAGGGAGGGGGGTCACTCCTGGGTTCTACATGGGGGGGTATAGGGTGTACCCCATCGCCATGGCGACAGCTACAAAGCGCCCAAAAGATGGCTTTCCTCAGGGCTCACCTTTCCTTGAACTTCTAAAAGTTTGGCTTCCTTCCTTCCTTCCTTCCTTCCTTCCTTTCTTCCTCCCTCCCTCCCTTCCTTCCTTCCTTCTTTCCTTCCTTCCTTCCTTCCTTCCTTTCTTCCTCCCTCCCTCCCTTCCTTCCTTCCTTCTTTCCTTCCTTCCTTCCTTCCTTCCTTCCTTCCTTCCTTCCTTCCTTCCTTCCTTCCTTCCGTATTGATTACTCTCTTGCTCCCATCCTTCTTCTTCATATCAGTCCTTCTCGGCGGTTTCTCTCCGTTTCCGTTCATTACTTCTGCACCTCTACCTCGTGTTCTATCCATCAACCCCTACTCTCCATTTCTGCCCCCCCCACCCCCACCCCCACCCCTCTATTGTCCCTCTCATTTCCCACCTGTATGGGATTGCTGTTCAGAGCCATCGAGCTCGGGCGTTAGTAATTCCCTGACCGGAGTTATTTAGCGGCGCTGTGACAGCGAGGGAAATGAAATCACCACTTGTGTGTTTTTCTTTTCCTCTTTCCTCTCGACTGTTTCTCCTCCTCGGTTACCAGAAGCTGCTGCAGGACTATTTTTAGGCAGCTTCCACCTTCTCTGCTTGTAAAAGCCGACCGCCAGACGTTCACTTAGCCACAAATTCTCCATCGTGATTGATGAAGCATTTCCTTATCTGCAGTTGTTTGGCATGAATAGAGAATTCCTCCCCCCTTTCTCCCCCCACCCCACCCCTTCTCTCTCTCCTGTCTATCACTGTCAGACCACAGACAGATTGATCAATCGATCGTCAGCAGCTGACGATTAATTGATCATTTTAAAGGTTAATTTGCTCCCCATTTTCCGATGTAAACTGGATTCAATTTGTTTGTTTGTTTGTTTGTTTGTTTGTTTGTTTGTTTGCTGCTTGGCAGCAGTAAATCTACTGGATGGGTTCCTGTGGAGATGGGATGTTGGTTCTGATCCAAATTCAGATTACAAGAAGTTTCTTTCCTCAGCCATATTTCAAACTTGTGGATAATTTTTCCTGAGGGCGACGACCCGATAAATTTAGTGTGTGTGTGTGTGTGTGAGTGTGTGTGTGTGTGTGTGTGTGTGTGTGTGTGTGTGTGTGTGTGTGTGTGTGTGTGTGTGTGTGTGTGTGTGTGTGTGTGTGTGGGGAGTGGGGGTAAGAGACGGATCCAAGAATGTGTTTCCACGTTTTTTTCACTTTGTGGAGTTTTTTCACTTTTTTTTCCATTTTCCCCCTGAAGGACCGGCGGCTCACAAACGAGTGGAACGAGAGGGTTTTCCACCTCTCTAACGGAGCAGGAGTCTCTCTAAAGCTCCTCTGCGGGTGGATTTGCTCACGCCTGGGTGAAGACGAGTGTGTCGTGGAGTCCCCCCCCCCACCCCACCGCGGGTCGGGGTCAGAAAAGGTGACCGCTGGTGAAACGAGCGAGCGGTTGGGTATACCAGGTGCTTTCTAAGTGGTGTGAAGCGTCACGCTCACGGCTTTCGAATCCTATTCCCCTGGATTCGTTTGCAAAGCGGCGGCTCGAAGTGGGGGTGGGGTGGGGAGGTGGGGGCCTCATGGAGGCCCGGCGGAGGTGACGGATCCGTCCCGGCTAAAGGACAAAACATCTAACGTTCAACAATGATGGATGTGAGAAGTTCTGATCCGTAAATGTCACTTTATCTCTTGGCTATCTTTCAGAAACTAATTCTCGCTCCGTCTTTCTTCTTTTGGAGTGGGGGGGGGGGCAGTTTCTTTCTGCCTCATCCGTCAGACACTCCATCTGATATTAAAGGTGCTAATGCTACACTACCCTTCAGAGATCCCATTCACCTCTGAGACAACCCCACGGCCCTCCTCATCCTCGCTCTCAGTGTTACTAAGATTGGGGGGGGGGAATCCTCCTTCTTATAGGGTCGACCCCCAACACGCCTGTCTACAAATGCCAGGTGAGGAAGAGGCAAACGTGGGGGGGTGGTGGGGTGGTGGATGGGGACTGAGGATGAGGAGGATTTCACTTTGGCGTGAAATCGTGTTATCAGACTGGAGCAGGAGGTTCCAGGCTGGGGGTGGGGTGGGGGGGTGGGGTGGGGGCAGAGGAAATAAGGAAATATTCAACACATGTAATTCTTTCATATTGAAAAATGAGAAATTTACATTAATGAATATTAACTGTAAAGCCCGACATTCGCTGACTGTTTTAGTGCTTCGCTGGGGACGTGCATGCGGTCCGGCCAATGGGATCGGGTGTCAATTTCACGCTTACTTTGTGTCGTACAGCAAACTAAGCTTCAAAGAAACGTCTGGGATTGAAACAGGAGCGTATAATCGCCGACATAATGTCAGCTGGTCCGCTCATGCGTACCCAACTCGCTGCTGGCTTAATCTGTGCCGCCACCGCCGCCGCCGCCGCCGAGGCCGCTGCCGCTGCTCACGCTTTACGGCTTTAAAGCTGTAGGCTGCTCAAGTAAACCCCCCAAAACAGGCCCCGCCCCTTCCTGTCAGAAAATAGGTGTGTTTTTATGTTTATGTGTGTTTATTTGTTTTTTATGCGTGTCTATGCGTGCCAGAAATAAAACCTGTGTCAGAAAGTAAATCCAGAAGACGTCAATTTATTAACTCATCAAAGCTTGTAAGCTCTGTGGTGATTTATTAAAGTAAAAGCACCTGATTGGTTGGCACTGTAGCTCCTCCTACTTCTGGAGTCATCCACATGAACCAGGATGTGGGTCTGATTCTGGTCTATATAGAACCTCAGGTACATTGATTTCTTTCATCATTTATTTGTTTAAAGCACATTTAATGTCGGGGGGGGGGGGCTGGTGCCTCTACCAGCTGAGGAGGGGCATGAAGCGGGGTACACCCTGGAGAAAATGCCAGCTAATTACAGTAAAGACAAACAGTCAAAGTCACACGTTTTCAGATGGGCAACTTCAACTCACCGGCTCACCTCTATGGGATGTTTTTGGGGATGGTGGTGGTGGGGGCTTAGAGAACCAACAGGGGACCCACACAGATGCGGGGAGAACATGCAAACAGAAACCTCCCAGGAGGTGTAAGGGTTGTAGTTCAACCAATCAGGGAGCAAGGCTTCATTTTGCACGAGGCTGATCCGAGTGAAGCACCAACACTGGAGATATCATTGTAGTGTGTTCCACAGCTCGTGTGTGTGTGTGTGTATGTGTGTGTGTGTGTGTGTGTGCGCAAAGAAGAACAATAAGATTATATTCTTCGGAGAGATGATATCCTTCCACCCAAAGGCTGGCTGATGGAAGGGGTGTGTGCGTTGCCACGCATGAGTAACGTGGCTGCAGAGACATATTGTGTTTGCCTATAAACAGCTGTGTGCTCTGTATTATTATTGGTTCTTCATGTTGTATGCATTATATTAATTATTCATTCTTTCTGCCAGCCCACAAAACCAAATCCCAGAAGATTAATGTGAGATTCAGCTTTCCCCACTTCCTGCCTGGCATACCTGACACCCAGCCTGTTTGCTACGCCGCTAGCAGCTAACAGCTGAGTTAATTAAACATCAGGCATAAATCAGGACGAGCGCCATGATGTGGGATATTTGTAAATGATGTGTTCCTCCTCAGGGGCAATGGAGAACACATGTACACCACACACACACACACACACACACACACACACACACACACACGCCATTGTACAGACAGCCGCCCTCTCGTGCCCTTTACACGTTTCAATCAGCATCCGTCAAACACAGGAAGCGGCGCTTCTTCTAATTGACCGAGTCGTTCGCAGATTACGAATTTTCAAGCAGTTCGAACATAATAGGGTCAAAAGGTCACCGCAGGGGCCGCGCACAAATCAGACCAGCTCCGCCGCGCTAATCGAAACGATCTCACGTCACGGAGGAGATCGCCCACTTCCTGTTTCAGATGCCGTCTTTCATGTGAGTCTAATTGGAGGTGACTAAACGCAGCAGGTGGAGCTCCATCACGGATCACTGGTTAATGGTTTCGTCTGTTCGGACACATCGGTTCACACTAGTCTGCTTTTGATCTGGTGTTTCCAGTCATACATCCTCATTAGCTTCATCATATTTAGTCACTTGATCCTGGACATTAAAATTCTTATTCCATCAAAGAAAACCCGTCAGCTGTGTTGTTTCACACCAGTTTAATTTCTCCGCCGTTTAATCCTCTTTATTCAGCGAAGTGACAGCGAGCCACCGTTTGCCTTTATTGATGATAACACATAAGTTATTTTACACGACTACAAGCTGTTCCAATTACCCCCCGGTTAGGAGCAGCGATGGCAGATAAGTGATTAGGACCCACTGCACAGATTTGCCCCATTAATTTGATGCAGCAATTAATACTGAAAATGAGGTAACAGATTTGTAGCCGGATTTTGCTGCAGTGGTGTAGTGATTACATTTGAATATCCCATTGGATTAGAACCATGTGGGTTCTGACACATTATTCTTGTCTTCACGAGACCCAAACACAACCCAGAACCCAATCAGAAACGACCCCAACTAACTGGAATGTTGATTTTGAATCATCAGATCCAGATCCGCATGTAAACGTTTGTATTTATCGTATATGTGAGTGTTGTTGTGACTGATGGATTGATGGTGGTTTTTTAGCACCAGTAAAGCTGCACTTTTTTTTTATTTATTTTTTTTTACTGTAACCTTTAGGAACACGTTCTGTCGACTGTGCGCTGCCCTTTTGTTCCCAGTTTGTATTATTATTTCCTCTGTGTTTGGTGTCAAAGTGCAGTAGTAGGTCGTCTTCCTTTGGTGCTGTTTTCCATCCTTTATTAAATTAACTTCTGTCTGTGTTTAATCTTTTCTTGAATATTTTACCCTGCAGGTCAGCCGATGGTGCGTTTTCACAGCCTGATATAATTACAAGAGTTTTAGTGAAGAATAAAGCAGATAATTGACCACTGGTCGATATCAGCTGACATTTCACCCTCTTAAAAGTCTCACAGGAACTTTGGCTTTAATACATACATAATCAGTCACAGTAATTATTACCTAAATCATTACTGAACATCAAAATTTAAAGTTATGAACACCAGCTGGTATATTTAAATAAATATAAATTTATCGAATAAACTGTAAAAAGAAATCTCATGTTTCATCTGAGTGTGAGTTTCCTAATTATTTACCATCTCAGTAATCCCAATTAAGAATGTGACCAGTGGAGGCTATATCAGAGCTGAAAACGAATAATTAATCATATTGACTAATGGTTTTGCCTCTCAGACAGATGAAATTAACTTTATGAAGCTGGATCCTTGATGAAGCTCTCAGACTATATCTGTGACACCAGATCCTGACATAAAACTAGTTCAGACACAGGTGACTAACACGTTGCTTGCGTGAACCTGAAAAGTGTGGTTTAAGATTTTTCTCATCAATACGCAAAAAGATGTGTGTGTTTATTCCCTTTAATAGAAATCACTTTTGTGAAGCTGAAGCTCCGCTTTAAGTGGTTGATCAGCTCTGACCAATTAAAACCCATGACATAAATACGTAAGTATAGTTTAAAACACAATTAAAAACTAAATTAAATTAAATTAAAACATAATTTAAACCAAAATGAGTTATGAAAAGGTGTTAATTATTTTAAATTGTTAGAATATGAGTATTTAATTGCTTAAAAGTGACTTAAATTAAGGTTTAATAACCTCTTAAAGGGGATGATTAACAGTCTGCCTTCAATAAAACGGTGGTGACACTTCCCCTTTAAGAGCACTTGTTACCGCTGGACTGACCGAGGAGAGAAGCAGGAGAATTAACGAGTGAAAACTTTAATAATAGCTGATTTGAAACCTGCAAAATCACATTTACCTGTTCTATGGTTTATCGGGAACACACCTTACTGAACCATGACGCTTTGTGGGTGAGTTTTGACTCCTTTAATTTAAATTTTACAGATGACGTACTTACTTAATGATGCTTACGCTGGAATTAATTGATGCTAGCTCAGCGCTAATGTAATTGTGTAGAAGTCTGATGCTAGCTCAGCGCTAATGTAGCTATCTGGAGAGCCACAGATACCATTTATTTCTTAATCATTTGATACATTCAGGTTGGTTGGGAAGCATTTTTGTGGATATATGTTGTGGTGAGTGGGTAAATGTAGTTTTGCCACAAGTAGAAATGGGAGTGACGTTGCTGTTTGTGTTAGCCTATGACGCAGCAGGAATGTTTCGTCGCTAAAGTGGGTGTGGTTAAACGCCAGAAAATACGAAAGTAAATTAATCTGATTAATTTGCACAGTTTGTTTTATTGTTGACCTGTTTTGCAATTCAGTTGTTTTTGTTGTTGTGTACCTGGTTTGATTTGGGTAATTTGATAATTTCATATTATGACTATGGGACGACATTATAATTACTATGCTGTCACGCCCACTCCGAGTAGAACAGTCCAACATCATGATTCTATTGGTCAATACATGCTGATTAGCTATTGGCTCCTGTCAAACGTCAATCTATTGGCTCTACTGTACGTTGTTCTGTGGAAACAATGCTGAGGTCCCAGTCTAATTACAAACTGATCATAGATATTGATGATATGGGTGCTATTGGGGAAATTCTTTTTAATAAGAAATGAGGTGCTGATCTGGATGTGGCCCGGGGGCGTGTTGGGTTAATTGGCTATTCATGATAATCCAATAGCAGTTCAATAAACAGGATGGAATGTAATAACAGTTCAGATTTGAGGGTAAAATATTGACATTCAACCACAAGTGTGTGTGTGTGTGTGTGTGTGTGTGTGTGTGTGTGTGTGTGTGTGTGTGTGTGTGTGTCTGTGTGTCTGTGTGTCTGTGTGTGTGTGTCATACTGATGTAATGAAAAAAATCTGATATATTGGTGTATTGTGTCTTGTAAATAAAGCCTTGCACCTCTTTGGTTTCTTAAAGGTTACATCTGAAAGGAGAGGCTGCAGCAAACAATTAGACCTCTGTGTGCAGGGTATGACTAATGGCACATTCACAAGGATAAAGGGGCTCTGGGGCAATGCTAAGTGCACAGTTCTTGTGATATTACTTGCAATTTTTTAAAATTTCTATCATCCCCTCCTCCAGAGTATGTTAAGTACACGTCTTTAGCCCAGAGTAAAAGGCATTGTTTATTTAATGGATTCCTTCAGTGAGCAGAGCAGCAGTGTATTATCCTGTTGAAGCCATCAGCTACATTTATGCATTTAGATGATGCAGAAATCCGCAGTAAAGGATGAGCAGGTACAGATAAACTGCCCTGCTCTGAGGAGGATGGAGATAAAAGCACATAAAGCTGTGGTTTCCAAAACCTGATATATTTCTGTGTGTCACAGACACAAACTGATTTTTATTCCTCTTTCATCACCAAGTAGGTCCGCAGCATAAAACACATCAAAACATGGGGATTGATAAGAAAAGTGTGCTATGTCTTTTGGTAGAGATTAACAAAACGGTTCCTCTATTAAAATTACACAATGTGAAAAACAGTAATAAATAATGTGAAACCACCAAAGTACTGACATCATAATTAGAGCGGTGATATCATTGTTAGAGTGTAGGAGAACTGGTGAATCATTGAAATACCTCATCATTAAATTGTGTTCACTCTGTCAGTTTTGACTCCACATTCATGATGTTGACATGAAAACATAGTAAAATCTGTCTTGGAACTAATGATGCTAATGTGAAAGCTAACAGATATATACAGTATGTACTTGAGGGACTTTCTGTCCATCTGCCTCAAGAATCGACATTTGCAAGCCTAGATATTTACATACAGCTGATGCTGATTGACCGGGCAAATCCACAATCGCATACAGTTACACGGAACTGAATCCTGATTTGCATGGCTGGGGTGACTTTGGCTTACGTGGTTAAAGCATTGTCCAGTTTTCGGAAGGTCATTGGTTCAAGCCCCTGCCCCCTGCAGTCTCCTTTACTCTGATTGGTCCGTTCATTTTATTAGATATTACAAGACAGTGATGAGCTGTGCTCTAGGTATGACAGAGGAGTTCAAGGTGGAGGTGGGACTGCATCAGGGATCAGCTCTGAGTTCCTTCTTGTTCGCTATAGTGATATGAATGCTGACAGACGATGTTAGACAGGAATCTCCATGGACTATGATGTTTGCAGATGACATTGTGATCTGCAGTGAGAGCAGGGAACAGGTGGAGGGGAAGCTAGAGAGGTGGAGATTTTTCCTGTAAAAAGGAGAAGAATGAAGGTTAGCCGCAGTAAGACAGAGTACATGTGTGTGAATGAGAGGGACCCAAGTAGAAGAGTGAGGTTACAGGGAGAAGAGATCAAGAAGGCGGAGGATTTTAAGTACTTAGGGTCAACAGTCCAGAGCAATGGAGAGTGTGGGAAAGAGGTGAAGAAGCATGTACAGAACGGGTGGGTGGAACGGGTGGAGGAAGGTGTCAGGTGTGACGTGTGATAGAGGAGTTTCAGCTAAAATGAAAGGCAAGGTGTACAAAACTGGTGAGACGAGTTTGGTCTAGAGACAGTGTCACTGAGGAACAGACAGGAGACAGAACTGGAGGTAGCAGAGATGAAGATGCTGAGGTTCTCTTTGGGAGTGACCAGGATGGATAGGATCAGGAATGAGTACATCAGAGGGACAGCACATGTTAGAGGTTCTGGAGATAAAGTCAGAGAGGCCAGACTGAGATAGTTTGGACATGTCCAGAGGAGAGATAGTGAATATATTGGTAGAAGGATGCTGAGTTTTGAAATGCCAGGCAGGAGGCCTAGAGGAAGACCAAAGAGGAGGTTTATGGATGTAGTGAAAGAGGACATGAGGGTAGTTGGTGTGAGAGAAGAGGATGCAGAAGACAGGGTTGTGAATCACTTGGAGGCAAGTGATTCACAACCCCTGAAGGGAAAAGCCAAAAGGAGAAGACATATTTTTGGCATTCGAGATCTCCAACAAGAAACCATTACTACTACAATGCCTATAATCATGATGTCATTCTAATTTCATTTTTCTATTATAGTAGTACTTTTAATACTAATATATTTTTACTAGTATGTATATTACTGTTAGTATAATCCTAATATTACCAATCTTAATACAAAAGGATGTACTGCTACTACTATTAATACCTCAAAATTAGTTTTTGATATTAAGATAATTTCCGAATGTTTGTCCTTTTGTCTCTTTCAGTGTGTGTATCGCCGTTAGTAGTTTGTACACCTTAATAATATGGTAATACTGCCGGTTGTTAGCATCACTATGAATCTATGTTTGTTGACGATTCTTCTGGTCCCTGTTTACAACGGCTCCTTCTGAGGTTTGACCCTTCCTGAACTCTACTCCTCCCCGTTTGGATGAATAATCAACAAACCTGCAGAAGTATGACAGTTTATGAAAGTATTTTCCTCCTGAGAGATGTTTATTGCCTGTTGAAATCTCCATCCGACAGCTGCGGTGGTGTTTATGTTTTGTGGTTTCTGCTCGGTTGGATCGTGTGAAGGATGTGTAATCACGGGGGAGCAGCTTACAGAGCAAACAGATGGTGGTCAAGGTCATTGGTTTGAATCCCATGTACTTGAGCAAGGCATTTATTCCTGTCAGTAGTGAAAAGAGATGTTGGTGCTGAGCAGCATCTGAGGAAGTGTGTTTGTGTATTTAACTGCCAGTATTGCAGTAACAGAACGTGCATGCTCAGCAAACCAGCAGGATAAATAAGTGCAAAAATAGATATTGCATCTGGAGCTGTTGCAGAAAATGTCAACATTTATCTTGCATTAGTGCTGCAGAAGTAATTTCTCTCGATGGTTATTCACTCGAGCAGCAAGCGCTCAGTTTATTGAACTCATGACAGAACTGGATGTAAGAGATTTATGAGTGTGTGTACAGAATATCTGACTCCTGAGTCTGGAAGGAACAACCAGAACATGAGTCAGGTCATGATCACGATAATGATTAACAAGTTCATGTCTCTGATGTCGGAATACTGTTAGAGACATTGTTATTATGGATGCTGCTTTTCACATATCAGTTGAATTTTGAATGTTGAATGTCAGCTGGACAGTTAGCAGTGAAGGAGAAAGTAAGTAAACTTTTTCTTTTGGGTTTTGTCAGCAGTAACGTGAATGTGAGATGTTATTTAAGTAGAGTATTACCTTGTTGGATTGAGATGAGTGAGGCATTGTTCAGGAGCATTCTTCAGACAGTATAGACGGGAGATTCAGAATGTGTGTCTCTGTTGGCTCTTATTACAGCAGGTCCTACAAACACTACCTTGTTAGTGGTTAGCGGTGGTCGAGATAAATATCCTCTCCTGTACAGATGGGAGTAGAATCACATCTGGTCAGGAGGAACACACTGATTTATTGTAGACATCAACAGGTTTCTGGCTGTTCAGGGTAGAACCAGGAGCTTAGAGACTCTTCAAACCTGACATGTTTTGAATAATAATAAATCCGTGGCAACGATCCCTCATAGCTGTGATCAGCTGTCTCTGACTGACTCGGTTTCATTCCGCGCTAACAACTGTTTCTGTCTGCAACTGTTTCTGTGTCCTTGTCCTCGGGTTTCTAATAGAGAGCTCATTTCCTTTTGAAATTACCTTCTCGGAGCCATTTTCTCAACTCATACAGAAAACCAAAGTTGATGCTGGAGAACAAATCAGAAAGAGATTCCCCCGAGGGGGGGCGGAGTAATGGGGATGGCGGATACAGCAGCGGCACAAGGACATTTCTGATGGATTCTATTCTTTTTATAATGCTGCACATTCATCGAGCAAGGAGAACAACCGTCCAAGAACAGTGCATTTAAATTCCTCCCCTTTCTGATCAGACGTGTGTCTGCAGCACCGGAAGAGAATGAGGCCCGCCAACATGGACCATGGGATTGGCGGGATATGGCTGTCACATTAGAGAAGTACTTCTTCCGTCAACTGGGGGCCGTTTTTCTTACATATTACCCCAGATCCAGAACCTAATGGTCGTTTTCCATTCTCTTCTTTTGTCTCTCGCTCTCGCTTCCAAATTTCCCCCTCTCGTCTAATTAGCCCCTTTCAGTTTGCTCCTGCACTTGAAATCGTTCATTCTGTTGCACGGTGTATTCATCTCATCGGCCCTTCTCCATCTCTCCGTCATCTCTCCCTTATAGAGATGGATGAAAGGGAATATGAGGGACTATGGGTGGAGAGCTCCGCTGAATCAAGGCAGGTCATTAACTCACTGGGAATCCATCCATCCTGAAAACTACACCTGACTAAACACAGTCCGTCATAAACACACTGACCCCAAATGACTCCCATCTCTCTGGGTGTATTATTTCACTCCTGGGAAGCTTCTTTTGCCTCGATCGGAGCAATAGGTGCTTGTTCGGTCACAAGTATAAACAAAAAGGCAGAACCAACCCTCAGATGAGAAAGTGTCACACATCATCCGACACCCGGCTGACACCCAACGCTCCAGACACCTCATTACTGGAGGGCCAAGCTTTCACCACTGGAGTGTGTGAATAAATGCACCCCACCCCCACACCCCCCAAAGTTGTTACTGTTTGCAGCTCTGCTCCCCGTGGGCTGACTGTTAATGACATCATCTGTACTCTGTTAAACTGTTGGTATCCATCCTCCAGTAACTGAATAAAAACCAGTCCAGCTGCACAGCTGAGAGGCCTGGGTTTATTTTACCCCCAACATGATGACACAATGACGGCAAACACTCAATGCCACCTCCCAGCAAACACGAGGAGCAGAGAGAATTATGAGCCAAAAAATGGTAGTGATGGAAAACAAGCAGAAGTGCTGCAAAAATTAACTAACCCTGAAAACGACAGGGTAATGCATGATTAGACACGAAGTCAACTACAACCAAACAAATTTATCTACCAGTGCAGCAAGAAGGATCATCTTTACTTCTGTCACAATACTTGTCAAACAACTGATTCCAGGTGACATAAGTTAACTCTGTCTTTGCCCCCTTGTTGCTTTTATAGTGTGGTTTGTTTCATTTATCTGTTCTGCAAAACACATCATGTGATCTTCAACTGAACTTCTGGGCACCCAAGGACGTAACTTCTCCACTTTGGTTTAATTCAGTTATGTGAATATTAATACATTTAGAGGAAACATGTGAAGAGCTGTTCTGCTGATGTGAAGCATTACTATCAGAATTGTTAGGTGGGGAGACTAGTATAGCTATAATTCAAGCCAGGAACAACAAATGTGTGGAACCAATGAAGAAGAAAACAGTGAAAGTCAAGTTAAATAAGATTATTTCAGAAAATCCCTGAGAAACTCACTGTCCTTAAGCGACGGAAGCGCTTCCTTATCTTTGTTTGCTGTTTTGTGTTTACAGACACATCGTCAAATCCCTTCCTACTATCATCAGGATTTTTGCTTACATTTGATTAAGGATAAGGGTTTCTAACAGATGGTATTTCGCTTCTTTTAGGGTTGAAATCCATGTCAAAACTGAGGAAAAACTGACAAATGGCAGTCAAGTGTTGATTGAAGATATTCTTGTTATTCATTCATTCATTTTCCAACCCGCTTAATCCGCTAACGCAGGTCGTGGGGTAGCCAGTGCCTATCCTGGCAGTCTCAGGGCGTGAGGCGGGGGACACTCCGGGCACGACGCCAGTGTACCGCGGAGCCACACAGAAACAAACAATCATTCACACACACACTCACTCCTATGGTCAATTTGGGACCGGCCAATCAACCTGAAGCGCATGCTTTTGGAGGTGGGAGGAAGCCGGAGAACCCGGAGAGAACCCGGAGAGAACCCACGCAGACACGGGGAGAGCATGCGAACTCCGCACAGAGCGGGACTCGAACCCGGGTCCGCCGTGTTGTGAGGCAGCAGCGCTAACCACTGCGCCACCGTGCTGCCGATATTCTTGTTATCTCACTCAGATTTCAGTTTTTACTGTTGCTGCTTCAAGAGTGGTTGACAGATGTGCATTGTAATCAGAAAACAAGCCACTGTTGAGCGGATGGATGAATTAGGGGAGGTGTGATGTGATTACAGCAACAATCAGAGCTCAGATGACTCGTCTTGTGTGCCTCTCTCCAGTGTTCAATGCACCCATCCGTCAGCATCATGCCCAGGACACCCCTTCGTCACAAACAATGGCGCCACAAAAGGACAAATATTATTCTCTATGGCAGAGAAAATAAGGATGGCAATCACTCTCCTTAACAAATAACAGCAGCCATTATGATCATAAATAGTGTGGGGCCAGAGGCTGGGAGGGGAGGTGGGGTCTTGTAATAATGAAGCAGTGCCAGATTACTTCATTAAATTTGTTACTTCTTTTCTCAACACGACACACCATCAGAGAAACATCAGCATCAAGTTGAGTTTCCTCTGGAAATACAAGCATAAAACCCAAATAACTAGTGTGTGCATTTTCTGGCTCAGAGGGAAGAAATGTGTGTTCAGCATTCAGATTAATTTGGAGTCATGCTGAGAACAACATTCCATTAAATGTTTTGTAAATGACAGGAAGACTCTTTCACAAATGCATGTGCTTCAAACACAGGTGACGCACTGTCTTAAATCACGGTTGTTTGGCTTTGCCTGACAGTTTTTATGTTGGAGTTTCACTTGCAGGAAGTAGTTCTGTCTTCAACTCTTTGAAGCTTGTGAAGCTTCGAAGTTTCTTTTGATGTTTGTGTAGAGATTTGGATGAAATATTGTTGGATCTCTAGATCTTCCTCTTCCTCATCTTTTCTGTCTTCTAGAAGATGCAAGTGTGGTGGAACAGGTAGCAGTGATTAGCAAGGGTGAAGTTAGAATGGCACTAAAAAGGATGAACAAGATGACATTGTGGTCTGCGGTGAAAGCAGGGAGCAGGTGGAGGAACATTAAGAAAAGTGGCGGCATGCGTTGAAGATGAGAGGAATTAAGATTAGCTGAAGTTAAACAGAATATTTGTGCATAAATAAGAGGAGTGGGGAAGGAAGAGTGAGAGGCAGTCTGCTAGAATGAAGGGCAACGTTTGTAAGACAGTGGTGAGGACAGCCATGATGGATGGATTAGAGACAGTGCTGTTGAAAAGAAGACAAAGTTAGCGGGCTGAGTTTGATGGTTTTGACACATCCAGAAGAGAGATGGTGAGTATGTTGGCAAAAGGGTGATGAGGGGCACAAGGAAGACCAAAGAGAAGGTGGATGGATGTAGTGAGGAAGACACGAGGGTGTTAGAGAGGCTGACATTAAAAGAGATGACATGCTGTGGGATCCCCTAACGGAACAAACCAAAAGGAAAAGAAATTGAGGACTTTTATAGGGGAAACCAGAGCATATCATAGCGCAATATGATTTCCTTCCCCATGATAATCGCAGGCCAAACAGGACTGATCTGTTGAAAAAAAGCGTCACTTGTCCAATCAGTTTTCAACTTTCGCCTGAGATAAGTTCACTGTCTGCTGTTTATTGCCGGGAAAAACAGACACAAACCCCTTCATCACATTACTCAAAGTCGGTTCAAAATCTGTTAAGTTTTCCTTCAACCAGGAGAACACCCTTGGTTTAACACAGAAGTGACAGGACGGTTTGGATATCTCATCTAAAGTGGGGATGCCTGTGGATCCTCCAGGAGGGACTGAAAGTGTCACACAGGAGAGCGGCATCTGGACTAGATAAATGGTCAGATGGTATCAAAGAGAGGTCAGATTAGCATATCTGAAGGGGTTTCTCTATGAGCAGGCAACATAGGAGATGTTCAGAACATCTCAAAGGCCTTGGATCTCACAGGTAAATGGAAATCATGAAGCGACTGCAAGGAATTCATCGACTACTAACCTTGTTTGTTTTTTTCCTGAATGCATTGTGAGAGATTGTTCCAGGACTGATATTAAACGAGGTCTGAGCAGATCCAGAGACACATGGCTTCATCTCCATTTGCTATGAACATGATTGTGGTCAGTCCTGTGGTGGCGACTAATGGTGTGTATCTTCTTGCTCGTCCCCGTTCCTCTAAGCCAACAGGCTGTTGTCCTTAGATAACCATAGTCATTGGTGTCTTCACAGTAGTGACTGCGTTCATGTGTGAGCACGTAAATGTAATTTGCCGTCCCTTCCTGCGTGTTTATTGCAGCGCTGCATATGTGCTTAGCCTTAAAGCTTAGCTCCAGTCCCTGGCAGCATGGCTATGTGAGATTAAAGCCACACATATAACACTTAGCTCCCGGAGATGTGAAGAAATTAGGAGAAAATTAAACAACGGTCTTTGCATACAATTCCACAACAGCTTGGTCTGGTCACCTAAAGAGCTATCCTTCATTAACTATGCAAACAACAGTGGCACCTCATTCATTTAATTCATTTGCACTGTGACAAACGGAGAAAATCGCACGCATTCAACAGTTTCTTTATTCATCTCCTCGTGTTCGACTCCTGACGGGAAGGCAGCTCTGCTCCACAGGTTAAATCCAATCACTGAGGTTGGATTTGGATGATGTGAGCCCACATGTGGTATTTATTCTGACATTCAGGATACGACGCGCTCAGGTTTCATTTCAGGCGATAAAATAAAAGACTTGCACCCTGCCGAGAAAATCTTCCTCACCCTAATCCCTGCCTGCGATGGTTCCCTGAGTTATTCTGGGTTTTTTTCTCTACAAAAGGTACAACTGTGGGTGGAGCTGACTATTTTGGAGCACCTGAGCTTGGTGCTCTGTGACTATTCAAACTCCACCTTCAGGCTGGAGCTCTTCCTTAAATAAAGGCTCTAGTGTTAAAGTCTTTCTTTTTACCGTCCTGTGAGTTATTTGCCAAACGGCTCCCTACAATTCCAAGATTTTGTGAATGAGTATCACAATTTCACAAAAGGACTTCCCTTTGATTCCCTGTAGTCTTTCCTTGAATGCTTTAATTTCTTTTATTGCTGGTGTTTGATGTGGTTCAGTAATCGCATTAGTTTTTGGTTTGTCGCAGAAACAAAATTGTAATTTCTGGGTGGTACTAATCAGGGTAAACGAATTTTCTTATGAGTCATAAGACTAGTTTTATTCCTGGTACTGAGGTAGCTTTAATAGGCAAAGCTAAAGTGGCTGATCATCCAGAAGTGAACCTGTAGGTTCTAGTATGTGTGTACAATTACAGCCACCTGTCATCACACCTGTTCAAATGGGGACAATGGAAATGGTCAGACATGAATGCGCATGCCTGTCTGGTGACACGCAACATGCCTGCAGCAAATTGACTGTGAACATCTGGACTGGGTGCCACACGGTGTAAAAATTGTTGGTGTTTGTGTCAGCCAGGTTTTTGTTTTTTTAAATTTCGTCAGCCTGTATTAAGGTAGCTCATGATGACTGGCCACAAAACCACCAGGTTTTGAGACATATTTGAGTCCCATACCCGCTATTGGTCAACCATTTGAATATGTTATGTATAATGTAATGGAACAAGTGTCAGACCAGAATTATATTTTTTCGACACCTAATTGTGAAAATTAGGATGCTCTGTCATGTGAATTGGCTCAGTGCATCTGACCAGTCTTCACTGAATGGTGGCTTAAAAATGTTTTTGTTCTTTATGAGATTGGATGAACTTTTTCTGTCTTATTTGCTTGGATCATGTAGTGTGGAGCTGAGATCTGAAGTTTTCACTGTTCATGAAAATGGCTTTGGCAAGCCTTCTTCCTCTAGCTGGTCCTCTCTGTGCATTGACTCCAAAATCTGATCAAGATCAGACTTTCATAAAATAAATGGTGTCACTAAGCCGTACTATTTTCCTCTTCCAAAAATGGAACATTGGGTGGATTAAAGTTGGTTCTGCAAAGTTTGTCAGCAAATCTGATCTTCTTAAAAGGTATTAAAGGGTCATGCCAACATTCAAACATCACCTTTTACCTCACTTAACAATTACGGATATTAAAACACTATCTGTTTCTCTTCTTTCTCAAACATGTACTTGCATTCAGACACCTCATTCCGCATTCAGACAGCTGACCTGCTGACAGCATGAGTGAAATATGAATGTGTTCAGTGGAGGGTTGTTGTTTGGAGGGCTGCCCGGACCACGAGCTTTGTCTCTGGTTTGAATAGGAGGCTGAACAGCCATTCACAGTCCAGGCAGAGGGCCACGCAGACTGATGTAGGAGGCTTTTTCTAATCATGTTTCATGTAAATGATCTATGAGTGAGGAACCTGATGCAGTTTAAGCACCAGGTGTAACCTAAACACTAAGTGTGCAAAGACGCTTTTGTTTCACCTTGTCGGAGGCCCAAACGTACTCAAACTCATCTGGAAATGTATGTATGATATGATCATCAGAAATGGGCGTGGCAGAGTGGATCTTGAGTGCCACCTGGCACACAGCCCAGGCAACCCACTGAACGTGTCCTGTCATTTCTATGTTCACCATGGAACAGGAAGTAGTTTTAATGTCACTGTTCATCATTCAGCCTTTCCTGACTTCACAGTTTGGACATCCACCAAAATGTGTTCATGTCGCCTTTGGACAACAGCAAATACTGCATTTTACGGATTGACATGACTGTTCTTAGTCAGTTAACCTGCCGAGGCAGGTGAGAGGATATCGCTGAAAAAGCTCTAGTATTAAATATTTAACTTTTAAATGTCAACAACTGAAACTGAAGCGCAAAAAGAAACTCTCATGGACTGAAGAACCCCTTTCAATGACTGATGAAGGTCGCGTCTCCAAGGTCACATGCCTCTAAGACACCAAAGCCATAGAAGACAGAGAGGTGAAAAGAGATTAAAAAAAATCTCCTCTCTAGAGAAAATAAAGTCTTTGTTCTGCTCCTTCTTCCTGATCCCTCTTCAAAATGAACCAGGGTCTTCCTAGTGACAGCCCAACCATCCCATCACATTTCATGAAAATCCATCCAGTGGTGCAGTCCTGCAAAGAATTTGATGCATGTGAAAAAATAACCTTCTTGGACTCAGTGAATATAAAGTATTTAATTAATCTCTGTAATGACGGCCCGAGCGCTGACAGAACAAAGGCCTTATTGTTTCACAGTAACCTGCAGTTTCGAAAGGTGTACCACAGGGAGTTAGACTGGCTGCGTTTCCTAGTGCGACATCTGCTCCGCCCTAAATTGTTAGACAGAGGGAAATTAAATTGTCTCAGTATATCAGCAGGATGGTGCTGCTCGAAGATCTAAACTACCGGTTGTTTGGGGAGGCCAATGGAATCACTGAAGACCCCCCATCACCCAACCACAAGCTATTGTTCTTGTTGCCTTCTGGCCAACGGTACCCCAGCATCCGTACCGACACCAGCAAGCTCGGAGAGAGCTTCATCCCTCAGGCCACAAGACTGCTTAACAGCTCTTTGTAGAATGCTGAGCACCTGCAGTGCTGCCAGATTTTAGTTTGTGTTAATCTTCCTTTCTGTTTATTATATTAATATAGTAGTTCAGGCCTGTATTGGATTAGTTTTATCTATCTACTCCTACTTTTTTGTCAAGCATTTCATTGCCAGCAATTGCTATGTGATTGCTGCACTTGTGACAGTGAAACATGATTCCTTAAAGGTCACACCTTAACAATTGAGTCAAAAGCATTATTATGGGATGTTATGGTCATTAAAGACAAATGCAGATCATGTAATGGGGCATGGAGTGAGTCCTTAGCATTATCAGAGGTGGTGTTTCCACTTCAGCGCTAGCTCCTTTCAGTGTTTCCTTTGCACGTCTTGGTGCATCACATTGCATGAACGTGTTGAGGAGTGTTCCTGTAGAAACAGGAACTTTACGTTACTTGAACAAACACAGGCGATGCTACTAAACTGAGGTGATGGTGAATGATATTGGCTTTATGCTAGCGGAAATGTCTTATGTCATGAGAACACATTTGACTCTTATCTTGGCTGGAGTCGACACTTCGTGCTATTTAAACTCAAAGGAGTTTAAATAGCACAAAGTGTCCAATTCAGCCAGTATGAACTGACAAAAACTCATGTAGGGAATGACTTCAGATGCTGAATTCAGATCAGATTCAACCTTGGAGGATATTTCTCCAATCTACGTTGATTTTAGATATTCTTAGATATTACTTCTTGTATTGAAGCTGTTTCCAGTTGACCATGTGATGCAAACGATGGAGTACAACAGGGCTGAGCTTTTATAAGTCAAGCTGCCGCAGCGACATCACCAGATAGACAAGAAGAGACACACACAAACACACCTCTCTTTACTTTTTACTCTAATAAGCTGTGAAACTGCAGCAGCTGCTTTTTTCTTCTGTGCTGTGTTTTGGTTCAGGTAATCTTTTTGTTTTTTCTTGGTAGCATTGTGCATTCGTTTGCACACCTTCCAAGTATCGATGCCTGTCTTATGGAGACCTAAATAAGGAATGAGCTCAGAAACGGGGAGCTGCTCCCTCCTGTTCTGATTCAAGGCACTACTGTCGGTTTGCTCTCCACGTTGCCCACAGATCCCTCTGGGTTTACGCTCCAGCATTCACAGCGCGTTTGCGCTGCATCTGTGTGTTCTTGTTACCTTGTGAGCGCTTGTTTGTTGGGGCTTTCTGCATGTGTGCATGTAGCATATCATCAAACATCAAATAGAACTCTGGGTTTCTTCTGACCCAGGTTCAGTTCAAGGCTGGTAATTTGCAGATGTGAAGGAAAGGTGTGTGGATTTGATATTTTATACCAGAATAATGCTGACATTCCTTTCAGCTGTGCTTATCTTGCACCCTTGCTTTAGAGCCTTTATCACCTCATGCATGCCGATGGAGCTTTTACCTGAGAGGTGGAAAGCGCACACACTCATTCACTCTCTGGAGGTCTTTACAGGTGGAAAATGTGTAGCTGGCAGCTTTGAGAGAGCATCCATTACATTGCTAACCAAGCCTGAAACAGGCCTTTATGTGTACTTCAAGAAAGCATAACTGTGGACTGACCTGAGCGGCATGGCTGACCGGATCAAGGCTGTTTGGATTTAACTGGTCCCTGCACACAGACATGCTCCTGCAGAAGTCTCCTAACTTTCTAGCTCCAGACAGAACAGTCACCTTTGATTTTGTTGAGATGGTGACATCATAAAAACATCGCCCGCATTCCTCTGGAGATCCCATTTCTCTGAAGCCCTCTAAAAAATTACAATTAACTTTCAAGTTCTGAAAACTACAACAAGTCTGGCTCTGACCCAAACAGACGCATACATCGCCTCACGCCTGGTGTGTCCGAGGGATGAACAGCTTTCAAAAGCATGCTGGATTAAACCGCAGTGATGACTGGCAGGGATTTCACTGTTCTGTTCTGTTTGCTCTGAAACACTTTGTCATTGTGTGATTTTAATTACTGAGGGACACATGCTCTTTATTGTTATCCATAAAGGGCATGTAGAGTATAAAAGGAAAGAAAGGAAACAGACTGTTTGGGAATCAGCAGCTTAAAAAGTGACCCAGTGGTGTTACATATTCACGCTGCTAGTGATTGGTCCGTAATAAAAGAGAAATGAAACATGTGGCTGATTAATGCATTCATGTGGTGTCAAAAAAAAAAGAGTTCCCAATTGGAAAAATATTTTTTTAACAACTCAAACAGCATTAAGCATTTATTACAAGGAAATAACAAGCAAAAATAAGTCCACAGGCAGGCAAATCAGCAATACAAGGAAATGCCTGAATAATGGTATAAATAAACAGAATATAGAATAGACCAGGATGGGAAACTAAGGTTAATACGGTGGGATAATAAAAAGCACACACAGAACAATAGGCATAAACAGAAAGACAGGGAACAAAATTGAAAAGAAGAAACAAACTGAAACAAAACAAACACTGATATTCATGTTATTACTGAACCCAACTTTGATGAAGAACATTTACACACCAGACAATCCTGTCTGGGAGGTTATTGCTTTAATATCAAATACAAACAGCTGGAATCTTTCACTCCGGTGGTAAACTTCTTTACATTTCAGCCGCTTTTGGTGCCTGACATGTTTGAGTCCACACAGCGGAGCACCTCCTGTCTCACGGGCTCATATCACCTCATCTCTTCAGAGGCAGCTCCCACATATTCCTCCTCCATCACCCCTGATCTGCTCCCTCTCCTACCAGCGCTGACTCCAAATACATCTGCTCCTCTCAACTCTTATTACTCTCACATCCTCAACCCAAGTGATTTTGCTGTTGTGCTCATTGGGAGTCAGTCTGGATCAGGGAGCTGCCGAAACGCCTCCAATTGGAATGAAATCGTCAAAGAAGCCTTTAACATGTCAACAGGATTGGAGTGAATTATAGGCGCCATGCCAGGGGAAGTAATAATAAAATGGTGACACAGAAATAGCTGAGGCAGCCGTGGGACGCATGATGGTTGTTAGTTAGTTTGACAGTGATGTATTTAGTCTGACTCTGAGCAGACTTTTGTACATGATGCTGCATGAAGTTCACGCTTGAGATTTGCCCCTCCCTCCTGTTGATCCTCTGTGCACCCGCTCATCAAATATGTTTACGGACCCTTCTGAGCTCAAATGCGTCTTCTGGGAGGATGAACGGATCCGAGTGAGTTGTTCAGACTCTTCAAACGATGTGTGTGTAACTAAATGCAGGTTGAATGAACCTGCATTGATTTCCACTACATTGAATTGAGCGTTGTGTGTTTAGTGTGCGTGCACATCTGCATATAAAGATGCAGTAGATGCATTCGTGCCAGAGGGAGTGTCGTGAGTGTCGAGTGTAATGCACCTATCATTTCAGTTCAGTGAGTCAGGGCAAATCTTAAGCCCAACTTTGGGCTCTATTTACAAAAGCAGTCTCCTCCCCAACCTTGCCTGGAGCGCTGAGAGGATGAAAAATGGTTGGAAGCCCCAAAGGAAGGAGGGGGAAGGTCCATCTGTGAGCTGCATTCAAGGACAACAGTGTTATCCATTTTGGAACAGTATGAAACAGACCAGTGTCTTCAGTGGGCTTCTCAGAGGCAGGCTTCTGGATGAACTGTGGATGCCACTGTTGTCCTGCCAACTGTGATGCTGTAGATTAGATGCGAATCATTGACTCCTTGTTTATATCAGAGCGACTCGTCTCGTCCAGAGCGAGAGATAATGAACGAATGTGACTGATCAGTGTTTTGGTGAATTAATGCTGCAACAAGATTGTTTTCAGTCGTCTGATGCTCATGAAATCTGTGTTTAATGTGATTGTGTGTCGTTCTGCCCTGAGGTGTTCTCTCACTTTCTCTGTTTCCGTCTTGTTTTCTCTCTTTATTTTTATTTATTTATTTATTTATTTATTTAGGCTCCTGCATCAAATTATTTTGTATTTTTCTCCTCACTGACCTTTCTCCCTTCTCCTTCTGCTAGAACCAATTCCATCTTCAGATGTCGGCCCGGGTGCCCCCGTCCAGTCTGGGGGGGCTGCTGCTGGCCGTCCTGCAGGGGAAAGATGGGGACAGGGGGAGCAGAGAGGATGGCAGCTGGGGAGGAGCAGCTGTAATCTGTCCTGGATGGGAGGAAGGCGGTGATGGGCTGCTATCTCACCTGCAGTCCCACAGCGGAGCTACCTGGCATTTGTGGGACATCATTAACCTGACACATATCTCTGGGGTTGGGGATCGAAGAGGGGAGACGAGTGAGAAGAGGAGGGAGGACCAGCGGGAAGAAGATGCCTTCAAGATCCTCTCTTCTCATTTCCTGCGTGCCTCTTCTCCCATCTCCTCCGTGCTCCTCCTGGGATCCGACCCTGAGTGCGTGTCTTCCGTCCTGCGTGCAGCTCAACGCCTCGCTCCATCACTACCGGCGCTGCAGTGGATTATGGGATATCCCTTGTCTCCAGATTCACTCCACACTCTAGGAGGTCCTCTTGGATTGTTAGCCTACGGGGAGGTTGGTCGAAAGCCAATCAGCTTCTACATCCGGGATGCTTTGCAGCTGATTGGTCGCGCAGTCACTGCGGCGACCCTACTGAGACCGGACTTGGCTCTGGTTCAGACCATGGTGAACTGCTACGACAAACCAAACAGGCAGGAGCTGCCCTCTTCAGGACAGTACCTGTCCAGGTATGAGCACAAAAATACTCTAAACACACTAATGAAACCCTTTTCCTCCTTCATTGCTCTTCACCATTGGTATAAATGTCACAAAGGGGGGGGGGGGCTGGCCCTCTAGGTACAAAGCTCTGGCTATCTTCTCTAAAGCCGCCCGCAATTAAAATTCATCAAGAAATCACATTTGTGGTTTCCTCTTTTTGTTAGTTGAGCCAAAACCTGAGTTTGACGGGACAGGAAATTAATATCAACTTTTATCTTTTTCGAGAAAAATGTATTCCTGAAATAGAAGTTTGTCATTTTAAGTGTCTTTAAAATGCATTTTTTCTTTATCATATGGTGAAGCTGTTTAATCAGAAAAATATTTTTTGTTTGTGTGTGAGAGAGGTGCCTATTACTGAGCGATGCATCCTATAACCTCACCACAGTTAAAAATCTCTGCTCTGCCTGGTCACATGAATATTTTAGAACAGAACAGAGAATGAAAGAACATGAGTCCTACTTCTATGGTCTGTTTTGGCCAGAATGGCGTGATGGGGGGAGAGTTGGGTTAAACGGCAGCGTTATTGGTTCATTCATTACTGGAGTTAAACAGGTTGAAGTTTAATGGGATTAAATGCCTCAGTTTTAGCCATTCTAGCAGCAGGGTTTCAGAAGCCAACTCTCAATTATGTTCTACTGGGTAGCAATTCTTAATTCCGGAAATAGGCGTACACATGTGAGAGGGAGACAAACTCACAATACTATTGGCATTTTTAATTTATTCACTTCCATTGATGTCGAAACACTTTTACTGAGTTAACCAAGCAGAGATGTATTAACAGAGAACAGTATAAGCTTTGTCTTAATGGTAAAGTTCAGCAGAAAGGTCGTTTCCAGAACATTTACCCTGCAGTCAGTGGAGGTTTGTACCTGCTGGGTAGATGACAAGGAAACTCACTCCTTCTCCAAAACTACAGTACTGCCTTTGTTAAATGTAAGCAGTGCTGTTATCTATTTAGGAGTCAACAGTACCAAACTCTTTAAAATGTCCTACAAAACTTGAAATCAGCAGTTTTTTTATTGGAGTGCAGATGTTTACCCACCGAGCTTCAATAGTATTTGATTGGAAATATGATGTTCATTCACGTCCTTATGGAACTCAATCAGTAGCATGTAGTAATTACTACAATTTAGCACAGAGCGTTAGAAAATCACACTGACTCAAACTTCATCAGGACACGAGGGACAGTCACAATATTCCTGCGGAGGACCAATTAGGACAGGCAGGACTTTCACAACGGGCTACTTCCAATAAAATCCTCCACACCACAGCGATGGTGACCTTTGTTCCTGTCCTGTGAGAGACTGATAAAACATGTCTCTTCAGACTGGTCCCGTTAGAGTCCATGCCCTCCTGTGTGCTCCCAGATTCTTATCCCTCCCCAGCAACAACCAGACATGCTTGCGTTGTGGAGGAGCTAACAAATCTGAGGGAAGTAAGAGACCTCCAATGGAAAAGGCAATTAACAGCTCAGCGCCCTCGGGACGGAGGGAGGATGTGGGGAGATAGAAGCGACATAAGAAGAGAGAAGAAGAGCAAATACTGCACAAAATTCTGACTCAAACAGCAAGTAAGGAAAGACAAACCTATACTGTAGTTTTTCTGAATGTCAGGAATTTAAAAAAAAAGCCAGAAGTCTCATTCCCAAACAGCGGGTGAAACAGCGGGAAAAGAAACAAACTTTTAGAGACCATCGATCTCTTCTCGTGTTAAACTCATTTGAAAAGATTAAACAAGCGAAACAAGAAGTCCTGACATCATCCCAGTTGGACAAAGAAGCAGTTAATCCTTTTTCAAACTGGAAGGATGGCGTGATGGGAGTATGGAAGTGAGTCATCATTCAACTGTCACTCCAGTGTGTGTCCAGTTGTTATCATGGGGAAAGGAGTTGCTGCTATAGAGCTTCCCATATGCGTACCCACAGATGTCTTATAATCTCCCACTCTTGCCCAACGTTTTTCTCTCCAGGCATGAATCCAAAAAATGTAACCAACCTGGAGGAGACTGTCTCATATGTCCCGGCTCAAATATAGTGGACTCATTTTTCGCAGCCGATGACGAGAGTAAGATTCTGGAGCGGGTTGACTTGATGAATTTGCCGTCTGTGGGACGTGATGATTCAGCTGAGCTATTACCATGAGTGATTTCAGCTCAAGGCAAAGCTAGCACTTTGACTTTATGGTCGCATAGACAGAGGGAGCTACTGATGAGGACACATAAGTTAATGTGGAATGGGATTGGAATGACTGTCAAATCACAGGCATTTTTAATCAGTTTCTTCAAAATTATGGCGCCAGGAATAGGTTTCTAAATTGATATTGTTCTGTTGAAGTAAATTACAATGTGAGGAAAGAAAGGCTCAATCAGAATTCATATGATGTCATTCTACGTTCTGCAGACAGATTTATTACAGGATTAGAGGTAGAGATAACCAACCTTCATGATCAGGTTCAGCTTTTCAATTACTAAAATGACTAAAATAATCAGCAACTGATTAGAAATGGTTTTCCCTTCCTTTCCTCTTAGACTCAAGTAGCTGTTAATCAGATTTACTGTGAATCAGTCTTCTGTCTTGTTCAAAAAGTGTTTTATGTCAGTTACGGATGGTGTTTCTGACAAACATCTGTTGGGGATTGTCCTACTTCCATCCATTAAATCTCATAGGACATTTGTTGGATAACATTTGAAAGTACTCTGTATATTTCTATGCAGATGACGCACAGCTGTACGTCTCTGCTGCACCAAGTAATTCAGCAGCTACAGGTTTAGTTTATAATTGTCCTACAGGATGTGAAATGGTCTTTCATGAACTCGCTGGATTAAGTCTGAGGTTACATGAATAAACTTCTTCCAATCCAGCCTACAGATCCGAAGAATGCCTAAAATGACACGATCGCATTTGTAACATTCAGGGTGATCTACGTAGAGAGAAAGTGTGAGCCTCTTAAGGAAATAAAATGTTTAGTCTATCTAATTTAAAAAACCCCACTATTTTAAAATCTATCCCACAAATTACGTACAAGACGTACAATTTATAATGTCAGATTCGTCTCCTCATAGAAAAAGTAAAGTCCAACTTTGTCGTCATTCTGATCACATGGTGGAGGTGTTACCTTGATCATAATTTGTGGTCTTATTTTTCAGCTTCATTCTAATACTACCACCAATACTTCTAGCATGGTACTCCAGGCCAATACTTAGTTAGCACAGAGTTGCAGCTACGAGTTTATGGTGACTCTGAATGTTGGTCTTCTTCTTAACTTCATACCATATATCCAGAATAGAGTCCAGTCTTGACAAATGGAGGCGATGCCATGCCAAGATCAGAGTTACTTTTTATATAAGAATCACTTGTTGGATAAAGTTTTTGTTGTAAAGCACTTTTCTGTATGAAAGTAGTCATACAAATAAAGTTTGACGTCCATTTCACTTATTTAATGGAGAAAGTTCTGCAGCTGTAGTTATATTCTCAGCAATTTATTACTTTAAGACGAGAGGGAGAAAGAGAAAAGCGACTGAAACAAAGAGCGAGAATGAAAATCTATTTTCCTGCTCTGCGGCTGTAACGTTTCCCATTATCAGTAAGGGAAACCTCTGTGACCCCGACATCAGCAGTCCCAGCACGGTGCAGCACCCAAACCCAAAGTATGCAGCGGTCCTGCGTACTTTAACATCGAGACCACGGCTCTTGTGATCCCCGGGTACAATCAAGACACGATCAAAAACAGCGCCGTTGCTGGCATCAAATTGAGACATCACGCATCAGTGTTCGCATGATCGATTGGTAACACATGAGCTAACAATCCCGCCATGGTTCAAGGGGCGGGGGCAGATTTATGTGTGAACGAAGACCACTCTGCTTAATATATTCCACCATAAAGGCCATTGTGTGGCCACCAGGCGAGTGAGATGAATAGTAATGACTATCATTGTGAACTGACATAGTGGAGCACTGCATTAACTTTTAATTAGGATTTTTTGGGAGATGCAATTAGAGGTAGAAAAGGCTTGACAGCCAGGCCAGGACTGTCTGCACCATCATCCAGAACTTTGCTTTTTAGCAGTTTTCTCTCCGAAACTGTCGTCTGCTTAGTTTTATCTCTATGTATCTAAAGCTACGTTTGTTGTTCTACTTTTTAATCTCTCGCTCTCCCCTCCAGGTTTCTCTCCAACGCCTCCTTCACTGGGGCCACAGGTCTGATTCAGGTTGATACCGGTCTTTCTCGGGTTTTATCCTCCCAGCTGTTCCACGTGTGGAGCCTGAAGCGAGGCGCTCTTGGCCAGCCGGCCTGGGTGACCGTAGCCCAGTGGACCCGAGGCCGGCTGGAGTTGGAAGGGGGAATCCTGGGACTGGTGGGTGGGTTCCGGAGCAGCCAGGGACCAGGTCTTGGAGCTGGAGTTAGGGGAGGGGACGGTTTTGGGGAGAGTTCCAGCGGAGGACGATGGAGGCCGGGACTGTCTGTTGAGGGACACCGTTTGAGGGTGGTGACGCTGGTGGAGCACCCATTTGTCTTCACACGGGAGGTGGATGAGGACGGCTTATGTCCAGCCGGGCAGCTCTGTCTGGACCCCAGAACCAACCGGTCCGACATCATCCAGAGCCTCTTCAACCAGCTGCACAACCCGAACTCCACAGCCACAGACTGGGACGGCATCGGTGAGTGTGTAACTGATAGCGGTCCTTTAAATGCACCACAGAAGAAAATCTATCAGAGAAACATCTCCACATGTGGTGATGTCATTATGTAATATCAGGTTTAGTTGCTTTCATAGATGACCTTCCTCCTCCCCAGTGGGATTGTTGATAGGCCTGGTTCTGGGAGGTCACAGTGGTTGTTGACATGATTACATATCTACATGAGTAGGTCTCCAAGTTCCCATGGGAACACGTGTCCATGTTTAGTGAAGAGAAAAGACACAAGTTATCTACCTGTCATGTACCGGAGATTTTTTTTAACTTTAGCCTGCTCTCGAGCTACAACTTATGAACTCCTGACTCAGACATAGCTATCTTGGTTGACAACTATGTCAGGTCCAAGTTATCTGCTAATGTGAGATGATTACAGATCCGTTCTGAAGCCTTCTGATTTATCCCGATTCACAGATTAGACATAAGATAGTCTGAGTTTCTTCTGGTGTGACTGATGCAGACTGATCAGATCAGAATAATTAGAAAAACTGATGTGAGTTTGGCTTGAGATGTGATTAAAAGTCCTGTGAACTCATTGCAAAACACTTTTCAGTTAAAGAAGGCATATGTTAACTAATACTCGCCAAATACTCACCAATCACCTCTGTTTGGTAGAAAAACTCATCCTCAAACAAATTATTCCAATGAATTATGCAGCATTTTCAGTCGTTGCTGATGCTCGACTCACCCTCATCTCTTCTGTGGAGTCATCATCCTCTGCAAAACACCTCCTCCATCCATCCCAATCAAACTGGTCTCCAAGGCCGTGTCTGGTTCCAGTCCGGTGTTGCCAACATTGAATATCCATCTGATCCGAGGTTGTGGTCCAGGTACCGGCCAATCAGCCTCTAGCTCCACAGCTAACTGAGCTGATGGAAGAACCCACATTGATCCCAATAGCTGTTCATGTGTTGACTGTTTGAATGATGAGGCGATGAATCAGTAGCCTCTACCACTGCAGTATGAATGTGTGCTAATGGCTGAATATCAGCTTGTGTTGTAAAGTGCTGGGATTGGATTGAGTGGGTTAGAAAAGCAATTTATCGGCTTAGCTTTTATATTTTGACTCCCAAACTGAAACTGTGGGAGGATGGGGATGAGGTCCTGTTGATCTGGTTTCAGAAATAGTCCTGGTGCAGCGCTCGCTGTTCACCTCTACAGCTACTTTTCTGTTTCATGGAGGAAGACAGTGAAGGTTTCAAATCACTGAGATGTTGCCAGCCAATCAAAGACCGATATTTGACACGGAGGATGAGGAGTTTGTTCTGTTTTTGGAGTTACAGGCAGATAAATGGAAAGTCTGTGAGAGAGATGTCACCTTTTCGCGTCCAGTGGGCAAATTATAAAATACCAGAGCTGAGAATTCATTAGTCAGCGACAGCGGAAGCCAGCTGACGAAGAAAACTGCTTTACCAGAAAAATGGTGGAGCTGGCAAAAAAACTTGAAAGACGTACATTATGATGTGTCGACCTGCCAATTCTGCTTTCACCCATCACAAAGTTAGTCATTAATACAGCTTTAATATAGTTAAAACTATTTGTTCTATTCTACAGAAGCTGTGGGAAGTGATCAATGAAAGTTCTTTTTAATGAACTTACAGTCATCAGCATTTAACTTTCTTTGGGGTAAAGAACAGAAACAGAAACATGAAATTAAAGTACAGAAATCCAAAAGTAAAAGGTTTGACTTTGTAGGTTGTTTGACGACTAGTCCTGTATGATCAATGTGAAAATGCAGATTTCATCATCCCTTCTGTCCCGTCAGAGCTCCCGGAGGACCTGAGGAAGTGTTGCTACGGCTACTGCATCGACCTGTTGGAGAAGCTGGCCGAGGACATGGGCTTCACCTTCGACCTTTACATTGTGGGCGACGGAAAGTACGGAGCGCTGAGCGGGACGGGACGCTGGACTGGGCTGGTGGGGGACCTGCTGAGCGGGAGCGCCGACATGGCCGTCACCTCGTTCTCCATCAACTCGGCCCGGAGCAGAGTGGTGGACTTCACCTCGCCCTTCTACTCCACCAGCCTGGGCATCTTGGTACGGTCACTGAAAGGGGTTATTCTGAGGGTTCGCCGTCTATGAGAGGCTTTCAGGACGGTTTGACGTTTGTCAGTCCCTTAATGCTCAGTTCAGCCTGGTGAGGAGCAGGAGATCATTAGTTGAGCGTAATTAGTCGGTCCTGTTAATTATAAAAGTTCAACATAAACGACAGTATCAGAGTGAGTAATGAGGAGCTTTAAGACATCCAACATGCTGCAGTTAGATTTTGATTCGTCCCCCTGAGCCTGAAGATGGTGCGAAAGAAAGATCTCCATCATTTGAAGGAGATTTCTGGCTGTCGCAGAAAATGATGAACGGCGCCAAATAAAAACAGTAATTATGACTCAGAGCGTTAACGAGATATTTATCGACACGACGGGAGAAGCTAGAAAAGTGCTAATGGTGGTTTTGACCTTCAGGTTCGCAGCCGCGATACCGCGGCCCCCATTGGGGCCTTCATGTGGCCCCTCCACTGGTCCATGTGGGTGGGCATCTTCGTGACGCTGCATCTCACCGCGCTCTTCCTCACCCTGTACGAGTGGAACAGCCCCTTCGGCATGACGCCGCACGGAAGGAACCGGCTGAGGGTCTTCTCCTACTCCTCTGCCCTCAATCTGTGCTACGCCATACTGTTTGGACGCACCGTCGCCACCAAGGTAAACCCCCCCCCCCCTCCACACATGACGAATGGGAAGGGGAGGGGAAGATTGCATTATGGTGGTGAGAAGGCAAACAATGAGAGGAAGTAAGAGGGGAGGGACGATAGAGATGACCAGGGATGAAGATGATTGATAGGGCAGGCATGAAGAGGGAGGGCAGTGATGAAGTACAGAGGAAGAAGAAGGATAATGCACACACCGCCAGGATGAGAAGAAAGGGTAGGTGGGCCAGCAGAAGGCTGGAGGAGTTATGGTATGGATGATGGGGATGGATGAAGATGGAGGAAGATGGAAGTAAGGGGCGAACTCGGTCATCAGGAGGTGATAATAACACCGGGGGCTCAAAGGTGAGAGTCTTCAAAAAGGAGGTGATGGAGGATGGAGAGAAGAGGTTGAGAGGATGAGGGTTGATTAGCAGAGGGTCAGAGAGTACATTACAGATTAAAGGTTAGAGATTATATTAGTTTGGAGACTTCCCGAAGATGAATGAGAAAAAACGTCTTGTTACCATGTTTGTTAATCCATAACAACGAGCATCTCCATTCAGAAACCTGTCGTGTTTGACTGATTGGTTGTCAGCAGTCACTTGATCCATCGGTACGATAACTAACGTAACATTCAGAACATTCAGACCTCAGTCATGACAAGATGATTCCAGTTTGTCCTGAATCAGAGACCCGACTGTAATTGAAAGGTCGCCCGACGGCTGACCGCGTTTAAATTAACAGATTTGTCCATTAGCAGCTGTGACCTGTAAAAAGGCCCCTGAGCAACATGCCGGACCTCTGTGCGTTGGGCCACAGCCAAACAGGCTTGTTTTTTCTTCAGCTATGGATAGAGTGAGGGGGGGTAAAGTGATTGCTAAACTGCTAATGCTATCTCATTTCACTGGAGATCCTCGATAATGAGATTGAAAAGGATGTTAGATTCTTTAACCTAAAGCATGAGCACAAACGTGTATCTCCAGAAGTCATTAGCATGTGCTGCTACAAGCTTATTGCACTATTCGCTATCGCTAAGCTAGTAGCATTTTTTTGGCAGGAACAGATGAGACAGACGTGAGAAATGACTTCAAACAGAATCCAACTCATGGAAAATGGTTCAATCCATCCTCCATTAATGGCCCCACCCAGTCTGGCATAAACATTAGCACACGTAGCAACAACAAAATAGTTTCCGAAATTTATCCAATCAATCATCAACAGACACAATCCAGATACGAAAACAAAAGGATGATTGGCCTGCCAAAGTCAACAATAAGAAGCATTGTGTGGCTTTTACACACTTAAATTAAATTATGGAAAGACCAGAAAAAAAACAACAACTGTAGGAAAAAAATAGTAAAATCCGTATCAGAGCAGCGAGACGCTAACCTGACAGGGGCGTGTGAACGAGACGACTGATACCTGAGCTAGTCTCTCTGTCCTCCCCTCTGAACATCCTGTGTGGGGGTAACTAATGAGCATGTCAGTCTGAAATGAAAGACGAACCACCAGAATGTGTAAATAATTTAAGAAATGATAAGTGTGCCTCTGTTATCGCTGTAAACTCCTTGTAGAGGCAGCGCTATGACAGGCAGAACAACAGTAACTGATGGGAACAGGACTTCAATTACATTTCATGTGTTAGCAGATGTGTTATTTCCCTTGGATGGATGGCTTGGAAACACAATATGGAATGAAAACACATACATGGGAGCGCTAACGGCGCCTCATTACGTCTTGGGCTTCAACACCAGTTTCCCTCACTTCCTCACAAAAAAAACCCAACACGACTGAGTAGTTTTGCTCTGAGAGAGGTTGGGAGAGGTGGGGGGCATCCCCGCCTTCTTTTGTCCCCCCTTCAGTTCACCAGCTAATGATGCTAACACCCAGAGCAGCTCCATCACACCATCGTTAATGAGTCGTTAATCTCAAGCCTGTAAAACTCCTGCGAATCCATTCCTGTCCTTTAGTGGAGTTAATCAGTGATAACTGGTGGGTTCATCCCGAAACGGGTCAGAACGGATGAACGTCTGCCTGTTTCACATTCTCTCGCTAATAACGTGTGTTTTGACGCGTCAGACTCCTAAATGCTGGACCGGCCGCTTTCTGATGAACCTCTGGGCCATCTTCTGCCTCCTGGTGCTGTCCAGCTACACCGCCAACCTGGCCGCAGTCATGGTCGGGGAGAAGACCTTCGAGCAGGTTTCTGGAATTCATGACGACAAGGTTAGGCTTTCTACAAGGACGCAAACCTTGTCAACAAACACACACACACAAACGATTTCATGCGCACCAAATTAATCTGACACAAGGACACACTAATGAGCCGAGAGTGGAATTATTTCTGGCGGATTATCGCTTTCCGTATCCACAAACCCCCGTGGGGACTTCAGGGCGAGAATGTGTCTGATAGGAGTCCCCTCCTGATCTTCATCCACCCCTCGCCCTCTGCCCCCCCCCCCCCCCCCCCAGCTCCACCATCCCTCCCTAGGCTTCCGGTTTGGGACGGTGAGAGAAAGCAGCGCCGAGGATTACATGAAGAAGAGCTTCCCAGAGATGCACGACTACATGAGACGCTTCAACCAGCCCACCACCCCAGAGGGCGTGCACATGTTAAAGTAAGACCGCCACACACATACACACATACACACACACACACACACACACACACACACACACACACACACACACACACACACACACAAAATAAGCATTCATGAATCAACCTAATTTACACCCAGAAGGATTTCTAGTCTGAGGCGACCCAGTCCTCTCAGAGGGTCTCTGTTCCCCGCATCGTGTTTCAGTCTGACAGCTAAGACAGCAGATTTATGTTCCTGCTCCTGAAGATGTCGTTCTGGATCCAGGTACAGGTGTGGCTTCTGAATCATTTGTTTTCTTCATTTCAAAAATAATAACAAAATTCAAATACACAGAGGGCGGGTGAGTCAAGAGGCTCCAACACAATGTGGATTGAATCCGGGTCTGGTAAATAACAATTTCCTACCGCGATGACAGAGTTTAGAGTCACTCACAGATGTAGAAAAGAATCCAGAAACATTTAATATGATGTTTGCAATTTAGATCCAGATCTGGTGGATGTCAGACATGGAGATGGTGCAAATAATCTGACTGCATTTCATGTTTAGACATGCAATCTGAGGGATGTTAGCTATTTTCGCTAGATACTGGCTTCTACCTCATCGCTTCAGGAGTGGTCAACTTTTTCCAACAAAATACCACATTTAACACAAAGTAGACGGTCTTTAAAGCCTGGAAGGACAGTTAAAGGTGTTAAATGTAGGGATGGAGGAGAGTCAGACGTGAAATGATGAGATAAAGATGGACAGATGGATGGGAGCAGATGTGAGAAGTTTATTTATAACACACATTAAATTTACAAGGACAGTTTGAAACCGTTTCCGTAAAGATGGAGGGAAAAAAAGAGATAAAAAGGAAGTTTAGGATGATAGAGAGGTTAGAGTTCATTTTAAAGGTGGAAATAACAGCTGGTAAGGTTTTCAACCTCAAAGTGACCCGAATTAACTTCCACTCATAATCGCCTGAGCTCGTGTGTCACTTGTGAGTAAATGTACTCGATTACATTCTGTCCTGGACACCAGAACATCCTGGTTCAACCTCATTGGTGCAGAAACGTGGCTCCGCTGCTCCTGTGAACACCAGCAGAGACGCTGCATGTGCTGACTCGGTGATCGGAGCGGGAAGACACGAAGTGCTTGTTCAGAGAAAGAGGAAGATGAAGGTGTGTTTGTTTGTTTGCGTACGCGGCGATGCGCAAGTAAAACCCTGTGTTGGCAGAACAACTGACCCCAATACTGAGAGCCCCCCCGGGGCGACACATGAACCTGCACGCAGGCTCTCCCGGTCTGAGGCATTTCATCCTCCACGGTTCTGATTCAGGCGAGGAAGAGTTTCTGCTTCAACAGCAAAGACTTCAGAAAGTCAACATTTAGTTTGGAGGCAAAAAAACCTCCTGAATAACAAGAAGCTTCAGGTAATTCAATCAGTCGGCTGCTCCATTAGGTCCTGTTGTTGATCTGTCTGCTAGTGTGTGTGTGTGTTTGTGTGCGTGTGTGTGTGTGTGTGTGTGTGTGTGTGTGTGTGTGTGTGTGTCGCGCGTATGTCAGTCGCGCGTATGTCATGTTTCTTCATAACTTCATCTCTTCAAACTGAACAATTCAGTCAGATGAAACCCTGTGAACTGATTTAAACCTTTTGTTATTAATTATGAAGCTGCTAACAGACTAAAGGATTCTAGTCACATGACCTCCTATGTACATGATCCCCCTGTACACACACACACAAACACACACACGCCTTCTCTTAACAGACAGGTGAATATGTCACCACACTGATGGAGGCGATGCATTTCTTTGGTCGCCGTCCCAGTTAGCCGATCGTAGCCGAGCTGCATCCTCTGTCAGGGTTTAAAGGTGATTGATCGGTGGAGTCGCTCCCCGTAGATCATTAGCCGTCTAATGATCGCTCTCAGTTCTGGTTTGAATAAATGTAGCCGTTTTTTAAATTCAGTCTGAGCAGCGTCCCGAAGCTGCAGCCAGCAGACGATCCGAGGAGCCATCTGTAATTAGGGGTCAATTAGGGGTCGATTGGATCGATAGAGTCGGAGTAGGAGAGTCTCTGGCAGTGAGTTAAACACCTTATCAGCCGACCGCAGAGGCTGTTGGTTCAGGTATGGATGTACGTGTTTACACAGCCAATCAGAATGCACTTTATCTCCATAGAAATGACACCGCTCAGCATTCTGGGGATGGATCGGATTCCCAAAGTTTTTGCATTAATTCTTCTCTCATGTGTGTGTGTGTTTCTGTGTGTGTGTGTGTGTGTGTGTGTGTGTGTGTGTGTGTGTGTGTGTGTGTGTGTGTGTGTGTGTGTGTGTGTGTGTGTGTGTGTGTGTGTGTGTGTGTGTGTGTGTGTGTGACACACACCTCTGTGTGTGTGTCGGTGGTGAAGGACAGATCCTCCGGCCCTGGACGCGTTCATCATGGACAAAGCGCTGTTGGACTTTGAGGTGTCTATCGATGCAGACTGCAAACTGCTCACTGTGGGAAAGCCCTTTGCCATTGAAGGTACACACACACACACACACACACAGTGGTGTTTTATTGATTCCCTGATGGTATTTGAAAAACATTTTCTATCATTTTTTTGTGACCTTGGTTTTCTGAACTTTCTCTTTATTTCTCTTTTTACCAAAAGCGTTCTTGAACCTCAGGACAGTCGTCTGTCCTTGCTATAGATGTACCGTTAACACAAAGATTCTTTATCCTGGCTTTGTTTTATGCCACAGTTTGGGGCTTAATCTGTCTGTAATCCCTCTGTACTAATCCCCAGCAGACACAAAGGAACTAATAGCAGCTCACCTGCTCTATTAACAGAGGACATCCTCTCATCTTCTGGTAGACGAGACGATTACGACCACAATCACGTGACCCGTGGCCAGTGGTCACGGGTCTGCTGGAGCCTATTGGCTGATGGGAGGGGGCGTGGCTATTAACCTAAATATTAAAAACGCTTGATTTTAAAGTCAAGACTGCCATCAGTGTTTTTGAGCAATTAATAATAAAACACTGTATGAGTAAATACTGCTTTACATGTATGATGACAGTATAAACTACATGTATGATGACTGTATGAACTACACATATGATGACAGTATAGACTATAGCGGTGCGTTTCTTCTGCAGAACCATAAACCTGACTTTTAGAACTCTGCAGACCCGTCAGAATTTATTTCCCAGCTCTAAAGAACGTCTGCTTCTCTTCTTTTCTTTCTTCTTCTGTGGTTCCAGCCTTCGTACAGTTTTACTGTATTCTGGTCACACATCATCTGAACACATTTTCCCCCTCAAGGTGACTTTGAGTTGAGATTTTTGTTGGAGGAACACATTTATTGGATGTTTCGAGTTTTTAACCTCTAACCCAAAGTCGGCCGAGCCACTGGAGGCTTCGGCCTGACCATCAGCTGCTGAGCTGGGGGCACGGGGGGGTACGTTTTGCCCATCCTTTAATGGTGGCCCAGCAGGACGGTTTGACTCGTGATTTTGACTCGACATCTTGGGTGAATTTTGCACATTTCGCTGGATCCATCTGTAAATTTTTAATTGTTTTTCAGCCACAACTTCTGCACCCTTCTTTGCAGTTGGTTTTGACTTGCCTTCCTGTCAGGACTCTGGTGATCCACTGACAGACCCGGATTGATTACGCTGACTGCTAAATGCTAAGACAGTCCACGATGCTAATGCACTCTGCTTTGGAAATAACATTACTTTATCTAAATAACTCTTGGTGGACGAATCTTAAAGGATCCAATTTATGCCTCCTTCTCCGCCCCTGGATGACAGCTGCATGTTTAGGATGCATCTGAAGGAAATCTTGAACTGGTTTGTTTTCGTCATGCCTCTGCGACGCATTTGGTTTTTAAATGGAGCCTTCAGAGGATACCACCACTGAACTGAGACGCAGCGTCTGTCAGTGAATGCATAGCTGTCCGACTCTTCACCTGAGATTATCTGCTGCTTCCTTCACTGCATGAGACAAAGAGAGCCCAGAAGATTTTGCTGCTGGCTATGTGATGAAGGAGGAGGCAGCTCTCATTGGAATGTAGAGCAGGCCGGTGCGATGATTCAGTCTCCATCAGGAGTCAGGAGAAGACTCGGCGTTGTCTTTGGGAGTAAATAACTCAATAAAAAAAATATTTAAAAAAAAGTAGAGGAAGAAAGAGCAGGAAGTGGCCCAGACAGGAAATGTAAAAGAGGAAAGTAGAGGTGTGGAAAAGGAAAAATAAGGAGAGAACAAAAGAGGTAGAGAAGGAGGGGAGGGGAGACTGAGAACTCTCGTTTGCCCGCTGCCAGTTTGGGCCTTTCTGCACAGTGAGTGATAAAAGAGGCGGCCAACAGAGGCCCCTAATCAAGACAAACCTTCACCCCGAGCAGACGGAGTGAGGACAGAGAGAGAGCAATGGGGGGGTTTTGGTCCAAACCAGGATGCCGGCAGGATTTATAGAGACGCAGGAAGTGTTGAGCCGCTGCAGGCGAGCTGAAATCTTCAGGCTACTTAAGAGGAGAGAGATGTCGCTGAGTGCTGCTGGGAGATGTTTACGACAGCCGAGACACACCCCATTAATAATATCTCCAGTGAACACACCGCCACTCACTGCGTGTTTGTGTGTGTGGGATGTGAGTGTGTGTGTGTGTGCATGTCTTTTTTTTTTGTTTTTTACATTGTTCCTAAATTCACCTTTTTAAAGTTCCTCCGTAAAACTTGGCAGCCGAGTGTTTTATGTCTACACTTTACGTTTAATCTCAAGTTCCTGAAAACGAGGCTCTCATTTGTCCCAGAGAAAGACGGAACGAGATCATTTTGTGGGTTTTCTGAAATTCTTTCATTCCCACTTGTGGAGTCCACCCGTACGCCGGATGCACCTCCAAAATCTAATCAACGCTAGAGCTAAAGCTGCAAAACAAAAATAATTTCTCCAAAAAAACCCCCCAAAAAACACGGGTGATCACATGATCTTGTGTTTTTCATTTCGAAAAGCTCCCGTCGCATCTCACTGACGGACGACGTCATAATCCCGACCGCAGCGTTTGATGAGGAAACAAAAGGAGGGCTGCTCATGTTTTATTTCAAAGCTTCAGACTATAAGACATTAATGCTTGGAGGACATTCTTCATCTGAGTCTCCAGATAAAGTGGTTTTAATGTTGTGAAACTTGCGACTGAGGAGGTGGTGAGGAGTTCCGACTGACAGCTCTAGAAATCTGCTGGAGGACTGAAAATGACAAGTGGCTGCCCACTTCGCCGTCTGAGGGATCGCTGCGAAAGGAATGACAGAAAAACGTCATCCGTCTGCTGGGAGGGGAGGAGGAGAAGAAAGAGGACGGAGACGTACGGAGATGAAGTGACGACTCTGGAGAGCAGCCGGAAGATAAACAGAAGAATGGAATGAAGCCGAAATTGAAGGGATGACAGCGATAAGGAGAGAGGACTTGACGGAGGAAGAGAATCCACGGTGGGAGAGAAATAACCTCGGTCAGAGGAGGAGGTGGAGGGGAGAGGATTAGACAGTCTTTGTCTTGTAGAGTGTGACAGTTATGTGAACCTTAACCATTTTCTGCCCTCTGCTCACAACCCCCCTCCACCTTAACACACAAGCGGCTGCCAGGTTGGAGTCGTTCAGACAGCGGTTGGCACGGCTGCATCCAGATGAAACCAAACAAAACAGGCAGAGATCTGGTTTGGAGATGAACCTCAGAGGCACCGGTAGTTCCCCTCCAGCTGTCACGTTGTGTAGCCAAACATGAGTGAAGCTAAAGGTGCTTAAAAATGCTGCCTGATGAGAAATGTCAGGATGTCTGCTCCGGGAACAAGAGGTGGATGAACCCACCGTCATATCTCTTCTTGGAGGTTATTGTTCAGGAGATTAAAAATCTGGGTTGTCGAACAACTGTTTCACGCTTGAGTTTTGCTAAATGGATCAGACTCAACAGCATCTTTTTTTTCTTTTTTTCACCTGATTTTCACAAACATCTCCACAGCTGCATTTTGTTTATTCCCTTTTTCCAAGTTATTTTTGAAGCATTTTAACCTTAACTGGACAAAGACGTCCAAAAGAGATGACTGGAAATACAGACAAGAGTGCGAAGGACAAGGAGATGCTCTACGGACTGAACGCAACTGTATTTTTTATTTATTTTAATGCGATTTTCTATTGTTGAATGCTTTGAGAGATGAGGTTGTTTCATTTTTCAACAAGTTCATCCCATCTGTACGCCATCATTACGTCACCAAGAGTCTTCAGTGTCCAGGAAACAACACACCAGAGGCGTGAACATCTTCGTTGTAAACTTCTACTGCTGAATTTCTTTGTGACATTTGCGAGTGGGCATGGCGCAGTGGGTAGCACCATCAGAAAGTTCTGGGTTTGATTCCTTTGTGTGTGAAGTTTGTGTGTTCTGCAGATTCTCCAGCTTCCTCTTAAATTGGTCACCAACCTCCGTAGGTGTGAGTGTGAGCATCTGTGTTTGTTTGTTTTTCATGTGGACCCACCATGAGCTGGCGTCTTATCCGGGGTGTACCCTGCCCCTTGCTGTATCCAGCTGAGATAGACTTCAGCATGTCCGTGAGCAACAAGGCGGATAAAGCAACTGTTGAAGCAATCAGTTGGATGTATTTACGGGCCCCTGTGTTAAACATCTATAATGGTCTCTGTGGCGCCACATAGTGGACCCTGGTAGTCCTACACGTGACATATGATGCTGCCGTATTGAGCGGTAGGTGTCTGGCGATGGCCCGATGCGCGCCTCTGGCAGCTTTAATCAGGTCTTCATCGCTTTGACTTGTTTCATTAGTGTCTGCTCTCATCACTCCACCGCTGGAGTTTCACCTTAACTAGAGGAAACAGCCCAGGGCACAACCAATCAATGAAACAATTTCTGCAAATAAAGCAAAAACTAATTAACTAGAACAGCAATCTGCATTACCGACTGCATCATTGATATACCCGGGAAGTGGGAGTTATTAAATCCATGAATGCGACAGCAGCGGGTGAGAACTCTGATACCACATATTTTATTAGCGCGTCATGCGGTTCAGCAGAAGCTTCTGTTCTTAAATGCACGCTATAATGTTCTCATCTGATGTTGGAGGGGATTTTATGCGTCGAGCTCCTTTAAATATACCTCAAATGATGTTTGTTAAATATACACAGACAACATAGTTTAAAGGAAGAATTCCCTTTCGGAACGCTCAGGCGTCAGAACAGCCACACGCGCCGCAGCTTTCTGATGAACTCTGACGGAGATGAGGACGAGTTTCCAAACAGCTGTGATCCCACCAGACTTTAAGTAATCACTTTAAAGATCAAATTTTCCCCTGCAGCCTCAGAGCTGACAACATTAGCACTCGTGTCAGCGCACCATCAGACGAGCTCCGTGAACTCTACGTCTGCAGGGTCCAGAGTCAGATTTTCATTTTTTGGTGAATCGACTGAGTTCACAGAGATCAGGACGCTCTCCGCTGCGCAAAGGTGGAGGCGCTGCACCTGTCAGCGATGATGTGTTGATTCACTTATCAGAGTCCCTCTAAATATATAGTTCACCCATTCCTTATTTTGCAGTTGTACCAAACAATATATCATATACAGTAGTACCTCGAGGTACAAGCTGCTCGACATACGAGTTACTTGAGATGCGAGCCTCGCTTTCGGGACAACACCGCTAGTTGGTGGATGGATACATCAGCTGAGACCGGATCTCATTCTTTACCACGTGTTGGCGGATGGATACAACATCAGTGAGATCAGATCTCGTTCTTGTTGGTGTAGTAAAGACGTAGTTGTGTGTTCTTGTGATTTTTGCGGATCTTTTAGTTGTTTTAAATGGGGAAATGTTGTTTGGGAATGCATTTAAACTCGTATCTCCTGGTTCTACTTTATATCCTAAGCCTGATCCGGATCCACTCCCACATTTGATGGATTTGTTTCTGGCTCCGGTCCAACCCCTCCACAGAACTGTGTGACATTTGGTTCATAAATTTCAATCATCCTTCTGACAAACCATCACGTCAACCAACCCAACCAACAATCCAACCAGCAGACAGGAGCAAACAGCACCTCCTGGGGAGATGTTTGAATTGTGTGGCGTGTGCGTTGATCCACAGAGCCGTGGAATGGCGGCGTGTTATCATGAGTAAACAGAGTGGAACCATCCCTTTGTAGATGGCTGGTCTGGTATCAGTAACATAGACTGAAGCAATCATGGTGTGAATAATTATGGATTACGAGAGGTCGGAGGTCCAACTATTTGATGCTGTGGTGAGAAAAGTGATCCCACAGCTGGAGGCAACACGTCCACGTTTTCGTGTTCTCAGATATTGAATGTCGTAAAACTGTCAGTAAATATAGAAAGGAGCTGATGGCTCAGCCAGAATGAAGCTTCATCTACCTCTTAATATTCTTCAGGCAGCCTTCAGGGCACCTCACTGATGGAGATGTAGTAATATAGTCAAGCACATGGGGGGAAAAAAGACAAAATGACATTGAGTGATTTTGATGAAGAATGACGGATCATGATCAGGTGAGAAAAGTAAATTAATGCAAGAAGGACTTTTTATTAAACAATTTCTCCGCCTTTAGTTTGATGCTCATAAAATACGATGTTGGTGGCGCCCCTCCCGCCACGGTTTCATACAGAAGTCACTTATATGAGACTAAAGAATGACTGGGGGGGCGACATGTGAGCAGAACCGAGGGAATGTCAGCTGTCTGGATCGCCACCAACATGTTTTCATCTTATCTGCTGAAGCAGCTTGAATTCAAGTTGATCCTGCTCCAATCCTGGATCAGACTACCTGGTGTCAGCCCAAACAGCAGTCCCAAACCAGAGAGATGTGAGGCGGTAGGCATGGGAATGAACATGTAGGACACACACACACACACACACACACACACACACACACACACACTCCAGCCCAGGATGTAATAATCCATGTTATTCTCTCAAAATGCAACACCTCAAATTTTCCTCCAGCTTTAAAAAGGGGTTTAAATGTGGGCATTAACTTTACAACACACACTCCAGGCGGTGCTTCGTGATGTTTTGTCCACTAGTGTGAAATCCCAGCTCTCCTCATATGGTGGTTTTTCTTCAAACATCCCTCTGTTGTCCCTCTTTGAATTCACTAGTGATATTTACAACACTTCAATACAAACACTTCATCTTCCTCTTTTTGTTTTTATCTGTCATCAACGACCTCAGCATGACATTGGTGTGGTCTGACATGGACCGAGATCATGTACTCTAAAAAGTTCACATCTGTATGTTAAACCCAATAACGTAATAAAAGTCCTGAACCGATAACGTAATACTTTAATTATGCTATTAGCCAAAAGTTATTAAGTTATTGGTTCAGGACTTGTATTACCTTCTTGGCCTATCACATTTCAAAAACGGGCAAGTTTATCACGTTATTACCAGTTATTACGTTATTGAGTGCACCTTGGTTTTGCACTGAAATGAATTCACTATCAGACATATTTAATGTCTTCTTATGAATACAGTATACAGGAAAAAACCTTAAGGTACTCGATTTGAACTGATATAAAACATCCTTCTCCCTGAGGGCGTCTGGCCTTTGGCTCAGCGCTCCTGCTGTGTTTTGTAATAGTTTGCTCCTTCATCAGGCGTGGCTGCTGCTCTGTGCTCCGCCGTTCTCCAGCTAGTCTTCTCACAGCTGTGTCTCCTCTCCCAGGCTACGGCATCGGCCTGCCCCAGGGCTCTCCTCTAACCCGGAACGTGTCTGAATTTGTGAGTCGCTACAAGTCTGACGGCTTCATGGACATGCTACATGACAAATGGTATAAGGTTGTGCCCTGCGGGAAGAGAGTGTTTGCAGTCACTGAGGTAAGTCATCGGTTGGAGAGTTTGTGGACTATGGATGTGTTTGGTTTATAACGCGAAGTGTCCTCCATAAATTAGTCTCTTCCTGACAGGATAGTCTGACCAGACCGACGCCATACCCACAAACATCCCGTCACATAAACTCTGTGCCGCCATGTAATCACCATTACAAGTCCATCTCTGTCGATGCTTATTTATGTCTCATGATCTGCAGCATCATCCTCTCGTACATCTTCCTCTTTTCATTCGTTTTAAAGACCAGGACTCTCCAGATGGAGAGTCTGTATCTAGGCTGGCTCTTGTTTGTGAGAGTCCCTCTGGCTTTAAATCCCACTTCAAAGTTGAATCAAATAATTGCAACAAACTCAATTACACAGTCATTGGTTTCTCCCATGCAATGAAAACCTTAACTTCACCCTGCGCCAAGAAGTTATTTCTATTCATCTCAAATGAAGTCTGGAGAGCTGGATTCTCTCAAACATTGTGGAACTTGGTGCCATCCTGGCCTACGGACTGGGAGCAAAAGGAGGTCAGCATCGTTGCAGGTGATTTTGTCGACTCAGCTCGGGGCTAATTGCCAACAGAGGTTGAGCCGAGTGAGAGAAACATGATTAGAGAGCAGTAGAAATACTTTCCCTTCCTTCAGGCCTGTAAAGAGATGGACTTAATGTAGGAGGCAGCAAATTGGAGAAAACTGTTTTTCAATTAGCTGTTTTTACCAAGAACAACTGTTTCCATCTCCCTTAGTTGTTACACCTCACACTGATTGGTCACCCGTAAGGGTGAAGGACCGTGATACAAGTCAACCACAGTGAGACTCAAATGGGTAGTATAATAATATAAAGTGTTATAGACAGTTTTAAAATGTGATTGGTCCCGTCCTTCCACCAGATTGTTTCAGTGTTTCAGACTGAACCTGGACTGTTTCACTGTGTGAACCTGGACTGTTTCACTGTGTGAACCTGGACTATTTCACTGTTTCAGACTGAACCTGGACTGTTTCACTGTTTCAGACTGAACGTGGACTGTTTCATTGCGTGAACCTGGACTGTTTCACTGTTTCAGACTGAACCTGGACTGTTTCACCGTGTGAACCTGGACTGTTTCACTGTTTCAGACTGAACCTGGACTGTTTCACCGTGTGAACATGGACTGTTTCACTGTGTGAACCTGGACTGTTTCACTGTGTGAACCTGGACTGTTTCACTGTGTGAACCTGGACTGTGCGTGGAACCTTCTGGGCGTGTTGGGGAACACAGAGCCTTCGGTAACATCAGATCCATGTTGTAGATTTAAGTCATTAATCAACGGAAGCTGCTGTACATTGTGGTTAAATGTCAGACAGCAGACACACACTTCTGGTTTCTGCTGCTGGGGGGTCGCTGCAGGTGATGTTCTCCTCATCAATGATGGATTATTTCATCACTTCCAACCAATCAGTTGTTAATCAAAACCATAACTTTTCTGAAGAATCTGCAGCTTCTGATTGGCTGCGTTACCAGGACTATCACACACAGGGATGAAGAGCAGCCCTCCGCCTCCTCCACCCCAGGAAAACATGGCCGACTGCTGATATGCCATCAGATGGAGTTGTTGATGGGATGGGGGATTGTGGGCCGGCGGAGGCAGATGTTTCCCCCAGTCCCCCATCCACCCGCCTCCCCAACATCCTGCTCTTTATTTCCCTTTGTGTTGATACAAAGCAGAATTAATCCACACGCAGCGTCTTAAATAATAATTATGCCATCATCATTCCTGCATCCTCGCCTCTCTGTCCTGACTCAGACTCTCCAGATGGGGATCCAGCACTTTTCGGGCCTCTTCGTGCTGCTCTGCATGGGGGTGGGCGGAGCCCTGCTGACTTTGGCTGGTGAACACACCTTCTACCACCTGGTCATCCCCCGACTCCGGCGCTCACACACTCTGCAGTACTGGCTGCACACCAGCCAGGTGGGTGAAGAGTGTGTGGGTGTGTGTGGGTGTGTGTGGGTGTGTGTATTCAAGCACACACACTGGAAACATGCACATCAATCAGCAGACACACACACACACACACACACACACACACATACACACACACACACACACACACACTTTCGTCTTCTCTATTGCCAGTTCTTCTGAAGCTCACTTCCACCCTCTAGTGTTAGGAACTCGTAATAACATTCAGTTTTAACACTCACTAGAATAGTTTGACAAATATATTAATTTAATTGTTTTTAAATAAATAATTTTATTGGACTTTAATAACTTAGAAACACAGGAATAAAAACAAATAACTTCTTAGATTCAGTAATGGAGACAATTACCATTTATAACAGAGGTAGCAGGAGGTTGTATACTTCTTCTAAAGCCAAAACAGAACTTGGTGTTGCAACGAGACCCTAAAGTCGTCTATTAAGACCCGAATGTTGTCCATTAAGACTCAAAAGTTGTCCATAAAGAACCAAAAGTCATCCACTAAGACCCAAAAAGTCATCCATTGAGACTCAAAAGTCGTCCATTAGGACCCAACAGTCGTCTGTATTTACTGTTGACATTTTTTAGTGGTCATGTAAACCTGCCTGAAGCCTGATGGAGGATCCTTGTTAATCTATTTATTCACGAGTTATTTCCTGAGAAATCGTTTTGGAGGCGATCCAGGTCTGGAGGATATTTGGGCGGTGGTGGAGCCAGAACTCAGGATCCAGAGTTCCAGACGGGTTTATTTTTCACCCGTTCACTATGGAGATTCTTTATGTGTTCAGTCAGGCTGTAGAAGCAGCTGCTGTTAATTACGCCCTGGTGTGTGACTCTAATGCTGTAAATTAACGGCTGTATTTAAAATGAATCGGTTAATTAAGGCGAACAGCAGCGCTTTATTAACTGAGCATTTGTTTGTTTGGAGTTCATTTCATTCCACAGACCAATTCTCACTTTATACTCTGAGAGAAATAATGAAAAACATTTAAAGTGATAAATCTCAAAGTTGGACAAAATCTCTGGTCGTATCACTTTATTTTATAAATATCTTTATAAATATATGAACACATTACCTCTAATCATTCAATCAAGCTGGTAGTTATTGGGTAATGGTTTAAGCTTTGATTAATTATTAATTTCTTCCTCTGGTCTCATTTGCAGCAGCAGAAGAACATTTATATCAGCTATGATGTCCGACCTCATCTTCATTCCAGCGCTTGATGATGATGATTCTAGAATGAAGAGGAATTCTCTTGTTTTCTGGTTTTAGAATTTTTTTCTATGAAAAGAAACAAGAAACAGTGAAAAAAGTTTTTAGTTTGGTCCTCATCAGATCTGATTTTTGAAACCTTTGTGCCTTGTTAAAGCCAATAATGTAGTAAAGTGATAAATTTGCCCTTTTTTGAAATTCAATAGGCTAATAATGTTATAAAAATCCTGAACCAATAACATAATAACTTTAGCCAATAACGTAATAATTTATTACTAATCGTAACCCCAAATTATTAAGTTATGAGCTACAAGTTATTACATTATCGCTTCAGGACTTCTATGACATTATTGGCCTTTTACATTTCAAAAATGGGTAAATTTATCACGTTATCAGCTGTTATTACATTATTGGCTTCTTCGTACCCAAACTGATTCCAAACTGGAGGATTATGGGGGGTTTTTTTAGCTGGAATCTACTTAGCAACAGGCGGCCATGAGGCTAGTTATACAGGAACTACTGGTCTAAGCAGCTGCTGCCCCCTGGAGGAGCTGCAGGGTCACAGCACAATGAACACATTTCATTTCTCCTGCTTTCGGTCGACTTTCTGTCCCTGATGGGATGGAGTGAAATTTTATGTGAAGGGAGGAGGTTTTCTAAACGTAGAGGATTTGTTCTGTTTACCTATTTTAATGAGTTTTTCTTAACTGATAGTTTTTCCCATCAAGCAGTGATTTTATTCTTGGAATAGAAAACGATATCAACCCATTCGCTCCACGTGTTGATATTTGTTCCTGGCGTAAACCTCCTCATAAAAATGCTTTCTTCATTAGTGGAGTATATTTTTATTTCCATGTGTAGAGAATTAGTGTGTTTTATGGCTGTTCACTGAAGGAGCCATAAAGCGGGGATCTAAATGTCATCTTTTGTTCTTTATGAAGCGGAAGCCTCTCCTAACGAGCCGCCAGCGGTGATGTCGTTGAGTGAATAACAGCAGAGTGAAATCAGGACCGCTCACTTTTGTTTGCTACATCCTTCTAAAAGGGCAAACCGCCGCCAGCATTCATCAGCGAGCCCGTTCAGATACGAGAGGATGGCGGCTCAGTTAGTCCCTGGAGATGATCCCATCCCCGTCCTTCAGACGAGCATCTATCAGACAAATTAAAGCTGGGTCACCTTGGGTAACTGAATCAAACAGAACCGGCTCTGGATCAGAATCATTGATTAAATTATTCTCAGCACCAGATGTTCAGTGCAGACCGAGTTTCCTTGCGAGTGAATATATCTGGAACTCTAATCTTGTTTTTCTTCTCCCCATGAAGAAAATTCACCGAGCCCTCCACACTACGTACGAGGATGTTGGGAGGGAGTTGACCGGCCTGGACGAAAAGTAAGGAAGTCACATCCACACTGAAAGTAACTCATTCAGATTATTATTACCGAAATAAGAAGAAATAAACTCTAAAATATCAGTTTAACTTAGAAATAGGCTGACAAACTTTTAAATGATTAACAATAATATCAGCTTCAGTTTCCTCTCTGTAATGGAGCTCACAGGAGCTTAGCGCCCTCTGCTGGTAGGAGGACTGAAGGTCTCTGAGCAGATGGGGAATCTTTGATCAGTGATTGTTTCTGTAATGATGCGGACCACCCCACAAAAACCTAATGGGGCGCTCCAGCGGCCATACCATAGTTATCCAGAAACAGCCTGTCAGAAGCGAAATATTAAGTTGGCAAATGTGAGTTAAATAGAATTAAACGTATATCTGCTGCTATGAACTGAAAACACTGAACTGAAAACACGCTCCCTGTCGTTCGCTCTCTCTCATTGGACGTTTGCTCTGTGCTGTGATCTTCCTCTCTTTCACTAGCCCCTCCTCTTGTATCTCAGAGAACTGCACCTTGCACAGGAAACAGCAGGCTCCTCCTCCTCCTCCCCCGTCTCCGCCCACCTCCACCAATGCTTCCACGACGGCCGGAGACACCGGCAGCTCCACGTCATCCCACGAGCCCAAGGAGAAGCGCGTCCACTTTGACCTGGAGACCCTCCACAGCTACCGGCTGCGCACGCACACGGCCTCGGTGCGGGGCCGACCCGGCATGGTGGGACGCCCCGGACTCGGACTCGGAGGTTTGGGGCTGAGCAACCTTGGAAGTTTCGCTTCCCCTCCGCAAATCAGCCTCCACGTCAACGGGGGTCCCGTCTCCACCCTGGCCTCCGCGGGGTTGGTGCTGTCCCCTCTGGGTAGCAGGGCGGCTCAGACCAGCATGTGGGAGGGGGAGCTCCAGGACCTACAGGAGAAGATCGAGACGTTCCGGTCCCAGCTGAGGGAGGCTCTGGCCAGGAGGGCGGAGATCCAGAGCAGCCTGGAGCGGGAGAGGAGCGGACTGGTGCGCACGCTGGACCGGGACAGGCAGAGGATCCAGACCGGCTCCAGCCAGCCCGCCCCCCCCGACAGAGACAGGCTCGGCTTGCTGCAAACCCTGAACAACCAACACGTGGGACGGGGCGGCCAATCAGGTCCCGGGACTCTGGAGCAGGGAAGGAGCAGCCAATTAAACACAGGGAACAGTTTAGACAGAGCCAATCAGTTCCGCCCCATCGACACTTTGACGGGAGAAAGGACTGTCCAATCACGTGCTTCCTCCAGTCTAGAGCGACTTCGAATCAACCAACCAGGTGCTGGGAACACGACCGTCCAATCGCGGAACACTTCCAGCCTGGACAGACAAAAGGCTAAGCTGGCAGTCAGTTTGGAGAGGACAAAAGCCAACCAATCAGGCGCCAGCAGCGGGAACTGACCGATTTGTTTCAGCTGGCGCTGAAAGCCGCGGGAAGACGAGGATTACAGGATGTTTACTCACGTTTGTTTACTCACAACATGTTTACTCACATTTGTTTGCTCAGAGTCACTTAAAATTAGTTTGAAACATTTCACCGTCCATTAAACATGAATAAAATCTAAATGTCGGTGCAGGCCCCGCCCACTGAACGACTCGTAAGCCCCGCCCTCCCCCGATTAAAATTTTTTTTTTTAAAACACCTGATGTAGCCACGGTACAGGAAGTGGAATAAATTCTTGGATCCACTATTTTTTCCCAGATCGTTCCTGTCTTAGAGGCTTTTCCTTGGGTTCCAGGGACCAATCAGGATCAGTCGGTGTTTCCTTCATTCATTTCCTGTAGGTTTAGTCACCGCTGCTGCAGGTTTGTGGTGGGGGGAGCCCAGAGGAAACCCACGCAGCTTCCACACGGAACAGTTCCAGGCCCCCCAGGTGGAGATGAACCCGGGTCCTTCTTGCTGTTAGACATCACCCCCACCCCACCCTTGTAACTTCATGTGTTTATGTCAGAGGCGTCAGGAGTCGTGATTCATTCAACCACTAGAGGGAGCTGCAGCCCTTCTTCCCACGGCTGTGGAGCCTTACTGGTTTCATTCCAGCCCCCCCCCCCCTCCTTTGGGATAAAAAGAGCTGATGGTGATGGAGGAGTTTCTGCTGCAGGACCTGAAATCCATCCAATCACCTTTTGGAGCAGGTGAGGTGGGCGTTCGCCGGCCATCAGGTGAGACGCTAACATCACCGACGGTACATTCAAACATTCAGCTGTGGTGTGAAGTGATCGTGTTCATGCCATGGTGTCCCACGACAGAATATATATTTTAGGTCTTTAAAGAGCGCAAACCAGAGGTGCTGGATATTTAAACCCCCCTTCCATGAAAACTGTATCAGCATATTACTGAATTTTATCATCATGACCATTCTCATGTTTTGAAATAAACATTTATAGATATTTATTTAGTCGTATTATTTCATTTTCTGGTTGTGCTTAGATGAAATTAGAGTTTGATTTCCTGTTCGATCCCAGATGGTCAAACAAGAAGTTTTGATTGTAGGTTCGATTTTAACACGAATGTCAAACATGAACTTGATTGATCACGCCTCCACCACCCCCAGAAATCTGCCTCCACCCTCAGATGGCTGAGGCGGAGCATCAGACAGAAGCAGCCAATCACAGATCAAACTTTATGATCCACCTGGAACGGACCAAACTTCACACCCACCTACCTCCTCCCGCCTGGAGTTATTCCACACGTCCTGAAGCAGCAGATCCTGATGCTATGAGGTGCCGGTGTGCAGCACAAAAGGCTGCCCCCCCCCCATCACCCCCCATACCCCATAGCGTGCCGCCCCTCCCTCTCTGAGAGTCTTTGTCTGGTAGGTAAACCAGAGCCGGGCTTTGACTGATGAGTTTATTAACTCCTGCCAGCTGTGACCAACCCTTGGGTATTATTGGGGTGGGGGTGGGAATAGGTATGGGGGTGGGGAGGGGGTGAGAACCACAGAGGCTCCCTGGCAACCGAAGACGGGATCAACACTAAATGGGCCCCCCCCCCATTCATCCTGCAGAGGAGGAAGAGGAGGCCCTCCTGTCTGTAAATATGTGAATGAGTGTGAAGCTGTGATGAACGTCAGTCAGCCTCTTCTTCCTCAGGCCTGGGGGTGTGTGTGTGTGTGGGGGGGGGGGGGGGCAGGACTGTTCAGGTGAGGTGTAGATGTCCCATTTTGAAATGATGTCCTCGAACGCATCACAACAACGAGTTCATGTGTTTGTTGTGAGCAGAGATGAGAGGAGAGCGACTTCTTGGGGGGGGGGGGGTTGAATCCCCTTTCACATCTTGTGGAAACCTATCGTGCACGCCCACGTGCACGCGCCTCGGACCGTTTGACGTTAACCTCCACCGTCATCGATGATGAGTCAGTGAAACGATCTGGATGCGGGTCCGCCGGGGGGGGGGGGGGGGCGGGAATCCGCGGCGGTCAGACAGACACCTGCCCCGCCCTGACGGCGGTAACAAAGACTCGAGAGAGTCTCCGACCCACCCGTGGAGGGGGTGGGGGGGGTGGGGGGGAGGCTCAGGCGCGTCTGACGGAGCCCCACATCCGAATGGCTGGCTGCGGTTAGACTCCGCCCATTCACTTTTACGCACACATGCGCAAAACGTGCGACCACATTCCAAAAACCGAGCCTTTTGTCCTCCCGAAAGAGGAATTCTGTGTGTGTGTGTGTGTGTGTGTGTGTGTGTGTGTGTGTGTGTGTGTGTGTGTGTGTGTGTGTGTTGACCAGACTGTCTCCTCCCCCACCATGAGCGCACACACTCTCTCCTCCCTCCTCCTGCACATCCCCGTTCAGCCCCCGTGTCTTTGTGTGTGTGTGCGTGTGTGTTTATGTGTGTGTGTGTGTGTGTTTAGGTGTGTGTGTGTATGTATGTATGTGTGTATGCGCGCGCCGTGAAGCTGGCTGCGTCCCGAGGAGCGGAAACCCACTAAGGAAACATTTTCGGGTGGGATTTATTATTTATCCGCGTTTGGAGAAAATCCGAAACCGCGCAGGTGCGGCTGAAACGGGGGGGGGAGGAACCGGAGCGGACGCACGTGAATCCCTCCCCAGTGAGGAGGAAGAGGAGCGACTTGTCTCTCTCCTCCATAAGCATCCTCCCCCTCCACCGGTACCGGAATAAAGCACCGGAGCAGGTTCGGACATTTCGGGGGTGACTCCGGAGGGATGGATTGAAAAAACGCACCGCAAAACTGGAGCAGCAAGCGCGACCACGCCGGGGGGGCAGGGGGCGACGGGATTCGGTGAATTCACGGAGCCCCCGAGACAGAGGTGAGTGAGTCTCCACGGCACACACACACATGGTTCACACGTTTCCATCCAGCCCACGCCGGTTTGCGTTCATACGTGTGTTTAGATGAACTGGCTTGACAGGTGGGAGGGGGAGTGTGTGAGTGGGATCCGTCTCTGACATCACTGTCCACTGATGGCGTCATAGTTCTAAGGGGATGAACAACAGATGATGTCATCAGTGCGTTCATCATCATTGATCAGCGTGATTCCAATTGGGTCACATGACCTCAAACCAGATCCAGATCTGATTCAGCATCACGTCAGATTGCCTGTGTTCACACTGCCAATCTGAATCTAGGTCAAAATGTGGATCAGGTGATACAGAAGGTTTGAGGGTAACGGATGGTATTGATCCAGACCTGATCAGATCAGATTGGAGCTGAAACTGATCTGGAGTCAGATTGATCCGGAGTGAATCTGGTTTGGAACCAGGTTCAGATGACGGAGGGACAACGGGGTGTGTGTGTGTACCGTCAAACACCTCGACACAAACAGACCCGCCTGAGTCTGGTGTCATCCTCACCATCTGACACACACACAGACACACACACACACACACACACACACACACACTCAAACTGGAGCTGCTGTCATTTCCATTCATGTGTTTGATCTAGGTTTATCTGGTCTCCAGTCCTCGTTCGGCGGGTCAAAGGAATCAGACCAGACCGCCTCGGGGTCGCCACTGTGATGGGGAGGGGGGGGGGCATCAGAAACAGAAGGGGAGGGAGTAAAAAAGTGGGCTGGGGTGGAAAAGGGAGATAAATGCGTGAAGAAACTCGGAGCAGGAGTTGACAGAAGAGATTTGGAGAGGAGTATTTTTGGATTGAAGCCTCAGATCAGCTGACGTTCAATCCGCCTGAAGTGTGAGGAGCCGTGAAGGAACGTTTGATCTCAGGTGTGACTGAGAAACACGTTCAGGACACATTTGTCTTCATCTCATTCTGTCATGGAGTCGTAGTGTTTCTGCTCTGCAGTCCAAAATCGGAGGATGGACATAAACTTGAGTCTATAAATCAGGAGTTAATTTTTCTTCCACTCAAACGCGGCTTCTTTCCATTTAAAAATGTTCCGGTCTGATTTCTGGTCTCGCCCCAGCAGGCTGTGACTGGTCCCACCCCAAGACGACGTCCCCCAAAAACAAAGCCAAGAAGAAGCTCCCCAAAGACAGCATGACGCTGCTGCCATGCTTTTATTTTGTAGAGGTACGTATGGATGAATCGTGTGAGCAGCTGGATCCTGATTGATCGATTTTAAACTTCAGTCTGCTTACGTGTGTGTGTGTGTGTGTGTGTGTGTGTGTGTGTGTGTGTGTGTGTGTGTGTGTGTGTGTGTGTAGCTCCCCATCGTCCTCTCCTCCTTAGTGTCCCTGTACTTCCTGGAGCTGACGGATGTGTTGTCCCCGGCGACGGTGGGGTTCCGTTGCTACGACCGTGACCTGTCCATGCCCTACGTGGAGACGGGCGATGAGCTCATCCCGCTGCTGATGCTGCTCAGTCTGGCCTTCGCCGGTCCTGCAGCATCTGTAAGTACATCACACACACACACACACACACACACATAAAGGAACGTGCACCATTATACAGGACACATGACATCCCATAATAATCCAGTGAGACACATTTTACTTTTAATTCCCTGCTGGTTCGACTCCGAACAATATTTGATCCATTGTTCAGGTAAAAATGCTGACCAAGACGTAACCGTCTCGCCTGGGGTCGTGATGATGGATGTGTCAGAGAACACACACACACACACACTCACACACACACTCTCACACACACACACACAAATCTGATAAATACACAAACACAAAGAAAACACATTCTCTCCTCAGAAAAACACAATCAATAAACACATTGATAAATGCAGACCAGACTTTCCGATAACACACCTCCCCCTGGCAACACACACACACACACACACACACACACACACACACACACACACACACACACACACACACACACACACACACACCATTCACCCTGCAGAGGCCTTTCCAGTGCCGATCCATCACTCTGATTGGAAGTGATCAGCGGTCAATATCGGCTATGCATCTCCATCCGATCCGAACCAGCAGCTTCTGGTTCCTTCCTTCTGATGGTATCTCTCTCCTCCTCTTCTTCCTCTCCTCCTCTTCGTCCCCTCCTGTGTAGATCATGCTGGGGGAGGGGCTGATGTACTGCATGCAGTCCCGACTGAAGACGTGTCCCCGGTCGGAGAGCAGCATTACCGCCGCCGGCTGCAGCTTCAACTCCTTCCTGCGCCGGACCGTCCGCTTCGTCGGTACGTCTGCGACTCAGGTCGCATTCCAATCCGGTTTTGGGGTTTGGGATCTGGTATGGCTCAGGAGGACTGCTCCTGGCCCCCCCAGGGGGCCCACAGAGGCCCTCATTATCCACATGGCTGTCAAGTAGCGTAATTTTCTCATATATAAATTATAATAATAAGATAGAGATAGGACATACATCCGTGTAGCCTGTCTGACCTTTGACCCTCCTTCATGGATGTCACATTAAACACTCCTGGATCCGCCCCTTATTTAATATCTCCTGCCCCAGATCGATCCGGATCACCAGTCAAGCAATAAATGAATAAAATTGATAAAGTGATCAAATTAAAACTGAAAATCCCAGCTGATTGTGATGTAAACAATAAACAGGAAATGCCCCACACCTCTTATTAATGCCCCCACCAGCTGTTAGCTGGTAGCAGTTTAGGTCAGAGGTGGAAACCAGTTTGTGATTTGACAAGTGAGCCTTTATTTTTAAAGGGGGGGGGGTAATAAGCCAATGACACACTTTAAACGGGGGCGGCTCAAACCGGAACACAAGAAGATGAGGAAGCTTTGAAGTGAGGATTGATTCGCCGTCTCAGCGCGAGGATGGCGGCGTCTCCTCGGGTCAGGTGTTCACACAAACCCGGCTTAGCCCCTCCCCTCTCTCTCTCTCTCTCTCCCTCAGGTGTTCACGTGTTCGGTCTCCTAGCAACCGCCCTGGTGACAGACGTCATCCAGCTGGCCACCGGCTACCACACCCCTTTCTTCCTTACCGTCTGCCAGCCCAATTACACGGCGCTGGGCGTGTCATGTGACCACAGCGCCTACATCACGCGGGACATCTGCATGGGGAAGGACCAGTACGCCATCATGTCGGCCCGGTAAGAGCGCTGTTTGTCAACGATGTGTGATGTCATCTGATCAACGCGTAGCATGAGCTCCAAAATAAACAAGTAAACAAACAAACAAACACGTCTCCTTTTAAAAAGTTTATGTCTCTAGTGTATTTCCTGTAGTTTTTTGATTGACAGCGAGGAGGCGGAGACTCAGGAATTGACACGCCCACACAAATAACAGATTAAGATGGAATTCAGCGTCCCACACTTTGACCTTCGACCTCACTGCTCTGACGCCCCCAGCGACGCCCCAAACTGTTGCAAACTGTTTCACATGCGGCTCTCCTCTTTTCTCCCCTCAGGAAGACGTTTCCGTCCCAGCATGCAACGCTGTCCGGCTTCGCTGCCGTCTACATCTCTGTAAGTCTGATTTTACACCTCTTCAGATTCCACAGTGTTTACATGCATTTATGTGTTTATTACAAGTATATTATCACAAACATCCTGTAAACACGTAAACATGTAAACATCCAGATGTTCCAACTGAAAAAAGTGAAAACATTCCAGAAGAATTTCACTTAGGATACAGAAAATTCCTGTTATGTAGTTTGGTTTGTTCTTCCTTCACACACACACACACACACACACACACACTCCTCCTGAAGCCTGAAGAGTGACATCATTAAAGCTCGGCAGACAGATGATGTTGAGGACAGCAGCTGTTTAGACCCAGAAACTGGAACTCATGAGACTTTTTGTTTCTAATCTTAAAAAAAACTGAAATATCTCAGTTCTTTTTTTTTTCTTCATCTTCACTCAGACGATAAAAAAAGAAAAGTCTCTCAGCCCAGATTTCTTTGCCGGAGCGATCCTGTTCATTTGAAATCAGCTGTTCTGTTTCCGTTGGGGTGTTTTATTTTGAAAATACCCAATGCAATGTGCAATTTTCATTAGAAACAGAGTGAAACAATTAATTTCTACTAGAATAACATAATAAATCGTTCTGGAATTATTGTCTTATGTGCTTAGAAAACAGAGAAATGGTTAGCTTAGCATCGGAGTTACAATGCTTCTTCTCCATCTGCTCTCTCAATGCTAAGCTATAACAACCATTTTAAACAAAAGTCAGATTATTTATGCTTTCTCCACCCCCCACCCCCCACTCCCCCCATCCCCCCTTCATTACAGATGTATTTCAACGCCAGCATCAGCGGCGCCACCAAGCTGCTCAAACCTCTGCTGGTGTTTGCGTTCTGCATGGCGGCGGGCCTCGCCGGACTGACGCAGATCACCCAGCACCGCAGCCACCCCATCGACGTCTACGTGGGCTACCTGATCGGGTCGGGCATCGGAGTCTACCTGGTGAGTCAAACGCCCCCCCCCCCCCATTAGAATTAAAATACATCATCATCAGCTAATGTTAGTGTGTCTGCGACTATAGCGTTAAAAAACGATTGCTGCTCTGGCATGTTCGTCTCTCCGGCTTCATTTATTCTCCTCCCCAGCAGTTTTTTTTTTTTATAGCAGCTTCTATAAAGGAGGGAAGAGGGGTGGGGGGTGGGGGGGGTGAATAATCCGATAAGAATTCTCTGGAGCAATTTCATACTTCATTTTAAGAAAACTTGTCTTAGCCGTTTTCCATGCTTCTTTCCTCCTCCCCCTCTTTCCCCTTTTCTTCTTTGCGAAGTGTTTCTGTCCGTCGTTAAAAGGATGGACGCTGGCCTCCCCACTGAAAATGAACAAAATGCTGATTCATGCATTCGCCCCCCGACTCTTAGGAAATATTTTCCACCTCCTGTAGATGACAGAACATTTGTTTTCCCGTCTTTCCTCCTCCCGTCAGGCCGTGTACGCCGTGGGAAACTTTAAAGCGTCGGAAGAAGATGCGAACGCTGCACATAGACCGACCCCGGCGCCACCCAAAGATGGCCTCCGGGTGCTGAGTCAGCGCAGCCACGACTCCCTCTACAGGAAGACTCCCCGGACGTCCGAGAGCAGGGAGGAGCTGGGGGCGGGGCTGGGGCCCGGGGCGCGCAGTAAGGTGAGGAGGGACAAGGCGTCCCTCGCCTCCCTCAAGCGAGCCAGCGCTGACGTGGAGCTCCTGGCGACCCGTGGCCCCATGGGTAAGGAAACCATGGTAACCTTCAGCAACACTCTGCCTCGAGTCGCGAACGGCAGCAGCCCCATCTCTCCCTCGGACGAGCCTGTCGCCACGCAGCGTCACATGACCTTCCATGTCCCCTTTGACCCCCAGAGGTCACGGCAGCTGGTGTCAGAGTGGAAGCAGCGCTCGCTGGAGCTCCGCAGCCAGAGCTCGCGGGGGGAGGAAGAAGAGGAGGAGGATGATGGGACGGACGGGAGGGATGGAGAGGAAGAGCGGGAGACGCCTTCGTCTCTTTATCCCACCGTGCAAGCCAATAAGGGCGTGGCCCCGCCCACCGGGGCCAGGATGGCGGTGGCGCCGCCGCCGCCGCTCGTTCACATCCCGGAGGAAGCCACTCGCCCACCCCCGGTCTCCCCCAAGAGCGCTAAGACTCGCGCCAAGTGGCTGTCCCTCACCGAAGGGGGCGGGACTAAAGAGCCGGGGAGCGGCCCGATCGCCGTTTCCACACCCCGCGTGCCCAACACGCAACCCAATCAGCCGCCCGGCCAGCACAGAGTCACTCAGGTGAGTCAGCCAATCACAGCGCACCAGCTGGCGCTAGTGGGCGGGGTCTTCAAACAGATTCTAACCAGATGTTCTGTCCTCCAGGTGATAGCCATGTCCAAGCAGCACGGTCACGGATCGGCTACTTCCTGCGCCAAGACCTCAGAAGGTGGCTCCTCCTCCGGGGGCGGGTCCAACTGCTCGGACTCTCCTTACTACCGCATCCAATCGGATCGCGACAGCTGCACCGGGAGCAACCCGGGGAGCATCTCCGGGAGCGGGAGCATCGTCACCATCGACGCACACGCCCCCCACCACCCGGTGGTGCGCGTGTCGGCCAATAACGGCAAGCCGTGGGAGTGGAGGAACACCATCAGCGGTCACATGATCGCCGGCGACTCGGTGGGGGACAAACACCGGGGGGCGCTGCAGCGTCAGGAAGTCACCCAGTACCGGGACTACCGGACACTCCCCGTCAAGACCGACTCGCTCAGCTCCGCCCTGGGGGGCGCCGATGTGGGAGTCGACCTGCCTCCCCCGCCTCTCCCGGCCGCCTCCTCCTCTCTACATCCGCCTCCTCAGATGACATCAGCCCCCCTCCCGCCGCCACCTCCTCCCTCATCCGGTTCGCCCTTGCCCCCCCCTCCGCAACCGAGATCCTCACCTTTGCCTCACCCTCTCCTGCCACCCCCGTCCTCTCACATGCCTCCCCCGCCTCACCTGTCCTCTCAGATGTCCCCTCCGCCCCTCCCATCTTCCTCGCATATGCCCCCACCTCCTCACCCGTCTTCCACGCAAATGCCTCCGCATTTTCACCCATCTTCCTCACAAATGCCCCCACCTCCTCCACCTTCCTCCACTCAAATGCCCCCACCCCTTCCCCCTTCCTCCTGTCAAATGCCCCCACCTCCTCCACCTTCCTCCACTCAAATACCCCCACCTCCGCACACCTCCTCATCCCCTTTGCCGCCGCCACCTCACCCGTCGTCCATGCCCACCCCGCCTCACCCATCCTGCTCCGGCATGCTCCCCCCTCCCCCCCACCCCGACCTGCTGATGGACGGCCACAGCCTCTCCCGCTCCTCCACCCTCCCCCGTCGGCCCAACGTCTCGGCCCGGAGCCACGCCGAGCAGGAGCAGTACTACAAGGCCCTGCAGAACGAGAGGATGTTGTAACGGCGCCAATCAGACCCGCTGTTGGGGGGGGGGGCGGATCACCAGTGCGGGGGGGGGAATAAAGAATTACGAAAAACGTCCAGAAACAGCAGGTCCAGTCTAAACGCTGGAGAAGAGGAGGAGGCGTCAGAAACAACGTGGAGTCAAACGGAGGAGATTGCGCTCATCCTCCCCGTGACAAAGGAGGAAGTGAAGAAGCGGCGTCTGAAAAGAGAGATATCACAATGAACATGTGGGATTTGCTAAGTCAAGCCTCCCTGGGGAGGCGGGATAAGAAAACAACTAAAGGCAATACGAAACTAGCGCGAGCTGTTAGCGGCTTGTGATCCGAGGAAGAGTCCAAACGCCTCAGAGGAAGCATCAAAGCTGTGAATCCACAAAAAAAAGAGAGAGAGGCAGTAATATGAGTTCCAACAACGGGTTCGTCAATTTACCCCCCTCGAATAAACGGAGAATTTTATGTTTGATGTCAAGAAAATGTGTCAGTATCAGAACGGCTTGTGAGGAGGAGGAGGAGGAGGAAGATCAACCCCATACAGTCAGTGAATGGATGACTGTAGCGAGCCTGGAGCGGCTCTGAGGAGATTAGCGTTTGTTTATCAGACCATGCTAACACGTTTTTTCATTTGGGAATCATAACGGGAGCAGGAATCATAACGGGGACCGGAATCAAAGTGGGGACCGGAGTCAAAGTGGGGACCGGAGTCAAAGTGGGGACCAGGATCGTGAGGACCGGAAACGTAGTGGGAACTGAAATTTTAACGCGAAGCCGTCCAGCTGGAGTGAGGCCGACATCGGGATCAGACGGCTGCTGGTTGGACGCGGCTAACCAGCAGGTGAGGCTAAAGTTGCTACCTGTTAGCATTTTCCGGGTTTTGGCGCCCCCTGCTGACTATGCATACTTTATATGGGGTTTATACGTCTTTAGTTTTTCGAGTTTTATTGATCGTCACACTGACGGCCTTCACTCTTTCATCATCGATTCAGTCGATCCTACAGAGTCTTCATCATGAGATGTTTCGTCGAGAGGCGTGGAAGGACAAAATATTTCCATCATAATTAAGAGAAACCTTTTCCACATGAACATTTGTTGCTAACGTTAGCGCCGTCACATCTAATCCTGTCCAACTGAATGAGACTGAACCGGGTCCAAGTCCGACTTCCTCAATGAGAACAGAAGCAGGTTCTTCCTCATGATGAAGACCTCATATATTTTCTAGTAGTGACACAACAGTTTCTCATAATTCCAGTAAACTTTCTCATAATTTTGAGATATTTCCTCATCAGTATCAAGTATTTTCAGGTTCTTTTTTTTTCTTAACCCTGTTAACTGACGAGGTGACGGAGCAAGGAGGTGGTCCACCTGCTGTATCAGGTTCGTGTAGTATCTGATCATTAATATCGACGACTGATTAATCATAGATTAAATTATTAACCCAACGTAAAAACAACCATCACAACCCAGAGGAACGTTCTCACTCGACGTCTTTCAGCGGACGTGATCGATTCTTCCTGCGTTTCTACTCCTGTATAAAGTCGTCCCGTCCTACCGGCGGTAGGTTTTATTTAATCCATGTACTAAAGGGAGCCAGACCCACATCTGAAGGGAACATAAAGGGGGTTTTGTAAAGTGGGACTGGGACCAGTTGTGTTTTGTAGTTGCGTAGATGACGCTCGTCGGCTGCATGTGTGAACGGCGTGTTTTTTAACTCCCGCTGGTGATTATCGTTCCCAGTTCTCCCAGTTTGACTGTAAAAAATACTTCCTTAATCCTATTAAAACTGTTATTATTATTATTATTATTATTATTATTATTGCTCAGGCCTTTTTTCATAGGCTGGTGTTTTCTATCCGTGGTGATGTCTGTTATCAATAACTGGATTGAATAAAAAGTGACGTCTTCTTAAAGCCGGTTTTCATCTTGTGTTGCAGCTCGGCTCGAAATAGATATCGGGTCGGTACCGGAGCGGCTCATGAAAATGATCCCCACCATTGATTCTGGGGTCACGCACACACCTGTCCATTCAGAACACACACACGCACACAAATGCAAATGAACACTCTCCTGTCTGCACTCATGGCAGAAAGCTTGTTTGCATGTGTGTTTGTGGGCATTGAGCTGTGTGATGAAGCCTCACAGGAGGGAGGTGGGGGTGGTTTTTTTTTGGGGGGGGGGGTTACAGATGGCGTACCGAGGACCGAGTCAACATGTCCATGACTCACACACTCGGTGAGCGAGCATCTCTGCATCCCGTCCCGTGTGACACAGGATGCACCAGAAAAGGCGACTATACCGTCCATATGCGTCTCTTTTCTTGTTGCTGTGTGTGCGTGCGTGCGTGCGTGTGTGTGTGTGTGTGTGCGTGCGTGTGTGCGTGCGTGTGTGTGTGTGTGTTGACATTCTTTTCAGGGCTGACTTACCGCTGTATAAAACCTCTTTTGTCCTCGCCTCCAGTCTCTTTCTCCATCTGTCACCGATTCTTCTGCCTCAACCTTCCCTGTCCTGTTTCCCTCCAGCTCCCAATTCTTCAGGGAGGTATTCAGATTCCGGGGCTGGTGGGGGAGGCGGGGGGGGGGTCACACGGATCATTTTCCTCTGTCAGATCAATATGAAATCATTTGTCTTGAAAAATGATCACATTTCTTGCAGCGGTTACCCCTGAAAATCTTACAGAAGCTTAAATGGACTTGATGGTGGGAAGAACAACCAGGACTCTTCAGGATCAAACACTTCTTGGTGGTCACCCGTGGTCACCCTTGGTTACCCGTGTTACCCGCGGTTACCATGGCAGGAACTGAAAGAATTGGCAAATATTCAAATGAGAGCACAACCTTAATGTGACACCGTCAAACTCACAACCAACTGCTGGCGGAGGGTCCACTGAGAGCGTCAGTCCTCCTACGCCATGCTAACATCGCCCCCTGCTGGTGGCGCGTCGCCTGACGGCACTCAGGATGGATCTTCGGGTGACGCTTCAGGGGAACCAGCTAGAAGTTAATTATGATCCGAAGTGTCAAAATGATCCTGGACACGCCTCCTGACTCCTCCTCCACCGGGCTCAGGGGAGGAGCAACCATGACCCCGCCCACTGAGGTACAACCAAAGAGCAAAAGTCCCGCCTTCTTTAGTTTGTTTTTTTAATGTATTTGTTGTGGGACCACTGAACGGGGTTCCAGTGTTATAGGTAGTAGAGACTTAAGAACACACACACACACACACTCCCCGTCTCCCTGGTGTTAGTCTGCATGGGGGGGGTGGGGGTGTTGTTACATGCATGAGTAAGAGCTCCAATCCCCTACAGGCCCAGGAGTAACACAGTGACACAGTTATCAGACCACACTAATGTGTGTGTGTGTGTGTGTGTGTGTGTGTGTGTGTGTGTGTGTGTGTGTGTGTCTCATGTATGCATGCATGAGGAGTCACACATACATTAAACCTCTTGTCTGCTCTCCTTCGACCTCCTTTTCTTCCTCCTACATGGATGAAAACATGAACGTGTGTGTTCTCGTGTGTTTCCTGCGTCCGTGATGACATCACGTGAAGGGGCGTGTCCATGCGTCCTCCAGATTGGATGTGAGGAGGTGTCTGAAGCTGTGGAGGAGGATCACGTTCTGATCTGGTCTGGGTCCTCCGGCAGCGGAGGAGCAGCAGGAGGAACACGTGATCACGCCTCCTCCTTCTCGTTCACGCCGAGGAATAATCCAGCATGAGATGAAAGCGTCCCGCCTTTAATCCAGTTTACATCTGTTGTTCCGGGATCGTGTTTCACCGCAAGCTGGAACTCACTCATCTGTAGTCATCCCTCGTTTCATGTCAGCTATGAGAAGCAGACGTCTGAGGAAGAACAGAGGGAGAATAGAGGAAGAACAGGAAGAATAACAGGAAAAACTGGAAGAATTAAGGAAGAATGAGAAAGAACAGAGGAAGTATAAGGAAGAACAGAGGAGGAACAGGAAGAACTGAGGAAGACTGGGAATGAATAGAGGAAGAACGGAGGAAAAACAGGAAGAATAGAGGAAGAACATGAAGAATGGAGAAAGAACAGGAAGAATAGAAGAAAGACATGAAGAATAGAGGAAGATACTGAGGAAGACTGGGAAGAATAGAGGGAGAACAGAGGAAGAACAGGAAGAAGATTCAAGGTAGAAAGGGGAAGAATGAGACCTGTGCCAGAAGTAAAGAACAAATGAACTCGAAAGGGACTCGGTAGATCAGGTGCTTCCTCCTGGCTTTATCAGGTTACCATGGAGACAGTCTCCTGCTGGGATGATGGTTGACACCCACTTGTTCTTCCAGTCGATGGAATAAAGACTCGGGTCTGGAGAGGCTCTCCTCTGATTGATCCTTTAATTTATGGAGTCAATCTCAGCCAATCAGAAACGAGTCTGAGTGATGGCAACTGTTTGGATCTTTAAATCACTATTTTGACCAGAGTCATTGTTTGTTGATGTTCTCTTTTAATTAAGGTTCTATTTAATCTGCTGACTTCTCAGCGGCCCACAAACAAGTACGGTGGCCCCGGAGGGTCATCTGATCCGAACTCGAGAGGAGGAGGACGGATCCCCCTTCACCTCCCGCTCCTTCTTATCCATTCACTGTCAGACCCCCCCCCCCCCCCCCGCTGAGGATTTACCCCCCGCACACACACACACACACACACACACACACACACACACACACACACACACACACACACACACACACACACACACACACACACACACACACTCATTCCTCTTGAGTTATTTTCTTTTTGGGCTGCTTTCATTCTTCTAATGTTTATTCATGACAGAGATAAGAAGCCAAATACTGAGCAAGTCCTGAGGGCTCAAGCTGCACAATACACACACACACACAATACACACACACAAACACACACACACACACACACACACACCAACGGACACACACAGTAACACACACCGACAGACACACACACACACACAAACACACAGCAAAGGACACACACGACACACAAAAACACAAATAGTCACGTGATAGGTTGCTGTTGAGGCTCAGGATCAGGTGAGGGTGTGGGGGTGGGTCAGGTGGGTGGGGCCAGGGGGCGTGGTTATTATGTGTTTGTGTTGTACTGATTGGCCTCTGCCCTGTCGCTCCTGTGATACATTTACCCACCTTACAGAAACGGAGGCCCCTGATTGGTCCATCTGTGGTGGCGTCAGGACGTCCCGCCCATTCGTGCTGGTTAAATAAATAATCTGAACTCAAAGAGGAAAATGTATTCCCTCAATTATTTATAATAATCCACAAAAAAAAAAAAAGATTTTCACAAACTTAATCTGAGAATCTTTAACTATTTAGTTCCTCCATCACCCTCACCTGTCTGTGGGTGTGCATGTGGTGGGCGTGGCTTCTCCACACCTGGCTGGAATCACTCATCGGTCCCGCCTCCCCCACCGCTGCTGAAAGGTGGACAACTGGCTGTTTCTTCCTCACGCCAGTCATCCTCATCCTCTGTCGGGATGAAGCAGATGAAACGGGCTGGATGCACCTGAGACAGGTGGAATCCGACCCACAACCTACCGACGTCACGTGACCAAACATGACATCAAACTTGTTCGTTTGGATTTAATCCGCCTCAGATTCATTGAATGTGAACCTCTACCGCCATCTGCTGGCCGTTCTGCGCAGGCGCAGCTTTTTTTTTTAAATTCCCATCCACGATGCAGATGTGAGACTTGATAAAAAGCGTGTCACACACCCGCGCCCAGCTGACGTCACCGCCTCCTTCAACAGAGGCAGTGACGTCACCGCCCCTCCAGAAGGGGTTTATTCAGCATTAAAACACCACCTGATGTAAAGTCTGGTGTTTATGTAACAGGATGCCTCCGCCGCTAGATGGAGGAATGGGACGCGGCCTGAACTGAATGATGGTCCTGTTCTCCTCTGGATCCGGTCCCGGTGCGGAGCTGCGGCCCAGAAGCAGACGGCTCGGTTCCGCCAACGTCATATGAGAAGTCTGGAGCAGAGCCAGCAGGGCCCCCGTTTGGACAGGAGGACCAGTATCTCCGTCAACGCGCGCACCAAGGGCCCCCTTTATCTCCCCCAAGGCAGGGAGGCGTATCCCCCCCCCCCTTTACTCTCTCTCTTCTCCCACTCCCCTCCACATACCACTCTCTCCCTCTCTCACCCACAGCTAGACCCGCTCCGGTCGACGCCCCGTCGCCCATGAGATTTCCAACGCGCGTCTTTTTCGCTCTCTGGTCGCGGGTTTTTGCGCGCAGGCAGCCCACGGCATCACCTCGGCGCTAACAGGAGGGGTGCCAGAGGAAGAGGAGGAGGAGGAGGAGGTGGTGGAGGAGAGGAGAGGAAGGGTGTTTATTCCGACTCAAGCCTGTGTGAAGACGACTGGAACTGAGTAAGTCGTGATTTTATTTTGTTGTTGTTGTTGTTGTTGTTTTCGGGGATGTTTGTCCGGGCGGCGCAGCATCCTCCGAGGGAACGGGGGAGGATGGAGACAAAAAAAAAAAAGCGCCCCGGATTCGATTCCAGCGGGGTTGGGGGGATTCGAGCCTCTCCCCATTCTGTCAGATGGAGCCTCTAATCCTTCAAGACGTGCAGGTGAAGCTGTTTGTTTTTTTTTAGAGGTGAATTAAACGCGTTCCTGTCGCGCCGACCTGCTGTCACGCGTCTCAGGTGCGCGTTTTGAGCCGCCGCGTCGCGTCACATCGACCTGTGTGTGTCGCGGTGCGCGGATGGATGCGTGATGCTGGAGGACAGGGTTCGGTTGTTGTGATGATGTGAGCAGTCTGCTCCAACATGGCGCGCCAGCTTTTGGCCATTACAACAGCTCCAGAGTGGAATTCAGCCCGTGTGCGCCGGACGCGTTCGGTTCAGGATGTCAGAGGGTTGAGATCGGAGGCAGGAAAACCAACCGTGAGTTGGAGGAGGGAAGGTAATCAATCGGGTTCAGACACTGGTGTCGATAATAGTTGGATGGATGGATGGAAGTTTGTCACCTGACAGATTAAACTTTAAAAAAAAAAAAAAAAAAAGAGGAAGGAGGTGAGGAAGACCTGGACAGGATGTTTATCCTAAACTAGCAGCTGGACATCAAAGTCCAAATTTTCCTGGAAATCTCACTAATTTAATAAATAAATAAATAAAATGTCCCAGAATGAACTTTGTGGAACCATCAGAAACAGAGGCCGACAGGAAGTAGCGTGTTTGAACCCAGCGGGCGGCGGGGACGCTCACACAGAGGCGTTTTTGTTTGGTCTTGTGTTCATTGTTTTCCCCTGTGAGCTGATGTGATTGTTGTGAACAACACGTTTCTTGTTGTGATGATGGAGTCTGGAAACAGAACAAACTGTCTGTGAATTCCTGCCGGGTGTCGGCCGACAGATCGCCTGCAGCCTCTCGGCGAACGTCATGGAACCTCTAAACTTCCTTTTTCTAAACCACCTGTGTAATGGAGCTCTCCTGGTTTCCCCCCCCTGCTGGCGTGAGGAGGGAATAGCAGGAGCGGCCCGCCGCTGTCCATCACCCGGAAACTGTCAAATATGTTTTCACCAAACAAGCAGAAGCTACTGATTGTATTTGTTGTGTTTCCATGGTTACAAGTCAAAATCAGTCTCCTCCTTAGAGATGGGGGGGCATTTCTGGGGGCTGGACTCGAACTGGAAATGTTCCGCATAATGTCTTGGGAACTTTTTAAGCAATTTAAGGAAAACAATCTGTGACATCATCGCAGGTGAGATGATGATGTCACAGATTAGGCTGATTATTCTAGGGTGAATAATGCCGTTGACACATTGAGGGCGGGGTCGTTGGGTCTGGGTGGAGATAATCTGGTGTTTAATTCCTGCGGGTTTAATGAAGATGTTACCAGATTAAAACCTTCATCACACCTAATCTGCCGTGGCTGGGTGGGGTGGGGGTGTCGCTAAAATAACCTCAAGATAATCCGGATAGATATCTGATGAGGTGATCGATCCTAACCTTCAGGTTTGCCCTCCTCTCCTACTTTTCCTCTCTTTTTTAACTTTTAATTCTGAGATAACTTGTTTTTCCCCTCTTCTTTATCCCCTGATTAAACTTCAGCCTAGATTTATTCTCGAGGGGGGGTGGGGGTTCAGCAGTGCTCAGCAGTTCTCCGACGGGTCGCTCATATGACGATCACCGGTGTTGTTCCAGAGATGATATGAAAAGCTCTATTGATAAGGAGCGGGGGGAGGGGGGCTGGATCCACCGCCTTCTGTTCATTGATAAACAACTAAACACACATCTTTTGTGGGGGGGGGGGAGGTTGATCCTCGTCGTCTTGGAAATGAATTTTTTCCTGCTACCAACAGAGATGTGATGCTGAACACACATGAACCGGTCCTGCCTCTTGAGAGAGCTCTAAGTGGATGGCTCTAATGGGTCCTGCGTTAGCACTGAGAGGCTCCAGTAAAACCAGTCCAGAGGCTTCCTCCTGTCGGAAGCAGGGGGGGGGGGGGTCTGCTGATGATGGACCGGAGTGACCTCCCTCCCCAGAAATGGACTGTCTGCAAAGCTTAAAGCAGAGTCAGCAGGTCATGTTAATGCTAATGCCTCAGGAAAAGTCAATCATTACAGCGGGTTTATTCTACTTTATCCGTGACCAATCAGGATACAGATTCCTGTTATCACGACTCAGCATGTTTTGCACACACTTGAGTTCTAGAAGTGGCGATCAACAGGCACGATGGAGGGATGAAGTTGTGGTGACGGTTGACCTCTGCAGCCTCCAGATTGTGGTTGAGCTGCTGTAGACCAGGAAGCTCCTGGGAGGAAGTCGGTTTAAAGTTGATCCCCGATCAGTTCGTCAATAAAACATCAAACTTTACACAGAATCGTTTTCATTTCCAACAGGAGAATGAAGTAAATAATGGATTTTTGTGATCGATCAATCCTGAGCAGCAGAGAGTGGTGGTGGTGGCTGATGACTCTGCTGAGGTTGATAGAATGATTCTTTTATGGTACTGAAGAGTTGCATTTAAAAACACAGCAGCCGAGTGATTGGCTGACAGGGAAGGTGTGCTGCTGTGTTATTGGATCGATGTGATTGGCTGATTGCAACTGCAGCAGGTCAGACTGAGGATGTGCCACGTGTTCTAGACACGCCGCTAACGTGTTGACTGGTTCTGGTTCAGATACGTTAGAACATGACGGGTCTGGTGGAGGAAGAGTTGATCAGACTTAGGATGGATTTTACACCAGAATGCTTTCCTTCTGTCTACGAGCTGATCAGAGGTTCAGACCTGGAATCAAACACGGGGATCAATAACGTTCAATCGGCGTTCACCGATTCACAGATTTATTGTGGATTAATGGAGGTTGTGTCAGTTCTGGTGAAGAAACGTGAGTGTGAAGATGAAGAGGAGGAGAAGACAAAGAGGTGATAGATGATGTCAGCTCAGCCTCAGAAAGAAGTGTGTAACCAGTTTAACTAGTGTGTAACCAATATAGCTAGTGTGTAACCAGCATCACTGATGTGTAACCAGCATCACTGATGTGTAACCAGTATCACTAGTGAGTAACCAGTATAGCTAGTGTGTAACCAGTATAGCTAGTGTGTAACCAGTATAGCTAGTGTGTAACCAGCATCACTAGTGTGTAACCAGCATCACTGATGTGTAACCAGTATCACTAGTGAGTAACCAGTATAGCTAGTGTGTAACCAGTGTCACTAGTGTGTAACCAGCATCACTAATGTGTAACTAGCATCACTAGTGTGTAACCAGCATCACTAGTGTGTAACCAGCATCACTAGTGTGTAACCAGCATCACTAGTGTGTAACCAGCATCACTAGTGTGTAACTAGCATCACTAGTGTGTAACCAGCATCACTAGTGTGTAACCAGCATCACTAGTGTGTAACTAGCATCACTAGTGTGTAACCAGCATCACTAGTGTGTAACCAGCATCACTAGTGTGTAACTAGCATCACTAGTGTGTAACCAGCATCACTAGTGTGTAACCAGCATCACTAGTGTGTAACTAGCATCACTAGTGTGTAACCAGCATCACTAGTGTGTAACCAGCATCACTAGTGTGTAACCAGCATCACTAGTGTGTAACCAGTGTCACTAGTGTGTAACCAGCATCACTAGTGTGTAACCAGCATCACTAGTGTGTAACTAGCATCACTAGTGTGTGACCAGCATCACTAGTGTGTAACCAGCATCACTAGTGTGTAACTAGCATCACTAGTGTGTAACCAGCATCACTAGTGTGTAACCAGCATCACTAGTGTGTAACTAGCATCACTAGTGTGTAACCAGCATCACTAGTGTGTAACCAGTGTCACTAGTGTGTAACCAGCATCACTAGTGTGTAACTAGCATCACTAGTGTGTAACCAGCATCACTAGTGTGTAACCAGCATCACTAGTGTGTAACCAGCATCACTAGTGTGTTACCAGCATCACTAGTGTGTAACCAGCATCACTAGTGTGTAACCAGCATCACTAGTGTGTAACCATTCATCTTTGTTATGTGTGTATTAATCTTTCTTAGCTTCATCTTTTCCATCGTTTCTTCTTCTTCTGCTTCATCTTGACTCAAACGTTGTCGTTTCACCTCCTGTTGTTTTCAATGGACGACCTTTGACCCCCCCCCCCAACACCAACATGTCACCCCCCCCAGAGAATTCCTCTGCTTTCTATTGGCTCCACGCTGTTTGTGTTCATCAGCTTGTTATGTCTTGGACTGAAGGATGCAGAGGGGGGGGGTCATTGTTGGACTGAAGGAAGGAAGCCATGGAGAGGAGAGAGGGGGTGAAGAAGCTCACGTCCCCAAACTTTTAGAACCGATTCAGAGGATATTTTTTTAGAGGACGAGCTTATCCAGGAATCCTCCCCCCCTACTGCGTCCTATTATCTGCCCCCCACTTCTGTAGGTGAATGAGTGTCCCCTGCCCCTCCCGCAGTTGACCCCGGGGTTGAGTTCAGCGTGACGCTGCTGAACAGCGCTGGTTATTAGCACGCCTCCCTGCGGACGCCGCCGAGGCCGGCCGTCGTGTTAAGTGGCGGCTGGAGCCAGAGGCCCGTGATGCTATTAGCTGCAGGAGGATAATGCGTTCCTGGAAGGGCGGCGGCGCTCAGCGGGGAGCGCCGCTCATTAGTCAGACTCCTCGGACACGTTGACTGAAACATCCCATAATGGCAGTAGGCGTTTCCTCCCCTGCCGTTTCTGTCCGGTCATGGACGCCGCGATGCCGACAGAAACGACACGTTTGACAGCAGCCACGTCGAGGTTGAACGGTCTTGCAGAAACCCTCACCTGAGGCGTTGGCCACGCCCCCTGAATTCGGCTTGTAACCATGGAAACGTGGTGGTTTGTCGCTTGTAGAAAGTTTGGTAAAAAGGTTTTAAAGGCTTTTTGAGTTCCGCTCCATAAATGAAAGCGACAGACGGACGGAATCGTCTATACGTCACGCCTGTTGCCATGGTGACCCCAACCATGCATCAGTATAATTTAATATATTCACAGATCGCCAGCACAGGACAGGACAGCGTGTTTTTAGAGCTGATCAAATGATGGTGGTTCACTTCCTGCCGGGGGCGCTCCATGTGACCGTGTTTTGAGAACAGATCTGTATGTTAAACACACACACACACACACATAGAGACACACACACACACACACACACACACACACACACACACACACACACACGATCTGAATGTTAACCCCTTTACGTGAAATCAGGAAAACGTTTACTCGGACGAGGTTGAGTGGGACATTTACTCCGAATCTGTTGGCACCCTTTCCAGAGCTCTGATTGGGCGAACAGAAACGCAGAGGGAGAGACCCCGCCCCCTTTCGTCTGTCATTTTAAGCCTCATTTAAAAGGAGTTCTTTTAGGGCGCGTCCGTCTCCTTCCTGCTGTTTAAACACTGAATAAAAAAGAAACAAGGAGGTCGTGTTCAGTCTCTTTATTCAGAGGCGGGGTTTAACATGAGTTCAGCCAATCAGGTGATCTCCAGGTGTGTCTCACCTGCAGCTGTTATTCTGATCCATCCTTAACCGACGAATTTAAACTCAAACACGTTTTAAACCGCGTGAGGCTCAATTTTCTCAACCATACCATAATAACGTCCAGCAGCGGGGGTGACGCGATGGCCTGCAGATGTGAACCCACAACATTCCCATCATTAGATTTCGTTCTGTTCTTTGGTTTGGTCTTCAGATGATGAACAACAGAAGTTTAGCGGCGTCACGAGTCGATCTGTAACCGTATGAACATGTTCCATACGTTTCCTCTCCATCCGTCCTGCTGCTCCGGTCTGGAACCCATTAGCACAGGAATCTCCGGCAGCTCCCTGCTAAGCACGTTAGCATGCTGCTAACGACCCTCACAGACTGAGTTCATCCTCCAGCTAGCGGCTAAAGGGCTAAACGGTGATGCTGCTGTGTGTTTGTCTGCTTCTCCACCAGGATGGAGGAGGTGTCACAAGAGGAGAGACTGCAGGCCATCGCTGTGAGTTCACACACACACACACACACACACACACACACACACACACACACACACACACACACACACACACACACACACACACACAAATCAATGAAAGAGCGTTCATTTTATAGACTCAACCTTTTAGAACTCGTCTCCTTCACCCATTAGATGATCTGAGTTAATGCAACCCTTCATCCATCAGAACTCTCTTCCCTCTCGTCTCTTCGTCTCTATAGAAACGTGTCTATAATCCTCTTTACTGTCATACAAATAGAAACACACCGGGCTCGTATTAGGGGTGAGGATTAGGGGTTAAGATTAGGATTAGGGTTAGGTGTTTGGGTTAGTGTTAGGTGTAGAATTAGGGGTTGGGGTTAAATTTAGGGCTACGGGTTAGGATTAGGGGTTAGGAGTTAGGGTTTAGAGTAAGCGTAAGGGTTAAGTTTAGGTTTAGGGTTGGGGTTAGGATTAGAGCTAGGGTTAGGTGTTAAATTTAGGATTAGGGTTATGGGTTAGGGTTAGGGATTAGGTGTAGGGGTTAGTTTTAGAATTAGGGTTAGGGGCTAAATTTAGGATTAGGGTTATGGGTTAGGGTTAGGGATTAGGTGTAGGGGTTAGTTTTAGAATTAGGGTTAGGGGCTAAATTTAGGATTAGGGTTAGGGGTTAGAATTAGGAGTTAGGGGTTAAATTTAGGATTAGGTTAGATGTAAGGATTAGGGGTTAGGGTTAGGGGTTAATTTTAGGATTAGAGGTTAGAATTAGGAGTTAAATTTAGGATTAGGATTAGGTGTTAGGATTAGGGGTTAGGGTTAAGGATTATGTTTAAAGTTAGGGTTACGGATTAGGGTTAGGTACTCGCTTTAGGTTGATGTCAGACTCATTGTGAAAGTTTAAACATTTGTTCAACGTCTTCATGCTGATTGGACGAGCCACACCTTTAAGGACTTCCTGTCCTTTAACCCCTGATCTTTATTTTTATTTATTATTTATTAATCGGTTTAAACGTGTTTGTGTCCCAACAGGAGAAGAGGAAGAAACAAACAGAGATCGAGAACAAGAGGAGGCAGCTGGACGACGACCGGCGGCAGCTCCAGCATCTCAAGGTACACACACACCTGGAAACACATACACACACACACACACATCTGGACACACACACACAGCTGGGCTCACTCATCCTGTGTGGACCGCAGCAAATGTGGGAGTGTGTTTGGTGGACTTGAAGTCATGTCAGCATCAACCCTGCCCACACACAACACAAGACCTCAATACTACACACACACACACACACACACACACACACACACACACACACACACGGGAGGAGTGTGCTGGTTGTTGCTGAGTCAGTGGTGAATGGTGATGAACAAACCTTGTTTTTCCCGTGTCGTTGGTTTGACTTTAGGTTGTGTGTCGGCCCACAGGGTGAGTGTTTGGGAATGTTAACAGATAACAGCAGCAGCTCCTCCACATGCAGTTCACACACACACACACACACACACACACAGCTGAGGCTTCAGTCTGTGAACACGTCGACCTTATCGACGCTGTTTCAGCTCCGGACGTCCCGCCGCTCAGATACCAGCAGAGAACCACCGACCTGTCCTGTTCTCCTTGTGTGTGTGTGTGTGTGTGTGTGTGTGTGTGTGTGTGTGTGTGTGTGTGTGTGTGTGTGTGTGTGTGTGTGTGTGTGTGTGTGTGTGTGTGTGTGTGTGTGTGTGCGTGTGTGTGTGCATGGAGGGGGGTTTTGTGTTGTAAAACAACACCAAAGCCTCAGACAATGCTTGACGGCTTTAGCAGAGGAAACAGATTTTTGTCCCACTCCCAGTAACAGGAAACTCTGACACCCACCATCTCTCTCTCTCTCTCTTTCTCTCACACACACACACACACACACACACACACACACACACACACACACACACACACACACACACACACACACACACACACACACACACACACACACACACACACACACACACACACACACAGAGTGAGGGGAAGTGTAATCATGGTGTACAGAAGTGTTATAAGGGTCTTTGTGCAAATCACAGCAAGTCCGACTCGACCAGAGGCAGCAGTGGAAAATCCAATAAATGTTCCCATTAACTCACCACATTTATGAGCATGTACCTGCCCCCACGTTAAACACACACACACACACACACACACACACACACACACACGGTAATATGTAATGACGGGACACACTCATAAGGGCTTTAAATGGCAGATATTATTCATGTAGCAGCTTCTCTAATTAAATCTCCTCCTTTATCTGAATGTTCCAGAATTAGACGTGAATGATGTTCTGATCCAGAACAGACACACACACACACTCCTGTTTCAGACACACACACACTCCTGTTTCAGACACACACACACACTCCTGTTTCAGACACACACTCCTGTTTCGTCCACCAGGACCGGAGCTCCAGCTCTTTATGAACGTCCTGCATCTGTTTGTTGTTTTTGGACAGCAGAAGGTCTGGAGGTTGTTGGGTTTGAAACCTGGTTCTGTTCTGAGAGTGAAAACCCACGTCAGACGAGAGTCAGTGTTTAGTTACTAACAGATTGTTGTTGGTGAGACAAACAATAACACAATAGTTTAAGTAACTGACGCTGAATATTCAAAAAATCAACAGCTGACGGGATGCACCAATAATCAGTTACTATTCAGGAAAATAATGATGACGTCGTCACCGGTGGTGATAACCAGCATCACTAGTGAGTAACCAGCATCACTAGTGTGTTGCGTTGTGAACCCCGCTATGTCAGAACTCCTGAAGTGTCTTTCTGAACAGGCGTAGCTTTAGCCACCTGCATTCCCCAGGTTTGTGGTGTCTCTGCTAAGCTAAGCTAACATCTGCTCCTGATTGAGGGAGATTTTCACTATTTTGAATTGAAAATGAATGGAATGAGATCAGAGTCCTAGCATCTGGTGAACGAACAGTGTGTTCAATCATTTGTCGTTCGGTGACGTCACTGTGCTGAAGAAACGGCGCTGAGGGGGTCTGGCTCGCACCCCACCCCACCCCCCACCCCCAAGTTTGTTTGTGTTTCAGTTCCGGCCTTTGTCTGCTAGGCTAGCAGCTTTCACTGTGAAGAACAATGCAGACAGACGTTAGCGCCGCGGCGCTACGAGCGATTGTGCAAACTGCAAAGTGTGTGAGCGGGTCGGCTAAGTGATGTCAGGCGTAGGGTGTGGTGGGCGAGCGAGCATTATTCAAACAGGAGAGAGAGAGAGAGGCCCAGGAGGCCATCAGGGGGTGTAGAGTTACACCGTCAGGAGGGACGGGGGGGGGGGGGAACCGAACCCGTGGAGATGCATCGAGACTTTAACAACCTCGCAGGAAGTTCACGAACCGTAAGACGGATGGATGCACGAGAGGAAGGGGCGGGTGGGAGAGTCTGGGGGGAAAAGCGAGGGGAGTTTTTGGGGTTGCATCACTGGAGAGGAATTCACGTGGAGCTGAGGTCCAGATTTCAGTGAAAGCAGGGGTTTTGTTTTTTTCCTCCAGATGGCGTCCGGCCGGTCGGTCGGCGGGTGTTTGCTCGCTCTGACAGCTGCAGCGACACACGGTTATATTTACCTCCAGGCACGCCGAGCATTCGCTTTGATTCAGCTTATCAGCAGGAGGGAGAGTCAGGAGAGGAACGAGCAGAACAGGACGGAGATAAAGAACGACCTGATTCCTGTTGTTGTCATGGTGTGTGTGTGTGTGGGGGGGTGGTGGTGGGTGGAGTTGGGGTGGGGGGTATTTAAGGTCTCTCAGATACTCTGTTTCAGAATCAAACTTCATTGTAATCACAGCAACCAAACGCCCACGAGGTTACCTGTGGCATTTAGGTTCCCACGCACACACGCTTTAACACTTTAACAGCTCGGTCAAGTGGGACTGAGTATTCTTTATGGGGGGGGTGAACAGAGGGCGAACACCCCCTCCCTCCAAACTAACGTAGAAAACTACTGCACTGCATCCAAATCTGAATAAAATGAAGATATTTACATCCTTTTAGATAGTACCAGCTAGCTACTAGCATTAACAGCTGCTATCAGGTAGCAGCTTGGATCAGCTAGAAGCTAATATGAGCTTATAGCCATTAACACTTAGCAGCTAGTGTCAGCTAACAGCTGTTATCGGCTAGCAAAGAATCCCAAAGAAAACAAGTCTAGATCGGGGGGGAGGTGAGCCTGACCTCCAGGAGCTTCTCACCCTCCAATCAGGGGACAGGATCAGCTGTCATGTGACACAGGAAGTTTGTGGTACTGATGTTGTGTTAGCGTAGCTCCGCCCTCCCGCACAGCACGGCGCTGTTGTAAATAAAAAGTTGTGTTTGTTGAGGTGCCGTTGCCTGATGCTACTCCACATCTGTTGCTACGGCAACATCCGTGATGGACAGGTGAGCAACAGGTTGATCGGAGAACCCAAACTCCACCTCCACTGACAGGAGAGACGTTGATGAGGAAGGAAGGAGGTGAAATCATGAATGAACGACCCCCCCCCCCCAGGCGCTGTGGTGGCTGCCCCGGGCGTCGAACCCACAACCTGTTGCTCCTCAGCAGCGTTCTGTCTTCTGTCTCTCTTGCAGTCGAAGGCCCTGAGGGAGCGCTGGTTGTTGGATGGAGCTCCTGCAGAGGAAGAGACTCAGCGGCGCCTCCAGGAGGACGAGGTGAAGACCAAACTCCTGGAACAGGTCATCCTCAGGTCAGCACCGCAAACCCCAGAACAGCTGTTGTCCAATCAGAGTCGGGATCACGGCACTTCCTGCTTTTGACGGTCCAGATTCAATTTACTCTAATATTCATGTAATAACATGATTTTAACCAATCAGAGTTCACCTGCAGCCTCTTTTAAACAGTGTCATTGGTCCTTTCTGAGAGATGGGTGTGGTTTTCATCCATAAAGGGGCGTGGCTTTGACGTCCACCTGCTGGTCAGACCATTGAGAGAAACGTGGGGGTGGGCATCAATGATTTAAAAGTGTGTGAAAAGAGGAGTTATCTTCTGTTAAATTGATACTTTAAGTCGCACGATTTCCAGTGAGGTCATGTGACGGGGGAAGAATTAAATTCCTCAAGGGGTCAGAGGTCGTTTGTTTTGGAAAACAATCACAGCGCCTTTCGTCTGTGTTTTCTGGGCCAGGCTGGAGCAAGAGATTGAAGAGCTGGAGACCGGCGTGCCGGCCAACAAGGGCGTGGTCAAAGAAAATGGAGGTAAGTCTGGTAACCATGGCGACACATGATGACACAGACTACTATGGCAATGCTGGACACCAGAGTCGCTCACAGTGTCACTGCGAGCTAATAATAACCTCTACATTCGCTCTTTTTTATTGTTCCCCTCCTCCGGAGGTCATCAAAACAAGCGTTCCTTTTTGTCTGTCGTTCCTCACTCCTTCATGATGTTCTGGCGCCCCCTGCAGGCGAGAATGGAGCAGTGCAGACCTCCGGTCAAACCCCCAAGAGAGAGGTGACAGGGATGGAAGCCAAACTGCTGGGGCCCAGTCCCGACCAGGCCAGCGCCGACAACCCCGTCACCCTGGTGTTCATGGGATACAAGACGGTGGAGGAGGAGCAGGAGACCCGCAAGGCTTTGGGGATAGAAGGGGTGGACGGCAACGTGAAGGCCGAGTTTGTCGTGATCGAGGACGGCGAGGGAAAAGCAGGCGGGGAGGCGGCCACGGCGGAGCAGGCCCCACCCAACGGGAGCATGGCGGAGAAGGAGAAGGGAGGTGGAGAGGAAGGAGGCGAGGAGAAGAAACAGACCTGCAAATGCTGCACGGTCATGTGAGCAGCGTGTCTGCATGTGTGTGTTAAGTATGTGTGTGTGTGTGTGTGTGTGTGTGTGTGTGTGTTCCACAACCAACGGTGAGAGCCAATGAAACGCTCCGGGCAACAAGACTCATCAGTACACTACTCTACTCTGTCTACTTTCTCTGATGCGTATTTGACTTTTGATTTCTATTGATATTTTTCTATTTTTCAGTCTTGACATTTCTATTGTATTCGGTATCTTTTATGGGACGGTGTACTGTAAGGTTGTTGTTATTATTGTTGGAACAGCTGTTTTAGCTCTCTGGTTTGTACTGGGGTAAATCTGGAACCCGTTACATCTATGAAGGACACAGATACACAGATATATATGTGTATATATGTATATGTATATATATATGTATATATATACTGTATATATATACATATATATACACAGTATATATACATTTATTTATATTTACTTAAAATATACTTTTTAAAGTAAATATATATAATTAAATAAATATACAAATATATAAAATATAGAGTAATATATATATACATATATATTACTCTATATTTTATATATATTTATATTTATTTAAATATATATTTACTTATGTATAAGTTATATATATATATATATCTGTGTAAGCCTATCAGTCGATTTCATATTGCAATATTGTCCAAGATATTATTTTAAATAGTATTTTAATATATTGATATGAAATTATGTTTTATACAACGTATTTATTATTTTGGGTTCTTTAGATCACCTCTAATCATTTAGTGCATGTTAAAGCTCGTACCAGATTTGCAGTCATTACACATGTCTGTGCTCATATCTTTAGTCCTTGCATCAGTAAAAAAATCACGTTATTGATTGACAAAGAGGCTAACTGGTGTGGTAGCCGCGTTAGCCTCTCATAGATACTATATGTGACACATGTACACACAGCTTTTTGTATTTTTAAATAGGATGGATATGATCACGGCGAACCAAATGCTTAAATTCAGTAGAGTCGATGTAATTCTTATGAGGTAGCACTGCATGAAGCCTTGCAACTGTCTTGTCACTTGTTGGGTCTTTATTAAATCCGCTATCATGTTAGCTTTGGATTCATTCTACCATGATGAGCAGAGGTGGGATCGCTCATCTTAAAGTCAGAGACAGAAGAGCCTTTTGTCTCTTTATGAACCAAAAAAATTCTGATGATACTCGAACTGTTTGCTCCACCAAGAAGGTCGGCGGCGTCTGTCTGGGTCCTGTTTGACGAATCTGTAGCTCGAAGTTCCTCTAAGATGTGTTCAAGGTTTCCAATCAAAAGTTCTTGATTAAATCTGGGAGTTAATAGACCAATCAGAGTTCAAATACACTTCAAGGCCCACATTTAGACCCATCCGGTCTGGGTTCCTCGGGTCTCTGCCCACACACATCGCCATTCCGGCATCCTCGGAGACGAGCAATTCAAAACCCTCTGGTGCTAATCCTGAGTCTCGTCCGACATCCACCTCTTCCACCCTGTTGTACTCTCATCACCGGTTGGGGGAGGGATCATGGGAATCTGCTCCCTCCTTGCAGACACTAGTTGCGTCCTCCAGCCTCCAGTAGCAGTTGCGTTCTGTTACGTCCCGCCTGCCTTCACCACCAGACGGACCGTCCTCCCTATGTCCCACGGGGAGACTAACAGGCTTTCCATATGTACAGTTCCACTGCAATTGTACAAATGTGTTTGTTTGTTTTTCTTACAGCCTCTTTGCAGGGCTGTATGTTGTATTTGCTGTGTGTATTTTATAAAAAAGAAAAGAAACGATGACTACGTCTGTGTGTTGTTGGTGCCTTTGTCAGGTTCAGTTGGTTGGACTTTGTCTGCTGCCGTTTCTAGGAGCGGCTTTCCTGCTGGAAACCCTGGAGCCTCACGCCTGACGTCTTCACCCAGACTGTAGTCGGTGTCTTAGAAGGAGTCACCACAGGTTTCACTGGGTTACAAACATCACACAGGACTTTATGTTAATGTACGGCATTCAGACATCTGTGTACAACGAAGCTTTGCTTGCTTGGGTCTCCAGGACAGCAGCAGAAAAAAGCAACCTTGTGTTAAACCAATGCCTGTTCATCTATTCTATGGTCGTCTAAATGTTTAATCTTGAATAAAAATACTGTTTGTTTACCAAAAGAATGAATGAAGAATGTTTGTTCTGCCGTCTGGAGTCGCAGATGGGAGCGAGACGCCCATCTGCAGGGAAACATGCGCCACAAAACCCAATTAATTATACAACGAATGCAAATAGATTAATACCCTATGAAATAATATAGAGTTGAGCTGACTCTCGTTAAGATGGGATGTTAATAGCTAGAGCGTAACCAAGACAACAGATTCAGTGAATACCGAACACTCAAGAAGCTCGTCTTTGGGAATGGATGGGCTGCAGTACCTAGAAGTCGCCACTAGAGGGCAAACGGCTGCTAGATGGACTTCACGGATGGAGGAAGTCATTTATTCTTCTGGTGTAAATAAGTTTATCGGCAAACTATTGATCAGCTTTTGACAACCAGATAATACACAACAAATTAAATAGGTTAGTACAACAAACCGGAATCTCAATGTGATTTAATCTCCTAATCATCATCATCATCATCATCACGAACAGACCAGTACTGTAGTTCCAACACTGAGCTGACTTTCATTGTCTTACTTTACCTTTGGAGTCCTGAAGGTTGTTCTGATCAGGTCTAGATCTCCGTCAGCTCCAGATGTTCACCCCTGCTGACCCAGAATAAAAGCTCCAGCAGTTTAGAACCATCTAGATCAGACCCAGAAAGTTTGGGATGCTGTTCTCTTGAACAATGGAACCAAACTGGACCTTCTGGACCTCTTGCTTCCCTGGTTCACTACAAACCTGCAGTCTTCAGAGTCCACCAAGGCCCTGTTCCAGAAGAAGTCCTCTATCATTCTAGAGGTTGTCACAGTCGCCTGACTGGAACCCATAGAAAAGCTCTGGAGGGATCTAAAGAAGGCGGCTGCAGCAGGAAAAAACAGGCATATTCCAGAACTGGAGGCAGTTGTCCGAGAGGAAGGTGATAAGATTCCTCAGGAACCAGAAGCTAGAATCTGGATCTACATCAGTTTTGCAGCATCACATCATCTAAAGTATCTCTAGAAGACCTAGAGACACTGTTCATGAAGATTTGGATCATCAGAGAGTCTAAAGTCTTCCCTGGCTTCCATAGGGGATCCAGAACTTTTGAAAACTGAAGATAACACAAATCAGACAGACACAAAAAATTTTAATCAGCAATGGAGCTCACCAGAACAAATCTCGAGTTAAAATATTTCATTATCTTATACTTAAATCCATGCTTTAATCTTTGTTAATGAGGCTAACCGGACTACTTTATTCTGTTTGAGAACTGTTAAAAATCTATTTTTAACACGTCTTTTAATTGTGTCAAAAAATAGATGTAGCTTCTCTGTCTACTTATTCAAAAAGCAAGCAGTTTGAGCTGCACTTTATTTATAAACGCTGCTGTATTTACGGTGAAAAAGCCGTATAGAAACTATACTTGCGCAAACAACCTCCAACATTTCACTACTTATGATCCTGTACTGGAAATTTGCCGCGGAAGTCTACTTCCTGGATTGACAACTGCTTTGTCCAATCAGATCTCCCGTAGGGGTTGGTTCCTGCCTCTCATTGGTGCGTGACGGCTTGTGGACTAATCAGCGCGCGCCTCCGTCCCGTTCAGCCATTTTGTAAGAAAATCAAGCGAGTGTGCCGCCCTACCTTCGCTTCAGACCTGCGGTTTTTTTCTTGTGCAATGGACGGGTAAGTGTTTTTAAGAACGACTCTCAAGACTAATATAATCACCCGAATCGATCTAGGAATGATTTTTCCTCGCGTTTAAGTCGCTTATTAAAACATTCCACTTCCGGTGGCGGATTCTTTTCGTCGCTCGGATCCGCAAAGTTTTGAAACTGTTTTTTTTCTCTCTCTCTCTCCCTCATCATCAAAGCATGCAACAGTTAGCAGGAGCGAATGCTAACCAGGGTTAGCAGCTGTTAGCCGTCGCTGGAAGCGACGTGTTTTGTCGTTTGCTTTTAACCCAAGATAGAAAAACGTAACTTAATTAGCTTTGAGTTTATTATTAAAAAAAAATTTAATATCATAATACGTTAGCCTTCATTTTCCGTTGGACGCTGCTAAGCTAACTTTGGTTAACTTCACCGCTAGCTAAAGCAACGTGTCTCATTTCCGCATTCATTTGCGAGCGGAGAGCCATGTTGAAGATGTCTGGCCTGATAGTTTCATGTTAAATCAAGCGGAGGTTAATCGGAACCGAGTCGGAATCTTTTTGTTTCGGGTCTTTTCACTTGAATTCGACGCGGAACTTGTTTTTTCTGAACGTGGCGCTGGGGCTGCGAACACATGATGGTAATTAGATGCTTGTTTTATCCCCATCCAGCCGCCTAGACGCTGACTTGTACCCTCTGGGATCCGGCTACGTCCCTGAAATCGAGTGAGTATCTTGTGTGTTTATTATCGTGTTTTTATTTAAATCTGAACCAGGAAGTCCGCTTTGTGTTCGTGTTGTCATGTGTTCCCGTTCTTGTTGTTTAATATGACTTGTGTTTCTTTCACAGCGGTGTCCATGACATATCAGTTGGCACAAAGGTAGGCCAGTTTTCCTTCTTCACTTCATGGCCTGTAGCTTTGTTGCCATGACTACACACGTGTTGTTTTGTATGCATACTGTACTTTTACATGTAATACACTGAAAACTATCTGCCACCTCAAGATCGAGCCTGTTTTATATTCATAAACACGCACTTTTCATCTGTCATTAACTTCTAAATCCAAACATGTTTTCTTTCGTATTCGCATTTCTAGTTAGGATTTTTGCGATGGCGTACGTTTTTTCAGGTCTGATTGGCGGCGTGTATCCGTGGCGTCGTTTGGGACGTAAAACAGCGTGTCAGCTGGATGCGCTTCCTCTCTAATTACAGAGCTGCTGTGGAAAGACGGTTCTGCTCGTAATGAGTTTGCAGCTGCAGACTCGCTCGCCTTTAGGAAGATTCCCGAGCGGTCAGTGACTTTGTGCACGCATTACTCCACGATTTAATTACGATAGATCATCTTGAGGTGTGGCTTTATGCGTTCTTTCTGGTTGGGAGTTGGAACTTCCTGTTTTGGTGTATGTGTGTGTGCGTGTGTGCGCGTTCTGTCCGTAATGGTCTGTTCCTTCACTGGAATGTAAAGTAAGCAGCCTGCTGCTCGACATTTATTGTTGTAATTCTTAGAAAACTGCTTTTATAGTTAAAATTTGTTGACTGTTGTTCGCTCATCTAACAGAAGAAGCCATTATCTCTTGTTGTTGATGTTTGTTTAGTGTTTCTACATTAGTTTGAAGTAGGAACGTGTTTTTTGGGCAGACTGCTGGTTTTAAACTCGCATAATAAAACTGCCTGTTTAGGCAGCGGATGAAGGAGGAGTAATTGAATGCTCTTCCTGCCGGGCAAAGGTCTTTTACTGTGTTTAAACAAGCCTTGTGATACACACCCTCCATTCACTCCAGCGGGTGTTTCGTCATACCAACTGTAGGTGAGCTGATGGGGGTGGATCGATCCGGTGATTCAGCCCCCCCCCCACACCCCTCGTTCTGCTCTCCTGTTGAAGTTTCCTGAAGGCTCTAACAATGCTGCTGAGTTATGGAGAGCTGCCTTTCTGGAATCTGTAATTATCCCATCTGGTAGAGTCAGGCATTCCGCGGTCGCATTCCGATCTCCTTCCTCCACCGTCCCCCCCTTACCCCCCTAGAGTGAGGCACCACTCCCCCGCCCCCTCCCTTTGGTAGAGGCCGAACAGAGCGAGCAAACATGTCTGTACCTGTGCTCCCCTCCTTTGTGCTTTGTCCCCGGTGATTACCAACCCCCCCCATCGTTCCTCCAGCGGAGTCGGAAAAGGTCGCCTGCAGGCAGCAGCGCTCAGGTTTACAGTTCTGCTCCTCAACTGACAAATTAGTGTCTGTTCCCTCTTCTTCTTCTTCTTTGGTGCCATACACACCTGGTGTGACAGACCACGAACTAATGTTCCGCATGCTTGCGTTTTATACTGTTAATGTAGTCAAACAAGATGACAGACGTTCCATTGTTTCCCCCTTGGGTTTGTCGTTTCAATATTTATTGCTTTTGTTTTGATTTGTGATGGAAAAAATTTGATCCCTGTGTCGAAAGCAGCCGTTAAAGCATTTATATATAAAGGCACGGATGGTTTTCTGGGTCACATCTTCAGTCCTCCGTCTTCAGCGCGGCTTTGCTCTGGTTAGTATTAGAAATTTGGGGGAGGGGGTGACAGGGCTAGAACAGTAACCATCGGTCTTTTGGAGGAAGTTAAGCGAAACACTGGAAACGGGGCCTCCCTCACCTCCTTCCTGTTTGGAGTTGGTCTGCTGACAGATACTGTGATGTTGCACCCTTCAGCAACAATGGAGTCAGGCTGGAGCCACTTCCTTAAGTTAACACGGTCTGGATCCGACCGCCGCTCCTTTAATCAAATTATATTTTGGAAATTGCGTCTTTGTCTTTCTGTTTGCTGGATATTTTAAACATTAGAAAATCAGATGTCAGAAATGTACAGAAGGAAATGTGTAGCTTTGTGAAACACAGGGCTGTGAACCGGTTCGTGAAACAAAAACCAGAAACTCTATATTTTTTTTTATGTTCTGGAACATAATCAGTTATTCAAATGAATAACAACCATTTAACTTTTTTTTTCGTTCTTGGAAAAAAAATATCTGCATGTTTCACTTCCTGTCATTCACTCAATGTGTGATGAGAGTGCAGAGAAGTTGAGGCAGATCACGAGCAGTCAATTAAGTCAGTCTCCCAATCTGGCTTACATTCATAACAGGTCCACACTGCAGTCTGTCAATCTAAAAAAATGTTTGATTTAGACATTAACTGATTGGCTGCCGCCATCTTCAGAGCCAAGTTCCCCAGACTCTTCAATTTTAAAAGTCCCGAAGCTACCTAGCTATTTATATTTACAAGCCAATTGGCAAAAAATTCTGTTCAAAGCCCTGGTTAAACATGATGTTTCAGCAGAAAGTAAATGAAGGTGATAAGCGTCTCGTTGATTAAGGGACTTGAGATTCTTTTTTTGTCCTTCTTATTAATCTCAGGATAGTTTTTTTTTTTGTGTCGTTTGCTTTTTCTGTTTCCATAAGAAATATTTGAACGTTGGCCTCTGATCCTGAAGCCTGAAAGAAAAGAGGAATGTTTCCTGTTTATGTTGATGACTGGAGATACAACAACTCAACCAAACCATCTGTTAGAGTAAATACTGAGGAGGTATTTACTCTAACCCCCCCCCCCAAAATCACCTGATTCCCGCCTGTTCCGCACAAATTTAACATCTGACTGGACTCTCCCCACCCCCCAGCACCTTGCCCATTACAAAGACAGGATTTAAAGGGTGGAGAAGAATGCTAGTAAACCTGCTTGACTGGTTCCTAAAGAGCTGCGAGGCTCTTCAGGGCTCCATATGTGAGCTGCCACGTAACAATGCCTCCAGTCTGAGCCGGGACAGAACCGTCTTTGTGGCGCTGAGCTGCTGAGCCTCTTCTTGTGACTTGCTAGACTTCATCTCTCACAAACACATGCACCGCTCTGAAGCAGCACTCTATAGCTGCTGGAGGGGATGTTATACATCCTCCTGATGAGCTGAATATTCCTGTTTACCGCCCCAAATACCACACTGAGTGTAATCAGTGGCTAATACATGTTTTGTAACAACAGTAAGACTGCTTAGTGAATTCTGTAAGACGACGTGATGGTGATGAAGTTACTCCTCCCTGCCGACAAGCTCCGATGAGGCGGAGGAGTTCATCTCAGGCGTGTTTGTTCACTCCTCCTCTGGTTATCGGATTACTTCCTGCTTTATCTCGCTGTGGTTCGGTAATATGAGCGCCGCGCTCTCCACCTGCCAGGCTGTGCCCTCATTGGTGAAAGCGCTGAAGTGAACCATTGTTCTCTCTTCCTCTGCAGAGGGGATCCGACGAACTCTTTTCTTCCTGCATATCCAACGGGCCCTATATCATGAACTCAGGTAGGGGGGGGGGTTGCTATGGATGGGCGAATCCTTTTCTTATGGAAGTGCTTGTTGTGTTTGTTTGTTTTGCGTTGCCATGACTCTCAATTCATTATTCAGGTCCAGCCAGAGTCCTCTGTCCCCTCCCTGATTCTATCTGCTCATGTGTTCTGTTCTATCCCCCCCCCCCCCCCCTGCAGCCAATGGCAACGACACTAAAAAATTCAAAGGTGATGTCCGCAGTCCTGGTGTCCCATCGCGCGTGGTCCACGTACGCAAGCTACCCAATGACATCAACGAGGCGGAGGTGATCGGACTGGGACTGCCTTTTGGGAAGGTCACCAATCTGCTGATGCTGAAAGGAAAGAACCAGGTAAAGACCGACGGGTGCGGGTCTGCTCACCAAACCTGTAGGTCTGGAATCCTGGGTGGGACCTCAGCTTCCCACCCCTGTCCCGACCTGTAGATCCCGACAGTGACCCGTCTGTCAGGGTTAGCAGGGCGAAAACCCAGTGAGATGTCTGCATTTATAAGGAATGCTCACTGATGCGTAGTGGGAACAGAGAATGTTTGTTCTGATGCACTCAAACGCACCGCGCTCCGTTACCCTGAACGACACCTGAAGGCAGCGTCTCGTTGAATGACGGGGAATCAGGTGGACGTTTTTCTGTCACTGCAGGCGTTCTTGGAGCTGAACAGCGAGGAGTGTGCGCAGTCGATGGTGGGCTACTACTCTTCCGTCACGCCCGTCATCAGAAACCACCCCGTCTACATGCAGTACTCCACCCATAAGGAGCTCAAGACAGACAACTCCCCCAACCAAGTGGTAAGGGCTGCTAGCCACAGTCGACTCCATCGTAATTCACACTTTTATTTCCATGCTAACGTGTTGCTGTGCATTAGCGGGCCCAGGCAGCTCTGCAGGCTGTCAACGCGCTGCGTGGAGACGGGCTCGGAGGCATGACCATCGCCACAGACGCCAGCAGCATCGGAGGGGCGGCCCAGAGCCCCGTCCTCAGGGTGATCGTGGAGAACCTGTTCTACCCCGTCACCCTCGACGTCCTCCACCAGGTACGTCCAGTTGGTCCCCACACGTGTTACGTCCTCCCCTCTTTCCACCCTCTGAGATTAAATGCGACCGTTTCTGCAGATTTTCTCTAAATTCGGCACCGTGCTGAAGATCATCACCTTCACCAAGAACAACCAGTTCCAGGCTCTGATCCAGTACGCTGACGGGATGACGGCTCAGCACGCCAAAGTGGTAAGAGTGGTTCAGCTGCTGTTCGGGTAACGCTTCAGACTTGGCTTAAGACAACTGGGTAATCCTGTGACACGTCAGCCGGAGCGCTAGGATTGAATATAACCGACCGGGAGCTGCATGTGTTTTTAAAAAACGTTTTTATAAATCTGTCTCAGTCTCTGGACGGACAGAACATCTACAACGCCTGTTGCACCCTGAGGATCAGCTTCTCCAAGCTCACCAGCCTCAATGTGAAGTACAACAACGACAAGAGCAGAGATTACACCCGGCCCGACCTCCCTACCGCTGACTCCCAGCCCTCCATTGACCCCCAGACCATGGCGGCTGCTGCTTTCGGTGAGTCGTCACGGTTCTGACTGTGTCTACACCATAAATACAGTATTTCCTCATTTATCCACACTTCAAGATTTGCTTTTTCACTACATGACAAGTTTTTCAAATTATATATAAATGCAAATTTCCCAAATCCGCGAGAGGCGACACGGCGCGGGAAGTTGAAGTTTCATCTCATCGAGGACAAGGAGGAAGTGTCTCCCATGAGCTGTAGTCACGTGACACCATACGTGCATGCTATTGGCCGACGGCATCCGTGTGTGAACTGTGTTCTAAGACTCATGGTTCCTCCTGCCAGTTTACTTTTCTGTGCGTGTGAAACCCCTGCCAGGGCTCCAAAATGTGCTGCTGGTTTAATATCTGTATGGGGAGGGTTCATAAAGGTTAAGAAATATAATTATTTTTATTTATGTGATTATTTAAAAATTTACTAAAATATTAAAATAAATAATACATTTACATAAATTGTAAATCTAATATTTATATAATTAGATTAACATGAATAAATATAATATTTAGGTAGTTAGTTAAAAAAATATTTGGTCGTTATATTGTGGATTTTCACCTTTCGCGGGTGGTCCTGGAACACAAACCGTGTTACACTTCCAGCTTTCAGCGGGAGCAGACCTTCTGTCTCCTGTTGTCTCTTAAATTCTCACTGATTCTCACTAACTCAGTAATAATAAAAATGACACAAGGAGACGGAGAAGTGGAGGAGCTTGAACACATCAGACTGTATCTCCTCTTCTATAGAAGAGTTAAAGAAGGAACTTAAGACGATGCGGGATGCCATGGCAGAAATGAAATGATTTGGAGCTAAGCATTCACATGGCTAATGTGGTCATGTCTGGCATTAAAACCAAACCTCGTACGAACGCACATGCTGGGGCCAGGGGACGTGGAGAGGGAACTGAGAACAACGCTGACTCAGACTGTGGAGCAACAGGTGATTTCTCAACTCAGATCTGAGTATAGATCCGTACCAGATTTTAACATGTTATCCACTGCCATCTGGAGGTAGGAGACCACCTGCAGTGTTGATAAAATTCCACAATCATAAGCATGAGACTCTCTTCTGAAACATGGCTTCAAACTGAAAGAAAGAAAAAAAAGTCGACATTAATGAGAATTCTCAATCTCAAAACAAAGGGGCTTTATCCGAAGCGAAGAAAACAATGATGATAAGGAGCACCGAACAATTCTGGACACATCAGGGATTATATAGAAAAGTTTTGTTTTTTTTAATTTAACATCAGAAACATGGATTAATAAAATCAAAGACGTTTTTTTCTGCTTGGAAGGGATAACATTAAGCTGGGATGTGAAACCGTTAACGTGTCTGAGACAAACTAATTAATTTTTGGGTAAACACTTGTCTGTTGAAGGGCTCCTCCTTTTTTTTTTCAGATGTTGATGATGTTGCAAATGTGATGGAGGTGTGAAGTCTTATAATAACATGTTTGGGGGGGGGGAAAGAAGCTAAATAATTAAAAAATAATGCAGGCAGTGATATGATGGAGAATATATTCTCGTTTTAACCTCCTCTTCTTGTCGCAGCTGCTCCGGGTATAATCTCAGCCTCTCCCTACGCGGGGGCCCACGCCTTCCCCCCGACCTTTGCCATCCAGCAGGCAGCAGGTCCCTACGCAGGTCTGTCCCTCTCATTACTTTCACATTAATCGTTCTAGTCTTGAGAACCCCTGTCATTGCATATGTACGCGGTTTCCTGTCCAGCAGGGAACCCTGGGTAACTTTATCAAGCGCTTTGCTGCTGTGTTGGCTAGCCTCGATGCTAATGGCGTGTGTTTATGTGAGGATGCTCATGAATCTGACAACGGTGGGGTTTTTTCTTCAGGTCTGTCGGTGCCTGGTATCCCCAGCGCCCTCGCCTCCCTGAGCGTGGGCCACAGCGGCATGGCGGCAGCGGCCGCCGCCGCTAGCCGCCTCGGCCTGTCGGGGCTGGCGCCCGCCGCGGGGCACAACGTCTTACTGGTCAGCAATCTGAACCCCCAGGTCAGTACGCCAGAAGGCATCCGACCCACAGACGTGTGAGGTGTCGTGTCTGTCGTGAGGATGATGGTCCCTCCGGCGCCGCCCCACCCCCCTTTATCCAACTCCAGAGAACCCCCCCCCCATCTTCTTTCAGGACCTCTCTTCGACCAAAAAAACCTGCTGCCGTTTCTGACCTGCCACTTTTGCTCACTGTGAATTTTTTAAGTTTATTCAAAACACTAACTCCTTTTTATTTTAAAAAACTTACCATCTCATATCTTCATTTTTTATCTTACTTGTTTTTGTCCATTAGTTGAAATCATTCCTGAGTTGTTGGAGAGACAATATGACTTTGATTTGTTGCTGTCAGTCTCTACATTTACTCCAGCAGGACCAGACTAGACTGTTTTAATCTGCACAAACGTAGCGTGTCATTAAAAGTACATATTGTCTCTGCCTTTTTTTCTGTATTTCATTGTTAATCTTTTTCTCTTCTTTTTCTCCTAGTGTTCCCATAGTGACAGTGCATTTAATTTAGCCAGTTCTACTGTCTGAAGCACTACATTTCTTTGTGTATACTGACCTTGTTTTTTTTACTTCCTTTTTCTCTCTCTTCTTTCTCTGTCCCCCCTCTCCCCTCTTTCTTTTTTTGTTTTAAACCCCTCCCTCCCCACCCTCACCTGAACTCTTGCCAACTGACTGCACGCCCCAATCCTCCCCTCTTTCCATCTACCTTACCTGACCTCCCCCCCCTTCCCTCCCCCCCTAATTTGGACACCACCCACAAAATTAAAAACTCATCATCCTTCAACTGTTCCTTTCTGTCCTCCACCTCCATCTTTCCCTCCTCATGCTCCTTCACTCCTCCTCCTCTCATCCTCTTCGTCCCTCATCTCCTCTCCTTCCTCCATGGTACTGTGGCCTTCCTGTGGACCTCGCTGCCTGTGGCCTGCGGACATGTCCCGACTCCACTCCACTGTCCTCCACTCCGCTCCGTCTCTTTTCCCCTGTCCCCTGTTCCCTTGCCCCGCTGCTCCCCCTGCTGTCTCTAAAGAGCGTTACGCCACACTGCCTCTTTATTCTTTTCGGTACGTTATCATCCTTTCATCCTTTTTTTATTACTACTGTTACCTGGCAAGGTGGGCATGTCTTATGTGTTTGGCTGTGGTTGTTTTTATCTATTTATTTTTGACGGTTGGTCATCAGACTGCACAACCACGGCGGGTGGGGGTGCCGGTTGTTTGGTTGTTTTTTTTTGGGAGGGGGGTTTGTATGACCTGATTATGGTTGTTGTGGGTTTGTGTGAGGAAGTAAGGTGAGACCACATCAAGCTGCAGCATTTCATGCATTTTTAACAGCAGAGACCCGACTTTTTAAAGACGTTTGGATCATTTTATTCTAAATTTTCAAAGTTTTCTCGATGAAGAACACAAATCATAATCTTTTTAGGTTCATGTTCCAAATTGAACGCTAATAAGATTTTATTTGTCGGGTTTGTTTTTAGATGAAATGCTGCTCCTTATTTTATTTTATTTTTAGTGATTGCGAGTCAATTGCTCCTCGATGATGTCACCGTTTTAACCTCTTAGCTGCTGTAGCGTGGGTTTGTGCATGTTTAGTTCATTCCTGCATGTCTCTAGGCCTTCCGTTCGCAATAAATCAGACTTCACTGTACTAGATCCATCAAATCTGATCAGAACACGACTCATTCCACTACTCATCGAATCAGTCCCACCCCTGTTACCGTTAGCAACCATCAGTGACCTCAGAGGGCTGATGCAGGGTTAGCTCGAACTTTTAATCAGCCAATGTTCGTTCAGCGTCAGTTTGAATATCTCTGATTGGATTGTTTTCTTTGCTGTGATTGGCTGTGTGCCTCCTGCTGCCGTTTTGTCTCTGCCGTGTTGTGACCCCACTCCTCTTCCCCCCCCCCACCCAAGGTGTTTACGGCGATGTGATGAGAGTGAAGATCCTGTTCAATAAGAAGGAGAACGCTCTGATCCAGATGTCCGACGGCACGCAGGCTCAGCTAGGTACGGAACGTCTGATTGGTTGCTCATAAAGCCCAGGAAACAAAAGAAACGTCCTAACCGCGTGTGTCGCTCCCCCAGCTATGAGCCACCTGAATGGCCAGCGGCTCCACGGCAGGGACATGCGCGTGGCGTTCTCCAAACACACCACGGTGCAGCTGCCCAGGGAGGGGCACGAGGACCAGGGCCTCACCAAGGACTACAGCAACTCCCCGCTGCACCGCTTCAAGAAGCCCGGCTCCAAGAACTACTCCAACATCTTCCCTCCCTCCGCAACACTCCACCTCTCCAACATCCCGTGAGTCATCAAACGCAGCCGTTTCATTGGCTGATGGGTTTGACGTTGCTGACATGACTTCCTGTTTGTCAGGCCGTCTGTGGTGGAGGACGACCTCCAGAGGCTGTTCGCCAGCTGCGGAGCGACGGTCAAGGCCTTCAAGTTCTTCCAGTGAGTCCGTTAACGGTGCTAACGCCGTGCTAATGCCGCTACCCATCATGCTACGTCACGTTTTAACCCTTTGTTGCTTCAACAGGAAGGACAGGAAGATGGCCCTGATCCAGATGGGCTCCGTGGAGGAAGCCATCGAGTGCCTGATCGAGTTTCACAACCATGACCTGGGCGAGAACCACCACCTGCGAGTGTCCTTCTCCAAGTCCACCATCTGAGTGCCTTTCTGGGTTCCCCCCTCGTTTCCACCTGAAACTTCCTGTTCAGGGGAAACTGTCACATGTTTAACGCTCTGGTTCTCTGTAGAACGTCGCTTCCTTTATAGTCCTGGTGGTTTTTGTTTTTTATTAGAGGGGTTCGGGTTTCGGTCGGAGTTGATTCTACTTCCTGAGTCTGATAAACGGGTGAAGCTACATCTGATCTCCCATTGGCCCGACGACGTCAAACAATCAGGTTCTGACTCAGAAACCAGGAAGTGAATCGAGTCGGACCCGAAACCCGATCTCAAATCGGTTTAGTAAATTTTTCTTTGGGGACGAGGCGACCTTCTGCACTGAAACATGTTTGTCTTTGTTTAGAGGTAACGTGGGGCCAGTCAGTTGTTGACGGGTCGCTCCGGACCCACCGGCTAAAGCCACGCCCCTCCGCTGTGGGCGTGGCCCCGACACGACTCAGCATTCCTTCTCCCGTCACACGCGTGTGGGTGTGTCTCTGTGTGCCTTCTCCAAACGCCACTTTGAACCAGTTTGGCCAGTCAGAATCTGTTTAGTGATCACCTAGCCCATCGTGCTTCAGGATGTGGGGGTGGGAGTAGGTGGGGGAGGGGGGCGTCGACCACTATCTGAAGCTGACCAGTGTCTTCAGCTGCAGCCTCGTGCCTTACTTTACCCCCGTCAGGCTCCGCTTCAGGGCCTTTATTTCACGCCTTCTGATTCGAACCAGCATCGCCACGGTGGGGGCAACAGTCCCTGACCCCCCCCCCACTTTCTCCCCCAAGCCTGTCTAGTATCCGTGTTTCCCGTCACGTATGTAGAAACTATGAATGTCGGTCAGATAGAAGCCGGAGATGTTCGCTAGGTGATGTAGCGCCGTTAGCTGTGTCGTGTCGCGCCTCCATCACCATCTCCCATCTGGGGGGGGGGGGGGCGTCATTTAACCATGTTTTTGTTTATGTATTTGTGGACACGTATATAAGTATATTCATTTATCTTTTTTTTTTTTTTTTAGCATTTAAAGATGTATCACTCGTGAGCTTAACGGATAGCCGCGTAGCGTCTGGGTCCGACCAGCCGTGCCTGCAGAGGGGGGGGGCCGCGCTACCTGGCGTTAGCGTGGCGTCGTCTTTACGATGTCACTATGTGGGAGGTGTCTGATGGAGATTAGGGTCTTTGTAGGGAAGTGAAGCCGCCGGGGGGTGGGCGTGTTTCTTCGTTAGCCGGCCCAGAGGCGGCGGTTCTGTTCACGCCCGGTGCTGGGGAGGGGGGGGCGGGTTTAGTTTGATGGTGGCATCTGGATGTCTCCATTCTTCTGGGGTAAATTTATCAGTTTATTCTAAGCGCCCCACCACCACCATTCCTCCCCCCGGGGCTGTATTTTATGTTCTTTTAATGCTGTTAAACTCCATCAGTACGGTAGCGCGGCCTTCAGCTCTACAGGTGCCTTCAGGTGACCCCCACCTGTCGGAAAAAACCCAGTTTATCTTTTCTTTTTTTTTCCTCTTAAATCCAGGACGACGGGGGTGGGATGCCTTGCCCCCCCCCCTCCATGTCAGGTTCTCCTGCACTTTTTCTCCTCACTCTCAGTCTTAAACGCCGTCACATTCCCGTGCCTCGCCGCACCCGTTCCAGTCGGTTTGGACCAGACAAGACGCTCGTCTCTATTTTTGTAAAGATGATTATTATGCATGGATTAAACAAGCTTCATGTAGCTGCAGACGGTTACTGCTGTTAAGGACCAAAGGATTCCCGACCCCCCCCCCACCCACCCACCTCCGATCCCTCCCGTTCACATTCCCAACAAGCCTCGGTCTCCCCCATGATCCAATGCGCAGACCAATCCTTTTCAGTTTGTTAATGCTATTATTTCTTTCTTTTTTTATTATAAGCGGGGGTGGGGGGGTTGATGGTTGTATATATTCATGTTTTTGTACCACATCATTTGGATTGTTTCCACTTTACCTTCAGAACATGTATATTTTGATAAACGCAGACGTGTCGAGCTCCTCCGAGCTGGATTACAAACCTTTTTTGTAACACATTAAACAATCTGAACACACTAGTTTGTCTGTATGCCCCCCGCCCTGCCCCCCCCACCCCGTCCCTTCTATACTTTTCTGCTTTCAATAAACCTTTAGTTCCTCCTGTTATCGTTGGTTTCTGTCTTCTGTCCTGTGATCTTTCGCTTTTGAGACGTTAACATTTCCTGGTTTCCCAGCCTGTTGACCGCTGGAGGGTTTGTTTGAACGCTCCTGCTTTTCCATCTTCAGCTCCTCCCATCTGATCAGCTGATCCTCTGATGAAACCTGTTGGAAAACCTCGTGTGATCAGTATGAGAGAAGATCTTGTCTCAGATCTTTTTTAGACGAGATTTCAGACTCGGGATGTGAACCCAATCGCTCCGGACGACGATTCTTTGAATTATTCCCGATTTCTCTTGAGATGAGGGTTGCTATGGAAACCAAAATACATCACAACCAATAAAACATTAAATGAGGGCAGCCATCGATCACATCTGGGTTCACGTTTGGCACCGGTGTCCTCACTGTAGGGGGAGGAGGAGCCGTCACACCCGCCATCTCTCCACCAGGGGGAGCTGTTGCTCTCCGCTGGCCTTGCTGGCCGTCACGCAGAGGTGACTTTACCTGCCACTCACACCGTGTCAATAGTTAGTGGCTTAATCTGGAGTGGCTCCGTGGCGTTTTCTCCTGCTTCCCCGGCGCGGCGGAGAGGATTAACCTCACATCTGCTCCGCTTCTCCGGAGAAGGACAAATGGGAGAAGGAGGAGAAAGGAGTCCAGAGGTGTCGCCTGGATTTAGGGCCCTAATCCCAGCGGTTTGTGGAGAGGCTCTCCTACGCCGTCTGAGTTTCTGCTCTTTAGTCGCCTGAAGGACGCCGGGAAGATAATTTATTTCAGCTGCTGGAACAGTCACCTCTGTGGGGGTTTATTTACACCGCGTTTACCCCCCAGGAAACCTGACTCCTTGATGCTCTGAGAGCTCAGACCCGCCTTCACTGCCAGCATGTCGGGGTTCAAGTTGAGGCCTCGTAGTGATGGAGAGAGATGCATGATGGGATAGAGGAGGACTCCTTTTTAAAGCACGTTTTTATTCTGGGAGCCGTTGACGTCAAAGCTGGACATTTATGATAATAAATTAATTTTTGAAAAGTAAATTATTGAAATCTAAAACCAAGTCTTTCAGACTCTGCTTTAGCTCTGATGATGATGGCCTGTAGTTTGAGGCCCCTGGGGGTCTTGGCTCGTGTTCAGGACTAAATGAAGCCACGTGGGGCTCCCAGCTCGCACATCTGGAAGCATTTATTTACATTCTTACTGCTTCTAATCAGACGACCCCCCCCCCTCAACACATACACACACACACACAACGTCCCTCGGGTCCGGCTTTCACTTATCTGACAAATTAGCCTCTGAAAACTGAGCTTAAACCTCCTTTTAAGCAGAAATGCGTCGGACTCTCTGACCCCCATTCATCCAGATGCTGGATCACCCCCCTCCCCCCAACCCTAATCCCCCCCCACCATCTCAGCAGACTCGGTTCTGGTTTCTGAAGGACTCTTTCTAAACATCAGCAGGAGACGACCCACCTGTTCACGTATGCACGCCTCAGACAGACGCCTGAATAATTCATGGGTGGCGGACAACATGCAGCTGAATTTGGGTTATGGGGGGGTGGAGTAGAGTGGGGGGGGGGTCCGTGAATTACAGACGTTACTTTTTGCATGCAGAGCGGGTCAAAACCCAAAACTAGGACAGCTTGAAGAAACCATCCCAGACGTAGAAGATGGAGCGGAAGACTGTCTGGATGGAAACGACACCGACCTGAGTCTGGAGGTTTTATTCCACCTGGATCAAATGGGTACCATTCCAATCAATTAGTGGAACCTAATCAATAATCATAATCACTGATCTGCAGAAAGTTTTGGCAATAGTTTAATGGTTTCTTAGACTAGAAGATTCTGGTCTTTGGGCCCTACAGACCCCGTCACTACTGCTGGGGGGCCTCCACCAGTTCCTCTGGCTCCACTCTCCAATAGCCAGCATCCTAAAGGCTCCACCCCTCTAGTAAAGTGGGCGGGGCAGACTTGTGGGACACCTGGGATCCTGAAACCGAACCCGAAAGTGATGACTCCTCTGGACATGTTGTTGCCCCCACCCCAAATTCCCCCCCTCCCAAGGGAGAACCAGATTCGACCCTGAAAGAGAAATAAAAACCTTTACTGATCCTGAGTGAATTGTTTATTTCTTATTATTTACTGCGCATGCGCAGTGAGACACGCCTCCGACCGGAGGATGCCGCCTTCGCGCGTCCGTCACCTTCACCTCAGAGACACTCGGGGGGGGGGGGGGGAACCTGAGGAGGTCCAACACGTGGTCTGACAGGTGACTGATGACGTCACCAATCACAATCAAAGCTTCTGGTCCAGGAAGTCACCTTGACGCGCGACTCGTGCGCTCCCGCGACGGGACGCGGTGAGTCCGCGCCGGACCGGAGACCCCGGGAGGCGGCAGAGGCAAGCCCCGCCCACATGGGGAGAAAGCGAAGTGGGGGGGGGGGGGGAGAGAGGGAGAGGGGGGGGGAGAGAGAGAGGACCGCATCAGATGCCGGTGAGAGCTGCCGCCGCCGTCGGTGGAGGGTTTTCACGGGAGCATGTTCGGATTGAAGCCGCGATCATCGATGGCGTCCCGGCTGTCAGCGTGACGCGCTTCGGGCCGGGGGGGGGGGAAGTTACCGGAGCTCGTGTTGTGTGTCTGCGTGAGTGTGTGTGTCTGCGTGACAGGTGTGTGTGTCCTCTGCTCGCGTCGGGTCACAAGTTTGGAGTCCGTGTGGATCTATTTCTTCCGACAGGAGCGCGCAACACAGATGTGTGTGAACAAGCGATGGAAGCATCTTCTTCTTCTTCTTCATCCGCGCTTCGTCGTCCGCTGAGCGACCCGAACCCGGACCGGAACCGACCGGGAGTGTAGTCCGGATTTCAGGGGGATTTTAATCCGGTTTGGCGCACCTTTCTGGCGCGTAATGGGAGAAAAGTTTGGGAGCCTGCGGAGGAGGCGCTGATCGATAAGTTCACACCGCTGCTGATCGGGTTTGATCAGCATGACCTGAACCGGATCGAACCGAACCGGATCGAACCGAACCCGTTCACGACCCGTTTCAGAGACTTTTAGAGAGAGAGAGAGAGAGAGAGAGAGCCCCGGTCCCAGCGGTCCCAGCGGTCCAGGCAGAGGCGCATCCCGGCTGGAGGTCACCATGAGGCTCGGGGGGGTGATGGAGGCGCTGCTGCTCCTCCTGTGGTGGGGGTCCGGGGGGGCGGAGGACAAGATCATCTTCGACAGACACGCGGTCTACTGGAACAGCTCCAACCCCAAGTGAGTCCAAGTGTGTGTGTGTGTGTGTGTGTGTGTGTGTGTGTGTGTGTGTGTGTGTGTGTGTGTGTGTGTGTGTGTGTGTGTGTGTGTGATTTAAAGTCTTTGTTTGGGTTCTGAACAAACTGTGACACACACACATTCACACAGGTGACAGTAGAAGAGTGTGTGTCCGGTGGGGGTCCCAGTGGGGGGGTCTCGATCCCAGGCTCAGGTGCTCCTCCAGATTTGGTTTGTTGGTTCCTGCTCCTGATGGAGGGGGTGGTGCTGATGGTGGGGGGGGGGGTGTCCATCAGAGGCAAAGGGACCCCCCCCCCAGCGTTTCTTCTTCTGTGGTTTCTGGAAGCTTCCTGTCAGATGTTCAGATAAACAGGTGACCGGAGGGGCCCTCTGAGGGGGGGGTCTCTGCCCAGAACTTTACTGTATGTTGAACATCACTGCAAAACATGACAATATGAGTGGATATCGATTGATTGATTGATTGACTGATTGATTGATTGATTGATTGATTGATCAGGTCTGACTTAGGATCAAGTCTGACTCCGGATCGGGTCTGAATTGGGATCAGGTTTGACTCACGATCAGGTGTGAAAGTGTTCTAGATCTGGATTGTACAAACCGGATTCACACTGAAACCAGGTTACTTTAGTGTGAGTGTGAATGCAACCTGTAATTCTGATTCTGCAGCAGTGTGTGTGTGTGTGTGTGTGTGTGTGTGCGTTTGCGCGCGCGAGTGTGTGTGTGTGTGTGTGTGTGTGTGTGTGTTCAGATTCTTGAAAGCTAAGATCTACTCGTCTTCAGCTGCTCTGATTTTCTTTCTCGGTTTCTGCAGCGATTTGTTGGACTGTTTTTTTATTACAGCACACACACGGTAACACACACACACACACACACGCATATTAACACACACACACACACACACACACACACACACACAATGTGTGTTAATATCTGATTCCACACTGGCTATTTTGTTGTGTGGTTCCTTTTGTGTCAGACAATGAGGGCATCCTGCCTCCTCCTCATCAGCACCGAGACATTTACGCTCCCGTGTTTCCCTCACACACACACACACACACACACACACACACACACACACACACACACACACACACACACACACACACACACACACACACACACACACACACACAGCCTTTACCTTTCTTCTGGTTAATTTCAGCCGCTTCTGCCAGAAAACACATCATGTCTATTATTCCTCTCTCAATTGCACAGAAACCACATTCACAAACTAACACACACACACACACACACACACACACACACACACACACACACACACACACAGTGCAGGCGTCTTCAGGCGGCCTCATTGACATGAGGCCGAGCATCCAGGTCCAGTTTGTCTAATGGTTTGTGACAACCTGCTGCCCCCCCCACCCCCACCCCCATTTGCCACCCACCCCACCCCCACTCACCCCCAGTCTCTCCCCCCTCCCACCGTAGGTAGATAAATAAACAGTGAATCTGCTCCTCTCACTCGCTCATGGCTGAATTAGTTCAAACTAACAGCCCAGTCTCTCTGCATCTGATACACACACACACACACACACACACACACACACACACACACACACACACACACACACACACACACACACACACACACTGAGCTAACAGGCCTTCCTCTGACTGCATCACTTCTTCTTCTCCACATAAGGCTTCTCAAATATTTAACAGGCGAGGGGGAACATTTTCTCGCCGTCTCCGTCTGTCTTTCTGTTCGCCCCCCCCCCCTTTACCCCCTCTATCCCCCCACCACCACCACACACACACACACACACATTCCTCTGCGGCGCAGACGTCACTGGGTAAATTTAAGCTGTGGGGACGGTTGCTGGGGGCGCTCTTCCTCCGTCAGGGCGGTGGGAAGCAGCAGAAAAGGGGGACACATCAAAAATGCATCGCTGCTAAAGCGACGAACTCCGGGGCCCCGACGAGGGGCCACGCACACACGACGCGTCCCGCTGACAACACTCATCCCTCAACTCCAATCTGAGGCCGGTTCTGCGTCTGAAGTCCGACCGCTGCAGAACGACACGAGAGAAAAGTGGCTGGAGTGAGGAAGAGGAGTTAGGAACTCACCCCCCCCTCCCCCAAACACACACACACACACACACACTGGTTCTCCAGGGGTCTTCTGGGAGCCCAAACACCATATAAACTCTGGTCAGGTCATCAGGTTTCATATTTTTATGAGGAAACGACACAAATTTGAGGAAAATAATGAAGTTATGTTGGATTTATTTTAATGATGGAAACTGATTGGTCAGAGGGGAACACATGACCTGTGGCTGAGGCTATGCTAATATAGTTGGTATAGCCTCATCCAGAATTATTTAATTTATTTTGTAATTTTTTTATATATATATATAATTTATTTTGTTATTTTTTAATGTATTTTATTTTATTTTACATATATTTTATTTGTATTTTTATTTATTATGTTACTAAATAGAATTTTTATTATTTATTATTATTTATTTTTTAATTTATTATTTTACTTTCAAGAATTTTTATTTATTATTATTTATTTTTTTACATTATATTCATTTTGTAATTAATTATTAATATTTAAATCTGGTGATATACTAGTTACCAGAAACTCTAAACAACTCTTTTTCTAACAAAAATGTCTCCATCAAGCAAACCAAACTTGTTTACCGCTGTGTTTACTGTTGTTTGTTTACCTCCGTTTGTTTACTGTTGTTTTTTAGCCGTTGTGTGCTAAACGGTAGAAGCAAAAGGAAAGCTGAAGGTGTGAAAGGTCACCTGTGCGCACGTGGGAAGGTGATTCATCCAGACGGCAGTGATTGTGCGGCGACACCGACAGCTGTGTTGATCACACAACATCAAACACACACACACACACACACACACACACACACACACACGTTGTCTCGCTATCAGGATGCGTCGCGTCTTCTCGTCTGCATCAAAACTTTTTGTTCCCGACAGAACAGCTTGGAGGGGGGAGGGGTTTTGGGGGGAGGACGTCCCGCGCAAGGTCAGCGTTAATGTTTAGCGAGCGCCATGCATAATTTAGCGTCGCGCCTCAAACAACAAACAAGCGTCACGTTTGCGTGTTTGTTCGTCGCCTCCGTTTGATCCCGTTTGGAAAACATCGTTTCAGGTTCACCGCGTTAGCCGGAGAACGCGGCTAACGTTAGCTAGTGAATGTAGCAGTTAGCGTGCTACTGCTAGCAAACCAACGAATGTGATATTTAGCAGAAATAGTTCCTCAGTTATTTACAAGGAAAGAGACAAAAACAAACAAAACAACACTTCCTGGTTTCCCAGGGAGAAACGTCCACGTCACTCCAGACCAATCAGAGCCGTGGGAGGGGGCGTGTCACTGCAAACCAGGGTTCTGTACCCACATGTGATGTTGTCATGGTGATAAAACATTAAATGAACACTTCCCTGTGGTGGAGGTGGAAGTGCTCGCTGTCGTTTACTGTTGCTTCCTGTTGATTCCTTTAGTTTCCTGTTGATTCTTGTTGTTTCCTGTCGTTTCCTGTTGATTCTTGTGGTTTCCTGTTGATTCTTGTTGTTTCCTGTCGTTTCCTGTTGATTCTTGTTGTTTCCTGTTGATTCTTGTTGTTTCCTGTTGATTCTTGTTGTTTCCTGTTGTTTGTTTGCTGTTATTTAACTTTAATGTCTATCAGCCAGTGAAGCGTTTGTTCACCTGCAGCAGCCAATAGCCTCTCTCACACACACACACACACACACACACACACACACACACACACACACACACACACACACACACACACACACACACACACACACACACACACACACACACACACACACACACAAACGGCTCAAGAAGCCGAACCTGATCTAATCCCACAGTTTATCCTTCAAAAGACTTCCTTTTCTTCTTTTCATCCCCCCTCCTCTTTCGTCTTTGAGGACCCCCCCACCTCCGTTCTGCCCCCCCACCCCTGCAGACAGTTGATGCTTCTCTGTCTACAGGACAGGATGTCCACGGTGTCCCCTGGTGGCGTTCACTGATATGTTGTCACTTCTTCTCCACCATGCAGGTTTGCATCCCATTTACATGCCCCCCCACCCCACCCCCCCAACCACTGACAGGCTGTCAGACTCCATTCTGCCCCCTGGATCAAATCCTTCCATTCCTCCACCTCACCCCCCCCCCCTCCCCACTGGGTTGTGGTGAGCATGTGTTGCTTGTAGTGGACCCCCCACTCCCCACACACACACACACACACACACACACACACACACACACACACGTGTTGCGATGCACCGGGTCGCGTGTTCGTGCCGTGTCTTACGTGATCGTACGGCGGTGTGTTCAAAGCGTCGACGCTGCTCCTGTTGGGGGGGAGGAGCCATTAAAGCCCGCCTCCTTATGGGACGGTCCCCACCCGGTCCCACGTTCTCAACCACCGTGGTTCCCTGGAGCTGACCTTTGACCTTCCAGGTGATCTCAAATGAATCAGATGAAGCTGATGTGACTGTTACCCCCCCTCGCCCCCGCCCTCCATGTAAAAGTTCACCCCCGGTCATGTGACCGTTAGCGGTGGGGTGTCGCCGTCATGTGGTTTCATTTCTTCAGGATTAAGGTTTCATTCCTCCTCTTCTCACGGCGCCGCTTCAGAATCATAATTCTTGTCTTAGAGATCATTCTTGAAAATATTTCCGTGCGGGGTGAACCTGACCCCCCCCACATACCCCCACACCCCCCCAACACGTTCCCAATCCTGCCCCCGAGAGCGATGGCAACTGTTGCAGCCTCATCGGGCCCCGGTGGTGCAGCTCGGAATCCGTAATGTTCACCCCCGCTCCTCCTCTTCCTCCTCCTCATCAGCATTTTCCATCAGGATGTGATGATGATGATGATGATGATGGTGATGATGGTGATGATGATGATGGTGATGATGCTAATGGTGATGATGATCATGATGATGATGATGGTGATGATGATAATGGTGATGATGATGATGATGGTGATGATGGTGATGATGATAATGGTGGTCATGATGATGATGATGATGGTCATGATGATGATGATGGTGATGATTATGATGGTGATGATGATGATGGTGATGATGATGATGATGGTGATGATGATGGTGATGATGATGATGATGGTGATGGAGATGATGATGATGATGATGGTGATGGTGATGATGGACGGAGGAGGCTGAAGACGATAACCGCTGAGACGTTTGAGAGACAACTTCCTGGGTTTAGGGTGGGGCCAGTGCCAGGGGGCGGGGCAGCAGGCGGGGCAGGGGGTGGGTCTTGCTGCAGGTCCTTTAATAGAGTGATCCATAGTAATCCAGACCTGAAGCCGTTAGAGGAGCAGATTCTGATTGGCTGACAATCGATGACATCACAACCGTCTTTCGCGTTAGCATCCTGGTTTTGTTTGATCCCCTGATCAGCTGATTGGGTCTGCAGCTCTGATGGGGTGGGGTGGGGGGGCATGCACAAGAGAGAATCATCCAATCACATTCAATCAGAAACTATACAGACAATGCTGATTAAAAACCTGAAGCGACCAATCAGAGCGCAGCCTCAGGTCACATGGAGGTAAATGTGATTTATTGGTTTCTATCTGTAGATATCGATGAGGCGCCGCCGCCGATGGACGTGTGTTGTTCTTAAAATGATTATTGATTGATTTTCCTTTAGAACTGAACAGAAGAAGACAAAAATCTGTGTGTGTGTGTGGGGGGGGGGAGTGGGGGGGTCCACTATCAATTTGCAAACTTGGATTTTTAATAACAGACTATAAGAAGTTCCTGATGAATAAAAGGAAGGAGGGAGAAATGAATTAAATGAAAGATGCAGCTGCCCCCCCCCCCCACATCCTTCTCCCACCTCCACCCCCCCCCTCCTTTGAGGAGGCGACGTGAGAACCTTATTAGTTTCCCTCTTCTTCTGGAATGAATACCTCCGCTGATGAGATGGTCTCCTTCACCCCCACCCGGGGGGATGGGGGGGTGGGGGGCAAGATTACTCCTCCATTGTGTCCACCTCGTTTTAATATGTCCTGCGTGAGCGTGGGGTCGCCCGCCAACTGATTGGGACCCTTTGTCATGTTGGTGGGGGGGTGGGGGGCAGGGGGGTGTCGAGTGTGGAATAAAAAACTAGATCCCTACGCCAGTTTGAAGAGTGGAATCAAACGGCGGTAAATAATTCTCCTGACGCCTCCTCCTCCTCTCATGGCTGATTACTGGGGGGGGGGCAGTGTGTGTGTGTGGGGGGGTGTTCTGACGTCCTTCATCTCTGTTGCACCAGAAGAACCTGCTTGAATAAACATCTCCTGCGTGTCTGATCCCGGTGGGAGCGAAGACACAGTGGGTGACAAAGAAGCGTCCAATACCTGAGGAGGAGGCAGGATGGGGGGGCAGATAGAAACCAGGGGGGTATTTATAGTTTCTGCAAGGAGGTGGTGAATTATATTAGCCTAACAAGAAAATCGTGGCTCCGAGGAGCTTCTTCTTTTTCTGGAAGACGAAGACGAGTTCCAAAAAAACCCCCAAAAACAACAACAACAACAACAACAACAACAGGAGGTTAAAAAACAACCGTCGAGTCGGTTTGAGCATCAACAGGAAGTAGAACACAGGTAGCCCCGCCCCCTTTTGGAGCCAAGGTGATCCACTTTACCTGAGCACGGAAACAGGAAGTTGCGACTGGATAAGCGGACGTGTCAGGAGCTGGACGGGTTTCAGGAGTGTATTGCAGGAAGGTTGCCAGTCAGGGCGGGTTACATCACCACGAGAGCAATTACATCATCGTTAGAGGGAGTGACATCATCAGTAGAGAGGAGGGGAGCTGGTTTAAATGGGTTAAATGTCTCCTCTTCAGATTGCACCCGCGTCGGGGTTGACTCCTCGTGCTAATCTGGGAGCTAACAGATGCTAACGTTGTGTCCGGATCCAGGTTCTGGTTCTGGTTCTGCTTCAGTGGAACCGTCTGAATGATGGTTTTCAGGAAACTTAACGGAGCAGCAGACTCGCCAACGGGTTTCCAGTCATGTGGGTTTTCTATACAGATCACAGAAATAATAATAAAAATAAATAAATAAATAAATAATAAATAATAATAATAATAACAAATAATAATAATAATGATAATAATAATAATAATAATAATAATAATAAGGTGATGGAGGAGAGGAAGAGGAGCAAATCGACAAGAGGAGTGTGTGGCTGTCTGCAGGAGCAGACTGCTGGTGCTGCATACACTCCGTTTGATCACACACACTTCAAACACCCTCCTCGCTTCCTTCAGTGTGTGTGTGTGTGTGTGTGTGTGTGTGTGTGTGTGTGTGTGTGTGTGTGCATGCGCCCGCACAACTGCATACATTTGCAGAGGAAACTGTTATTGATGCTTTGTCTAAAATGGGTCAAACCTGAACGCAGATTCTGAAGCTGCAAAGTTACATTAAACTGTGTGTGTGTGTGTGTGTGTGTGTGTGTGTGTGTGTGTCAGAGAGCTTGTTATGATCACTGTCTCAATGCTGTTCTCACCTTTATCAAGTCATACATTGTTAATCTATATCTGCTTCTGGATCCTGTCCTCCTTTCTGGATCCTGTCCTCTCTGGATCCTGTCCTCCTTTCTGGATCCTGTCCTCTCTGGATCCTGTCCTCTCTGGATCCTGTCCTCTCTGGATCCTGTCCTCTCTGGATCCTGTCCTCTCTGGATCCTGTCCTCTCTGGATCCTGTCCTCTCTGGATCCTTTGGAGCCTCCTGGGATCTCATTAAGTCCGTCACCAGAGAAAAGTCACTCCAGCTCCTCTGCTCTCCCGTCGCTCCAGGCTGCTCTCCTGACTCTCCTCTTCCTCCTCTTCTTCCTCTTCTTCCTCTTCTTCTTCCTCCTCTTCCTCCTCCTCTTCCTCCTCTTGGTTCTCCTCGCTGAAAGGACGTCTTCAGTTCTTCTCCATTAACATCAGAATCACATCAAAGTTTGATCGGGAACATTATCAAGGATCAGATTGATGATTAATTGATCAGTGAGGTGGAAGCACTCTGGGTGTGTGTGTGTGTGTGTGTGTGTGTGTGTGTAGTTCTGTTCAGGAGGAGGTGATTGCAACTAAATTACAATGAGTAACAAGTGAGAGGAGCGCATCATCTGCTGATATTATTGATTATGAGAATAAATTAACCATTTAATGGGTCTTCCCCAGATCAGTCCCAGAGGTTTGTTTGTTTGTTTGTTTGTTTGTTTGTTTACAGCTCTGATGTGTAATTGTAGGTTTTAAAGGTGTGAAGGCACGGTGAAACAGTCCAGGTTCACACAGTGAAACAGTCCAGGTTAGTGGATTCAAATATGAATTCTGAACATTTGTTGTCTGACCCTGAACCGTCGCCGAGGCCCCTGGGAGCTCCTTAAACGGCTCCGACTCAGTAATGAGGAAGATTTCACTCTCGGCAGAGCGTCTTCCTCCTCTCTCCACGGTGACACATCCGAATTATTTGCCCACGGAGATGTCATGAATTCTCCCGGTCCGGGCAGAACGCGAGCCGTAACGCCTACTAGGGAGAAAAAAACGTTCTGGGGTAATAAATTCAAACAGCTCCGGGCAGAGCGGCGTGGATCAAATCGTGTCCTCGGTAGGTCCGGAGGCTTCGCTCACGGCTGGATTTTAAGGAGCCGTCAGTCGTGATGACAGGGAGGAGCAAACGGCTTTAACTTCCTGTTCGTCTTTAATTGACGAGAGCAGAGGAGGGGTTCTTCTTTTTTTTTTTTTGTACCGCAAATCTGCTCGGTTACGGCTTTGATGTCGCTCGTCTTCTTGCGAGGAATTGAATTTTTTATGTACACACGACGTCCCGTTTGGAGGTTGTTGGGGTTTTTTTTTTTTTTTTCTTCTCTTCGGTCCCAGTTTTTAATCCCCGCCATCGTTTGCTTCCCTGTGGGGAAAAAAAAAAGTGGAAATTATTCCAAAGTGGGAGTGCATGCATGAATTACCCGTGGCCGCTGTGCACATGCATAAGTGAGCGTGTGCAGGAAACCCCCCCGCCCTCCCCCACGATAAACCCGTGACGATTCCGTTTCAGCAGCCGAATTACAAATCAAGCCAAATTCGCTGCAGAATGGCGAGCAGAGGCCTGCAAAACGCAGCGAGCAAATAAAACAATCCTATTGGTCGAACTCCCTGCTGCTTCCTCCGTTCATCTAGGAGCGCTTTGGGTTGTTGTTGTTGCTTTTTTTTTTTCCAATGATGCCTCGGTATCCTGATCTGTTCTTGTGATTGGATGCAAGTCGATAAAAAAGCAGCTCAGCATGAGAAATGAAGAGAAACGACGAGAGGTTTGTCTGGATGAAACTTTATTTAAACGCTCGCAAGGACGACAAGCACAGAGGAGAGAGTGTCGTTTGACACGAGACGTCGATTATTGGGAATTAAAAACTGATCACATTGATCAGAACTCAGACGGAACAGGAGAAAGCGAAACAGGAAGTAAGTTTTTATTCCCATGATGCACCTCCTGCATGAAGGACTCCTCCTCCTGGACAACGTTCCTCCTCCCATCCTCCTTCACCTTCACCTCTCTTCTCTTTCTTTCTCTCCATCACTTTTCTTCCCCTCTAATGCGTGGCGACAGGGCAGATGTATAATTCATACCTCCCCCCCCCCACCCGTCAGGGCGTAGAAACCTCACCCAGAGGAGCAGAGCAGGTCATGTGACCACCTGTGTGTTTCGCATCCATATGAATCATGTATCGCCGTGGGAACGCCGCTGCTGACTCATCTTCACATGTCATGTTGTGACTCAGGAGGCCACCGTGTGACGTCCGTTTTGTTGTGGTGTTGTTGTTTTGTTTTGTTGTTTATCTGTTTGTTTTGGTCTAAAAGCGGCGGCGGCGGCGGCCATGTTTCTCTAAGCTGCGGTTTCTCAGAAATAGAATTTGTGAGGGCAGGACCCACCTTCTCTTCTTGAAAATTCACCTTTTTTAAAGATTTAAACATGAAAAATAAAAATTAAAAACTTTAAATTCAGAGCTGCAAATTTTCTTCATCCCAGAATAAGAAAAGGTCACATGACCTCACCATAAAAATTATGTTTATTAATAGATATGTTCAGGATCAGCTCAAGATTAAACACCCGACCCGGATTTGGATAACGAAGAAGAAGAAGAGGAGATTTCTGATCTTCTAGGAGATAAATGAATGAAATAATATTTATTCGGAGATGATTGTGATTTTATTCTCTGGATGACGAACAAATAAAAAAATCAATGATGTCATCAGGTTATGAGGAAGATGAGGGTTTCAGATTCACGGACGTTTAAACCATTCAAATCAGATGTTTCTGCTCATCTGTGATTCAGGTGTGTGTGTGTGTGTGTGTGTGTGTTTTTACGACGGGGTATGTGAACAGTCAGATCCGGATTCACGTGGTTTTCCTCACATCACAACCGACGGCGGCGGCGGTCCGACTCAAACGTGGAGGATCACAGGAACCACTGGAGACCCCAGACATCAGTTAAATCCTGTTTCTGGCCGTCACTAAGCAACAACCCCCCACCCCCTCCCCTTCCCCTCCCCCCAGATGATCACAAACACACTGATGACATCATCTGGTGTAAATCTGATGTTAGATGCGGGTGGGTGAAGGTTTGTCATCCCGTTTTTTTTGTTTTTTTTATTGTTTTATTTTAAATACTCAGAATAAACTTTAACTAAATAAAGTCTCAGGCTCTTGGTTTCGCCTCAAGTGTGTGTGTGTGTGTGTGTGTTTCCCAGAAGACCCCTATGAACTCCCCCCCCCCCCTCCATTTCTCACCTAAACCATCGCGCCCCCATTGACTGTGTGCGACCTTCTCCCTCAGTATTGGCTGACAGGCTCAGACTGGGTTTGAACTCTGCTGCACTGCAGATGTTTCGCCGGCCTCTCGTCCAATCAGAGCGCAGACCGTATGGGTTTGTTTGGCTATATTGATCCCATAGTGGAGTAAACGTAGCAAAGCGTCCCGTTGAGGCCTGACTCCTAAAAAAAAACCCACAAAGTTTTCTGTAGTTTGAGGCAAACATAGCGGCTCTATACACCAGCATACATCCTCATTACCATGACAACCATAGTGAGGTTCGCGTCATGTGGGAGTTTTTCTGGAGCCGCTTCGTTCTGAGGTCGGATCGGTGATACTAGACGATAGCGAAAGTCCTCATGACGCCTGACGCACCTCCACCCGGTAAATTATTAATACCGGCAAGACAAGCAAACAAACACGGCGTCGCATCCACTCAAGTTCAGGCTAATTAAATGCTAATGTAATGGATGCTCAGTAACGGTTAATCACTTCCAGCCTCCTTCCTTTTACTGCAGGGAAACAGTTTAATATCTGCTTTCTGGAAATTGAATTAATCCCGGTTTATTTTCAGAGTCAACAGCTTCGACACTGCGATGTTTACAGGATGTCGTTTGAATTGTAACTGGTAAAAAAAAAACACACAAAAAAAAAAAAAACCCCGTTACGATCGAATAGACCTGCAGACTGTTAACTGTTTACACACGCAAACACTTGCATGCCTTTGTTGATGATGTCACTTCCTGACAAAGTCATGTGTTCCTTTGGATTTTTGTTTTTGTTTTGTTTTTTTGACACCAAAAAATAAAATAAAAAAAAATATCTGGATCGTTTCTGGTTGATGTTGACTTGTGGCGCATCTTTAATCCGTAAGCAACAACGTAATGGAGCCTCACATCTAAGTGTGGCGCCCCCTGCTGGTAGGAGGACTCCTCTCCCAGAGGAACGCCTTGAACAAGAAGAAACCGTGCACCCGGGGGGCCAAATGTGGCCCTTCACATCATCCTGTGTGGCCCGCGAGAGTAAAAACCGTTAGAGGGTTTCATAACCTGACAAATTAAAAGGATTCATGCGATAACAAAGTAAAAAACATGTTTTTTTTTGGTGCAACTGTAATGTTTGTAACTTGAATATAATGTTTATGCCGATGATGAATGATTCTCTTTCAACCATTTGATTAATTCAAACATTTAAGTAGCAGAATGAACGTTTCCCGCCCACCTTTCTGCTCCAATCACTGATTGATCAGAATTTCGCGCTGGCAGCTCGTCGTCGCTCTTCATCCTCGTCATCCTCCGCCCTCTTTTCAGGCTGAATGTGGGCGGCTCGGTGACGAAGCGTGGTCTTCTCTCCAGACGTGGGGAGATATTGAACATGACACGCTCTTTAAACAACCTAATTAGTCGTGGGGAAGCGCGGAACGACGAGGAGCTTCTCCCGGACGCAGATTTAATAAAACCACTCGTCTGCCATCTGAGGAAGACGAGTCTCCAGCGACTCGTTCATCTTCCCCCTCCTTTTGTCAATAACACACAGATCGATTCGGTTACAGAGTCGGCGGGAACATTAAATTGACTTGAAGACACTTTTTAAACCATCTCCTCCCCCCAACGCCCTCCCCCAGGTATCATTTTTCAGCATCATCATTCCTTCCATCTTTCTTTTCTTCCCTCCCTCCAGTTTTCCATCCATTAGACAGAAACTGTTCGCTTTTTACAGACGAGGGAACTCAAAGCCGGGGGTTTTTGTTTGTCGCTCTATTCTTCCTCTCTCTCGTTTCTTCCTCCTGAATCTTTCCAGGAACAGAAAAATGAGACGTTTTTCATTCTTCTACTTCTTCTAATTCTTCTTCTGATTCTTCTTTTTCTTCTCCTTCATCAACGTGATGATGAAACCTAAGGTCAGACCTGAATGTAGAGTTTAGTCCCTAAGGCTCAGACCTCCATGTGGGGGGGGGGTGTCCTGGTTGAGGTTCTGGCATCGACTTCTGTCCCAGACTTTTTTCAGACGTGTTTTTTTTTTCTTCTGTCTTCTCGGAAACATTTTCCGTTTCCTCTTGGAATCTCTCCAGGGAGTTCTGGCTTCTGCTCCCAGCTGGGCGGGAAACCCAAGAGGATCCTAAACAGATGTGGACCCCCACCCACATACAGCTCAATCTGATACCGACCCACATTAGTTCTGATCCCACGTCCAATCAGAGACCATCTCACCCTCCGTGTTCCCATCAGCCCTTTCAGCGCCCTGGTGGAACCTTTACCAGAAAGGCTGAGTGGTACCTGAATAATTAAAGCATCGTTGTTCTGATGGGCCGATGGTGTGTGTGTGTGTGTGTGTGTGTGTGTGTGTGTGTGTGTGTGTGTGTGTGTGTGTGTGTGTGTGTGTGTGTGTGTGTGTGGTTTCTCTGAAGGTTCCTGCGCTCTAGAGTTCTTTCAGAGTTCCTCTAGAGTTCCTGATTGGAGGTTTCTGGGATGAAACCATCTCAACCTACCATCAACCTTCATGATGTCAGCCAATCAGAACGCGGTCCACGTCTGGAGGTGTTCCATCAGAGCAGAACCTTTCTGCAGAGCCCCTTCTGACCCACTCACACTGTTTCAGTCGGATAACGACCGGATCAGTCTGATCAGGTCTGGTCCCGCTGATCGACTGAAGCCTCAGTGACATCACAGATTCAGTGATGACATCATCGATCAGCTGCTTCCTCTGAATGAGTTTGGAGAGGTTTTTTTTCTTGTTGTTTTTTTTAATCAAACCTTCTCCCTGGTGTTTTCTTCCTCCTGCTCTGTTTATGAGATCACATCAGTGGATGCAGCTCTCTCCCCCCCCCCATCACCACCTCCCCCACCTCCTCCACCTCTCCTCCGCCGCCCATTAGCGGCCTGCTGGCGGCGGCGCTTGGACTCCTCGTGCAGCCGGCCTCTCGTTTAGCTGCTGGACGTGGACTCGGCTGACTGTTCCCGATGCTCACTCACCCATTAGAGGGGGGGAGGCGATGGTTCTCACCCTCCCTCCAGTTCTCTTTTTGTCTCTGCATGTTCTCCTCCCTCCCCCCGCCGGTACATGTCCTCCCTCCCTCTCTCCTGCTCTTATCTTGTTTCCTCTGCAGCGCTTCTCTTTTCCATCTCCATCCTTTTCTCTTTTTATTCCTGCTCTACATGTCCTCTCCATTACTCTCTCTCTCTCTCTCTCTCTCTCCTTACTCTCTTTCATGCTCTCTCTCTCTATCTGCATCAGCAGCTGTGGAAAAAACTATTCAAATCCTGGGTCTGAGGGCATTTTCTCAGTTTTTATATCTTCTGATTTACGTCTTTGAGTCACTCCGAAGGTTTTTCAGGTCAACATTTACCATCTCAATTTTTTCTTTTTCTATCGGATTAACAGGCAAACGGTAAAACTTAAAAAATATCAAATCCTTTGAATCTCCATCTTAAAATATGGAAAATAAAATAAATAACGTGCAATAGAAAGACATTTTTAATTTTTAAAAACCTTTTTAACCCCCCCCCCCCAAAAAAAATGTTTTCAATCAAAAAGCATCATCTCATCTCGATGAGAGAAATGCGGATCGTTACAATCACTACTTGAAGCTGCAGTTCTTCCTGCTGCCTTGAGGGGGCGCCATAAATCGAACGGTGTTTTTTTGTTTTGTTTTTTTCCAATTTGGAGATATTGATCAGTATCCTAATTAAATGGGATTAAGATATCATGGATCGAACCATATGATCCAAAAACCACTTTATTATCTTATTGTTGAGACACAAAATAAAATGCTTGATATATAAAAAAATAAAAATAAAAATTAACAGCTATAGGACTTCTTTTTAGTTATGGTGCAGTGATAAACGATCTGGATTCTAAATCATATTTATTTATAAATATTAGTGTCATAATATGCTTATTTATTCATTGATTATTCATATATGGATTTTTGTTATTGAGAAATCCATGAAAATGTTAATAGAGATGATTAAACTTATCCTGGAGCTGCATCTGCCTCAGAATCCAATCAGCTGTTCCCCGACCCCCGACCCCTGCAACTAAAAAAAAGATAAATAAAAATCCTGATATGTGTAAATAAACGCATGAGATTCACAAACAAACAAACCCACAACATCTGGGCGAAAATTGGATTTTAAAGATACGTATTTCAGCCCTGCTTCAGTTATTTCTCCTCTTGGAGGAACGAATAATCAGCAGCTCATTTACATTTTATTCTCTTCACTGATTTTATAAGAAGAACTTAAAGAGTCGAGGAAAAAGAGAGAAAACACGAGTGTGTGTGTGTTTGTGTGTGTGTGTGTGTGTATGTGTGTGTGTGAACCAGGCATTAGTGGTTTTAGTTTGCTTGCTGTCACTTTGAGTCTTGTTAGCGGCCATCGTAGCTCTGTTAAATTAAATCAATACACTATAGATATTACCTAATAGCACTCACACACACACACACACACACACACACACACGGATACACACACACGGATACACACATGAAATGTCCACTCAGCATCGACCAATCCAATCAAAGGCCATTTAGCGGATGTGTGTGTGCTGCTAATGAATGCTTTGAATTCACATGCTGGTAGTTCATCAATAAGCTTTGTGTGTGTGTGTGTGTGTGTGTGTGTGTGTGTGTGTGTGTGTGTGTGTGCGTGTGTGTGTGCGTGTGCATACCGACACATTTGTACTTTTGTTTCTATGTTTGAAAAGTGATGACATCATCACGCCTCATGTTGACATCGCCCGTCCAGCGGTGTTTGTAAACAATGGATCACACGACAACAACAAAGTGTTGATCTCCTTTGATCTCTGGTAAATATTTAACAACGTCAAACAGTGCCGACCTACAGCGATGACATCATGTTGTTGTCGTTGTTATTGTTGTGTGAAGTCACGTAAAAACAAACAGTGACCTCATAATGGAACCAACAGGGGATCCAGAGACAAAACCACTAAACCCACTCTGGGTGTTTTGTGTGTGTGTGTGTGTGTGTGTGTGTGTGTGTGTGTGTGTGTGTGTGTGTGTGTGTGTGTGTGTGTGTGTGTGTGTGTGTGTGTGTGTTCAGGCCGGTGCACACGAGCACAGCTGGAACAGTTGTGACTCAGTCGTGTGTCTAAACTCACTGTTGTTGTCGGCTCTGCAGAAACATTAAAAATGCATCGCCTGCTATTTATGGAGCTGAAATCTTTTTTTTTTTTACTGTTATACAAGAGCAGCCCGTGTGTGTGTGTGTGTGTGTGTGTGTGTGTGTGTGTGTGTGTGTGTGTGTGTGTGTGTGTGTGTGTGTGTGTGTGTGTGTGTGTGTGTGTGTGTGTGTGAGAGACGAGCATTTGACTGCTAAAGACCTGAAAAGCCATGAATCAATACTGCTAATGAGAGTCTTAGAGCGGTGAGAAGAGCGATAGAAAACCTCTCACCCCGTCCTTTCGATCTTTCTTTTCCTTCTTTCAACCCCCCCTTCTCTCTCCTCACCTGCTCCCGTCTGCCCCTCACCCTCACCCTCACCCCACTCCTCCCTCCTCTGTCTCTCTAGACGCCCGACATCAGGTGGAGGTAAACATCATCTCCTCCTCTCTCATGCACTTTGCTTCGCTCCTTCGCTCCTGACAAATTGAATATTCCGTCTAAACAGGTTTTCCGGAGCACTTTTTTCCCCTCTCATGTTCCGCTTCCTCGGACCTGCAAAACTCCAGCCACACTTTAATGTGAGCAGTCAGACCCCCACTATCACAACCCCAACCCCTCAAAGGAGATGGATCTCCACATCGAGGTGTTCAGCAGGAGCAGATTATTCAGTCAAAGCGTGTTTTCACTCAGAGAACCTGCTTACGTGTCGTGACCTCCTCGAACACAAACGTCTTCTATCCCCAGATGTTTTTAACGTACCACCACATCTTCACCTTCGTCTCTCCTCTTCTTCCTCCTCTGTTCTCGGTGCATCAACAGCTGAGAGAACTGGAGTTTCAGTTTCCTTTCGAGTTTGGAAGTTAAAAAAAAAAAATGGAACGCTTCAGTTTTTATTGTGTGTTTAATGGATTTGGAATCATCGATGTTTTCACTGTAAAACTTCAGGCATGAATTTTTTTAATTTAGATTAGATTAGATTAGATTGCATTAGATTAGATATACTTGCCCTGGTGAAGGTTGTGCAGATATTTCAGTGATGTGGTCCTTGGAGGCACATGTCCTGAGTAGCATCTTCATCCTCGGGGTTGCCACGGCGACACAGACATCAGGTCTGACGCTGCTGGTGGCATTTATTTTATTTTCACAAGCCTTTATTTGAAATCTTTCATTTATGTCGTTCGTTTGAATAAAAAAAAAAAAAAACCAGGACGGGTCGGCCGGTCACCTCCCACTCGATTAATTATCGCCGTGATGTAACCATGACGATAGAGTTTGCTGACGTGCAGACAGACATTTATAAAGACGGGCGGGAGCTCGGGACTCCATCGAAGGTAAACACGTCACCTGAAGTGATTTATGTTGTAGCCAAACAGGAAACAGATGCTGAGTTTCGCCGACTTGATGAAGAAGTTCCAGAGTTGTACTGATTAGCGTCGTTGGATGATGGAGGAGGTGGGTGGTGGGGTGGCGGAGGGGGCAGATAATGGTTTAGAGACCGGGTTGCTCGGAGGTGAGCTGCGTTTGACAAATGGCTGACGAGGCTCGCCGTCGTTTAGAGTTATTAATAAAACACAGACGCTGTATTGATCGGTGACACGGGCGGGGCTCGGCGCTCCCTGATATAGATTTACATACGGCTCCCTGCTCTCTTATGGATTTAGTGGCACAGCTCAGAGTCTTTCTAGGCTTTGACTGATGAGGCCTGTCCAACCTCCTGAAGGTAGAAGAAGAGACGGGAGATGGATTTACTGCGTGTGAAGTGGAGGAGGGCGATGGAAGCTATCGACCGCAGCGCTCCGGCTAAAGCTCTGCAAAAGGCTAACAAAGAGTCCATTTGAGTCGTACGTCACCAGATGTGAAGTTTGATCAATGCAGATGGAGAAACAACTGGCTTTAAAAGATACTGTAGAGCAGTGACATATTCAGAACTTCTTGAAAGTTTCCCGACTGAAACCGGGTTCACACTGGTTCACACTTGCAGGAGAGTTTAATCCTGATTCAAACTTTGTCACCAGTAAAGGTTAGAAGATAATGGTTCACCACGACTGGATTTGTTGAGGTCCTTGTGTCTCATTGGCTGTGACGATCTCAGCAGTGACATCATCATCCAGACTCTTAGCCCTCCACATCAGTCATGTTTTATATTATCGGGGCAGTTCTGTTGGACCACCAGGGGCCTCAAACGACGGTATCATCCGACCCCGGCGTCAGGACCCGGATAACATGACGCACACATTCAAAAACGCAAACTGGAAGCAAGAACTCCTGACTCGACAAAGTAGTTTTGTTGTTGTCGAAACACAAACAAGTAAATATTGTGTTGATTTACGATGGTGCGCGTCAGGTTCCAGCTTTGCTGGTGTGATTGTCGCCCTTCATCATCCGGCAGATCGTTCACTGTGATTGTGTTTGCATTTAGATTGCTGCTAATGGAGCAGTAATTTGGGAGTTGGGGTGGGGGGGTGGCACTCAGTTGTTGTCTTTGTGTTGAGGAAGATCCCACGGCTGAAGTTCCTCGCTACTTTCACACACACCAACATCTTCTTTACCCCATGAAGGCACGTGCAGGGGTCCAGGGATCACCCAGAATGCTTTGCCCTGCATTGTTGGGCTGTTCCTTTCAGGGCTTTGGAGCGGCGGAGAGGTCGACCGGTGCCAGGAGATGGGTCAGGCCAGCATCCTTCTTTCACCCAGGCCTCTGTCACCGGGGCAACCCTTCTTTTTCATCCCTGCATGTGTGTGTGTGTGTGTGTGTGTGTGTGTGTGTGTGTGTGTCTCTCTCAATGACAACGAATGAAAGAGGAACATGAAAGGAAAAGCAGCCTCGACGACTCGCTGCCAAACCCTCGCCACGGCTAATCTGATTGGCGCGTCCGACGCTCCGACGGTGAGAGGAGAGCCGGATTGGACGGTGGGACGGACTTGGCTGGAAATGCTTGGGATGAGGCAGGAATTTCCCCCCTATAGACTCTTTTTCCACGAACGGTTATGTGTATGTATGTTTAGAGCGACGCTTCAAGTGTCTGATTGGTGTTCGCAGTTTCTCATGAGCGTCCTGTTGGCGTGGAGGGAGGAGGAAGCGTTGGATTTAGAGGGGGATAAAAGGCGGAGAGGCCAGGGGAGAGATGGGAAAAGTCTATCTCTGTTCACCCGGTTTAGGATTACCAAGAAAAGCAAGGAGGGGGTGGAAGGATGGAGAGAAAGACAGAGACTTAGAGAGAGACAAAGAGTGTTGGGATCAGGTGGAAGAACCAAAACCTGGAGGCTCATCCAGTCTGTTTGGAGGTGTGACCTTCATCAGGTCAAAGCAGAACATAAGGGAGATGGGAAGTTATGTAAACCAAACTCAGATTAGATGTGTCCCAAACGGGTTTCCAGACTAGACTCATTCTTCTTCAGGTGTTTTAAACTAGTCTCTTCTTCAGGTGTTTTAAACTAGTCTCTTCTTCAGGTGTTTTAGACTAGTCTCCTTCTTCATCAGGTGTTTTAGACTAGTCTCCTTCTTCATCAGGTGTTTTAGACTAGTCTCCTTCAGGTGTTTTTTAAACTAGCCTTCGTCAGGTGGTTAAACTAGTCTCTCCTTCTTCTTCAGGTAGTTATCAGGATGCTTGTTTGTTTGTGGACTCAGAAGCTTCACCTTTTACCTGCTGGTGGGTGAAAATATTTGAATTCTTTGGCTGAGCCGCTCCTTGAAGCCGATGACAGGCCGGAGAAGTTTTCCAAACCTAACTTGGGAAATCATTTCTTGGTGCTCCCAGCTCGGAGCTCAGAAGACTGTCAGGTTGAAACAGAAAAGTTTCCTCCCCCAAACTAATGCAGGATGTTGTTTAGAATCTCACTGCGTGTTTGGAGAAAACAGCAGGCGTCCACACACTTCTGGCTACAGTGACTTGACGTAGATTAAAGCTTCGAACACGAAGGCCTCACCTCGCTGAGTAAAGCTTCATTAACTAACCGAGACGCTCGGCAACAGAATAAACAGGAATAGAGGGAGGGGGGGAGACAATGGAATAAAGTGACTGACAGCGGGAGACGGGGGAGGAAGAGGAAGAGGAGGAGGAGGAAGAGGGTGGCGCTGGAGAGAGGTGAGGATAAAAGAGGAGAGGATAAAAAGGAGATGAATAAATAAATAAAAGAGGCACGCTCGCCAATTCAGCGGAAGAACGGAGCGAGGATCAGGGGCGTGCAGATGTGGAAAAAGACAAAGTGGGGGGAGGAAGTGAGGGAAACAAAGACCCCGCAGTGATGGGATGCTGCCGGGCTCCTCAGATGGACCCTTGCTTTGTAGCTGAGGAGGAAGAGCCAGTCTTCATCAAAGATGAGGTCCTTGAATTAGCCCCCCCACCCATCACTATTTCCATCTTTTCAGCAGTCGATTCCCATCAGTTTATCTCCGCCTCTTCACCTTCCTTCATATCTGTCCATCTCCCACCAAAACTCACACACACACACACACACACACACACACACACACACACACGCTAAAATACCAGAAGAGTGTTTCTAAATTCCTCAGCGGTTTCCAGGTAGACCATCAACACAGATTCTCCTCCTCCGTCTTCGTCGCTCCTCCTCCTCGTTTTCGTCTGGGTGGCAATGAAAATCCACAAAACTGAGAGTGATGAATTGATTTCTGTCTGTCCCTGTCTCCTCCGTCCTCCTCTTCCTCCGCAATGTTCTTCTTCCTCCAGGAGAGGTTAAACTCAGATGTGAAGCTGCTGCATTAAAAAAAAAGGAATAAAAAATCATGTCTTGCGGGTTTTTCTTTTCTTTTTTTTAAAATTATTTTGGAGGGGTGGTGGGGATTATTTCCCCCCCTCCCCCTAGATTCTTCCATAAGTATTAGTTTAAGGAGACCTACTTTTTTGGTTGGTGTTTCCACGTTGTTGTGGGGTTTTGTTTTGTTTTTTTAATGCAGATATAAAATTCATATTTAAATTTATATTTTTTTTCCCAGGGATGGTGTATCTCAGTCAAACAGAAAGCCCCCGTTTCATCCTCACCCAAAAGGAACGCTCCATTTTTTTGTTTTTTTTGGGGGTTTTTTTTGGGGGGGGGTGGGGGGGTGGGGAGAGAGAACACATTTCTTCATATTTTCGACATCCAAGCGTTTGATGGAAGTTTGAAGCCGTCTCCATGTTTGTGTGGATTTCTGAGCTGCAGATGCTTTGCATTAGTGTAGCGTAGCATAGCATAGTGGCTGCAGGCAGGTGGGAACAGCTGCTGGCCTCCTTGGTATTCTCCTTCTAGCCCCCCCCCCCCAATCAGCAAGAAGGAGGCAAGAAGGAGCTGAATTGTTGAGTGGAGGCAGGATTCCCGTCGGTTTTCCCATCTGGGATTTATTTTCCCAACAGCGCTTGAGGATTTTTCTCAGGACATGGAATTGAAGCCTTTCCAACCCCCCCCCCCCCACCGTCACCCCTGACAAGTCTCCTCTTGCTCCCTTCCTGCCATTCAACAATTGGCACGGAGACAAGAGGAGCAGAGGTGGTGGTGGTGGTGGTGGTGGTGGGGGGTGGATGGGAAGAGAAGTGGGGGCTGGGGGAGGAATTTAGAGAAAGAAAAGCAATCGATCGAACCGAGAGAGAGAGAGAGAGAGAGAGATAGCCAATAAGAAGAAACGGAGGAGAGCTGGGGGGTAAGGGGGGGGACACACCGAGGAGAGACAGGTGAAAACCATCTTTTTGGTCTAGCTTTAGTAGAAGTTACACCTTCAGGTTCTTATTAATATTTCAGTCGATCAGAAATCAATTTCTAATGTCACTGATTCCACGATTGATCGGATGTGTGTCTCTCTTTCTGCGGCACGTTTTAATAACTTTTTTTAAAGACCACATTTTATTCTCTATATTCTGACGTTGCGTGGCGTCGTTAGCGCCTGATGCTAAGACGTCATCTGCGTAGGTTCCTTCACACGCTGCCCTTGAACATCACAAACAGGCTTGGACAGAAGGAGGTTGTGTGTGTGCTTGTGTGTGATTGTCAGACGTCTCGGTGTGTGTGTGTCTGTCAAACGTCTGTGTGTGTGTGTGTGTGTGTGTGTGTGTGTCTGTCAAACGTCTGTGTGTGTGTGTGTGTGTTCATGTGGCCTCCCCCACATCTGTTTATCCCGCTGCATCAGTCCCAGCAGTGAAGGCTTGTCTTCAGCGGGTCCCAATCAGCCCATATGTCTGCCGTGATCCGTGAATAACTTCGCCTGCCAGTCTCAGACAGGGCCGACCCGCCGTCACACACACACACACACACACACACACACACACACACACACACACACACACACACACACACACACGCTAATGTGTAGCCACTCTTATTTATGCACACAGGTAGTCGTGCCTCCTCTGATGCGTGCACTCATACACCCACACCGGGTACAAGAGACAGACATGCGGGCATAAATTCTGCTCAGGTAGATAATTGAGGCAGGAGCTCACAAAGGCAACACAACACACACCTGCATGCACACACACACACACACACACACACACACACACACACAGACGTGTGTTTGTTGCAGGAACACAGATGAATGCACACTCGCATATGCAGCCTCTGGTTTCCACCGGGTTAGAGGACACTCAGGTTTTGACATTGAACACAACACAGGCCGGGGGTTTATTAGCGGCGATAAAGCCACATAATAAGGGGTGAGGTAAATAAGGGTAAGGTTAATAAGCCCTGGGTGAGACTTTGTGTTAGAACACAGAGCTCAAAGTGTGAGGAGACCCCGGTTGGGATGGATCAAAGTCTTACATGGAGATTACTCTTCTTGGAATATAAACCCCAACAAATTGGCGACCGAGGAGTTTTTCTGTGATTCTGACGACGATAGCATCAATTAGCACTTCAAAGACGCCGGAGGGTTTTTCTCTGCTATCTTTAGACGCCAGTGGGCGTCTCCGCAACTCTCTGTCAATAACGCTCAAAGTCATCGAGGAGTTTGGGGGAACCGGGCAGGGAGACGTTGGCAAATGTTTGCAAATGCAGAGGTCAGCCTCACCTTTGTGGCGATGGCGGCGTGAAAAGTGAAGAATCAGGAAGTTAGACTAGAAGGAAGTTCCGCCGCTAACATGACGCGATGATGCCCAACACGTTATAAACAACACACAAGTAAATAGTCTGTGAGTGTGGCTGACATCAGTCGTCAGCCCCGACCCAAAGCATCATGGGATACCAGAGGGCAGATGTCACTGATGTGGAATTCACCTGAGGAGAGTCCAGTGTGTCAGACTGTCGCTGCTGCTAACGGTAGCTTAGCTTGTTTCTCTGATAGCTTCAGATCTAGATGGTTAATCTGGTAGGATGTATGTAGGACGCTGGTTAATCTGGTAGGATTCATGTAGGACACTGGTTAATCTGGTAAAAATGTATGTAGGATGCTGGTTAATCTGGTAGGATGTATATAATATGCTGGTTAATCTCGTAGTATGTATATAACATGCTGGTTAATCTGGTAAGATGTGTGTCGGATGCTGGTTAATTTAGTAGGATGTATGTAGGACACTGGTTAATCTGGTAGGATGTATGTACTGTAGGATGCTGTTTAATCTAGTAGGAAGTATGTAGGACACAAATTAATCCAGTAGGATGTATGTAGGATGGTGGTTAATCTGGTAGGATGTATGTAGGATGATGGTTAATCTGGTAGGATGTATGTAGGATGATGGTTAATCTGGTAGGATGTATGTAGGATGATGGTTAATCTGGTAGGATGTATGTAGGATGGTGGTTAATCTGGTAGGATGAAAGAAGGATGCTGGTTAATCTGGTAGGATGTATGTAGGATGATGGTTAATCTGGTAGGATGTATGTAGGATGATGGTTAATCTGGTAGGATGTATGTAGGATGATGGTTAATCTGGTAGGATGTACTGTATGTAGGATGGTGGTTAATCCGGTAGGATGTATGTAGGATGATGGTTAATCTGGTAGGATGTATGTAGGATGATGGTTAATCTGGTAGGATGTATGTAGGATGATGGTTAATCTGGTAGGATGTATGTAGGATGGTGGTTAATCTGGTAGGATGTATGTAGGATGGTGGTTAATCTGGTAGGATGTATGTAGGATGGTGGTTAATCTGGTAGGATGTATGTAGGACGTCCCTTTTTTGGTGCCAGGAGCCAGAGGTTTCTCACCTGGGGGGGTTGGGGTCAACAGGCTTGTCTGGAGGGGGGGGGTTCCAGTGATTTAGCTACCAGTAGGGTGTTTTTTTTCCATCAGTAGGGTCCTCCTCAAACGGGGGCTACAAACGTCCGTCCCTGATCTGGGCCCTGATTGGTGCTGATTGCGGCGCGGCGGCGCTCGCCGGCGGCGCCTGATGAGCTCCTCCCGCTCAGCGCCGGCGCTCATTATCATGGAGGGAACGTCGACTGTTCAGGGAATCCGGAGGCGAGGAGAGGGAGGAAGACGAGGGAGGGGGAAATCAAAGCAAAGTTTGGTAAACTTTCCTGAAGGTCGTCGGAGAGCGTGGCTGGGACGGGCCCGGGGGAGAGCCAATCAAAGGCAGCTTTGTCAACCAATCAGACGGCGGCATCTGTATCATCTTCAATCGACGACGGAATAAAAGGGAAGGAAACGCAAGCGGGCGAGTTCTCAGTCCGTCAGAAGGTGTTTACAGAGCCTCACCTTTACCTGGAGAACGCCAGCGACCCCCCACCCCCACCCCCCGTTAGAACCCAAACTGTTCAGAACCGGTGTGAAGCCCGGCGACCCCCCACCGGGGTTCACGCGGCATCAGGATGTAAACATGTCTGGCTCTAATACGACAGCCATCAGCAACAGGAAGTAGAATTATCAAGGAAATAAATGATGAGCCGCTTTGGGGAGCCCTGATTGGATAATACGGTTGATGACATCATCATCAGATCCAGAACACACAAGAAACTGAATCTGGATCTGGAGCTGAAACTGATGAGATCCAATGTGATCCGGGTTCCAGGGTCAAGTCTCCTCGGTCCAGGAGTCACATGATCGCCGTCAGCCTATCAGGAGGCTGCTGGAAGACCTACGTGAGAACATGGTGTGTTTGTTTGTGGTTTGAGGTCCGACCACTGGTCTGATGTGTTCCGAACACACTCATAGTATGATATCCGCTCACACACACACACACGCACACACACACACACACACACACACACACACACACACACACACACACACACACACACACACACGCGCACACACACACACACACACACACACACACACACACACACACACACACACACACAGCTCTGGGGCTGTTTACATAAGGCCTTGCCCTGAGAAAGTTCTGTCATGCTGCCAGCAGCAAAAGAGAAGGAGAAGAAGGGGGGGGTCAGGCTGGGGGAGTGGAGGGGAGTCGGGTGAGGGTGGGTGGTGGTTGTGGGGGGGGGGGGTGTAGTGATGGAAGATAGAGCTTTGCCAGTCTGATGCGTTCACTGCCTGGGGGGAGCGACGGTCACTCAGAATGAGGGATGAGGAAGGAGGGAGGAAGAAGAAGAAGAAGAATGTGAGATGAAAGGGGGGGGGGACATAGTCGGAGGAGGAAAATCAGGAGGAGGATGGATTTGGATGGTGGAGGAGATTTAAGCAGCCGAACGAAGCGGGGCGGAAGAATGGGCCGACAGGAGGAGAACAAAGGAGGTCAGGGGAGATTGACAGGATGGAGGGGGGGGGGGGGGCGGTTTGATGCTGCTTCTCTTTGAGGTTTTTAATCTATATGAACCCACCAATGAGCTTCCAGCTACACACACACATTCAAAACCTTCATGTCCGACTTCAGGCTTTCAATAAAGTTTATTTGTTTAAGATGCTGGGTGTGTGTGTGTGTGGGGGTGGGGGGGTGGAGGTGGGGATGTACCCAAGGTCAAAACCACTTAAGTGTGTCCCTCTTTCTTCTTATGTAAGTAACCCCTCTGTATCTGAGCTGCATACTAACACACACACACACACACACACACACACACACACGTAAGCGGGAGCGTATCGATTTAGCATGGTGTGCAGATTCCCACCGCTGCCCCAATACGCAGATTAAGGGGTGAGGAACACACACACACACATATAGACACACACCTGAACACACACACACACACACACACACACACACACACACACACACACACACACACACTTTTGCCCACCAAGCTTTTCTCTTTATCAGTGTGAGCTGCCTGTCGTCATTATGCATATTCATTTTACGCATATTTATAATGAGGTCTCAGCCGTTAAGCGGTTCTGACAGTATTTTCAAAACATGAGATTTTTTAGACTCAATTTAACGTGTGTATAATGTGTGTGTGTGTGTGCAGGTGTGTGTGTGTGCAGGTGTGTGTGTGTGTCTGCATAATGATCACTCATGTGCCAGCTGTTCTCTCTCACACTTCCTGTTTCCAGCCTCACAGTTCCTCCAGTTCTGTTCACACCTGGTCCCGCAATGCATCCTGGGATGTGATCCCATCACACCTGGCGTTGTAATCCATCTCCACGGGTCGTTCTCATGGATGTAACAGCATCGTATGTAGTTGAAGCTCAGGTATTCATATGCTCACCTGAAGGTTGACGGTTTGATCCCCGGCCCCCTGTAGTCTATAATTGGACGTGTCCTTGAGCAAGATAGATGCCGAAGGTTTTTTTTTTTGCGAGCAGCTCTCATCGTTCCGCAGAGAGACGAGCCGCTCCATTAAAAAACGTTTAAACTTATTTCGGAGAATTTGGCTTTTTTTTTTTTTTTTTTTTTTTTTTGAATCCCCGGTCGTTTCTTTCTCTCGCTGTTCATTTCAAAAACACTGAAATCACGGATTTGAGGGTTGTGACCCAATCGTGGTTAATTCCTTCCCACGCAGTACGACTGTGTGACCCAGCGGAGCTTTCAGTCTTTTGAATGGATTCTTAGAATAAAGTGATTTTTTAGTTTGCGTCCGTCTGGCCAAGAAAAAGATGAAAACGTGCTTCGTTCTTTAGTAGAACGCGATCAGCAGGTCGTGATCCGTAAAGGTTTGGAACATATATATATATTTTATTCTACATAATGTAGATTATCTTATTGCTTTCTTTATGTTTCTAAAACCTAAGGGATAATTATCCCTTCTTGAAGACTCTTTTTTAACCTTCTGGCATCATTTACACCAACACTGTAAACGGCGTTCCGCAGGGATCCGGTTTCGAACCCTTAACTTTTTTGTAATATTCACATCCAACTTCATCCACTCAGGGAGTTTCCACTCTGATTTCCTCTCTACTTCTTTCCATCTTTCGTTCCTGCACTCAACAACAATAATTGGTGTATTATTATATCCACCAAGACGGATGAGAGCTTCACCGTGAGACCTTTACCACTGGTCAAACCCTGAAAGCCGAGGAAACAGGACGCCCAGGCTCCTCTTTCTTCCTCCTCTCCACCTCCTTATTATAGTGCTGATCTGTGTAACAGAGATCCTGATGGAATCAGGAAGACTCACACCATCATGCTAAGATCGATGGAACATGACAGCGGGGGCTTTTTGGCCAGGTATTTATAGACTCCAACATCACGGCCTCTCGCCGGCGAGCGCTTCGCGATCAGGGCCGAATCAAACGGCTCTCACGCCGAAGTGAAAAAGGATGTAAGCGTCGACGTCACACATTAACGCGTTCCTTTCTTCTCCTTTTTAGAACAGGATTCTCTAAATGTTTCACCAGCTCCAAAACTGCCCACGAGAAATCAGGACTTTGAGATGTTTAACGGCTCTAAATATACTAATTTATATAACAGCAAGTCAGTTTAGTGAACACGGACACTAAAACACACGTATCAAACTCAAGGCCCGGGGGCCAAATGGGGCATTCTATGTGGCCCCGGAGAGTGAAAGTCAGTGGGTCTAAAAATAAATTGTTCAAAAGTGTGCTTTGACCAAAACTCCATTTCCCACAATGCGTTTTAACTCTGACAGACACGTTTTAAACAAAGTTAATGTCCTAACTTGTTATTTTTCTTTATTCTCTTAGATAATTTGATCCTTGATTGATGGAGTTCTGTGGGTGTCCTAACCTGACAAATTAAAATTATTTATTTTATAACAGAGCAACAAAAAAACACATTTTTTTCTGTACAACTATAATAACTATAATTATAATTTGTAACTTGAATAAGTAATAAATTCAGATTTATTTAACATTAAGGAGTAGTTATTTATATTACATTACATTTAATTACTTTTATTAGTTACATCTGGCCCTTTGAGGACAAACGTGATGCTAATGTGGCCCTCGGTGAAAATGAGTTTTGACACCCCTACTCTAAAATCTGGTGATGGTAACGCCTCAAATAAAAATCTGTTATAACAAATTAGATTAGATTAGATTAGATGTACTTTAATGATCCCAAACTGGGAAATTCACACATTGCAGAAGCATTCAGACCAATAGAAAAAAATATATATTTAAGAAAATGAAGACATGAGGGGAAATGGAATAGTAATAATAATAATAATGATAATAATAATCATAACAATGTGGAAAAAAGACATTTCTTCTGCAATCATCTATTTCTAATCACTAATCCTCTTTAAACCCATTAACAAATTGATTTATTTTTTATTCCACGTTGCTTCCAACCTGTGAAAACTCCCAACACTTCTGCAGGAAGCTGAGCAAAATTCCACACTTTAAAATTATGGACATATATTGAAAGTAATCAATAGATTTAAAGAGTCCAACCTTCTGTTATCACTATTCCCTGAGCTCTGCCATCGATCGTATCTCAGTTCATCCAGCTTCCTGTTCCTGGGCAGCTCTGGCAGAGGAAATGGGAACAGGCGTTTGTGTAGGACTGACAGCGAGCGCCTCAGGACCCGACCAGGTGAGCTGGAATCACCTGTCGCTGCTGCTCACTGAGAAGATGCAAGAAGAACGAGTCAGCAAAACTCTATTTATAAACCACGGGGGTGCTGATTGGATGCTGCACATTTACCCTCTTTTTCATTGGTTAAAAACACATAAAAGAGTCGTGGGGCGTGCACGTCAGCACGTGCACGCTCACTCGCAGCTGAAGCATGTCTCCTAATTAGCATCCATCTTTGCAGCTGTGGAGTACAGTAACAATCACTCCATCCTCTCCTCACACACACACACACACACACACACACACACACACACACACACGCACCTCTGCTAATCCACTATGTGTTTGCTGAGAGGCTTCCCTCCTCTCCATCACCCCCCCCCCTTTCCTCACCCACTAACACACACCTCCCTCCAAACTGCCTTTAAAGTCTTTTAAGATCTTTTTTTGGGGAATGGCTCCGGGGTGCGTTAGTGTATTTGTGGCTGGATGCTTGTGTGTATTCCTGTGCGAGAGAGGGGGGGGGGGAGTAGGGATGGGATGGGATGGGAGGAGTAAGGGGGGGGGGTTGCAAGGCTTTAGGCTTGAGAAGGGTGGATGCGAAGAAGGAGAAACAGCAGCGCTAGCACTGCTTAATTAATCAACATCAAAAGACGGCATTAAAAATGAATAAAACCCGAAGCAACAGTTTGGCTAAAGTGAATTATTCAGGCGTGGAGCTAACCGCTACCAATGCTCTATTAGGACTCAAATCTAGTTGTCCCCCCCATCCTCATTTGAATCAGTTCACACTCTGCAAACAGGGTCCCGGTCCAGAATGACCACCGTTGACCCCTCAGCTCCGAATGAAGGCGACTTTTCCTTCTCCAGTTAATTATATTTGAGGACGTGTTTTTCAAGTCCACAAAAAAAGGTTCACTGAAAAATCCTCGTTTCCGTTCGCTTGAATGTTTTTCGCCATTGCAGAGAATGAAATGTGACACAGAACACTTTTATTTACCAATGAGTTCAAGATTTAGTGCCCCCCTCCCAGAAGTGAATATCTAAATGCAACGCAGCATCTGGGAGTCATTATTTATTCCTCTGCTTCTTGTTCTGAATGGGTTCAAAGTCTGATTTCATTGACTTACTCTAGATGGAATGACAGCGGTTCAAATATTTTTTCATATATGAAATTGATTGACTCGTTTGTTTGACTGAAGGCTGGCGTATAAATAAACTTGTCATCAGTATATAACTTAACATTAACTTTTGAAAGATAACTAATAATGCATTGTATTGTAAAGTAATAAGAAAACTAAATGTCCTGATGTAGATCCCTGTGGGACGCCCGTTCCAGAGACTTTGATTCATTTTTGTTTCTGTTAACATCTTTATGGTAAGTAGAACAAATGTGATGTAGATCTATAGACCCGCCTCTTTTTGGTCCCCTCTCAAGAGATCACATGACTCCTAGCGACCAATAGCTTGCAGAACTGTCGTGTCGGGATCCACAAAACGCCTCTTAGTGCCAACGTCGGGTTGACTGTTTTGAATTTAGCGTCGTTGTAAACTTACGTCGTCTAATTCGCAGCAGTGGGTGTTCTCTAGCGCCACCTGGTGGACAGGGGGATGATCTGCATGCAACCGTGAACAAAGCAGCAGCTGAAAAACCTGTCAATTTTTATCCTCTTGTATTTTTAGTCCTTACAAGCTGCAGGATGCATGAATATGAACACGTGAATACAGAACAGACATAAAGATCATGTGTGTGTGTGTGTGTGTGTGTGTTAAAAGGAAAGGCTGGAGGCTGTGTGTGTGTGTGTGTGTGTGTGTGTGTGTGTTTCTTTCTCTTCCTCCCTTAGCGAATGCCTATTTCTAGATCGGTTGGAGGGTCAAGGTTTGGCCACCGGTGGAGAAAAGCTTGTTCCCATTTCAAATAGAAAAAAGCTCTCTGTCGCTTCACAATGAAAAGAAGACGCGTCTTCCTCCTCTTAAGGCGTTAACCCCCGCTCTGCTGGATCGACGCTTGCAGCACAAGTGATGCTCGGTCAACAGATCCTCCAGAAATAACGGATATTTAATTGAGCAGATTTTTATCGCGGATGAATTTGGAGCGTTTGACCTGTGACTCGGCTCCGTGGACAGAACGTGGCTGCTGCCTTCATTCTGGAGGAATTTTAATGGAATGAAAACATTTACAGAATAAATTTTGCAGATGGAGAATTAATGACCGGCATCCTCCAATCTTATTTTAGAGAGTCTCAAATGGAACAAGTCCATCAGGCTGGAGGAAGAATTTAGAAGTAGCAGAGGAGGCTTCTTTCTAAAGGGTTCCATGTTCAAGAGTTCTGTAATTAAGGGGTTCTGTCTTTAACAGTCTCTCTTTAAGGGGTTCTGTCTTAAAAGTATTCTCTGATTTAGAGTGTCTGGCTATATGAGGTTTTTTTTAATCTTAAAGATGTTCTATCTTTAAGAGATCTGTCCCTTATGGACTCTCTCTTTAAGGGTTCTGTCTTTCAGGGGTTCTATCTTTTTTAAGAGGTCTCCCTTCAAGGATTCTCTCTTTTAGGGTTGTGTCTTTTAAGGGATTCCAACTTTAAGGGTTCTGTCTTTTAAGGGGTGATATACTGTATTTAAGGTTCCTTAAACATTCACAACACTCTAACCTCTATCTCAGTATAAAGAAGAGGTTCTGTCTTTATGTTTGTATGGTAACACATGTTTAATGAAGGGTTGGGATGCAGAGGGTTCTAGCGGTCACGATGAAGATCTTTGCTTTCTGAAATCCTTACTTTCTGGTAAACGATGTTCTCCGGTCCGTCTGTCAGTCTGGTCCATGGTGAAGAGAGTCTCATGACTACATGTTTAGGTGCTAATAACATATTTAGTGAACATGCTGTTAGACCTGAAGAACTGTACTGGTCTTCCCTTGTCTGTGCTGGTCTAGACTGGTTTGTACTGGTCTACAGTGGTTTGTACTTCTATGGGTTGGTCTTTACTGGCCTGTACTAGTTTATATTTGCTTGTATTGGGGTTTTATGAGCTGTATTGGCCATAAAGTTTTTCTTTATCTTATTTCACCAGTCTATTTTTTATATTTTATCCATCTATCCACTTTCTTGGAGACAAGGCGATCGTAATTGTCGCGTTACAGAGAGAACATTCAAACTCTTTGGAGAAAGGAATGGAACCCAGAACCTTCTTGCTGCGAGGTATCGGCGCTACCCACTGCAGCATGGTGCCGCCACTATTTGTATTTTATATTATATTTAATTTTTGTCAGCGAATTGTAGCTTCATTCCAATAGTAAAGAGTCTAAACTACAAATAATTGAGGTCTTCTCCGAGCCACCGAGCTTCAAATTAAATTAAACAGGAAACTAAATCACTACAGGCGATATGCAAAGTGTTATGTAGCTCATAATTAAAACTCAAAATAGAAGCGCTTTAAAAATGCAACGCACTAAAAGGTGCGGAGCCCATTGCAGACAATGTGAAACAATAGAGAGAACATAATGAGACCAAAGAACAAATATAGAACGCCTCCGCACGTGTCAAACAATGTCAGACTGAATGCCAACGCAGCTTTAAAACATCTGAGACGCGCTGTTCTCTAACGCATCAAACGCAGAGCGCCGCCCACGCCACTCAGACACGCATTAACGTGTAAACATCTGTAAACAAGACCAAAGTCATCAGACAATAAACCAGCCTGGAGTGTCGGGCTCCTCCATCGTTCCTGCAGCTTCCCATTGAAACACCTGAAGAACTTTGCAGCTGGTGGGATCATCAACCAAGTCTCCAGACACGTGTCCCGTGTGATCCGTCCAGATCAGAAGAACCTTTGGTTTTCCTCCAGGAGGGGGTGCAGTGGTGGCTTTTCAGTGCAGAAGAACCCAAACCCAAAGGACTTCCTCTTCTTCTTCCTCTTCTTCCTCTTCGCTCTGATGTCCCTTTGCAGTTGGACGTTTGTTCCTTCTCTGATCATCTTCTCCAGCGCCCTCCTCCCTAAATTTCCCCCTGAATCCTTTCATTCACTCCCCCTTTCTCTCCCCCATCTGCTGTCTTTCCGAGAGCGTTAATCAGGGCGCTCAAACACCATGACTACAGCACCTCCTTGGAGACTCGAACGCTCGCAGATCGCCACCGGCCCTAAGCTGCTGCTGCTGCTGCCGCGGCGGCGATGGAGGAGTTCATCCGTCAAAAACACACAAACGCTTCAGATCATCAATCACCTCCGATGGTAATCAGCGCCTGACTCATCAATACCAGATCTCAGACATCTGAGGCCACGAAGTGGACCAACCCTCCCCCCCATCCACCACCACCACCACCACGTCTCGCAGACGTGCTTCATTCTGGAAGAGATGGCCGATCAATATCCCATAATGAGATCAGGCTCCGAGAGAACAACGGCATGTGTTTGCAAATGGTTCTCTTCCCCAAAGAGGTGAAGGGGTTTGGTTTCTGTGGCCCCTGGAAGACGCCGACTTTCCTTACCTGAATTATTATATTTTATGCTAATCAATGACATTCAGGCTGATTATCAGGGGATGGAAACTACGCCTGACATCATGTGACTAACCAGACTAAAGCTCCGCCAAAGCCCAGCAGTCGGTTTAATTAAATCCAACCCTCTAACAGGACATCAGCCCTGCGTTAGAGGAAGATCTTCATATTTATTCTTCATGTATTCATATTTATTCTTATGTACATATTTGTACATGTCTGTTTAATGCGTATCTTAGTGTTAGCGTTGGCTTTCTGGGTTTTAAGTCTGGTTTTTGCTCTTTGGACTTTTTGTGTACCAATCATGCTTTGTGTTCCTTCAATTGCGCCTTGGGGACAAATAAAGTTTTTTGAATTGAATTGAAATTCAATCATCCGGTTTGGCTCCAGCGTCCACGGTTCCATCAAGTCACCTCAGGAAGTGGTCCCGCTTTGGTAATTTTGGTGCAGGAAATGATGCGCTAGTGGTTGTTACGGTGACATCACCACGGCGATCAGCTGTTGATCAAGCGGGGGGTGGGGACAGAGGGTTTGAGCGCTTTGGGATCAACTAGACTGTAACTGAAACAACTATTTGTTCCCATCTGGTCTTGACCAGACGACACTTTTGTCAAAAACTTTTATTGTGAAGGAGAAGAAGGTAGGTCACTCCTGTCCCTTCAGAGTAAAACTCCGGCGAGGACGTCACAATCTGTTTCGCACCTCACAATCTGCTCCGACGGAATTGAAAGTGAGAGACACAAACAGAGATTGACGCAAACAGAAATGGACAGAAGAGGGGAGGGAAAGAAAGAAAGAAAGAAAGAAATAGAAAGAAGGGAGGAGGTCATGTGACCTTCATCCTGTCTGAAACACGCCGTTGCGTTTCGGAGTTTTATTCTAAGCACAGCTTCTGTGTGTGTATGTGTGTGTGTGTGTGTGTGTGGGTGCTGTTTACTTGTGCGTCCACACATGGTTCTGTGTACAGTGTGTGTGTGTGTGTGTGTGTGTGTGTGTGCGCAGCTGTGTGAGTCTTAATTGGACTCCATTCAAGTGTTTAATTACTCATTAGCGATGCTGCAGAGCGATCCATACAGCAGCTTTCCTCTGCCCTCCGGCCCGCTGAGACTCAAACGCTTTGACCCAAACTACATGGATTAGCTCACCTCGTCAATCTGGATCAACCCCGTCCATATTAGATGAAGATCTCTGAGCCTGCAGGAGGATGGAGGTGGTGGTGGTGGTGGTGATGGTGGTGGTGGGGGGGCGGGACGGACAGTAAATGTGACACTCAGTTTGTTGATGTGACAGATTATCAGCGAGACGGCCGGCTGCCAGCCGGGCAGCGGAGCATCCCCCCCGAGGGTGGGGGGGGGGCCCCCCTTATCGCCTGTCAATCAATCAGTTTGACTGGTTATCAGTGGGGTAATGCTTCACAGCAAACACAGCATTACACTCAGTTTAAACCAGCAAACAGCTACACTTATATTAGTCTGGCCCACATATTTATATCGATAATGGTCTGCTGCAGCGTCGACGCTGGTCCTGGATCAGATCCAGATCTGCATGAGGGACAGATCAGAGGTCACATGTCCCCGCAAAAACTTCCCATTTCCAAAAATGCTTCAAGCAGACGACTGATTTATATTTCATCCTTCATGCATTCTTCAGTTTTTGGTGCAGTTTTAATGTTTTTTTTGGGGTTTTTTTTTTTTTTTTCCTTCCTTTGAGGGTCACGTCCGTCCGTCAATCAGTGTTTTGTTGACACCCAGGAAAAAAAAAAAAAACCCGAAACAAAACAACTTTAAATTTATTCTTTCATCGCCGTTCGTCCAGGACAGCCGCTCCGGCCTCTGAGGGCAGAGCTGCAGGCCTCCATGGTTTGATTCTGTTATATATATTTATGATCTGTTAGTATTCTGCACCAGCGCTGCACTGTCTGCAGAGGAAAAACGCTTCCAAAACTTATTCGGCATCGGAATGTCAAGGATCTGCCATTGTTCGGATTAGCGATTAAAGATAGATTAACAATTTTTTCAATCTGGCGCTTTTCATGAATTCATTAGTAAATTTTTTTTTAAAAAAGGCTTTATTTGTTTACAGTTTGCTGCTATTTAAAGAAAAGGTAATATAAATTAAAGGATATTTAAATGTGTGCATGTTTAGATTTTTAATGGCATTTAATTCATTTAATTCCAACTGCACCACTTCAGACCTCTTTAATCTCACACTTCGCTGCTGCCGTCGGAGCCAAAAATAGAAGCGTTGAATTCTGGAGTAGATCCGGGTGAGGAGGCGAATCCTGGATTTTTTCTTCCTTCCACTTCGTTTCACGGAGCCCAGAGGGCGGCCATTTTATCGGCGCCGCGTTGGGATTGGGATTAGAGTTTATTTAGAACGTGGAGGTTCGGACTCTAGAGAGCTTTATTTACAGAGGAAAGTAGTGAAGGTGCTGATGCTGACTGGAAGCAGCGTCCATATATGGTCTGCTTCCTGTTTATGTTTACAAGTCATCATGTTTAGGAGTGTGTTAGTGTTTTATGTGCTCCAATTCGGTGTATACTTGTGCACACTTGTGCTATAGTGCGGTATATTTACATAGGGGCGTGTACCTGGAGGATGGCAGCGCGTGATTGGATGGAGGGAGCTTTATTTACTGTCCCACATACCTGAGTGTTGCCGGCGACGCCTCCCCCCAAGAGAGGAGAGGAGAAGGAGCTGAGAAGCAGAGAGAGATGGGGGGGGGGAGAAAATGGAGTCGAGAGGGAGGGGGGGAAGAGAAAGTGAAGTGAAGCCAAGGGAAATAAAAGGAGGAGAGAGTGAGAGGCTGCTGGAGGGGAAGTGGCAGAGGAAGAAGAGGAGGGCTGGCGAATGGAAGTAGAGAGGAAGGAAGATGGAGATGGAAGCAGAAAACGTGGAGCTGATGACAGCGACTGAAGCTGCAGAGACAAACAAATATACAGTAAATGTAAATATTCATGTTAAATCTCAAAGCCGCGCTCTGATTGGCTCAAATCTTCTTTTACCTCCACAGTGAACTCATGCTGCTACATGCTACACTAATAAATGCTAAAAGGAATGTAGGTGGGACTCAATTAATCCTTATATTTATTATATTAAACTTTTTGGATTATTTTCTCTTTAAAATAAATTTCTGTGTCTTATTTTGTAAGGAATGAAAAGATTATTCCATCTTTAAAATTAAAGCATTAAAATTAAAAAAAATTAAAATTTAAAATTAAAAAATTAAAATTAAAAATTAAAAACAAATTTTTAAAAATGAAATATCTGTGTCTTATTTTGCAAGGAAATGAAAGATTACTGTATTTCCTCTTCAAAATAAATGTGTTTCTTATTTTGTAAGGAAAGAAAAAATTACTCCCTCTTTAAAATACATTTCAAAATTAAAAAATTAAAATAAAAAAAAAAGTAAATTAAAAATTTAAAAATTTAAATTAAAAATTAAAAACAAATTTTTAAAAGATAAATATCTGTGTCTTAATTTGCAAGGAAATAAAAGATTACTGCATTTCCTCTTCAAAATAAATTTGTTTCTTATTTTGTAAGGAAAGAAAAAATTACTCCCTCTTTAAGGTAGATTTCTGTGTCTTATTTTGTAGGGCAAGATAATATTCCTGATCCAGATCCACTCCAGGTTTACTGAGTGACTCGTGCTTCATCTTTCATCATCATCATCATCCTGAATTTAGTGGAAAAAGTGTTTGATCGTTTTTATCTTGACACTCTGATGTATTCCTGTTTCTGTTAAAACACACCTCATGTTTATCAGTAGGGTTTTTTTTTTTAGGGGGGGAGAGGTGTCCCCTTCATCCTTCCATCCCTCATGGGTTCGGCGCCCACTCTGCAGCCATCGCTGTAGAGCAGGATGCTCATTAATGCTGATCAGCCGACTCTCCTGCAGAGAGAAGCTGGCGACACCAGTAGATTTTATTTTCTCCGAGCGCAGCAGAGAAGATGAATGGAATGTTTAAACATTCAGAATGGATCCAGCCCTGACTCATCCTCCTCCTCCTCCTCCTCTTCCTCCTGGAAACACCAGCGATGTGGGATAAGCAACATGTTTTTGCTCTCCAGGAGAAGCAGACTTTAATTTCTCCGATGCCGTTTGAGATCTCGTCTTTCTTCTGCTTTACCAGAGAGTCTTAATTAAAGTCGTGTTTACACTCCCAGTTTCTCACAAACATAATTCAGATGTTTTTTGGATGCAGCTTCTTCATCACACCACGTTTGCAAAGCCGATTGTTTTAAAGCGTTATGTTAAAGCTTTCCACCTCCTATGACCTCATCGATGGTGTAGTGACATCATGGAGAAGTTTTTCCTCCTTAGGTGGGAATAGAGAGAGATAGTCATCATCTTCCCTGATGATGAAGATGATGACTCTGCCTGAGTGTCCTCTCAAAAACACACACTTACAGTCGATTATCACACACACTTTATCGCTTCATCCTTCATTTGAACTTCTTTTCCTCCTCCTTTTCTTCATCCTGTCATTCATCCTTCAACCTGAAACCCTCCAGTCCGAGGAAGAAGAGGAGAATGAGGAAGAATAACCCTAATACACACGGTTGAAAAGAGTAATTATAATAATAAAGTTGAAGAGCTTTCACTCCTTCCTGAACGTAATTATCGCGTCTCTCTTCTCGTTTGTGAAAACGATGTCGACTACAGTATAAACATAAAACGCGAGAAGCCGTCGTCTCTGGAAATGAAAGATAATCAAGTTCCATCAGCTGGAAAATAAAAGATCCATCCGGCGTCCTCCTCACGGATGTTGTGATTGGCTGTGTGACCTTAGAGCGTCTCCGTGAGGATGTTTCTATTGGGGACATCATTCGTGCAGGACATGCGTGTCAACACACACACATACACACACACTTATATTAATCCTTTTAAACCATAATAACAAAAGAAAACATCAACACAGGAAGTTGCACTTGTTTGTGTGGGATGTGTTATGAAGTTTGTAGCTTTATCTGGGAAAAAAAGTAATTTCCCTACTGGGATTAATAAGGGATGGGTTATTATTATTATTATTATTATTATTATTATTATTATTATTATTATTATTATTATTATTATTATTATTATTATTATTATTATTATTTTGTTGTTGTTATTTTTGTTGTTGTTTTATTGATATGATTATTATTTTATGACTATGATATTTTTTATTGTTGATGTTGTTGTTTTTATTTATTTATTGTTATTTATTATTATTATTTTTATTGATATTATTATTATTGTTGTTTTATTGATATTATTTTTTTATTATTACTATTTATTGATATTATAATTTTTATTGTTGATGTTGTTTTTATTTATTTATTGTTACTTATTATTATTATTATTACTATTATCATTATTATTAGTATTATTATCAGTCAGCTAAAGCTAATGTATCTTGCATTTAGCATGCTTGCTGCAGCTTACATCCTTTTGTGTTGGTGCTAACGCTAAAGTATCGGCGCACAATCAATAGTGAAACTCTTAACAGTTACAGACGAAAAGAATCTCCTCCTCTCCTCTTCTTGCATTCTCCTCATCCCTTTCTCCCTCCTGTTCTTTCTTTTATCCTCATTCCTCCCCTCGGTTCTCCCCTTCCCTTATTCTCCCTCCCTTTTCCTCCGCTTCCCCCCTCCCCCCTTCGATTGCTAATCAGACTTGATTGGGGGGGCTCAGAGAGCCGAGAGGAGCTCCCTGGTGGATCAATGCCTTTAAATGATCTGTTCAAGGATCCTTTTAGAACCTGCAAAACTCACTCTGATTGGGCAGCCGAGCGTGAAGGCGCTCATTTCACATCTAACTCACTTCCTGATTTGCCCTCTGGGAGAGCGATGGGACGCCGTTAGCGGGATAATTTGTCTCAAAGCGGGCTATCCGGCTAAGCGCTAACTGCTAACCGCTGCGCTTAGGCCCCAAACGTCTTCATTCCAAGGCAACCAATAACAGCCAAGGTGAAGGGGGGAAAAAAATAAGACGAATTGGTTTAAAGTGCTTCAATCTGCCGTTGAGACGGCGAGATGGTGTTGATGCCGCTTTGATTGAAGACGTTTCCCCCCCGCATCTCATATTTACTGATCTTCAAGAAACATGTGCAGAGTTTGGAACATGTTTAGCACACGCTACATTAGAAATGAAACTGATTGCATGCATGAAGCCATTAACGAAAAGCACCAGGGAGAAAGATCGGATGAAGGTGCACGATATGAAACTGATGAATCCTAAACAGCCCCTGAAATATTAGAGGAACGAGTCGGCTATTTACAATTTTTATGAATAAAAATGTTTGAAATATGACATATTTAAGCTGAATTGTGTTTCCTCACAGACGTGTGGAAGCAGAATCATACATGAAATAAACTGTGTTTATTATAAGACGCATGTTTGAACCCTAACCTTAACGTTTTTGCACCAATACTGCTACTTTGTGTGCATTCAATTGCCCCATGGGAACAAATAAAGTTTTTTAGAATTGAATTGAAATCAACTGAATTGAATTGAATTGAATTAAATTAAATTGAATATGTGTTAAATTCAACTTTAAATCAGATGGTTTGATTGGCTGCTCTTTTTTGTCGGTCTATTGCTTGTAACCCCGCCTCCCGCCCAGTGGCACCTGGAATAGACTCCGCCTCCTCCTCCTGGACCCTAATAGGACAGGCTGCTAGAGAAAACAGACGGTTGTTTTTGTTGTTATTTATGGGCTTGGCAGTTTAATTTAGATTGTTGTGGTCTGTTTTATTGTTGTTTAGTTTTATTGTTGTTTAGCGTGTTTGTTGTCATGGAAACCAAGGAACCCTCAAACCCAGTCTCCTCTTGATTCTGCTGTTCTGGAACCGTTCTTTTGAGAACTGGACCCTCCATATTGCGTCATCCTCTCTGATGTTTCCCGTTCCTCCGACCTCTGACCTCCTTCACCTGATCAGACCGACCCTCGGCGATCCGTCCGCGGCCCGGACTAAGCGGACGCCAGCCTCCTCCCCGGCTGCTGCGGGGCGCCGCCGTAACGATATGAGCTCTCCAGCATCACATGACCCACTTCTTGCGCATCACACCAGCAGACGTGCTAATAAATCCCCCGATGCACAGCTCGGCGTTATTAAAATAAAATCTATTCCGACTCGAGCCGTAACCGGAGGGATTGTTGCTGACTTCTCCGGCCTCTTCTCGTTTATTAAATGAGCGAATAAAGAGCCTCAGGATGTTTTTCTGCAGTGACTCAGGTGGTTTGAAGATTATCAGCGAGGTTTGCTGAAGCAGCTCCGGAGTCTCTGAGGCTCGTATCTGCAGACTGTGACCTCCTTTCAGACGCACAAACAAAAAAAAACGTCCAAACAGCCATCCCATAATTAACCCTCATGAGTCTGAGGGCGCTTTTACATATCTCCTTAAATTTGCCGGAAAAGATGATTGTTGAAATTGTTCAGACCTCCTTATTGCAGCCTGAATGGGAGGAAAATAGGAAATAAATGTAGAATAAATGAGTTCTCACCTTTGTCGCTATTGGTCGCTCGTTAAAATTCCTCTCATGCAAATAGAAAGATTGAAATTTTGATATAAATATTCATCCTGATTTAACATTTTTTTAATTTATTTTTTGTCCCCCCAGGTTCTGGCATGGGGAGTACCGGGTGGCGGTGAACATCAACGACTACCTGGACATCTACTGTCCGTTCTACGAGGGCCCGCCGTCCCACGGCCGCATGGAGCGCTACATCCTCTTCATGGTCAACCAGGAGGGCTACACCTCCTGCCAGCACCGGATGCGTGGCTTCAAGCGCTGGGAGTGCAACCGTCCCAGCGGTCCCGACGGGCCCCTGCGCTTCTCCGAGAAGTTCCAGCTCTTCACGCCGTTTTCTCTGGGCTTCGAGTTCCGGCCCGGACACGAGTACTACTACATCTGTAAGTCATCAAAAAAAAACAGAACCAGAAGCTCCACAAATCAATCAGAATATCGGAAATCAATAGATGATTGGAGGAGCGTCCCACAAATTATAGGTCAAGGGTGTCATCAGCATCACGTCTGTCCTCTAAGGGCCAGATGTAACTAAGAAATTTAACTAAATGTAACTCAATGTAATGTAAAATAAATAGAACTACTCCTTAATGTTAAATAATTCTGAATTTATTACTTATTCAAGTTAAAAACATTATATTTGAACAGAAGCAAAATAAGTTTGCTCGTTTCTCTGCTGTTAAAAATTATTTTAATTATTTCAGGTTATTAAACCCACAGAAGTCCATCAATCAAGGATCAAACTATCCAAGAGAATAAAGTAAAATAACATCAAACACAAGTTAGGACATTAACTTTGTTCAAAACGTTTTGTCAAAGATAAAATCAGCTTAATTACTGCATTGTGGGAAATGTAGTTTTTACACGCTTTTGACCTATTTATTTTTAGACACCCTGACCTCGTATGCTCTCGCGGGCCACATAAACCGATGTGGCGGGCCACATTTGGCCCCCGGGCCTTGAGTTTGACATGTGTGTTACAGGTGATCGGATCAGTTTCTGGATCAAAAACCAGACTGTTGATTCTGGTTCCCGCATCGTAGGTAAATAAACGAATAAATAAATAGGACCCTCCATCTTTCCGCCTCCGTGCAGCCTTAATGTCACCAGGCGGCGCCTGTAATCATTTTATATCAGCCGTATTGATGTTTCTGCTCACGCTAACAGCTGATGTATTTGTTTGACGCTCGTCCTCTGAACGCACTTAGAGACACGTCAGCCGGGGTCGGACAAATAGCGGCTTTAATTTACTCTAAACCTTGTTTTCGGCGGCTCGCTGCGAGCGGCGGCTCTGATGGATTCTTTCACATCCAGGCGGTTAAAGACCAGGATCAGGAGCTAATCACAGAAAAACACGGCAAAGTGACTTTCAGAAGCTCTGAGCCGCCGTTTAAAGTTTTTGTAGGGCTGCAGCGACGGCTGAGAATATAGAGCAAATTGGCCCCGCCCCCGCAGGGCGGTCATCAGTATTGTGATCCACATGGCTCCGCCCCTAGAGGGCGGTCTTTAACAAAGCAACAGTTTACTTCCTGGTTGGTCGGTTGGTCAGTTGGTTGTTTTTTGGGCGAGTCAATTGGTTTATTTGTCGGATGGTTGCCTTGGCGACTATATTTGGTATTTTTAAATTGAAATTTGACTTTGATTTTTTTGTTTTGTTTTACGACCTTCTAATAATATTTGTCGTCATTTAAATTCGACAACTCGTCTTCGTCATCACCAAGACGCCACGGTAACGGTAACATCCCCCCCGCCTCCCGCTGTCTTTTCTTCTGATGTTCATGTCAGGTCGACGCCCCCCCTCACCCCTGACCCCCCCCCCCCCCCGGGGTCGTATTGCTGATGACTGCAGTATTGTTTCTGGGACCTCTGGTGGAGGGAGGGGGGCGATGGGGAAGGGGGGGGGGTCAGTTGTCAAGCGATTGTGAGTCCGTGAAAGGCCACGTCCATCATCGTGATTGACATCCACACACACACACACAAGTCAGCAGTGTGTGTGTGTGTGTGTGTGTGTATGCATCCATCTCCTCCCAGTAAAACATCTGCGATGGTGATACTGGTTTCGCGTGTGCGCCCATGTGTGCACGTCTGTCTAGCGGTTTGACAGGTTGACAGGCCGCCGCCGCCCCTCACCTCTCCCGGCCGCCGGCTGCAGAGGATCAGCGGTTTTCAATGGAGGCCGTAAAACTTTTTTTAAAAAACGACAGGAGGACGTTTGAGGAGGACGAATGTTTCTATCGTTTGTCCGGGAAGACAAACAACGGGAGAGGAGCGGCACGCGGGACTTTAAATGGATGATTTGGAGGAAGTTGGAGAAATAAAAGGCGAAGGCGGCGGGCAATAAAGAGGAGGTGAGGGAGGTGAAGGATGGAGGAGACGATGGAGGGAGAGCAGGGGAAGGGTCAGGTTTATTTCCTGTGGATCTTGATGCGATTCCTCTCCAGGGTCGCTGTGGGCGCCGGCTATTCCGATTTCCCTCAAGGGAAGGCCAGAAGGTCGTCATTCACAAGTAGTCAGGCCCCGCCCCCTTTAAAGGTGGTCGGAGCAGCTGAACCCCCCCAAAAACCAAAAGACACTGAAAACTCCACGTCGTGGGTTCAACACACACAAACAGGGTTCAAATGAAGACCAGGAATGCGTGCTAGCATTAGCTGCGTGCATGCTAACATTAGCCACAGTGGTGGCTAATGTTAGCGTGCAGAAACGTTTCTGTAATTCCGTTTATAATCCATTTTAGATGGATTGGTTTGATTTCTTTCATGTAAATTACCAACAAAAACCCAGAATAAACGGATTATAATGATAATAATCTATAATCCAACGTCTATAATCCAATGTCTGACATTGAATTTGACTGTAGAATCTATTCTGTGTTTTTTACACACAGTTTTAATTCAATGTTACGCTGAATAAATATGACTCTCAGACTTTAAAACCTCTTCCTGTCTCCCTCCAGCGTCGCCTCACCCGAACCACGTGGGACGAGCGTGTCTAAAGCTGAAGGTGTACGTCAGACCACCAGGTACCTCACACACACACACACACACACACACACACACACACACACACACACACACACACACACACACACACACACACACACACACACACACACATTAAGGAGCAGATTGGCTATCAAAGTAAAATTAGGGGGGGGATAAGAGGTCTGATGGAAAGGCCCGACAAAACTGTCTACTCTGATTCACAGACCAGCAACACCTTCACACACACTGAAAACACTCTCACACACACATACCGGGTGAAGTGTGTGTGTGTGTGTGTGTGTGTGTGTGTGTGTGTGTGTGTGTGTGTGTGTGTGTGTGTGTGTGTGTGTGTGTGTGTGTGAATGTGTGTGTGTGTGTGCTCTCAATGGCAAACACACTTTACATCGGGTCGGACCGGGTCCGGATCCGGTTTTTGTGTGATTGATGCTGTGAACAAATGAAGTAGCAACCAACACGCAGATTTTACCTGTGTAATTATACTGTACAAGCTGTACTGTACCTGTGTATAATTAATTATACAAGCAAACCTTGGTTTTCGAACGCTTTTAGACGTCCCAACAAATTAGAAATTCGTCCTAAAAAATTCACAATCTTTTTTGTCTTGGAAGTCGGACACAATTTGGAAGTCGAACGCGAAACAAACGCCTTTTTCTCGCCGCCAAGCGCGAGAAAAGGTGAGAAAAGTTGAGAGAAAACGTGACGGTAATGTGCTTTTTATTTCAGTTTACTGCGTTCAATAATTTTTCACTTAATTTGATATATAAACGACATTATGAAACAACATATTATGTTGGAAAAAAGGTAGTTTTCTAGCGTTTTGGAACAGATTGAGACCGTTTTCGTTGTTTGTAATGGGGAAAAATGGATTTGGAATTTAAAATATCGGTCTTCCGGAACAAAACCGAGGTTTGCCTGTATTATATATAAGTTACGTAAACAAATGATAAAGAATAAAAAGAAACACAAAAGTCACGAGAACACACAAGCTACGTCTTTACTCCACCAACGAGAACGAGATCCGGTCTCACTGATGTCGTATCCATCCGCCAACGCCTGGTAAAAAACGAGATCCGGTCTCACTGATGTCTGAACGCGTCTAGCGTTGAATTTATCAACCTCCTTCCAACGATCTTCTTATTCTGTGGTGTTTATTTCAAAAGTAACGCCACCTACTGGTCTGACGAACATGCTGCAGCAGCTTCAGATATATCTGTGTGTGTGTGTGTGTGTGTGTGTGTGTGTGTGTGTGTGTGTGTGTGTGTGATAACCAGTCTTTGTGATTAAACTGTAATTAGGTTTCTTGAACCCCCTGCAGAGCTCAGTCTCCTCATCCCTCCTTTATTGCCTCTGGAAGGAGGGAACTTGATCGTTTCCCACACCCTAACCCCCCCCCTCCCTTAATGCCCCCACCCCTCTACTATTTAGTTTCATTTTCATTACAGTCCGCTGTGTGTGCATCTCTGTGTGTCTGTTCAGATATTTTGTCGTTCTTCTTCTCTCTCCTCTTCCAGATGGGTCGGGATACGACTCCCCGGAGCCCTTCCTGACTGACGGGGGCCTCCGCTGGAGGGCGGGGGCCATCGTGGTCCCGCTAGCCACTCTGGCCTCGCTTTTCCTGGGTGTCATCTCTCGGCTGTGACACCCCCCCCCCCAACCCACCCCCCATCTCCTCTTATTCCTGGAGCTCCGGTTCAGGGTTGCCGGGCTGGGCTGGCTCACCCCCTCAGGGAAGCCTTCTGTCTGCCCCCCCCGACCCCATCGCCCACCTCCACTTCTATCCGACCACCACCCACCTCCACTGCCAGCCCCCCCTTCTTGGTCCAGCCCCCCAGCTCTGGTTGGTGCTGCACCAGAGAAACACAAGGACTACGGGTCTGTTTGACTTGACCCTTGACCTTTTCGCCCGACGAGGGGGTAAACGTAGCGGCGGCTATGATTAAAGTTGTCATTCTGGGTTGCAGTTGCTCTCGTCCAATCACAGCAGGACGCATCAGGCTTGCAGGCCTGAATGCACAAAAATTGGATTTTTCTCACGTTGCCGTCCCGTCGCCATGAATTGGAAGTGGCCAAGCTTGCATTGTAATTGAAATTCTATACTTTCCTGGAGCCGATCCAATGAGAACAAGAGGCGAAACGTATAGGAGCAGTAAAGTGACCCCGTCCTGTGCAAGAAAAAAAAGAAAAAAGAAAAGAGGAACAACAATCCAAAACGGGACGGCCTAGGAGGGGAGGGGGTAACCTTATATGTGTTGATATTTTCAGATGCAGTCTAGATTCACAGAAATGTGAGATGAAAGTGATTTCTTTTTTTTTATTTTTATGATGTCACGTTAAAAATGATCAGTATAATCGCCTGTTTTTTGGTTGGGATGAATTTTTTTTGGGGGGGGGGTGTTTTTTTGGGGTTTTTTTTTTGTCTTACTCGTTTCTAAAACAAAGCATTTATCACGGCCTGGCAGCACAGGCGTCTTCAGCACCGTCTAACGTGGGCCGGCTGGGTGGAACCGTGACTTTATGATGTATGAATGTACCACTGGTCACCACCTCTTTGTCTTTACGTAGTGTTACGGCTGTGGTCACCTTCAGCCCGTTCACACCTGCTGTCCACATCCGGACCCGATCACCCGACCGCAGGCGGACGGCACCGAGTCCGCTAATTCATGTCCCGATCGATCGCTTGTGATTGGATTCAAGGAGAGGGAAGAGTTAAATTAAATTTCTTCATTCAGTCAATTAATTTTTTGTTCTATTGTGAAAAATCACATGAAAAAAAAATACAAAATTTAATTAATTAAAATTCAAATTTAATGGCTTTTTTTTTTCTTTCTTTTTTTTTTCTGAAAAAGTAGATCCAGATAGGACGCAGTTTTAACATTGCGATGCTTGTCCAACTAATTAGCTAGTCGGCTAGTAATAGTTAGTAATTATCTTTAAATGGTGCAGAAAAAACGCTGAGTGATTGTTTAGAAAGTGTTGCTCACTGCTAATGCTAGCACGACGCTAATGCCCTTCTCAGGCGTGCAGGCAAACCTCAGTTTCTGACCACAATTCCGACCACAATTCGTTACGGAAGATTTCGAATAGCGATTTGTTCAAATTCCAAATGCATTTTTTCCCCATTACAAATAATGTAAATGATCGTAATCCGCCTTTTCTCGCCTTTTCCCGCACTTGGCGGCGAGAAAAAGGTGTTTGTTTCGCGTTCGACTTCCAAATTTTGTTCGACTTCTTACCTAAGACATAAAAATTCTGAACTTTTTAGGTCGAATTCAGATTTGTTCGATGTCTACAGCATTCGAAAACCGTGGTTTGCTTGTATATAAATACGTCTGCGCATCCATCACCAGACACATCCTTCAGTCAGTCCTTCAGCGTGTCCACTAGAGGGCGCTGAAAAGTCAGACACTTCAGCGATTTAGGATCTAGTTAGTAACACATTTCATTTTTTAAAAGCACATTTATTCACAAAAAGAAATTTACAAAAATAATCACATTCATGTGAAATTCCCATTCAAAAAAGAGTTAATAGTAGGAAAATAATAAACAAACTAAGCAAAATATAATTGTAACCATACAATATGGTTGGTTTACGTTTGCGTTTGTGAAGTTTGAATCAATCGAAAATTAGTTTGGTGAACACTCTGATAAAAAGTGTTCTCAGAGCTGTCTGCTTGCGATCGGTTCCTCAGTCGGACGCTAACGGGTCTGGACAGAACCTGAATTGGATTTTTTTTTTGGACGGATGGCAGGTTGAAGTACGGAGCGACACTCAAAGTTGCATGACCACTGTGAAACTTCAGCTCAATCTCGTTTGTACTGATGATATATTTTTTCATGGCTCCCGCTCCCTGAGACTTTCTCCGGACGTCAAACAGGAAGCTCTTCCTCGCTGGTTTCCTGTCTGGCTTTTGACGGATGAGCTGAGCAGGCAGATAAATGGACCCGCCGGGGCCAGACTGACCAATCAGAGTCCAGCCTGGATCACAACGGATGTAAACACCAACTGAAGCTGATCCTGGGTGTGTAAGGGTGAAACCAATGGGGAAGTGCGTGGACACACACACACACACACACACACACACACACACACAGTGTTTGATGACCATTCCTATGAGCATTGATGGACTATGAGCCAGCGGGAATGTGTGTGTGCATCATGGGACTTCTTTCGTTAATGGAAGTGAACACTGTGAACACACACACATGTACAGACACACACACACACACATACACATACATATGTAGTAAAGCACACGCAGATCCAGACTTTGACTGCACATGCAGACACACACACACACACGAAGGGAAGCACACGGTTCCCTCTTCATCTTATTTTTGTAGCATTTACCGTCACTGCTAACGGGACGCGGTGATGAAGAACATCTTGTGTTTTCTCTTCTTCTCTTCCACTGATGCTGTCCTTCTGTCGTTCTTCTTCTCTGGTTTGTGATCCGTCGGTCGGTAGTGCTAGGATGCCTTCAGGTTCTGAGCGTCATGTTTGGGGGTTTTTTTTGTTGTTTTTTTTGTTTGTGGTGTTTTTTGTGGAAGCCAACCTGAGGCGTTAAAGGGTCTCAACACCGAGCGGGGAGAGAAACACGCAAATAAAGATTGTCTTTTGTCTACTCTGAGCGCCGTCTCCTCTGGTCTTTATGCTCATCCTCCTCTTCATCACGCTGACGTGACGTCGGAGCTCTGCTTGTCAAAGCATGAAATTATTCAGATGGAATCAGTGAGTGATGTGTGCAAACTCCAGAAGATGAATCATCAGCGTCCAGCATCTTCACTCTAGGTCACAGGTGTCAAACTCAAGGCCCGGGGGCCAAATGTGGCCCACGAGAGCATAAGAGGCCTAAAAATAAATAGGTCAAAGCATGCTTTGACCAAGAACCACATTTCCCACAATGCAGTAATTAAGGCTATTTTAACTTTAACAAAAGACAAAGTTAATGACTTGCGTTTGATGTTATTTTTATATATTCTCTTGGATAGATGATTGATGGAGTTCTGTGGGTTTAATCACTTGAAAAATTAAAGGAATTTATTTCGTAACAGAAACAAACATGTTTTTTCTGTGTAACTGTAGTTTTTGTAACTTGAATAAGTAATACATTCAGAGTTATTTAACATTAAGGAGTAGTTACATTTATTTTACGTTACAGTAAAACGCATCTGAGAACTCATTTTCAATGAATGTTCTATTTTAAAACTTTTTTCATATATGAGGCTCACTGGGTTATAAGAAATTGAGAAAATTAAAAAGCTTTTAGGAGCGCCTTATGATGCGGAAAATACTGCACATTGAGTTACATTTACTTACATTTATTAGTTACATCTGGCCCTTAGAGGACAGCCATGATGCTGATGTGGCCCTTGGTTAAAAATGAGTTTGACACTCCTGCTGTAGGCGCTAAGCTAAAAGCAATAGCAAAATTGACACATGCTAAGTGCTAACAGTCGCTAACTTCATGGAGCCTGAATCTGTAGACGGACGCTCGGAACATTCGTCAGTCTTGTGTTAAAAGCATCTTCTGAAACCAAAACCTGTCTTCTTTTTTTTCTTTTCTTTTTTTTGACGCAAAAAAAAAAAAAAAATAAAATATGAGAAACATTTGGGGTTGAAAGTGAAGTTCATGAATAATTGATGAGCCCCCGACCTGCCATGTTTGGCCTCTGCTGTGCAAAGCGGGCTAATGGCTATCGATGTCTCAAATTGCTTCATATGAGAGCTCAATTCAAAAAGAGAGTAGATTCCAACGGACGAGGGGAATGAAATTATCTCTGAATATTGAGACGCACGCTTGGTCAGCCAATTCTTTTGTCCTGACAGGTATCAGCATTCCGGTGAAATTATCCTGGAATTAAACGTGGAGGCCCCCGCGCGTTCCGGCCCCTGGGAGGGGGGACCAACAGATGCGTTCCTTGAGATCATGAGAAACTAGATGCTGCGTGTTCTCCGCATTTAATCACTTGATTATTTCGGCTTAATTTCATTGGTTGGCAGCGGCTGCATTTGGCCTATATGATGTTGGTTTTGGCAGGAAGCATAAAGGAAAACCAGGAAATGCAGATGGCGGCCCCTCCGAATTCTTTTCCTCCTGCTTCCTCTCCCTTCATCCCTTCTTCTGTTGTTTCCTTGCAGGATATAATCCCTTCTCTTCTCCAGGCTTTACTTCTCTCTCTCCTCTTATTCAACCAACTGGCATGATTTAGGAATTATGGAATTAGGGCAGCGCTCCCATCTCTATTAATGAGGAACGCCGTGATGAAAGAGCCTGATCCTGAACGTGCCATCTGCAGCCATTACTACCTCTTTTTATTCTCTCTTTCTCTCTCTCTCTCTTTGTCACACACACTCACATTACACCTCAGCTTTAATTACACAGGAAATTCTTCAAGCGCCGCTGGATGTGGCGTGAAATGGCTCTGCAGGAAAGTTAACTATGGACCACACACTCATGCGCAGAGACACACACGGGAGTCCAGATGGACCTGTGTTATTGCTGAATAATGCATAATGTGTAGACTCTATAAAAGAAACATGGGCTAGAGGGATGCGTTCAGGGCCTTTTGGTAAGGGTCGCTCTGGAGATGACAGAAAACACAGAGGGCTGTTGGGGTCGTTCACAGCTGGAAAAAAAGGGAAAGTAAATGTTCTTGGTGACGTCATTACAACGTATAGGCAAGTGAAACTAAGTGTAAACAATTAAATAACCACATGACATCATGTAATTTTAATGCTTTATATCGGTTAATTCTGAAAAATTTCCTCTTACGATATTTTCAAAGTTGCTGCTATGACTAAAAAATAATGACTAAAATAATGACTAAAAAATAATGACTAAAAATGACTAAAAATATGACAGTTTAAGTAGTGAAATGTGATGATAAATATCTTATAATAACATAACCAAGCATGATCTGTTGCAGGTGACCCGGAAAAGAAAACCCGTCTGATATTTTAGTGTCACATTATTATTAATATTTATTCATTTATTTATTTATTTATTTATTTATTTCTGTGTCTTTCTGTGACCTTGACATTTGTGGACAAATACGGAGCAGATTCAGAGCTAAAGAAACGTCCAGCAGTGTGTTCACGCGTGGGGGGGAGAGGGGGAGTCCTGGGTGAGAGGAAATGCTGCTCTCATGTGGGGAAACTGAGCAGCGCCTCGTTTCCTCGGGAGTCACATGACGGGACATGCGCTCCGTCATGTGCTGCATTCAGGGACGTAAAGAAAACTCCTACTTACATTAGAGTCCCTTGAAATACTCGAAACTAAATATTTTTTAAAAAGTTAGTTGAATGTTACAGCAACAGTATTAAGTGTTTCAAGTTTTTATGTTTGCTTTAGAATTTATTTTTTAAAATCTGACTCTCAAAAGAATATAAAATCGCATTTACCCCCACCTCTTTTATATGCTGTGACATAAAAGTAAATTACACACATTTAAAACTAGTGCAATCACAATTTGGTGAATTAAAATATATCTTCAAGTAATATAAATTATTAAACATGCCAGTTTTTAAATTTGCCTTCTAATATTTGTCACTGGAGGTTTTTTTTCTGATGGATGTGCTTTAGAGTTTTGATCTTTCCGTCAACACGGAAACGCACCACCCAAGAGTCTCCGGACGCCCTAACGGCGGAGTTTGTGAAGGAATCCAGAAGTTACCGGAGGGTTAATAAACCGACCAAGAGGAGGAGAGAACATTTGTAAAAGGGAGGAGGGTTAACTGTAAGTACTGACACCTTAGATAAACACCCACCTCTACCTGTGGAGCTGTTTACCTGCTGGCAGAGCCGTTTGAAAGCTGGTAGCTAGTTGACGCAGAGCGGAACTAGCTAACCAGCAAGCTAGCATAACTTTAGCAGAACTTTCTCCGGGACTTTCCTCTTTTGATAAAAGCTTCTCACGATGTAAGTCAACTTTATTTGACTTTTTCATAACTTACTTAAACTCTTTCAGTAAATTTAACAGTTTTATTTCAGGTGGAATCAGGTGTTTTGGGCGGGGGTGGGTGAACAGTTTTTCCCATTTTAGCCTGACGTGTTTTTGATGAGGTTCGTCCAGGTCTGGTGCGTTCAGGTACCATCGGAACACCGTGAACTCAATCCAATCGATAGGTCTCCTTTGAATAATGATGTTTTTATCCTACTAGAGGATCACGTAGTGAAGATCTGAGGCCCAATAGTCATTTGTAATTACTTAAACCTTAATCTATAGTATTGTTCTAGATTTATAGATAAAAGTTGATTGATTGATTGATATCCTAACCTTCTGATCATGGGTTCTGACTGGAGTACCAGCTGTTTGCATCCAGGTCACAGCCTGGACCTTTGACCTCTTGGTTTGATTGTCAGTCAGATTTTTATTTAACCTCCTTGGGTTTAGATGTCAGCCAAGCAACACGATAGAAAGTTATTGGAAGAAAAAAAAGTCTCCAGGAAGGAGAATATTGATTTATGCATGATGATAACAACAGAGCTGAAACAGTATGTAATCTGTAAGGTTCATGGCGCCTTCCTTCTGTCATCCCCGATCCACCCTGATTCTTTCTCACTGGAGATTTATTGATCTCTATCAATGACCAAAACAAACCCGTCACATTTAGACGAGTGCTTGGAGTTCATTTCAAGGCCCACCTCCCAGCTATTTTACATAGATATCTGTTTTAAACAGACCTCCGCCTCCTCGCAGGAGGTACACCTGAAGTCATCTCTTTAAAGAGGACACGCTGCCTCCGTATGTTGAAGAAGATCGAGGAGGATACGGTTAGAATAGCGTCGGTTTGCTGTGTGTCAGATCTGGAGGAACAGGTTTGGGTAGAGGAACCAGAATTTCCCCCGTAGGAGCTTTTGTGCCACTTGTTGTTGGTGCTGTGAGGAAACGGCAACATGAGCAGGTACGTCTTTTGTGCTCCTGTAATTATTCCTCTCGCTGCGGGTTGTTGAAGTTTCTGAAGACGGAACACAAACTCTATTTTCTCTGTGTGGTTAATATGAAGCAACGCTTCTGCGTTCATCTCCTCGGTTAACACCCCTACGCTGGAGAAAACGCCTTAAAGGGCGGCCTAAAGTTGTCTCCTGAAGCGACTTTATGCAGGACTGAACGCGTGAACGCAGGTGGAAACACAACTTCCTCCTCTTCTGCAGAGTCGACCTTTAACTCGTCTGCTGTTTCCTGCCTTTTTTTTTATTCCTCAGGATATTTCCTGCTGTAGGAAGTGTGTCTGGGACCTTTAAAGGAAAATAAGTTGACAGGAAATGAATCAGATGACTGACGCAGTGTTTGGTTAATTCTCTGGAGTCGGATGGTAGATGGTTTTGTTGTCAAGATATCAACGGGCATTGATCATCAACAAAAGATCAATGATACGCACGATTATCTTTTTGTCATGACAAAATATTTCTTGTATTTTTACCTGCGGTTGAAGGTATTTCAGTGTTATCAGCACATGGAGGACGTATCAAAGCTACAGGCTCTTTACAAACGTTTTTTTAGCTCACTGACCATGATGTCATGTGATCCGTGGCTCCCATGACGTCAGCCGTTTGAATACAACACACTTCCGACGCTCGGATCAGGATTTGTTTGGATTCGCTTAGGCTTTATGTAAAGTAGAGGCGGTCATGTGACCTGAGTCCATCTCTTACCTGTGAAACCTCGCCTGTCTGAAGCCCCTCCCATCCTGAACGGACAGAGAAGAAACCCAGTCTGCAGCTGGTTCCCAGTCTGATGCTGGTTCCCAGACCCAGATTATGAAACCTAGTTAATCTGAATGCTGAGTCTCACCTGACTAAAGTCACATGACTACCTGAGCCTTTAAAGCTGAAGCAGCAGTTTAGTTCTTTCACCCCAGTTATCTTTTAACCAGCAGCCTGCTGGTTCTCTACCGGTGATAATGTGAGATCATACTCAGCTTCCTTCAGAGTGTGTTTGTAATTATTTTGTCGCGCCAGCTGCAGGTGATCCATAAGAACGTCCATCCATCCATTTTTTTCCAACTTACATGACAAACATGTTTAAGGAAAATAGAAACGGTTCAGTTCATGATCCCAGTAAGACTGTCGTGTAGTGATGTTAATGTGAGGCTCTGGAATCATTTGGATTTTAATGATTCTAATTCTGTTTTTGTGGTTCCCGTTCTTTTGATGTTCTTTTGAGTCAAAACTGGTCAAATGATGATTTCACATGGGAAAAGAAAATATTTAAACTTCTATGTAAACCAGGTGATCTGACACCTCCACCTGCACTGTGCCGGTTCTGCTTCACCTGCTAAACCTCCGTCCTCCTCCGTGTTGTGTTCCTTCACATAGATGCAAAGTTTATCATGACATCGTCGCTGGTTTTAGCGTCTGATGGACTTTTTTGTGAACCTCAGTGATGGTTTTATGTCCTCCTTTGCATTCCTGCAGCTCAGCCTGAACAAACAGGAAGCATCACATCAGATGCTTTCTTCATTTCTGCTTCCTGTACCAGCATGTGTTCATACTAAAGCAGCAAAAGAGGCTGATTTAACACACACACACACACACACACACACACACACACACACACACACACACACACACACACACACACACACACACACACACACACACACTTTAACTGAGTCATACAGCGATGATGACATTCAGGAAAATGTTAGGTGCTTAATGATGTTTAACATTAACTAAAACCAGCCTCCCTGAGATGCTGATAGAATAAAACCGCGGAATTCTGGTTGTTTCTTTCAGACAAATCCATTCATTTAAAATAAAGTCTGTGTAATTTAAAGTCTGAAGAGTCTTAATTGATTCTGCGGCTGAAGCATATTAAATCCATTTTGTTTGAGATGGAGTAAATTAAACAAAGCTCAGCTGGTCGGAGCGTCTAAGTGTCCCTCAGTGGACGGCGATGCTTATCGAGGAGAACTTGTGGAGTTTTATTAGAGTGTTATCGCCTCCCTGAGCTCCACACAGTCTGTAATCGACTTTCATCCCATAGTTTAACCCTCTGCTGGCCAGTCTGTGCGTTAGCGTTCATCCCGCTAATGATGCTTTAGCTTCAGCAGCAGATAAAATCAGCTGGCGTGTGGTTTCTCTCTTCTGTTAACATCAGTGATGATGTCATGAACCTGTTGGTGGTTCTGTGATGTCATCAAGTGACTTTTACTTTCTGCCCCTCATTCAAGGCCGCAGAAGATCGAGGTCAAAACCAAGGGGGGAGCCTCCAATCAGGACAGCGTGAACATGGAAGAGATGTCGACGGAGCAGATCGCCATGAGGGCCAACCAGGTCACGGATGAGGTGAGACGGACGATAGAAATATTTTGTTTTTTGAAATGTTTGACATCCAGGATTCATTTGAACTCCAGGTATGACATCATCTGTAAACAGGCTGGAGCATGCCTTTAGGTCAGACACACACACACACACACACACACACAAACACACACACACACTCATTACATAAGTAATGAGGAAAGTTACTCTATGATTCTAAACCACAAATAAAATAAAGTCGGTCAAAAACTGCACAACCTGAAGTCTTAAAGTAACTCAGACATTTAGCTCATTTTCCTTACGCTAACTATCCCGCTAAAGTTAGCTGTTAGCTCCTCTAAGCAGACAAACTGTAAATGATTGGAACTGGTTAAAAAGAGACGCTAAGATAAGCTAACCACATGAAGGCTTTGTGCTGCTGTACATGTTGCTAAACTTGTGTGTGTGTGTGTGTGTGTGTGTGTGTGTGTGTGTGTGTGTGTGTGTGTGTGTGTGTGTGTGTGTGTGTGTGTGTGTGTGTGTGTGTGTGTTGGCATTAATCAAACGTTAATCCCTCTTCAGTCTAGAAGTAGAAGAGTGTAATTACGGAGGCATTAACAGGAGGGGCGTTCGGCTTTACGTCTAGTTGAGTTCCTCCGTGCCATCGGCTGCATCGAAGCCCCTTGTTACCTAGGAAACAATAGTTTAATCAGCTGGTATGATGATCCATGAGAGCCAAAACGGAGGCGGAACATTTTACTGTATCTTCTCTTGCTTGAGGTAGCAGCTCACAGAAAGGCCGGTGATTGGGCGGCTCCATCGGGTAAAGCCACCAATCAGAGCGTCTCCTTCAGGTGTGAGGGGCTAGCTCCAGAGCGCCGGCTGTGTGTCACCGGAATGTGATAAGGAAATACTGGTACCTGAGTTATCTGATCAGTTCTCAGCTGAAGAATGAGCCTTGTGTTGTTATTCATGTGTGGTAGAATTAATAAAAAACACCAAGGAGGTGTTCAGGAGGTTCTCCTACCTAAGCCTACCTCACCTGAGGTAGAGGAGGCTGGAAATTTTAGCAGAAAAACTTAATTCATGTTTCTTTATCCTAAAGCGAGGATCATTTTCCAGCCAATCGATGTTGATGATCTGGCTCGGCCAATAGAAACACGGCTGATCCCACCATCGTCTTTAGAATGAAACCCCCCCAGTGAGGAGCAGGTAGCGGTAGACACCCCCTCTGTCCTATATCTATTAATAGACAGGAAGGTGAAACTCACCTGACCCGACGGCATTCCTCTCTGTGTGCGTTCACGCTCACGTGTTTTAGTCTGGAGACGTTTTTGTCTGGAGACTCGTGTCGTTCAGGTCGTGTGAAGCCGAGGCTCGAATCCACGAGAGGCGAGTAGAACCCAGTGTCAAACTGGAACGTAAAAGTTGATAAAGACGCAATATGAACACAGAGCGTCTGGTTAAATTGGTCAAAACATCACCAATCAGATCATGTTTGACTCATACCTTCTTGTCGTTTCCTCCTGCAGTCGCTGGAGAGCACACGACGGATGCTGCAGCTGGCGGAGGAGGTGAGTCGTCGATCGTCACGCGTGTAGCTGAACACGCTTCCTGGATGTGGATGAGAGGAACCTCATCTCAGCGATGGGTCCAGAGCATCCCTCATGAAAGGTTTTCTTTGTCTCCAGAGCCGACAGACGGGCGTCAACACCATGGTGATGCTGGACCAGCAGGGAGGTAAACAACAACAACAACAAACACACCGGTTCTCACCTCTAAACACACGTTTTGATTCTTAGAGTTGTAGTTTTGATTTAAAGCTGAACAAGTTCTAAAGCCAGATGAACACAGGCGATAAAAATAAAAGACAAGTGATCCCAGACGGTGATGTTGAACCCGAACACGCGTGACGTTCTCCTTGTCCGTGTTCCAGAGCAGCTGAAGCGTGTGGAGGAGGGGATGGACCAGATCAACCAGGACATGAGGCAGGCGGAGAAGAACCTGACGGACCTGTCCAAGTGCTGCGGCCTCTGCGTCTGCCCCTGTGACAGGTAGGCCCACACACAGCTGATGCTGAAGGCTCTGCTCTGATTGGTCCATTCATTAAAAGGTGTTTTTTGGCGGTTTACACCTTGAAAAGTAAATCGGATCTACTACTAAACTACTTTTCCTACGTCGTGCTTCTCTAAAAAATGAAGCATAATTCATAACTTCTTGAGAAACTTTGTTTTTTGATCTGAGTTTTGCAGTTATTCTGCTTCCAGGAAAGTAATAGAGACAACGGTAATTCTTTATTGGAGCATTTTTGTATTTTTCAGCTATTTGTGCAGCTGGGACTCATTAAATCATGAAAACAGGAGCCGTGTTATAAATTATCTGGTTGTTTGATTAAAAATTCTTCTCTGATGCTGCTGACAGAAGTTAAATGTAGGTTTTTTTTAAAAACTTTTGGATGAATTCAGCGACACATTTTCCTCCATCTGCTACAAACAAAGCTTTTTAAATTCTCCACCATCCCTGCCACGGTTCCTTCGCCATAGCAACAGCAGCCCATGTTCGCGGGTAATTCGGCGATGCCAAACTCACAGAGACTTCCCAGAAACATAAGAGCCGAGTCGTTGTTTGGTCTCAGCAGAAACGCCGAGGACTGAATTTAAAAACGGTTCACGCGGGTGTGAACAGTTGGACGGCTCGTCTCTTTTTGTGTCGCGGCGGCTTCACACAAACTCGGCATGAATTTGTCATAAAAGTGTGAAATGTGGAGATAAAAATTCAGACGTGTGGTCAGAAGAGTCGATGCTGGACGTTTGTGATGAGACGTGAAGCGAAACGTAGAGGGTTAAAGGTAAAACGTAGAGGGTTAAAGGTAAAACGTAGAGGGTTAAAGGTAAAACGTAGAGGGTTAAAGGTAAAACGTAGAGGGTTAAAGGTAAAACGTGTCTTTATTGATCTCTCCCGCTGCTTTCTGGAGGCGGGGCTCTGGTTACCATGGAATCAGGTAGGGGTATGTTTGATGCTGCTGTGTCTCCGCCTTCCTGGTTTCCTTCTCCTCACTTCCTGTTTGTCGTCTAGAGTGTCGTCCATCGAACACGACTCCCGATACAAGCGCACCTGGGGCATCAGAGGAGGCGAGGGCGAAACCGACTCCACCGGATCGAAAGTGGTCTCCAGGCAACCGTCAGCCGTCCGTAACGGGCAGGCCGCTCAGGTGAACGTCGCCGCCGCCGCCCCCAGCGGCCCCTACATCAAGAGGTGAGGTCTCCTGTTTCATCATCGGCGGCGGATGAAGCGTAGCAGCCAGACGTTTGTCTCGTCTGACCCCGCCTCCCCCTCCTCCAGGGTGACCCATGACGCTCGTGAGGACGAGATGGAGGAGAATCTGGAAGCGGTGGGCAGCGTCATCGGGAACCTGAAGACGATGGCGGTGGACATGGGCTCAGAGATCGACAAGCAGAACAAACAGATCGACAACATCACCGCCAAGGTGAGACGCGGACGCCGGGAACGTCCACCAGTGCTGACCACACTGGTCAGACTGGTTCCCAGTCACATGGACACAAACTGGATGGAACGGAAATGTCTCATCAGTATCTGGTTGATGTTTAGAGCCTGATAATGACGTCATCTGGTTGATCTCATTTGGTTATGAGTGGAGAAATCAATTCAAACATGCTAACTTTAGCTGGAGCTGCTGCAGACATGCTAACTTAAGTTGGAGTTGCTGCAGAAATACTAATAGCTAGAGTGGCTACAGACATGCTAACGTTACCATGAGCTGCTGCAGACACACTAACTTTAGCTGTAGTGACCCTGACTCTGATTGGTTGTATTTCATCCTCTGTCTCTGCTGCTTCTGTCTTTCAGGCGGATATGAATAAAGTTCGCATCGAAGAAGCAAACGTGAGAGCCAACAAGCTCATCCAGTAAACCAGGAAGTCCAGTTTCATCCATCAGCCTCTGCCCACACACACACACACACATATACATACACACACACACACTCTTTGCTAGCATCGTGCCTTCACTGCATCAGGATGTGAGGAGTTAACCCTTTCTGAAGTTGCTGGACTGGAGAAGCTTCACCAAAGAGGAGGTGACGACGGCCGATCAGTGCCGTCTGAAACCAAACAGGCCGTCTTCTGTCGAGATGTCAGGAAAACAGCTCCGCTGCTCTTCTCTCTTCTTTCTTCGTTTAGTGACGTACAGAACGGTTAGCCAGCGTTGGTACTGTCTGTCTACGTCTCGTCCAATCATCCAACGCGTCTTCCTGTGATTGGTTCAATATGTAATTAACTTTATTTTATTGTGCGATGACATCCTTATTTAATTACTCCTTATCCAGCAGAAATGACTTGTGAATAAAGTTTTTTGTTAGTACTTTTTTCTCATTTCATTTATGCCGTTTCTCATGTCGAAGGTGGAGGTGGACCGCTTTGTTAACGGCTTCATATCCACCAATCAGCTCCTCCGCTGGAGGAGAGAAAATAAGATAAATGAATCTAAATAGGTAGTCCCCTCAATATTCTAATAGTTTGATCCCAGACTTGCGTTTTTGTTTTGTTTTTTCATTTATTGGGTTTTAAAAAACGTGACTTTTATCTGGTAACAACAGAAGAAAATCGTTTTCATAAAATGCCGTCATCCGGGTTTGTTTGCAGACGTTAGTTTGAGAGACGCTCTAAAAGGTTTTGTGGCAAATCTTTCCAAATTATTAGTATATTTAGGACTCAAACATCATTTAATCAGTTTGAGGAAAAACGATTAAATTATAAAAACTATTTCTAACACATGCATGTTGTGTTTGGGGTCAAACTCTCCTGTTGGAATTTAAAGCGCTTAAATCCCTGAACGCCTCCAGCCGCCCAGAGGTCAGCGTTTCACAGCGGGGTCAGGATTATACATGTGTGGAACTCGTTGTTGTGAAGCCAGTTCCGCCTCCGGCCAGCTGGTCCAGGTCCAGTCGCCTCCAGGCTTCATCCTGGAATCATCCTGGAATCATCCTGGAATCATTGAATGTGTTTCCAGTTTCCTGCGCCGCTAATGTTGGATCTTTGTCCTCATCGTCAGTCGATCCTGAAGGATCGGGGACCGTTAGTTTCACCAGGTTGTGTTGTAACAGCCGCTGAGTTGCGTCTTTGCTGCCACAATAAGACGATAATGTGGAGGTGGAAATGTTTAGCATGGGGGGGGGGGTTAGTAACGAGTCTGTTTGTTGACAGAATGTAAATCCAACTCTTTGTGTTCATGTCTGAGATTAGCTTTGGACCAACAAAGTCAAGCATGTCAGTTGTTTTATGTCTGTAATCAATAAATCTATTTTAAAATAATGTTTGTATTGTTGTAAACCTTTGACTCCCCATTACATAAAAAACTTTTTCAGTTTTACATGTAATTATCTTTTTCCCATGACCTAGCCAGTTGAAAATGGATAGATGAATGGATTTTTTTATCTTCAACAAATTAGAACTCTAGAATTGTAACGAGATTTTTTTTTTTTTTTTAGGATTTTGGATGTTAAATGCCTCCATAACCACCAAGAAAATTCTAAAGTCACTTATTACGAATTTTATCAAGTTTTCCTGTTTTTTTGCATCTATATTTTATTTCTCCAGAATTTTCCATCCATTTTTCCATTGCTTTAGATGTCAATAATGTCATAAATCACCACTTATGTACACAGAAATTACATAAATTACAAACACGATTTCAAATAGCTGAATATAAATATTTACATTGTTGACTGACGCGTCCTCCTCCCGACTTTTCTCCTTTATCGTTTGAGTTGCGCAAAAAGTGCTTTTACGCGCATGGGAAGCGCAGTTCTTCTCCAGTCCCAGTTTATTCTGATCAGAACCCGCTCGTCTGTCTCTCCCGCGTGTGAAACCGGAACCAGCAGCTCGTTCTGATCCATCAGGACTAGAATCTATAGAGACCAAACCCAAAAAGGGTCCAGAATGTTCTGCTGACGCCTCGTCCAGGTGGGAAGTGTGGAGGAAACGGAAACCAGGAAATGACATGAATCAACTTACTATTGAACAATATTAAAATATTAAACTTTATTAAACCCCAGAGGTGAAGTTATTTTTTCAGTGTTTACAAAAGGACTCACCTGATTGGTGACTACCTGGACTCCTGACCACGCCTCCTCTGCTGCCACCTGTTAACCAGATTGGAGCGTCAGGGGGTTTCCGGATTCCAGTACCAAACCTAATGATGACGTCAGATCTGCGCTGTTTTCTTGAGTCGATCCCGCGTTATATTAAGAGTGAAGGGCTTTAAAAGAGTGACATCACTGTGGTCACGAAACTCAACGATTCAGGAGGTTTGGCGGTTTCCAGCCGCAGCTCTGGTTGTGTTGTTTCCTGTTTCATCTCTCCTCTCCTACGGCCTGGGTGTGCCCGGTTGCTCGGCTCTGATTGGTGCATCTCTGGACTCCTGGCCACGCCCTCCCTGAAGAGGTCTGTTCAGCTAATTGGTGGATACCTGGACTATCACAAAGGCCCCATCAAAGTTTTCCGTGGAGTTCTCCAGGGAGAGGAGGAAACTTCTGGATGAAGACTCTGATTTTAATGAGTTGGTTTTTAAAAGTTCTTTCCTGAACGTACTGTGGTGTCCACAATCTCCCGTTTGTTTCTTGTGCCGCGCAAAGAGCGGATCCGTCGTTTTTTCCGGTTCTGAGTGGAGCTGTCTCATAGGTCGTGGTGCCTTCTGTGTGTTATTTCTCCAGCACACTGCAGTCAGTGTTTTAAATCCAGTTTTTAAATCCAGTTTGTTGAGCCAGATGTTAAAGTGTGAACGTCCAGTCCTCACCATCCCGAGTCTCAGGGCGCGTTTCTGGCTCTGCGCTCTCGGCCACATCCTACGGTCCGGATGACGTCAGTGAGTGCGTCTATGATACTGGTGACGTCATTAGTACTCTTTTTGTGTCACATAAATATGTTGAAAAAGGAAAAAGTCCCGAAAACAACCCGAAACACCCGAATCTGACGTGCGTCACGATCAGCCCGAAACAACCGTTACGCACGTCCGTCAGTGACGTTTCGTCGCGCACCCCCGTCACACAGCGTGACACTGATGTTGGTACCGTGTAAATCCCACTAAGCGTGAACTAATGAAGACGGACGTGGGTTGGCCACACAGCTACAGCTCCTGGAGTTCCGCTGATCTTTTGGAAATTAAATCTGAATTAGGAAAAGCTGAAGGAGGTATAACCGGTGGACCCAAAGAACCTCGGGTCCACTTCTTTCCCAGTCACTGTATAACAACTTAACCTTGATCCGTCACGTTCTTAATACGCTCAAGGGGTTCTTTTATCGGATGAAAGTCCAAATTCTTTTATCAGGATGTATTTGGAATAGTAATAATAACGACCGAACACCACCGGCGTTACGCGCACCGCTGCGCGCAACGACGTCATCGTTTCAGGACGCGACTAAAATGCCGCCGCCTCGGGATTGTTCACCAGTGGGGAGAAAAAATGACCAAAGAATATATAATCCACAAGAAGTTTTGGCAAAGAAACACCCACACACGCTGGAAGGAAGGTTTTTCTGTAAGTCCATTGAATTTCTCAGTAGCCGCGGGTTTCTTCTTGGAGCTACGTGATGCCTGATTTCCTCCTCTCTCCTTCTCTCACCTGGGTGTCTCCTTATTAATGAAGCTTTTGATCCACACCCCCCATAGGTGCGTCTGGACAACTGGAAATTAGTCCATCCTTACTAATTACAATATAAAACATTACCGTTAAAATACAGTAAATGTTTTCCTGGTGGTACAAAATGTCCAGGTGGGAAGTGTGGAGGAAAACCAGGAAATGAAGTGAATCAATTTCATTAAACTATTAAAGGTCCCATATTATGTATTTTTAACTTAATGTCATTCAGCTGCCAGATGTCCAACTAGACTGTATTCCAAATATTCTGACCTAAAGTGATCTGTGGTCCTAAATATCAGCTTTTCAAAACCGCTCATCTGAGCTCCTCACAAAACGCTTCGTTTCAGGCCTCCGGCTGCAGTATGTTAATGAGCTCCGCTGGGCCACGCCTCCTTCACCTGGGCCACGCCCCTCTGACGTAGAGCGTTAGGCTAACGGGACACTGACCGGAATTACGTTTGTTAGCATTATGGCGTTTGGAGGACGTACATTTACGGCGTACATCTATGACCCTGAGTCGGACCCAGAAGAAACACCGACTGTGCGGCCGCAGCAGGATGTTTCTGAATGGTTAGTCCGTGTGAACGGTACTTAGTTGGTTCTGTGTTGTTTTGTTGTGTAACCTACGTCATCACAGGACGTTAGCATCGTCCGGTAGCTACTTTAGCTTCTACTCCCGCCTCTCATCACAGTAATAATGTCGTATGTCTTATTATGTGTTTAGTATGTGTACAGATGTGTTTACTGTTAAAAAGTTGCTGTATTTCTATAAGTGACAGTGAAGTCTGATGGTGGTTCTGATAGTTATTACCATGTGGCTAATGCTAGCTCCTGCTCACGGCTAAGTGACTTTATTTTTCCATCACATTGATTTAACCCGTTACTAAGCTGATCAATATTTGAGGCAGTCCTCTGTGACAAGACACACGGAGCTGACACCTGCTACCATCACACCAGGTTAATGGTGAAATGATGTAGCCATATTGCAGTGATGCCTTTATCTACTCTATTTTGAGGTGTCTTCACCTGTTGTACAGGTGTCCTCACCTGTTGTACAGGTGTTCCTGTGGACACTGAATGTATACCAACAGAAGCAGAAAACATCTGTTTTGGAGATACAAGTAGCAAGCTCACAGCTAAACCACAAAGTTATGTCTCTATGGTATTCGGCTACTTTTACAGCTGTAAATTTAAATGACCTTTACCATGTTTTTCACTGTAGGTTAGGAGCCGCCTGCAGGTTGATGAGGTTCTGTGCATGACTCAACATCCTGGGTTCCAGCCTGTGTGCCTAAACATGTACACCCTACAAAGGGCCGGTCACGTACTGAGGGCCGAGTGTGGCCCTTCACGTCTGAGACCAATACATCGGCAAGTCGTTCTTTGAAAAATGTCGGAATAAAAACTAGTTATGTCTTATTTTGCTTCATTAGACATTCCTTCATTAATGCAGTAACATGACATATATAGGTACAACAAAGTCTAATATATTGTATTTGCGATACCTTGATTTTTATCTTATTAATAGACATGTTGAACATTTTTTGGTATTCACAATCCATTTCTGTTGACATATACAAGCATTTATTTACATAAAACAATACATCCAATAATAATAGTGAGAACACACAGCCATCCTATCAGGAAATCAACAACAGTTGTGATACTCGGGATTGAAAACGTTGTGAAATAGTTTTGTGTCCTTTTTCTGTAGATGGTGCAGACATCTGGCCTATTGCCCCTTTGTTGGCTGGTGCTGGGGCTACTTAGGACGCAGAATCCAGGTTGTCATCCCAGCATGTGTGGTCCTGAAGACAAAGGGCACTACGCTGGATTCAGACTGAGTCTTGGTTGAACCTGGTCATGTAGCTGGCAATGACCTCCTCCTTGTCAGGACGCTCATACTGGGCAGACAGATTCTCGGGGAGAGGAATGGACAACATCTCATTTGTGTATGGCACAGGGTCCACCAAGACTTTGTCACATATGAGGTCCAACATGTCAGCTACAAAACCTGTTCAATAAAACACAAAGATAGATCTTTACTGTTATTGATATTGTTAGATTCATTTCTTTGTTTAGAAAAATTGTGTTCAAAAGACATCCTGGTACTTGTTACTGATTTATTTATTTGTATGGTTACTTTTCACTGTGTTTTGGTGCGAACAATTACCAACAGAATTTCAAAACATGTTTGTTTGAAATATTAAAATATTGCAACACTAACAGAAAGTTGGCCCTTTCTTGTGAGGTTTGACTCATTGTCCCTTCAAAAGCCTTTGGAACGTGGATCTTGTAGAGGGGTACACCAAACGTAACGAAATAAGGAGCCAAAACAATATATGACATACATGAATCTGTCTCAAAATGTTTTATACTAAAGTCTTCACTGACTGTCTTGCTGGAATATTCTAATACACAACACTTATTTTTTACTGAACTACTATCAACACATGTGCATTCACTAACACCTATAGACAACTATATTTAGAAAATTAGTGTATTTAACCATTTTTATTAAAACATTGTATGGAATATGACTTGTACATACCTTTACTTCAATAGTGGGAATGAAGAGTCCTGCAGGACAGCTGTGTACCAACAGGATGGGTGTCCACTGGGTCAGTTTGGCCCCCCACGTCCCTTGAAGCTGTGGGCTGAAAGGATGCACAAGGAAGAGGGACACTAATTTCAGGACACCAATGTTCTGATATTGGATAAGGAGGACAGACCTGTGTGTGTTGTCGCTATGACGACCAACAAACAATCGACTAACACGTGCGCACACACACAATACGAAACAAAGCACAACTCACTACTTAGCCTAGCATTAGCTGACTTTATTTATGCTGACAGATAATAGAAAAGAAAATATGAGACCAACTTACTGTGTGTTTTAGCTTTATACTGTAGTTCCAGCACGCACACACGTGTGGGAGTGCACGAACACACACACAATAAGCAAACGCGAAACAAAGGAGACCTCCTTACATAGCCTAGCATAGCATGACTTCATTCATGCTAACCGACAAAAAGAAAACAGATCAAATGTGAGCCCAACTCTGGTGCGTTGTACCTACAGTAGGTACTGTAGGTTTAGCACACACACGTTGTACCTACAGTAGGTACTGTAGGTTTAGCACACACACGTTGTACCTACAGTAGGTACTGTAGGTTTAGCACACACACGTTGTACCTACATGTAGCCAGAGGCTATTTCCCTCCCTGTCACTGTTTGGCACTGTGCCAGCCTTTTACGCACAGCTGTGGCGCACTGATGGGGGGGCGGTGCTACGCACACCGTTATATTCAGGTGCGTGCGGTCGCGCCCGCTCTCTCCTGCTCCTCATGCGCTCCCGTGGTGTTTGTGGCTCAGCGTGGCCGCAAATTGTTTGGCGTGGCATCGGCAGCTCAGTTTCCCCAGACGGCTTCCCATTTGGGTGGTGTGAACCTGTCGTGTGGTCGCCACCTAGGTACCCAACCGTCTCGCCCAGGTAAGCACCCTGCCATCTTTTCCTCCTGTGGGTGCGTAATGCGCACTGTGGTGACACGATCTCCACCTGTTCCAGTGTGGCTGGCTGTCGGGGGCCGAGGGAGAGGGGCTGTGCGTCTCAGTGCGTCTGTCTACCTGCCCGCTCTGGTATGTTAGTTTGCGCTTTGTCCGCCTTCGTTTGCTGTGTTTCCACGCACCAGCTCATTAACATCTGTGTAAATCCCAGGCTGTGTACCCCAGGCGTGTTTGAGACGCACATCCTCCCGTTGCCTGGGGTGTGCTGTGCTTGCGGCGCGCTGGCCATTACAGGACACCACGGACCACTACTCCTTGGGCCACGCTGCTACCCTGGCTCTTCTCATTAGCCCTGGCCCTTTTATAATGGCTTAGTCTTGGCCCTTTTATACTGGTTTTATTTCATACTGGCCCTCTTAACCATTTTGTTGAAGTATGGCACATTTGATTTTGGATTATTTGGCTCTTTGAGTTTCCTTTTGTTCTTCATTTGGCTCTTTATTTTGGTTCTGTTCTTATTTTGGTTAATTCATTGTTACATTTTGTTATTTACCATTAGTTTATTGAATTAGTTTGTATATATAAATCATGTGAATTATCATTTAGTCCACACCAGTTTGTGCTGTTCTGTTGTGTTAATTGTTTTTCCTTTTCTGTTAGGTGCTGCGGGCTGACAGCGGCAGTTTTATCCTTGGTGGTGACGCGTTCTTCACGATCCCTTTTTTTGGTTTGAGTGTGTGCAGTGTCACTGGGTGATTCGTTTGATTTTGGTTGTCCCTGCCGCTTGGTAGGCCTGGAGCCCCAGCCCTTATTTCCTTTTGACCCCAGTGCTCACCCTATAGTACGGCATAACTGGTGTGTGCCACATATTGTATTATTTTAATTCTTTTGTTAATAAAAATCTGTTTTAATGGAAAACAGTCTCGCCCCAGTGGTATAACGGACCTGTGTGATCAATCTGAGTTTAGGATTTCCTGGGGTGCAATTCCCCAGGTGGCGTTGTCGACTCAATTCCGGTATTCCTCACCACCCCATACTCCGCTCACGCCACATACAGTAGGTACTGTAGGTTTAGCACACACACGTTGTACCTACAGTAGGTACTGTAGGTTTAGCACACACACGTTGTGCCTACAGTAGTTTACCAGACTGTAGGAGTTGGTCGGGTTAGGGAGGACCACTATGTATATGTAGAGACCTGAAAAAGTGTGATTTTCATAATGGGGCCCCTTTAAACTTTATTGACACCCCCCCCCCAATGGGTGAAATTAATATTTCAATATTTACAAAAGAAACTTTAGTAATTAAAACCGATGGGGGGGTTAATTTCGGTGGGGGCTGCATCTCGTCTTTCTGGCTTTCTCTGACCTGGTGCGCTCGCTTGTGATTGGTTTGCTCCTAGCCACGCCCTCCCTGCTGAAGTCTGCTCAGATGATTGGTGCATTTCCGGACTCCTGGCCACGCCCTCCTTGCTGATGTCTGCTTAGATGATTGGTGGGTACCTGGACTTGTGACCACGCCCTCCCTGCTTTCAATTTACAGTGAGAATTTATTTTGATACCTTGAAAACTCTGTTTCCCAGCATGCATTGCCCCCTCTTTTGGTTTGTTCCTCATCTTTAAGATAAGATAAACCTTACTAGTCCCACAGTGGGCAAATTTGCACGATTATCGCAGCGATGGGGATCATACATAAAAACTTACACATATTAACATATGTAACGTATGGAATATAAATAATAAATATACATATTAACATATGGAATATAAATACTAAATATACATATTAACATGATATTGAGTATTGATCTGTTAAATCTGCTAATTCTTAAAACAAAACAGGATGTTAAGGTGTGAATGAACTAACTCAAATTGTGACGTTTCAGGATTTTAAAGTTTATTCTTTCAAAACATGTTTGGATATTTTACATATAGAGTAAAAAATGCAGATTAAAAACCACGGATTGGAGTAAAGGGAAGCGGTGGTGAGTAACTGCTGGAGGAGGAGGAGGAGGAGATCCTTCAGGTCGGGTCTGGTCCGGTCGGGAAGCCGAGAGCCTTGAGACCTGCAGCTCGTCTTTGGGTCGGACTTCCTGTCAAGTTTTGACCTCCAAAAACTTCACGAGCGCCGAGGAGCGTTTCATGAAGTCCCACGGAAAACATTTTATACACATAAAACATGATTAACTTCAAGTTAAAAACATTTAAAATGAAACACAAACATGCAACTTCATAAAAAAGCAAACCAGATTTTTGTTTGTTTTTTTATCCGCTGCTAGTTGGCTGCTTTCGTTAGCATGAAGCGAACAGCTCTTGTACGTCTCCTCCGATTGATCCGGATTTTATAGATCAGCACCAAAACTCTCAGATATCAGCATGAATATGAATTCTTACATCCGTGACGCGACAACATCTGATCCTTCAACATCTGGTTCTTCTGGAACCTTCTTCACAAAACGCTCCTCAGACGCCGACGAGCTGCAGGTGAGCCTCAGGACGTCGCCGTAGCACCAAATCCAACGTAAAACTAACGTCATGCAGTGGCGGATACATAAACGGTGTGTGTGTGTGTCTGTGTTTTTATGAATACATAGATTAACGTGTTGGATAAATATCAGCTGACTCCTCACAACCTCGACAGCAGTTTTACAGTCAGCCATTGGATGAGGGGCAGGATGGAGGCGGGACTAAAGGGAGGGCGGTTTCTTTGGTTGAGTGTGAGGAGCGTTCCTGTGCTTCGTCTCTCTTAAATACAAGCAAACAAACGTCTTTAATCTAAACTACCATATTTATGTTCATCCTAATAAAATAATATAAAAACCTCCTCTTGAAACGCGACTTAACGTTCTCACTTCTTCTTGGCAAAGCGACTGAACATCTTCTCCTTGTCTTTCTTGGCGGCGCCGGGTTCGGGGAGGGCAGCGGAGGAGGAAGGAGCGGGAAGGCTGTGGGCTTTGGGCCCCGAAGGCCCCGACGCCTCCTCGTCCGCCGCCTGGGGCTGGACGGCCTTCTCCATGGCTTGGCTCCAGCGCTGGAGCTCCTCCTGAAATAAATAAAACGCAAAAAAAACCAAAGTGAAGTCGTCCTCAGGAGGCGCGGCGTCCGTTAACGCTAATGAAACTTTAAATACGGAGCAGCGATAAAACTTAATGATCCCTGCAGGTTAAATCTCTCGCAGATGGATGACCTCCTCATTGGTTCTCCAGCAGTAAATAACCTCCTCAGATTACTGACATGTGAAGACCAACTTACAGAGATTTTTTTTTTTTTAATGAAAAATGTATGAAGGCTACGCCGCCGCGACCGCTGGGTCAGATTCCGGAGTGGTGGGATTCAGGAGTTTTTAACAAAAGGTCGTCTTGGTTTTTTCCTCACCTCGTCTTTACACTGGAACAAGAATTCACTGCCGTCTGCGAGGCTGAAGGAGGAAAACAGACAATCAGAGAAACTCGATTACTTCAAGGTCACGGGAAAAGGAAGCGTCGCGTCAGGCTTAAAGGAGGCGTTACAGATGTAAATGTTAATGTAGCTTAGCTTAGCGTTGATGATGCCAATTGGTGATCGCAGAGATGAAAGACGTTGGAAACGGACCAGGTTGGATCGGACCAGATCGGATCGGATCGAATCGGATTTGACCAGGTCAGATCGGATCAGAACGGATCGGATACGATTGTATTAGATCAGATCGGATCAGACCGGATTGGACTGGACCAGGTTGGATCGGACAGGATCAGATCGAATCGGATTGGACCAGGTTGGATCGGATCAGATAGGATCGGATTAGACCAGATCGGACCGGATTGGACCGGATCGTGCCAGATCAGATCGGATCTAATCGGATTGGATCGGATCAGATCAGATCGGACCGGATCGGATTGGATCGGATCTAATCGGAGTGGATCGGACTGGATCGGGCAAGATCGGATCAGACCGGATCAAATTGGACCAGATTGGATCTAATCGGGTTAGATCGGACCAAAATCGGATCGGATCAGACTCTCACCGTAGTTTGGACACGTGCTTCTTCTTCTTGTAGTTGGCGAGAACCTCCCAGCTAGCGTTAGCGAGAGCTAGCGGCTCCTCGGCGTGATACGTCACGCCGTGGCCGTAACTCTTGGCGTCCTTATAGGCAGCGATCTGACCCGGCTTCAGCACGCAGTACAAGCTGTTCCACGACCTGGGAGGAAGAGGAAGAGGAAGAGGAAGAGGCTCAGACCTTCTCATGGTGGGGGTGAACATGAGGTGGGGGCCCAGCTGCTTTACCTGCTGGACGCCTTCTTCCCCGAGCCGTCCACGTCGTGTTTGCGGCCCAGCATTCCCTCCTGCAGCACCGTCTGCGCTCCCATTGGTTCCCGCGCCCCCGGGAGCTCCGGGGGCATGGTGGCGGCCCGCTCCGGTTCCGGCGCCATCAGGACGGAGACGGACGGCTCCAGCTCCAGGGAACCACTCTCCCTCATCTCAGACTCTATGGGAACCGTGGAGTCGCCGGCCCCCCCCTCCAGAAGTCCTGATCCGGACTGGAGACGGAAAAAATCAGAATGGAATTCTCTTTCCAACAGGGAGGGGGTGGAGTTAAGGTCACATGATCAGTGGACTACTGACCAGGGTCTGCTCCTCGACGGTGAACAACTGGGAGGACTCCTCTACGAAGCCGGTGTCTTCTCTCCTGCAGGGGGCGATGAAGGAGAAGGAGATGAAGAAGAAGATAAATGATGAACTCCGCAGAGACGATGCTTCATCCGAGTCTTCCTCCGTTGCCATGACTACCACACATCTCCAGCCTGTACCTGCTGTCCTTCTCTGATCTCTGCCCCTCCTTCATGACCTCCTCCAACTCCTGTTGCTGCCTCCTCAGCTCCAGCAGCTCCAGCTGAAACACAGAGGAGATCCGGGGGTTATGTCTGATCAGACCTCCTCCTCATCATCGTCATCATCGTCGTCGTCCCTCTTCCTCACCGTGGTGAGGCGCTCCAGGGCGGAGAAGCGCTCCTCCCAGGTGGCGGTGGACTTCTCGAAGGCCTCGTGTTTCTTCAGCAGCTTCTCCACCTCGCCCACGCTGTAGCCCAGGTCTCTGCTGGTCACGTAGGGCTCCTGGGCCACCAGCCAGGCCTCGGCCACCGAGGCGTCCCGGGCGAACTGACACACCTCCATCACTGAAAGATGACGGAGGACGTTAAACGCCATTCCAGAGAGCGGTCCGGGATCGGTTCTCAGGTGGGGTTCTACTCACGGAGGCGGAGCCAGTCCCACCGGTCGTCCCACTTCAGCATCATCTCCTTCCTCTTCTCCGTCAGCTGCTGCATCTTCTCCTTGATCTGTTACACATCAGCACTATTAGCGTGGCGGTGAGGTAATTAACGCCACGCCAAACTCACACCGGGGTCGTGTAAATTCTTTTTCCATTTCTAATGAGTGTTTGTTTTATATTTCCCTGATGGCGGCCAAGTCTTTCCTTCATCCGCCGTCCGCCAGCGCCGGCCAAGGAGTAAACCGCTCCCGGAAAGCTCATTAAATGTAATGAAGGCGCTAATCTGAGGTGCGGCCATTTTTACCTCGGGGGAGTCTCGGTGTTTACGCGTCAGCAGCGCCTCGCCAAGCGCCGTGCAGTCGCCGAACTTCACCGCCCGGGCTTCCATCTCCGAGCGAATGCCCTGGTGGTATTTCTGCAGCAGCTCCACCGACGACACGTCCCTGAGGAGACAGGAAACACATGGATCACAGGTAGGAGGATCATCTCCCTCTGCTGGCCGCAGCTGGAACTGCAACACCGTCGTCTTATCTCTCCGTAAGGGGATAGTTTGCAAAAATAAAGGGTGTAAATGGAAATAAATATTATAAATAAGGATTAATAACACAAACAGGAAGAGGCGGGGCTCACCTGGGTTTCTCCTGTGTCTCTATCTGCTGGATGATGCTCTCCATCCAGGCCATCAGGTCTCTCACCAGGCTGAAGAAGCGGAACTTGTCGGCCGTGTCCTCCAGCCGCGCCCTGCGTCCGTCGCAGGCGTCCAGCAGCCCCTTCCAGGCCTCCACCACCTGCCGCTCCGTGGCGCGTATGCTGTCGGCTCGGACGCCGGCGTACTGGGCGTGGAGACGGGCCGCCGTGTCCTGGAACTGCTGGACCTGGATGAAGGAGAAATATCAAAACCAGGTTAGGTTTGAAAAATTTGAGTCATATTTGGTGACTTCCATCCCGCCCCGAGGTACCTGTTTCCCCAGGGCGGTGATGTCTCTCTCGAAGGCGGCGTGCATCCGATGGAATGACTCGGCTTTGCTGAAGTCCTCGCCAACGTCGTCCGGAAGCTCCTCCAGCTTGTCGTGGATCTGAGCCACCAGTTCCTTCCCATCGTCGAAATACCTGAAGGACAGGACGATCGTTATGCGTCACGCACGGCGCCCTCTAGTGGACGTCGTCGCCGAGGCGCGCGTCTCACTTGAGCAACTCGTAGGACGTGGTGAGCAGCTGAGCGCGGGTGTCGATCAGCTCCAGCAGGTCGGCCCAGCTCTCATTGATGCCGTCTTTCCACTCCGCCATGGCGGCCGCCTCGCCGTGTCCGGCTTCAATCAGCTCGTCGATGGTCTGGTTCACCAGGTCCACCCGCTCCTGACCCGCCGTCCCCGTCTCCCGGGCGAAGTCCCTGAACTTATCCCTGAGAAGCTGAGCAGAAACAGAGCGTTTTTCGGTCAACTCATCCCCTTCCTGTAACCCGCCGTGAACGTCGGGTTCTACCGTGACGTGGTCCAGGTCCTGGCCCATCTCCTGAGACGACGCCACCACGTCTCTCTCCGTGATCCACTGCTCCAGGTCCTCCACCTCCCGGCTCAACAGGAAGTGATGGAAGGTGTGGTCCAGCTTCTTCCTGCGGTCCTCCGCCAGCTCCTTCAGCCCGGCGTACTGCTTCTCCACCTGGCCCTGCCTCCTGATGATCTCCTCGCTGCAGGAGAACAAAGACGACGATGATGATGGTGATGATGATGAACTTGAAATGGGACGTTTCTAAAAAGCACCAACCCTTGAGGATGATCCTCGGCGAACATCTTCTGAGCGCGGTCGGCCAGCTTCCGGATGGAGTCGGTGTAATCGTCCACCGCCTGTTTGAGGACGGTGTGACGCTTCAGCATCAGCATGGCGCTCTGCTCGTCCTGGAGGGAGGGGGGGGGAAGACGTCACGAAGCAGAAACGACACGACAGACCAGATGGGAGGCGGCGATGTCTAATTGGCTCGCCTTGGCCTTCTCGTCGGCGATCATGTAGAGCTCCTGCTCGCCGATCCAGGCTTCGGCCTCCTCGGCGTCGTTGTAGTACTGATGGGCCAGGCCGGCGCCGCTCAGCCTCCCCCTGCGATTGGCCGTCTCCTCCTGAAGCCGCGCCCACGCCTCCTCCAGCTCCTTCAGCTGCTCCTCGATCCGCCCTTCCTCCGGTCCGCCCTCGGCGCCGGCGGCCGCCGCCATCCTCCTCCCGCGCTCCAGCACCTCGTCGACGCGAGGCTGGTGGCCCTCGATCTCCCTCTGCAGCGTCTGGAGTGACATCATCACGATGATGTCGTGACGATGTCACTTGACGTCCACCCACCTGCAACCGCTTCTCACCTGGTTCTTCTTCAGCAGCATCTGCACTGTTTGCAGGTTGTGTCCGTGTTCCCGCGACGTCGCCAGGGGCAACCTCTCCTCCACCCACAGCTGGAGAAGAGAAGACATCAGCTGAGCGTTTTTCACACTTTCTTCACCGTCTCCACCCGTCTCCACCCGTCTCCACCCACCAGCTCGTCGGCCAGGTCCCTGTAGAACTGGTGGACCGCTTTGGCGGCCTCCAGTTTGCCCTTGCGTTGGGCCAGCGGCGTGAGGAGCTGCTGGAAGTCCCTCTGGAGAGCCTGTTGCTCCGCCTCCATCTCCGGCTGGTCCTCCCTGGCGCCGCCGTGCTTCCTGACGGCGTCCTGAAGCTCCTCCAGCTCGCGCCCGCGGTCACGCACCTGGTTCTCCATCATCTGGAGGAAGACCAGGAGTCAGGATGTAGATCGGCGTCAAAATTCACGCCACGACCCGCCCGAACACACACCTGATGCTTCTTCAGCAGGATGTTGGCGTTGGTCAGGTCTTTGACCTCCTCGTCACCGCCCTGGAGCTGCTGCTGCAGCTCGCCGAGCCACTTCTTCATGTCGGCCAGGCTCTGGTCGAACAGCTCCGAGCGGTTGGCGTCGAACAGCAGCCGCGCCTTCTCCTGCGTGGTGGACTCCAGCTGGTCCCACAGCTCGTGAAGTTTGGCCAGACGCTCGTCCACGATGGGAGAGAACTCCGGTTTGGACTCTTTGAGCTCCTGACCCTCCTGATAGAAACACGGGTAAAAAAAAATCAGAACAAAATATCAGATGTTATTTGAAAAATGAAGACAAAGTCCAAAAGAAATAACAATAGTTCAGATTTAGATCTATTTAATTATCCATTTTAATATATATATCTATTTAATATATTTATTTAACTATATCTATATATCTATCTATATTTAATTATATCTACTTAATTCAATTTTAAAAATGTAAATTCATTTAAATTTTATTTTATTTTAATTTAAATTTAATTTAAATTCATATAAAAAAGAGAAAAAAATATCAGATGTGATTTGAAAAATGGAGAAAAACTCCAAAAGAAATAACGATAGTCCAGATTTAGATCTGCAGATGTTTATTCTAACATTAATTTATGATAATTTGACCAAAAGTAATTACAGTTGTTAAGTAACAAAACATTCTAAAGTCGTCTCTTATGGGATACCAAACACATGAACTCCTTCACCTTGGAAATGTTTACGTCCAATCAATCGACCATTTTCACTGTTAGCTCACTGTTAGCCACGCAGTGAGCCAATCAGAAGTGAGGAACAGAAACTACCTGCTCACACCTGGTGTGAGTGGCGGTTCACTAACATGTTAATACCCAGGTTGATTGTGTTTAACCCCATCCCGACCTGGTCAACTTTGTTCAGCCAGTCTTTGTTGGCGCCCAGCTCGGCCATGAAGGCTTGGTGCTTCAGCCATTTGCTGTGGAGGTTCCTGGCCTCGTCGTACGACGTGTCCTGAGCCGTCAGCATCTTCTCGTTGATCCACAGAGTGAGCTGGAGGAAGAGGAGGAGAAAGAGGAAGGTTAAACAAGTATGAGTTAAAGCGCTGATTGGGCAATCTGAGGGTGAACTCACGTCCTGGGTGTTCTGCAGGAAGTGCTGTAGGGCTAGGTTGTCTCTGAGCTTCTCTGACACCTCCTGGGCTCTTTTTTTGTTCTTCACGTTCCTGAAGGTCAGAACAGAGAAGATCTCTAGAAAAACACTGATTTCATCCTCCACCCGTTCATCCGACACCTCCGATGGACGAGTAACAGGATTATCTCTGAGGAGAACCTGGAACAGTAACCTGAAACAGGTCTGCTGCTCGGCCAACAGGAGCTGCAGGCGGAGATCGATATCCATTACAGCTGTGGGGGTGGGGGGTATGGGGGTAGGTGGGATGATGGGCCGACGCCCTCTTTGCTGCATCTTGTTGACATTAATGATTTAGGGATACGGAACCTGGTTCACAGCTAAGAAGGAGGACAGACCTGATCCCAGATCAGGGACTCGAAACATTCAAGAGGAATTTAAATCATGAACCAGATGCTGGAAATAAAACAAGTATCTAAAGTTTAGTAGGTAAAATAATTCCAAATTATAATTTAATCTATTTTTATTGAAGTTATGCTCTTAAAAATCGGATGCAGGGGCGGAGTCAGGCCATCTGATGGGTGGGGCAGTGGGGTACCAGCTTAAAAACATCATCATGTGACTTGAGCCAATAACCAATCGATGTCTCAGGTGAGACGACTGGACAGGATGGAGGTGTGACATTATGGTAGCAGTTAGCAGCTAACTCAAAGATTTCAATCTGTTCATGATCACATCCAAACCTGGCTGAAACCACTTCCTGTTAAAAATGTCCCCATAGATTTCTACACCTAATGGAACCGCCTGACTCACCGGTCTCGGATCGAGTCCATCTTGTCCTGGACCTTCCCGGCGTAGAGGTTGTTGCCGTCCACCAGCTGCCGTCCGGCCTGCAGCGCGCCGTCAATCTTGTCCTCGTTGGCCTCCATGGTGCTCATGAAGTCCTCGTGCTTCTTCAACGCTTTCTCCGCTCCGGCCAAGGTGTCGGGTTTGTCTACATGAGCTAAGGTGTACTCCTGCCGGAAAAGACAAGGTGGAGGTACGAGTCAGACTCCCGGACCGGAAACATGCTTGGCGCTAACCGCCCCTGCTGCATTCTCTCCATACTGCCTGCAGCATCTCCAACCCCGTCATTACCAACCACTCAAACTCTACCTGGTTGTTGAGGACGGCCTCCACAGTCTTGCTGTCCCTCATGAACTGCTGGAAGCCCAAACCCTGGTCCAGAACCCCCTTCCGACTGTCCCACATCTTCTGCAGCTCGTACCACCCGGTGTCCAGCCCCTTCAGCCTCTGCTCCAGCTGCTGGTACTGAGGGTCGTCCTCTTCAGCCTGGGTGACCCTAGCGCCGGTGTCCCTGACGCGGTGGTAGTCCTCCTCGTGGTTATTGATGTCTTCTCGCAGAGCGTCGTGAAGGCTGAGCTGCTCCTCTGCCTCCGGCAGCGTGGCGGGCGTCTCCTCCGAGGCCACAGCCTTCTGGGTCCTGAAGAGCCAGGACTGGAAGTCGTCCATGTCCTGGAGGAAGTTTTGCAACTTGCTCACCTCACCTAAAGAGTCCTCTCTGTCTTTCAGCGTCTTCCGCAAGGCGTCCCAGGCGGCGTCTAGCGCCCGTCGGCGAGCCAGGATGTCATCAGCGTTCTCCGGGTGATCTTCAGCCAGCTGGTCGGCCTCGTTCCTCAGGAAGTTCAGCTTGGTTTCGATGGCGGCCAGGTCTCGCTCCATGCCGAACAGTTTCCTCTGGATGGTCATGACCGCGGCTAGGTCGTTGCCCAAGTCCTGCGTGGATTCGATGACTCTGGTTTTGTCTCGGATCCAGGCGTCCGTCTCGTCACACTCCAGCCCGTAGTTGTGGAGACTGACGGCGGAGTCCACCTTCCTCTTCTTCTCCTCCACCATGGCCTTGAAGGCCTCCCACCTGGAAGATGTTCAAAGCTTGAGGTTACAAACGCCCAAAACAGTTGAAGCTGAAAGCCCATGACATAGTTCGGCGACCCACCTGGTGTTAAGTCTCGTCTGACAGTCTTTGACCTCCTTGGTGCGGGGGTGGCGGCTGTCCTCCAGCTGCTTCACAGCATTGTTGACATCATCTACCCTGGATGCCACGTTGGCCATGTCTTGAGCCAGAATGCTCAGCCTGAAACGAGACGAAAGCTCCGTTAGAACCAATGAAGAACCAACATGAGCTTTCGCGTTGATTGGTTCCTGGATACCTGTTCTGAACCACCTCCAGATCCTCCAGATTGTCAGGAACCTCCAACCCCACCAACCACGTCTCCTTCTGACCCATCCACAGCTCGCAGGCGTCCGTCTCGCTGAAGATGGTGTAGAGCGCCATGGCGTCGTCCAGCTTCTTCTGCCTCAGGTCGGCCAGAGTCATGAGCTCCATGTACAGGTCCTTGATGTCCTTCAGGCGCCTCTGGATGTCGGGGGTGTTCTGCAGCTCCTCTGGTAGGGCGTTGGCTTGCCTGGACAGGGTGTCAATGTTGGCGCCGTTCTTGATGGCCTCGTTCTTGAGGTTGTTGTGCTTCTTCAGGAGCCGTTGAGTGGTGAACTCGTCGTGACCAACGTCGTCGCTACTCATCTGCCTCTTGGCGTCCAGGAGCCACGTCTTGAGGTCGTCGGCGTCTCCCTGAAACTGGAAGAACCTCTGGGTGTCCTGGAGGTTTTGCTTGCGGAAGTCGGCCAGCTCCTCCAGCTGCTGCCACTGTCTGCCGATGTCGTCCATGCATTCCTCCACCTTTGGCGAGCCGAAGTGTTTGGCCTGGATCATCTTCTCTCCTTCGGCCATGATATTGTCCAGGCTAGCGCGACGAGCCGCCAGCTCATCCTCGAAGGCGTTGTGTTTGCTCTGGAGGACCAAAACGCTGGTCAGGTCCTTGCCGTAATCCAGGGAGGAGAAGATGTGCTCCTTTTCTCGGATCCAGCTCTCCAGCTCCGTCACCTCCCACAGGAAGTTCCAGAAACAGCGGGATTGCTCCAAGCGAGCTTTCCGCTGAGCCGCCAGCGCGCACAACTCCTGGTAACACAGCTCCAGGTGCTGCACCCTATCACGGATCACCTGGGGATCACATGGCTTGTAGGCTGGGGGAAATAAAAGAACGAACATCTATGCATTTCATTGTTTCTTCTGGAATCTCAGGAGATAGAAATTAAAAAATGAGTACTTACTCTCTCCGTTGGCGAACTTGAGAGCGGCGGTGCTGGTGGACTGGACCCTGTCGGCCTGCAGAGCGATGTCGTTCTCCAGCAGAGTGTGTTTCTGCAGCAGGTCTTCCACCTCCAGCAGATGTTTCCCAAAGTCAGGAGACAGAAGCCGGGCCTGAAGAGAGGAAATAAACAGTGAAGTGACCCAAAACAAACGCTTTTGGGACGCTTCATATTCTCCAGTTCTGCACCTTCATGTCGTCCATCCAGCTGATGATGTGCAGCATCTCCTGGAAGATCCTCTGCAGGGTGAGGTTCTTCTCCAGGCGAGTCCCCCGAGCCTTCAGCAGCTCCTGCAGGTAGTCCCACAGGCGCAGCACGTTGTCCTTCCTTACGTCGATGCGTTTGGCGTCGTGGTAGCGCTCAGATTCCAGCTCCTTTGAGATCTCCACCAGGGCCTTGACGCGTTCCTCGTAGGCGGAGATGTCCGTCTCGATGGCGTCGTGTTTCTTCTTCGCCGCCTCCACTGCTGGGAGGTCGTAGCCGAAGTTATCCTGAGGAGGGGGCAGATGGGAAATGTCTGGATCTTTACTTCAAATACACATCATGTATGCAGACCCGGGTCCTCAGGGGGATCCGAACCCACGACCTTCTGGCTGTGAGCCTCACCTGAGACACCAGCCTCTGGTTCTCCAGCAGCCACGTCTCCCTCATGGCCGCCTTCCTGTCGAACCTCCTGGCCGTCTGCTCCAGCTTCTCCTGCCGGATCAGCTCGTCCCTCAGGACGCGCTCCCGCTCGTGCTCCGCCCGCTCCAGACGCGCCCACGCCTGCAAACGCACCATCAGAGGGAGACGCCTCAGAGGGGGCGGGCTGACACGCCCACAATTGGTTACTCTGACACTAGTGATGCTAGTTACACACTAGTGACACTGGTTACACACTCGTGATGCTGGTTACACACTCGTGAGGTGAAAGGTAAAACAGTGCTGCCCTCTCACCCTGTTGATGTCGGCCACCAGCGCTCCCTCCTTCGGCGTGTAGACCCTCTGGTTGTTGGACCTCATGCGGCTCTGGATGGTGAACAGCAGCACCTCCAGGTTTCCTTTCTCCTGGAACCTGAACGTCACACGAACACAGGATTCACATTTACTGCAGCAGTGAACGCCTCCCATTAAAGTCTGTTATGATTAAACTCAGTTATTCATTTTCTAATGCTTTGTGCTTTTACTCGTGAGTTAATGTCTTCATTTCCAGACTCACTTGGGGGGCTTCTCCACGGTGCGGTAGGTGTTGAAGGCCTGAAGCTGCTGCTGGACTCCGCTCAGAGAGTTGGCCAGTTTGCGGTTGTTCAACACGATGATGGTCTGTTCAATCCACGTCAGCAGGTCCGACGCCAGCGTCTCGTACTTATCGATCATCTCCTCTGTCTCGATGGCGTGGTCCAGAACCTGAGGTAGGAGGTGGAAGAGGAGGCGTGAGGGAAGCTGACTTAAACAGGTGCGGCGCCCTCTTTCTTTCTCACCTTTCCGACTCTCTTGCCCTCGACGGCGAGCTGCTTCATTTTGGAGAAGTAGTGGTAAAACGCCACGACATACGTGATGATGGATTTCTCATCTGGGTTCTCGGTGAACACATCTAAAAAAACAAACCCACGTAGAGGTCAGAAACGTCCAGGCGTGCATGATGGGAGCAGAACCACCATCGGCGACTCACCTTCTGGATCTAAAAGCTTGGTCACGCCAAGCCTCTGCTCCGCCACGTTAAAGGCATTCTGGAGGTTGTGGGTCGGGTTGGACCTCTTCAGAGTGTTATAGTCAACCAGGTCCGGCCTGAGAGGGAGAGATGGAGAGATAATAAGCAGATGAGTGTTTACATTTCAGAGCTGCTGAGAGTGGATCTGGACATCCGTCTCTTACCGGTGTTTGTGTATGAGAGCGTTGAAGGCCATCCCGTCCTTCCAGCTGGTGGTGAAGTTTGTGATGTTCACGTTGGGATACCTGAAACAAGAGCAGCCAGTGAGCGTGGGCCACGGATCGGAACGGGTTCTGCTTTAAATCAGCGACTTCCTCACAAAGTGTTCAAAGACTCAAAAGACTATGAGATGAGGAAGTAAATAAAAGTAAATGTCACTGTCATGATTATGCAGGAAATACAAAGCCACAGCCAGCAGCGGCCTGTTAGCTCTGGTTAGCCTGAAGGCTAGAAAAAGAGGATGCCCAAAACAACAAGACTTTCCTACTGGCACCTCAATAAAATAAACATTAACCCTAAAGCTCAATTTATTCACTAGTTTTCATTCATATAAAAAAAAATACATAACGCTAAAGCCAGTAGTTTGTTAGCTTGAGGACTAAAAACAGGGCTAACCTCAAGCTTGACTTACTTTTTGCACAAATTGAATGAATGCAATATAATATTATATATATATTTTAATATTATTTTAATATTGTAATGTTTTAATAATTTTAATATTTTATTTTATAACAGTAAAGATGCTGATAAATTGATTTGATCAGCTTTGACTTGACTCAACTGACTTTATGCTAAACAAAAGTTGTTTTCTCTGACTGTGTGTTCAATACATAGCAGGCATTTTTAAAAAGATCAACTATTTCTTGGAGAAACTCATACTTTATGCTTTTAGGTTCAAATAGATTCTAGAATTTCAGACTGTTATTTTATGAAAATGGAATAAATAAATAAATAAATAAATAAATAAATAAATAAATACATATATATATATATTCCTCCTGATCAAAGTAAAGGTCAGTCAAACGACACAAAGGTGTATTTTTAACCTGCAAAACATTTACAGCCGAGCTCAGAAGAGGAACAGGAATTCTTAAAGGACAGCTTGGTGCTAAAGGTCAGTCGTCCCACTCACCCCGCAGTTTTCATTTGACACCACAGAAGAAGAGCGTCCTTGGCCGAGCGCGTCTCCTTCTGGTCTGCCTGACCCGTCTCCACGACGATGTCCTGGATCTGATAAACAAGAGGCGCAGCTGAAACCCGGCTAAATCAAACCGGAATCGTTCAGGAAGCCGACGTGGAAATGGATTTATCTATTTAAACGCTCATTTATCACTTCTTACAAACAGATTACGAGGTTTTTATTCAAATCTAATCTTGTTTATTGTGAATATACTGGATTCCCACCAATCCATACCTGAGGTTCTGCTCATAAAGTGGGGGTTGCTATCAGAAACTTTCCCACACTGGGCCAGTAATTAGAGCGGTGATGGGACACGAGGGAGGGGGACTAAATTTAGCCCTCTTTGGTCCTGGTTTACGCCAACAGATAAGCTCCTGACAGCACCGATCTCTCTTTCCTGTTTCTTTTCTTCTATTTCTATTGAATAATGGAGGAGGCCACGTTGTTTGAACTAACATGTCTAAAAATAACAGTCCTGCTGTCAAATTAAAAATAAATATGTGGCCCCTCCAGAATGATAAAAGAGTCAAACAGACGTGTGACGATGTTCTGGATGTGCTTCTAACAGTAGGTAGAAATGGATGGAACCTAAAGGAACAGGAACAACTTCGGTTGCCATGTTGGTAGAACTTATAGAAGCTCTTATTTCCACCACGATCGGGATCACATGAAAGCCACATCATGATGTAATTGTAAATCGAGTCTATTGGTCTGGTGATGGGATGAGTTTTGGGCTCCATCTCTACCTGGAAGCGAAGGATGATGGTCCAGATGAGGCCAAGGATGAGGCGATGGTTGCCATCGACGATATCATGGGAACCCATGTTCTCCAGATGGACCCTCTGCTCTTTGAGGAACTGCAGAGCCTTGTCCACGTTCTCCAAACAGTGGATACGCATCCGGCCTTTCGTGGGTTTAGGCTGCAGGAGGGAATAGAAGTAGAGAGGGATGAAAAACAAACAACAACAGGAAGAGAGAAGCAAAACGGTCCTGTTTGAGTCCTCACCAGCCGTTCACCAGACAGAACCTCCAGTAGTTTGATGAGCATGCGTCCGTCCCGGAGGTCCAGGTAGAGGTCAGAGATCCGGCAGCCGACCCGGGACAGGATGGAGTTGACCCATTTGGTGAAGGTCTTCTTCTGGACCGCTTCACGCTCATCTGTAGGGTTCAGACAGAGAAGATCTGTGGTGATGATGTCAGCAGGCGACACGTCAGTTTGTGGACGTCTCTTCTGGATTATAGACGGTGAAGTTAGAATAATCTGTAAATACCAGGCCGCTATGGCCGCATATGACGGGGTGACTGTTACCACCTAACCAACCAACCAATACACCAACCAACCAAATAAACCACTAACCAATCAACCAATCACTAAATCAACCAACCAACTAAGCAACCAATCAATCAACCAACCAACCAAACAAATAAAACAAATAGCCAGACATTCCACGGATCAACCAATCAACCAACCAATACACCAACCAACCAAATAAACAACTAACCAATCAACCATTCGCTCAACCAACCAACCAACCAACCAACCAACCAACCAACCAACCAACCAACAGAGACTTTTATTAGAACACATGATCCATTTAACTCTTAATAATGTATGACTACATAACTTCATAGCTTCACCGTTAGCTTCTTGAGGTTTCTTGTCATTTCTCATGAATAAATGTTTGACATGAAGATAAGCCTTCAAACGGTATCTGCTAGTCCCTCCCCACTGACGGTATCCCTCCCCACTGACCGGACAGCGGGAGACAGTCCTGTGTCGTTTACGTCTTTTGTACAAGCCTTACTAAACACTCCTCTGTTCCACATGCGTTCACTCTCTAACCTCTCATCCACTATCTGAGAGCTCATCACTTATTCATGCTGATGGATTTTCCCTGTATAAAGCCCGATCTGTGTTTCCCACTGTCAGCCCTCACTGGTCCGACACCCAGTGCTGCTGCTTCCCTGAGTCATGGATCTGTTTAATCCGCCCGGCTGTCCAGGAGGCTGCCAACGCACAAAGTAAAGCAGGCAAATATTTTGACTCAAACGTCACAATTGACTGCGCATCGCGGAGCTTGCTAACTCTAGTTGCCTTAAGATCATCTTCATTTGGAAAACAGAAAAGAAAGAGTCCAGCAGTACCTCAAGCTACAAGATATTGGAGATACGAGCCATCTTTGTTCCACATACGAGCAAAATCCGAGATACGAGTCGAGCTTCAGGAAACCATCGCTGGTTGGCGGATGGCTACAACATCAGCTGAGACCGGATCTCGTTCTTTCCCATGTGTTGGTGGATGGATACGACATCAGCTGAGACCAGATCTCTTTATTCAACTTACAAGTTCAGTCACAGAACGGATTAAACTCATATCTCAAGGTTCTACTGTAACTTTAGCAAACTTAAAAATGTCAACAGACATAACAACTACATGTATATCTAATATTACTATGCAAATATTTCGGTCTGGAGAGACCAGTGTGTTGACTTAGCATTAGCTTTGAGTTTTTCCTGTCATTAGACTCAACATATAGCCAGCCAGAGATTCTGCCTGGACTTCCTTAGCAACATGCTATTTAATAGTGAAAAGAGTCTTGAGATTTTTAGCGTTCAAGACGGAATGAACCCAACACAAAAGAACAGGGGGAATCTGAAAGAACACAGCGAAAGCAGAACAGGAAGTTGGTTCCATACCTCAGGGATTACCTGGTGGAACCCAATCGACTAGTCCAAGGGCAATGTCCCCAACTTCAACAAGGAGTGTGACTGTCCAGAGGCTTCAGAAGGTTTTAACCTCATCCATTCTGAGACGGACAGCAGGAGAACCTGTCGGTTGCTGGACCAGCAAAGCCATCATTCTGGTTTGTGGTGTGAGAGGTCACAACTTCCAAAATAAAAGCATTTCATTGAAGTTGCAAACATCTACTCAGATTCTGGGAGTGGGATATCTCTAGAAAGAAAACCTGATGGAAGGTTAAACTTTCTCTCCTTGCCATGCAGCGTGCTGATTGGATGAACTATCAGATAAATATGAATCCTGTAAACGCCATTGGCCGATGGATCGTCTGTCGATAAAACTAGCAGGAAAGCAAACCGTGTTTGTCTTTCTGCAGCGTCGCCTCCATTTTCTTCCTCTCGCTAATGCACTCCGGCCATCAGGGAATTCGAGCGCAAGCAGACAAGAAATCCACTGCGACAACAAACCTCACAGATGCATGCAGGGAAAAGTTCACCCGTCAGGTCTTTACGATCAAAAACGCCAACAGGAACAGAGGGAGGCTAAAAACAGAAGAAAAATGCTGAGTTTGTTTGTTGACGGAGCGAAACACAACGAGCAGGAAACGGAAAAACATCTCGACCTTTTTAGGAGTTTGTAGATGAATTATTCAAAGTGGACTCAGTGAACAATTGGGGCAAAGCTTCCAGAAAATAAATAAATTACAACCATTTATATTTAACCCCCCCGGGCTCTGAGGGAATTCTCTCTATTATCCTCATTAACGCCTCTGTTCAGGTTCTCCCATAGAAAACAGTGATTTATTTGAACATTTACCAAACCTCAAAAGTTGTTCCTTGAACTTTAAAATGTTTCCTATTGGATGATGTGAGTCATGTGACCTCGAGAGAATAAGAAGAGGAAGATTCTACAGATTCCGCTCGATTTAAACCACATTTATGCAACATTTTTAAAATATAAATTTAAAAAAACTAACTAACTCAGCTCAAGCTGCTTCAGTCCGTCCACAACTTTTTAAGTAACAGCAAAAAAAAAGCAAACTTTTTGTTTTTTTATTATTTCTATATTTCCAACATCCAATATCTGTGTTTTCCTGTTTTTGTTTGTTTGTTTAGTCAGAGGGTCTCGGAGCTCATGATCTTTAGGTGGGTGGGAACAGAATATGGATTCTGGATCACTTTTTCACTTTTAGCGCTCTGAGGTGTTCCTGATGTTCCACCATTCTCTGGATCAAGATCCCAGATCCTGATCCAGAGGTGCTAGGTTAAAGGAGTCACATGATGAGGCTCAGCCAATCAGGGTGAGACCAGACCAACCAACACAGGATGAGCAGCAAAAACAAACACACATGACCAGAAACTGGAGAGGATCCAAAGCTGACATCACGGTCAAACCTGTCCGGACTCGACCCCCCCTGACCCGACCTGACCCCACACACAGGACCCCCCCCCCCATACCTTGCAGCTGCCTGAAGCGTCCGTCCAGGATGGAGTTGAAGCAGATGTTGGAGGTGCTGTAGCTCAGCCAGCGCCCCCGCCTCATGCTCCTACCGGGGGGGCAGGAGGAGAAAGAGGAGGAGGAGGAGGAGGTGGGGGCCGGGGCAGGAGAGTGAGGCGCTCGCTGGCGTTTTGGGGTGCAGGAGGAGGACGCTGTGGAGGATAAGGGTAAGGGGGCGAGTCCGGCGGGTGCCAGCGGGATGTGCAGGAGGGTGCCGTTCCTTTCCGGGCGGTGTTCGGGCTCCTGCTGCTTCCCGCTTCCTCTTGCCGACTTCCTGCTTTGCGCCCGATGGACCGCCGGGGTGCTCCTGCTCCGACTGCTGCTCATGCCCACCCGGGAAAGAGGGGCGTCCCTCTCCGGGGGGGCATAGGGGCGTCCGGCTGGCTCCTTGGGGCCGCCGCCGCTCCGGGCCGCCGTCTCCCTGCCGCCGGCCTTCAGGCTGATCTTGACCTCCCTGAGCCGGGGCTGGCCGATGGGGGCGGCGCGCAGGAGGCACGGGCTGCTCATGGTGACCCCCCCCCCAAATACAACCAGCCTGGAGCTTTGGCACGCTCTCTCCTCTTCCTCTTGGCTCTCTGTCCTCCTCTCCCTCTCACGCTCCTTCCTCCTCCTCCTCCTCCTCCTCCTCCCTTCTCTCTCTCTCCATGCGAACAATCTGCTCCCCTCCCACACAGCCGTGACATCACGTTTCCTCCGCTAATGATGCTTGAACGTGCGTGCTTCAGGTCTGGGAGTGGTGGTGGTGGTGGGGGGGGTGAGGATGAGGAGTGGTGTAATGGGGGGGGGGGTGAGTATTCACTTCTCCACCTTCACTTTGTGCATCTCCCTCTGACAGGAAACACTGATTGCATTACAGGAGCATCAGCGCTACATGCTAACGCAGCATCACCCACACAGGAGCCTTGATGGCTTAAAGAGACAGGAGAGATGCTGCTGCCGGGGGGAGGAGCCAGCTCCAGCTCCGCCTCCTTTAATCTGTTGGTTCCACATTCTGTTTAGTTTGGGTTTGGATTTTTTTTTTCTCCATTCACGGCGCGACGAATGAAATATTCCGATTTTGAATAAATGAATAAATTAAGCCCCTCCTCCTCCATCGAGCTGACTTCCTGTTTGGAGCTCCTTTCTCTGACGGGAGGTCGCTCTGACCCTCGGCTCCCCTTCAGAAGATGTTTAAAAAAACTCCAACAGACGCGCCCCCTCCCTTACTACCGCCCCCACCCCCACCCCCCACACAGGTGGGGTCACAGCTCCACCAGGAATGCCAGAGATGTGGACTATGTCCAGCCGGGGCAGCTGTCCAGACGGCTCACGCTCAGAATTCCGCCAATGTGTCGGCGGTGCCAGAGGGTGTGGAGACCCTCAGCTGCTCGGGTGAGGGAGGGGGGGTGGAGAGGACGGACACACACACACATACACACACACCCCCACACATATATACTGGCGTCACACACACTCACCTGCGAGGGCCTTGATGCGCGAGCGCTCGAACAGCCGGGCGGAGCTGTTGTCGTTGTCCAGCTCCTCGTCGCAGAGGTCGAAGCGGGTGTTGATGTGGCTGTACTGCTGCGTGATCTCCGCGTTGTCGAAGTCCGTGGTCGACGTCATGGCGGTCGCCAGCGCGGCGGCTGGGGCAGGGGCGGCGGCGGCGGTAGGGGACGCCAGGCCTCAGGTGCTCGGAAAACGTTTGGGAAGCGATGCAGCGGGAGGCCGTGAAGCGATGGAGGCGGAGCTGAGGAGACAGGAGAGGAGTTAAGACACGCCCACCAGGTGTGTGTTCAGGTGTGTGTTCACACACGTGAACCTCCTGACTTCCATTTTGTGTGTGTGTGTGTGTGTGTGTGTGTGTGTGTCAGCGCCTTTGGTGGCAGGTTTTCTGCGTGGGATGGCGGTTGAACCGCGCCGATAGTCCTATCAGGCAGCGCCACAGCCACCTTATCGGACCTCACTGTGGGGGGGGGGGCAACCCCCAACCCCAAGAAACCCAATGATGCCACCTCCTCATAACACATGTGTGTGTGTGTGTGTGTGTGTGTGTGTGTGTGTGTGCAAGGAGGGAAGCCCATCTCTACTTCTTCTTCGTCTTCTCTACAAAGTAGAAAAAAGGGGGCGTGGCCTCACCTGGCGTCAACGCTGAAAGAGAATCTTCAGTTTTCAAGACCACTTCCTGTTAGCATGATGCTAAAGTTGGGGAATCGGGGTCGAACGGAGAAAATAAAACGTGGAATAAAATAATAGGGGATTTGATTCTTAAAGTTTGATGAAAAAAAGTTGTTGTGGTGAAATAAAGATGCAAAATAAAACGAAACGTTTATGAAAATGAACTTTTAGTGCGTTAACAGCTGCAGGTCTGAGTCTCTCTGTTCAGACGGTGACTTCCTGCTATCAGCCGAGTGCAGGCGGTCGTTATCAGCGGCGGGACGCTCCACCTATCGCCGGGGTTCCCCTTATCGCCTCACACACAGCCCGGACCCCAACCTCCCATGAGCTGACGTCCCTGTCGCCAGACAGGAGGGAGGGGCCCCGGAAAGGAGGGCGGAGCCTGGACCTCGTCTCCGGTTAGAGCTGGTGAACAAGAGCCAGGAGCTTCAGGGTTTAAAAATAAACAAACCTGGGTCACATGACCTCCTCCATCACACTGTGATCGGATGAAGAGCAGGACTAAGAGGAGTCATAAAGCTCCTCAGAGGAGTCATAACGCTCCTCAGAGGAGTCATAACGCTCCTCAGAGGAGTCATAACGCTCCTCAGACGAGTCATACGGGATCCATCCCGAGCATCGATTAGAGCCGTTGCTCTCGATGAGGCCCGTGACTCCCTGTTTTGACTCAAGAGTCCCATCCTGGGAGGCGTCCCAGAGTGTGTTTACACTCACATCTGCACACACACTCCTTTTAAGGGGAACAAGGAAGCGACGTTTCTCCTGCTCCTGTGGTTCGTTCCTTCAGACGGCGAGAGGCTCTGGGGCAGGAGGCGGAGCCTCAAGAATCAATCTGAGGTTCCTGAGCGACGTTGATCCGGACACGCCACGTCAACCCGGAGACAAGGAAGTGTCAACATGACGTCAGCCAATCAGAGTGCAGGTCCGTCTCCCCTCTGAAGCCAGGTGTGTCTCACCTGGAGCTGCGATTTTAACAGCGTGACGGGTCTACCTTAGAGACAGGTATGATGGACCCCCCTGTCCAATCAACACCTCCCATAAGTCAGGAGGAGGAGGAGGAAGAGGAGGAGGACATTGTTTAGGAATGTCGGCAGAAAACAGGTTAGCATTCCGCTAACGGTCCCAGGACTTCTCCATGGATATGACATCATCATGGATGGACCAGACACAACTAAAACACACCTGAAGTGTGAACTAACACGACCTCTGCCCCGGGGACCCCAAGAACCAGGACAGAAAAGGACCCCAAAAAGGACGAATGAAATCTGACCTGTTGACCTCATGTGTCCCCAATCTGAAGACATTGGCTTATTTGAGTTAGCTGCTAACACGCTACTAGCTGCTTTTCAATATCATCCTGTTGAGTGTGTGTGTGTGTGTGTGTGTGTGTGTGTGTACTACATGCATCCCCAGCTAGCTGATTTCGCATAGAAAGAAATTAAAATTCGTTTAAATGCAAATGTTTGCGTTTCGATGACGTCACAACAGCTCCCTGGTCTCCCCAGTAACTTTAGCAACAAAATACTTTTACACGCAGTAAATATTTCTGCAGACACCGTTTTAATTTTACTACACTACTTTTATTCACAGTATATTTTACTGCTTTTAATGTTTTTTATAAAAACTATCAATTTAATGCATTTAAGTATCTGCGCACTTCTCCACGCGCCGTGACGTCACTTTGCGCACTTTTCAACGACAGCAAAAAAAAAAAAAAAGTAATTTAACGAGACGAAGCTGAATTTGAACATTTCGTGAAGTAACGGAACTCTAAGGTGGTTGAAAAACGACGACGTCACGTCTGACTGCGGTCCAACAGGTGGTTCGGGGGGCGCCTCCGGGGCCGGGACAGAACTTTTGGGCCCGGATCAATGACGGAAGTTCGGTTGTACTCACCCGTTCCTGGACGCGGTCCGGTCCGACCTGTTTTATCTTCTCCCTGCCGGTGAACCAATCAGAATCCCACCTGGGGAGCGCAGCGGCGGCTCGCGACACGCGGGGACGAGGGACTGAAGGCGTCGCGCGCTCCGCGGACATTCCCGAAAGCCAGCGAGTGACCCGCCCCCCCCCCCGAGGTTAAAAATAAAGTTCACGCAGGAACATTCCTGGCGTGAGCTGGTGACTGTAAATGGCAGAGGCCCTTCTGATGGTCGCCCCCTTCCTCCTCCTCTTCTTTACCCCTCCCTCCCGGGGTTCTAATCTCGCACCCACCCAACGCCCGCTGCTGCAGCGCGGGTACACCTGTCACGTCACGTGACATCACCCGTTCACATTGACTTTTTTTTAATTTTTTTTTTTAATTTTATTTATCAGGCCTGAATGTAAAAAAAAAATCATTTTTTTATTTTATAAAAATTTTATTTTTTAAAAAATCAAAATCAAATTTGATCTGTGTGGATTTAAATTTAAAGTCAGTGAAATTTTTGTATTTAATCTGAATTAATAAAACATTTATTATAGTCAACAAAACATTCTGTCATAGCTGCATCCGACACAAAAGTCATGTCAATAAACTGAGTTTTGGTGAATTATTTTTGTTATTTTGACTAACTGGAGTAACTAACGCTGAAGGAACCTCAGTATTTTTCACCTTATAAGGCGCACCTTAAAAGCCTTTAATTTTATCAAAAACCGACGGTGCGTCTTATAATCCAGTGCGCCTTATAGTGTGCAAAATATTGTACATGCATAACATGATCTGGATCCATATCAAACTACAAGTTTATGATGTATTTTCAGAAAAAAATGAGCAAAAAAAAAAAAAGTAAAAAAGAAAATTCCCTTAGAATATAAATTTATTATGAAAATGTGAAAATGAGAAAAAAGAAAAGAAAAACAAAATTCCCTTGGAATATAAATGTATTAAAAACAATCAAATATATATTGTTTATAAACCATAAAATACATATTCAACAAGACATAAATTACAAACTCTTTTACAGGAAGACGTTCCTTCGCTGCTCAGCATCTTCGGTTCCTGAAGAAACGTCTGAGCTGCAGCTGTGAACCGGAGAACCTTCAGCTACAGAGGATTAAATGGCTTCAAACATTCTTCTGTTCCTCCGTCGCGGCGTCATAGAACACCAAACATTAAAAAAAAACCCCAAGAACAGCATAAATTAACAGCCGCAATAAAAAGGCTTTAAACTGGAGCACATTCAGGGTACCGCGTCATACAGGGAGGTCAGAGGTTAGGGCGACATCCCTAGATGGGGCGGGGTCTTCACCGCCTCACACCTACACTGATACTGAACATAGCAGTTCATCGTTAGCCTCGAAGCTAAGAGTGTTAGCATGCGTCTTGTGTGTGTGATCAGTGCTACAAGATCGATTCAGTTCTTTGTGTATCACAAATCATTCAATAGTGGATTTTCAAAAGCTGATATAAAAGCAATAGTGTGGAGCTGATAAATGGAGGTGATCAGATGGAAATGGGAGTCGGGGGGGGTATCTGATCGATCAGCAGTAAATAATCTCCTCCTCCTCCAGACAGATGGAGGTGCTGATGGGACCAGGAGGCAGGTGGAGGCTGAGGGTCTACAGGGAAGGCAGGTGACCTCTGATTGGCTGAATTCATATTAATTAATTAATTATTCCAGATGGTGTGTGTGTGTGTGTGTGTGTGTGTGTGTGTGTTCCAGCACTGATACACACTAGAGAACAAACACACTCTCGTTCTAAACTACAGTGAAACATCTTCACTCAAAAGAAGAGCTGCTCTGATTCTCACCAGCGTCACAAAACCATGTGACCGGGATCCAATATTTGATCAATAAACCTATCAATCAATAAAGTGGTATTATTATGCTGAAACCTTAATGAAGAATATTAAATAAGCACCTTCCTTCTTCAATCTTTGGTAAAATAAGACAAAAAAAATTACAAATAATGATGGTGAAAAGCGTACAAAAATAACATTTATAAAAAAATACCTTCACATTAAAGCTGCTTCGTGTTGGTAGCTGGGGGCGGGGCCAGTGCTCTTACTTTGGCAAACGTCAAGTAAATACCTGTCAGGTGCAAATTTAACGACAGACTAACTCCCTGCTGGTTTTAGTCTAAGTGCTCAGGAAGACGTCGAGGTCAGCGATGACGGACGCCTGGCGCCGGGCAACCGAGCTCAGCAGACGGCGAGGAAAGGATGGCGTCCCAAGATCCACCTGGAGAGGAGAAGGAGGAAAACGACGACGTCACTCAGGTGAAGCAACAGAATCCAGAAATATTTTAACCACAGCTTCATTTCTTAAAATCACAAACATAAACAAGAACCACAGGAACCACGTCTCACCTGCAGCATGTAGACGACCCTGGTGACCTCCTGCCCGCTGCGTCTGATTGGCTGCAGGACCCAGCAGCTGGGCATCATCTCCCCTCGGACGGCGTCCACGCTGGGGCGGGGCAGAGACTCCTCAAAGACAGACTGCATCGCCAGCACGCTCAGACCGGCCTGAGGAGGAAGAGGTACTGACCTCATGAGGATCAGCAAAAGGACGGGAACCTGAACCTGAACCTGAGCCTAAATCTGAACCTGAATCTGAACTTGAATCTGAGCCTGAATCTGAGTCTGACCTGGATCTGAACCTGGATCTGAGCCTGAAGCTGAGCCTAAACCTGAACCTGAATCTGAACATGAACTTGATCCTGAACCTGAATCTGAGCCTAAACCTGAACCTGAACTTGATCCTGAACCTGAATCTTAGCCTGGACCTGAACATGAGCCTGAACCTGAATCTGAGCCTGAATCTGAGCCAAAACCTGAACCTGAACTTGATCCTGAACCTGAATCTGAGCCTAAAACCTGAACCTGAACTTGATCCTGAACCTGAATCTTAGCCTAAAACCTGAACCTGAACTTGATCCTGAACCTGAATCTTAGCCTGGACCTGAACATGAGCCTGAACCTGAATCTGAGCCTGAATCTGAGCCAAAACCTGAACCTGAACTTGATCCTGAACCTGAATCTGAGCCTAAAACCTGAACCTGAACTTGATCCTGAACCTGAATCTTAGCCTGGACCTGAACATGAGCCTGAACCTTAAAATCCCTTCAGAGTGTATAAAGTTCAGCTGATGCCTACAGAAGTGCTGACATCACCAGATGATGTCACGGCGGTCCTACCTGTCTGGACTCGGTGCTGATGCAGCAGAAATCTCGCGGCTGGCTGAGGTGGCAGCTGGACGGATCCGTCAGGATGTAAACTGAAGGAGACAACAGAGGGGAGGAGTCAGTGATCTGATGAAGGACGACTGTGTTAACCACGTGAGGCGTTCACTGACCCAGCTGAGTGTTGTCGTCCAGTGGTCGTGTCCAGACAGAACGGACCGACTGATTGTACATGTGGGTCTTTGACAGCTGACAGACGGCGTTCCACAGGAGGTCCATGGGTCTGTGGAGCTCTGCGGCTCCCAGGAATCCGTGGACAGACGGGACGGAAGACGGTTTGTAGTAAACGTGGACGCCTCGTTCTTCTCCCTGGAACCTGAATAGGAAGATGACATCATGAAGTTGAGCTGATGAAGACGTCTAAGAGCAGAGGAACGTGAACTCACCTCCAGCCTGCTGCAGCTTCATCCTTCAGCAGGTTGCTCAAATCCCCGGATGAAACCAGTCGCAGCTGAGGAGAAAGAAGAGTGACTCAAACAGGAAGTTCAGAAATCAAACAGAACCAGCAGAAAAGACGTCTCACCTCAGCCAGAGCTCGACTGAGGAGACCCGACGTGATGTCCCGGTAGGTGGTGGAAATGGAGAAGGTTGAACCGAAGGAGGCGGCGCGTCGACGGGTTTGTGTTGGCAGTGATAGAGACGACATCATCAGAGGTTCAAACCCCTTGAGAGGCGGCTCAGGATCGACATCTGGAAACAGACGTGGATGAATCTAAAGTCACATGACATTTAATTAAAGCGTCTGTCATCCACAAAACTCACCGTGGGCCGACAGCCGGGCTCTCGGCGTCTTCACGCCGTTTGGACCACAAACAGGAGGACACGTCCTGACCTTCAGCTCTTCGTCCTGGATCTGAAGCGTAGCAGCAAAGGTGAGCATCTTCTTCCCAAAAGGAGCAACAATCACCTGAAGAAGAGCTGCTGTGACCTACAGCAGTTTGTGACATCAGAGAAGCGACGCGCCCCGTCAGGACTGGCCTGTTGCCCGGCTGCAGCTGCCCGGCGTTGCCGCTGTTGTACCCCGACGTCGGTCCGGATGAAAGACTCTGACTGGATCCGGTGCACAAGGTGCTGCTGCTGGTTCTGGTGCGATGCTTCGGGTCGTCCTGATTCAGCAATAAATACACCCATAATCAATCATTTTCATGATTTTTTGTGGTTTTAAATAACGGAGGAGCGTCTGACGCCGATCCGGGCGATGCTGACCTTCACCTCCTGCTGCTGGAGCCTCCTCCTCTCCTGCTCTGTCCTCTCTCGCAGTCGCTCCCGCGCCTTAGCGATCTCTGTCATGGCCTCCTCTCGGGCGCGGCTGTAGTCCCGCAGCAGCTGCTCGATGTCAGACGGATACTGGCCCCCTCCTCCTGGGGGGGCGTCTGGGACTCTGTCATTCAGACAAACTACGTTCACACACTAAACAGTATAGAGCTACACGTCAGACTGACATCCGGATCATGTTTGGCTCTCATGAGGAGGAGCAGGACTCTCACCTGCTTGTTGTGGCGGCGGACGCCGTGGAGGGGGCGGCGGCTTCCTGTGGAGGGGCGTGGCGCTTGCTGGGACTCAGACTACGAGCTCTTTGGTACGTCTGGAGGCGCTCCTCCCTCTCCTGCCTCAAACCCTCGACGCTCCTGCGATGTCTGAGAGGAAACAGTCGAAAAAACATCTCAAACGTGAACACACACTTTTGGTAAATTTTGCATCCTGTTTGTTTTTCTCACCTATCGTACAGCTGCTGCTTGGTGGGCGGAGCCTCCTGCTCCTCTCCGGGCCTCAGCATCTTTAACAGCGTGTCTGTCTCCCCAAGGCCGTAGTGCAGCTTGGCCTCCTTCAGCTCCACGGTCAGCGGCGTGGGGTTTGCGCTGAGGCTGACCATCGCCATCACCTGCTCCCTCTCCTGCCGCAACCTCTGGATCTCCCTCGCCCTCCTGTTGGATCGCTGACTCTCCATCTCGCCCCAGTCGGCGCAGCTTCTGCTCTTGTCTCTGGGCGGCGCTGACGTAGTGGACGCTTTAGATGGTCGATTGCTGATGCCAGACCAGTTTGTGAACTTGTTGTGTATGGGAAGATCTTCTGGTACCACCTGGTGGTCCGGATACGGGGGTACGCTGGTGACGGGTTGGATGTTCACCAGGATGTCTGTGTTGCACTCACTGGGAGGCAGCGACACCACGTCCTCCTCATAGACATCGACGCATCCAGCATCTGTGGGGGGTTCAATGTACATGGAGGGTTCTTTGTTTTGACGCTGTCTGATCAGGTGAGGCTTCACAGGTAGAACCTGTGTTGGGGTCGAGGTTTTCCACTCCTGAGGGGTCAGAGGCCACCGATTTTTTTCCTTCACGTTGCTCATGTCGTCATCCAGAGACGAATTCAGGCTAAATTCACTCATCCTTTCGAGGCACGCAGACTCGTCCTCCGACGGGGCGGCACATGCTAACTGTTTGCTAGCGGAGATACGCTCCTCGATTCTATCCTGTTGTTTTTGCGTCGTCTGCTTCCCTTCCTGTTTCTGACTCGCTCTCACTCCGACAGTCATAATGGGAGACGACGCCCGGTCCGTGAACGTCGCTTTCTTTTTCAATGACATCTCATTTCTTATGAGGTCGTCGACACCTCTGTGGCGCCGTGTCTGAACTGCGTTTTGCTGAGGAACGCTAGAACCTGCTGATCTGACATGGTTCTCCCCTCGAGTGGCAGACCTAGCCTCTGACACGCTCTGCGTCTTTTCATCATCCTTACACATCACCACATCTGACCCGATCACCTTGACGATCAGACTGACTTCCTGAGACCTTTCACTGAGTGTCTGTACCACTTCCTGCTCTCCTGAAGGCCGTTCCGTCTGGATGCCGACGTCTACAGTCGTTTGAGTCGAACAGTCCCTCCTGCTGTGATCTCCAGACGAGTCGAGGCTCCTGCGGCCGGGACTGGACTTATGTACGTCTCCTGTTCTCATTTCCTGGACGTCCCATAGCAGATCCGAGGTGCTGCCGATCAGCTTGGACAGACGAGCCGACATGCTCTCCATGCTGGCCCACGTTGGGGATTCTTTAATGTCCTCTTTGGGTTTCTGTCTTGTAGGAACATCTGTTTTGCTTCTTCTGTGGCGCTCTTCCCTCTTTACCGTCTGAAGGCTGCGCTCAGTCTGAGTGCCGTGTTCACACGTCCTACGCCGTTGTGTTTTACCTGCCCGTGACTCCGGATCGGCGAGGTCAGTGACGTCAACGGACGCTGGAGCGGTTCTGTTCACGTGCTCCTTGTAATCCTCCATACTGCTCAGCGTGCTGGACAGCCCCTTATCAGTGACGTAAGCGCTCAGGTGGGAGGTGAAGGGCGAGTCCTGTCCGTTCAAACCGTTGTCGACGCTGCAGCATCTGGTCATTCGTTTCTCGGCGCTGTTGAGAAGAGGAGACTTACAGGACAGGTCGGCGGCGCTGCCAAACGCCGGGTTCTTGTAGAAGTTTTGTTTCGAGTCGTCGTCGTCTTGTCGCTGCCGAACAAACGGGTTGATGTCACTGGATGCAAAATGCATGGAGGAGTTGCTGCTCTTGGCAGATGGGATGGTTCTCACTGAGGTTTGCTTTGGCAGACTTTTTCGGGTGTCGTCAACTTTTATTCCATTTTTACCAGCAGATGAAGCGAAGCGAGCCGACACTGACAAAGAATTATCAGTGTTTTTACTTCCAGCCTGCCTGACATCTTGTTTTCCATGCTTGACCCATTTCGGTGTGAGTCGACTGTGATGCACTCTGGTCTGCTCCTCCTCCTCGTCTTCATCTGAGGACTTGATTGACGACTCGGAGGAAGACGCGGGACGAGTCTGGAACCTCCGGAATCTCTTCAGGTTGGCTGTTTTACATCCGAACACAGAACTGTCCAGTTTTTCAGTAAAGACGTTTATCTCCACTTGTTTGGATGTCGCAGATCCATGACTTGTATTTCTGGTGACATCATCATCTGCTAGGTTGCGTCGTTGTTGTCGAGACTCAGAAATACCCGCCTCGTGCTCTGACTCATCAAACTTCGGAACCACGGATTTGCAGGTCGGTGATTCATTTTTCACGACACAATCTTGACAATTTATGTTGAACACACACGTTTGTTGACATCCGAGTTGATCCTGAGGTTCGCCTCCCAGTGCATCGGCTGACCCGCCGTCGCCGTGACACCCAAGACTGGAGGCAAACCCTTTCATAGAGGTGTGGCCATCCAAGATCTGTCCATTCGGTTTCAATGGAAGCAGATCAGATGTAAGTTGTTTGACTCCACTTGTGTTGGTTTCATTTTGGAAATGTTTTTTGTACAAATTAGCATCTTGATCTTGAGCGATGGACGTAGCTTTGAGGTCCGTTAGCCGGCTACAATTCGCTCTGGTATCACTCAGCTGAAAGCGAGTCAGAATAAAAGGATCCAAAGGGCTCTGAAGAAGTTCCACTTCATCCAAACATTTATCAGTAATGACAGGGTTTTGATGAGATGGACTTAAAGTACTTGCTTGAGAACTGATGAGTTTTCTCACTGAGGATAAACTAACTGGTTCAGCCTCTGTGCTGCTGTTCCGTTTCATACATGACTGGATTCTGTCTTTGGTGTTTGATGGAGGAGCATCAGAGACGTTCTGAGTTTGGTGATTCTCATGTTTGGAAGCTGAAAGATCAGTCAGGTGCTCAAGTTTTCTTACAGAGTTTTCAATCGTCGTCCTCTCCTGTGAAAGCTGCTCACTGAGGATCGGTCCCTCATTTGTCTGATCAACCATCTCCCTTTCCATCCCTCCGTTCACGTCAAAATTTCGTGAACACGGTGACAAAGTGTCCACGCTTTGACTCCTGTTCTTCCAATCGACATTGTTACCCATCAACGACATGTGCTCTCTGACCACCGCTGAGATTCTCAGGTCGATGGCGCTACAGATAGCATGTGACCTGCAGTTGTGTGTATTTCTACCATCTTGACGTTTTATGTGGTTGCCGGTTTGGGACGGCCCCCCTGTGGAGACGCTTCTACCGTCATCAGAGTCCTCAAAGTTCACACGACTCTGCTTCCTGCTCACGGGACCAGAAGCCACTGATGTTGTTGTGTTTTTTGTGACAAACCCGGAGCTGTCAGCTTCCACAGACGACACTTCTCCCTCCGGGTCGCTGCTGTTGTCGTCGTCAGAGCAAATACTTTCTTGGCTGTCAATCAAGGCCGAGCAGAAAGTTCTCAACTCTCTGCTGTTGCTTCTTTTGGGGATTTTCAGGCTGCCCATGAAAGCATCTCGCCGGTTTTTGTTCCTCTTCCTGGAGGTTTTAGCAGACCCCAGCGGCACCACGGTGAGCTGCTCAGCGGTTTCTACCTGATCTGAAGCTTTCGCCCTTTTCAAAGACAAATATTTGGCGTTCCTGAACTGCATCATTTTTAATTCTTCATCATCTTCAGGGGACGGTTTGAAGGCAGCATCAGTTAGCTCCTCTAATTCTTGGCCTGATGTTTCAGTGCCAGGACTATCTTTAAACAACTGATGCTGTGACTCTTGTTTTGTGTGGCGGCTCTGAGATAATAATGTCAAATTTAAGTTTGTTGAGGTCACCTGACTTTTGCTTTGGCTGCTGGCCTTCCTTAAGTTTTCTATTTGCGCTTCTGATTGCTCTACATGACCTCCTGCATGCTTCAGACCTTTATCTGGCGTTACAATCTGAGAATCTCCCAACATGCTCCTTGAAATTCCATCACCGCGTTCCTGCGACGCCACATCGACACCATCAGAACTACACGAAGACGAGCTGCTACTTCCAGATGAGTTCTGACAGCCAGAGAGATTCATCCTGGTTGGATTGGAACTACTGCTGCTCTCTACACCTTTGAACATCTTTTTCTTTTGGAAAGGGGGTGAATAAGTGTGAATAATGGAACTGTCCGCCTCGGTGAGAGGCTGAACTCTTTCTGGATCCCTGATGCTGCGTTCACTCCAGGAGTGAGGACTATTTGTGCTCCTAAAGTCATCAGTCAGACTCTGTTCAGCGTTTCTTCTTCCAGACTCTTTCACCACTGGGGTTTGGGAGAGAAGCTTCCATGTTGCATCACTACTTTTTGACTTTTCCCATCCCCAGTGGCTCCAGTATTCCTCCCCTGAGACCCTCTGAGCCTTCTGATAGCTCTGGGAGCGATAAATCTTTAATGATTGATCTGGCACAACTTTTTGGTTCTCTATTGTTGAGTTTTTCTCTAAACTGTCCACAGCCAGTGAATCTTTGGACATCTGACTGTCTTCGCTGTCGGTATCGCTCTGCGCTGCTTCCTCCCATCTCAGCTGCTCCTTCAAGGCCGTGGCGTAAGCAGAGGACAAGGAGTCCAGAGAGAAAAGGCTCTCGCAGTCAGATGTTCCTTCATCCTTATCTTCCTGCTGTTCCTCCCATCCCATCAAGCCCTGCTGTCTCTCCAACCATCTGCTGGTCTTGCTCATCAGAGCCTCGGTGCTGTGCCACCGTCTCTGCGTAGGATCCTCAACAGGAGCCCTTCGGTCGAGCTCCTCACAGGAGACGGCCGTTTTAACGGCGCTTTTGTTTTGACTCATCTTGGAATCTTTGGTGCTCCGGTCTCTTTGTCTCCAGTGAATTTTGCCCAGCGGTTTGGGGATTCCTCTGAGATCCAGCGCTGGTTTCCTGAACACTTTGGACAGAGCTGTTTTTAGCCTGGGCCCAAAAGAACGAGAGAAAGTCTTCTTGGTGGTTGTATGTACTCCACTGTTAGCAGCATGTGGTTCAGATTCCTCACCCGTGAGCTCATTTTCTTTGCTGATCGGCGGCAAAGCGATCCCAACTGGTGCCTTGAGGGTGACCGTTGTATTCTGAACCAGCCGTTTCTTAAAAGTCAGGTCTCTGTTGGGGAGCAGAGGTTTTCGTTCCGGTCGATCCCGACAGGGTTGGGACTGGGGCTCCATTTTTCCGCTCTGTCTGATGTTTTCGGAGGAGGTAACTCTGCTCCAACAGGTTTGACTCTGTCCTGAAGGGAGGCTACTGGAACAGCTCTGAGTTCTTTCCCAGGGGAGGCACTCCTCCGACAACCACTTCCTGTTCCCGATGGACTCAGAGGATGTGAAGGAATTGGACGTCAGTTCTGGTGATCTGTTCCTTTTGAGGAAGTGTCTGAAAAGAGAAGAATTCTCTTACTTCCCTACATTCGATCACATCTACAGATTTTATAGTTCTATTCATATGGTGACACCATAGAGCAACAAGAGATCCATGCTTACCTGAAGATCGGGGTGTTTGGTGGGTAGAGCCGTGACAGAATCTCGGCCGAGAACGAGTGTCTGCGAGACACAGACTGTCGTCTTCCTCTGAGTTTTGACGGCGAGTCCATCTCAGGAGAGTCTGGGCTCTCCGGTCCAGGAGGAAGAACTCTTTCCAGCCTCTGTAATTCACGTTTAGCTTCCAACAGAAGCCTTTTGCGGGCGATTCTCTCCAGCTGGTAGTGCAACCTCTTCCGGCGGATTCGGTTCTCAGCCCGGCAGAGGGCGTGATGCTTCAGCAGCTCCTCCTGCACGGCCTTTTTCCTGGCCCTCACGATGAGGGACGGACGGTTCACCACATGATCCCCAGAAGATGGATTCGTCAGGTGCTCCAGAAGATCAGTCTGAACCCCCGATTCTTGGGTGAGTCTCTGCTCTACAGCTGTTAGGTGCAGTTTTTCCTTTATGATCCACTGCTGGACTGTTGGGTGAAGAGTTTCAGGATGGAATGAATCAACAGCTGTTGTGTTTTGATGTGATTGTGGAGCGACTGCTTACCGTCGCTGTGCTGCTGCTGGAGGTGAGTTTGTTCCCTCTCCAGATCTCTCTGAGCCAGTCGCTGTTCGGCCTGAATCTCCTGCCGCAATCTCTCCACGTAGCGCTGCTGCACCTCCACATGCTGCCTGGCAGAATTCTCCTCGCTGGGGGGCAGACCGGCACCCACCTCCTGGCATAGCTTCACGTCAACACTATAAAACAGAACAGTAGTTGAAAAGATTTAACGGATGGGTTAAAATGAAATCTACTGATGACAGTTGTCTGCTCTGCTTCTCGGCCGTAACCTGGCGACATGCTGTAAACAGCTGACTGGAACATTTCACCAGGATGGGAACAAATGGAAACACATCGCCTCCAAGTCAACTGAAACATGCATGAAGCATTACCCTATTTCCACATGCTGGTACAAAACATGTATCCCCTATTAAATATGAATGCTGTGAGCTGGCAGAACGAGAGCTCTGGATGCCACACGGACGGACGAACAAAGAGTTGTCCTGCTTGTTTTTGAGTATTACCTGGTGTCGGGGGTCAAGGGGCAAAGATCGATGAAGGTGCAGCTCACGCCGCCTTCGCTGGCCTGAGAACAGTTAGGAAAACATTCTCATTAAAAACAAAAAAAGAAACAGACATGCTGTAGAAATTGGTTTTATTTATGAGCAGCCGAGCTGCACCGACCCGTCTGCGCTCCCGGAGGACCGCCGCCTCTGCCGGGTGGTTGAAGCGGAACTTGCGCGCTCCTCCTAAGGTGATCACCATCCCTTGAGACAGAAAAACCACCATCTTCATCGGAAAAGGATCTCATGCTCCGGTACTGTTGATGTAAGCTGATGTGTGTGTGTGTCTCTGTATCTGTTCATTAACCCACATTAATCTCACCGTGCATCTATAAGTGAGTGCTAGCATAACTGCACTTTAACCTTTATGTGATCTCCTGAATAATGCAGCGATCACATGACCCCAGCCATCAAAGTCACCAGAATAAACCCTCTAAGGTCTGTGGACACATTTCTTCTCCGTTTATCGATGATCACGTTCAAATATTTCACTTCTCCTGTTAGTAATTGTCTTTTCACAGGTGATATGATTTAACTTTTGAAAATTTGGGCTGTTCTCTTTACACATCGCTCCAGGACAAACAGAAAGCTGAGCCTGTGCTTTAAATGTTGATATCAACACTCTTAGTTATTAGGTTGTATATAAACTACATGAATATAGATAGATGATGACATGTCTTAAATTAGCGACCCCATAACATCAGAATTTGTCATCAGTCGAATACAAGTGATATGTTAGCTACACATCCGAAAGCTCAGGTCAGGTGTTCAAACTTTTGATGATGAAATATTCATGAAAAAGCAGCTGGAACATTTGGCGGTTAGGTCAGGATCAGGATCTGACCTTGGGCCAGCCGGCAGGCCTCGGTCACCTCCCGGTCGTTGAGCAGGCAGACACAGCCCGGCAGCGGCCGCAGCGTCACCACACCTCCGTGGTTTTCAATCTCACATCTGGCATCGCCCTGCAGAACTACAAACACACCTCATTCACAAAACTGTGCTGCTACCGTAGGATCAAACAAACAAATAAATACCTATTTGTGGTTCTGCCAGCTGTTCTTGAGGGCCGATGTGAGTAACTCCTTCCTGTGAAGGAAAACAAAACACTAAAATCCACAAAAACTGAAAACACAAAATGCTGAATCTTACACAACTGTTCCACCAGCTGACAGAAGAAATCTCATTTGAACTCTTATCTAATGGGACTAAAAGCTTTCTCGTGCCGTGTCAGGACCATTCATGCTCCCAGGAGGCCGCAGCTCTTTATATGCAGGAAAACATAGTAATTGTCAGGCCTGAGGGTTCGTTTGTCATTGTCAGCATCAGGAAGGTTTCATCTCCCCCGAGTTCCAGCCTCAGAACTGAGAGCCTCTCATCCAACAGAGCTTTATGTGATGTGAAAGACACACACACACACACACACACACACACACACACACACACACACACACACACACACACACACACACACACACACACACAGATAGGAGCTGGACAGGATAGTCGAAGGAGCAGTGGAAGGAAACGAGAAGAAACGCACCTTTTCTCGAGAGTTTTTCGAGCAGAACAAGACAGAAAATGTAGGAGGAAGAAAAAAAGGAGGAGGAGGAGGAGAAGGAGGAAGACTCCGGTGGATAAAAAGATGACAAGTCAAAAACTTGGGAGCTGGAAAAAGTAGAGCAGACAGAAAACATCAGTTTGCACCATGTTCGCTGTGCCTGTTTTGAAATGTGAGTGGAAACTTAACACCATCCATCTCAAACAACATGTGTTAATCTTATAATAACTCTGATTCTGATGCGTTTAATTGTGATGGCTTATTAAATTGTATTCCCAACACTACCACTAGGTGTGGTACTCAGCAGCAGCTGACAGACGGACAGAAGGAAACCTTTCCCAACAGGATCTGATCTGATGGTCGTACCCTGAGGTGATAGAACACGACTCCGGTGCTCAGCACGTCTCCCTCCAGAGCGACCAGGTGTGGTTGGAGAGAGTCGATGAGGAACCCCGCCCGGTCTCTGTTGATGTCCACGCTGTACTGCTCCAGCAGCTCCCTCTTATCCCTCCAGCTCTCTGACCAATCCTTCGTCAGCTGCTCCACCTGGAGCGGGGGAGACGATGGAAGGAAGTGAGTCAAACAAGGAAAGGAAGAGAGAGATGATGACACCAACAGATCCATGGGTATAAATAACATTTTATGTGAAAAACTTCTTCGGTTCTTTAGGAGAACACTGCGGCAGAAGATGGTAGAAAAGGTGAGCTAATGTAGATGTATTTTGTTCCGATGGAGCCATCAAACGATCCCTGAGGTTAAAGCTGACGTAAAAACCATCAAGTCAGCCTCACCTTCAGTTCGTTCTGGCGCACTATGTCAGAGAGATTTCCATCCCTCTCGTCACTCAGGGATGGACTCGGATTACGCTGCTGTCAATCAAAGGAGTAAAAAAGGATCAGTTAATTTACAGCACATAGGAGAAAATGTCATGTTAACACCCGGGGCTTCACACAAGTCTCTCCATTAAGCCTCCAACATGTATATGTCCTACAGTGAAGCCAGCAGGGAGCGTTAGCGCTACGCTGAGGTCACGTACCATCTGGAAGCTGAGCAGCATGCTCTTCAGCCGGTCGATCTCCTCCCTCAGCTCTCTGATGAGACGAACGCTGGCGTCCTGCGCAGGAATCACACCACACATTGACCACGAGAACCAATCACGTCACCACGTGACACGTCACCATCAGATTCAAACACGCACCTCGTTCACACGGGGCTTGTTCACTATGTTCTTGGCGTGGGCGGCGTAACGCAGGGTGCTGAGCGTCTCGTTGTAACAGCTGGAAGAGGGAGAGATCGCTGCAGACACACAGGAAATAGGATTCACATCAGAAATAGACAAACCAGTTTGATTTACATCACTTCAAATTATTTTACAACCTTCCAGCTGGTCAGGGGGAATCAAAACCCAAGAATTTTAACCTCTTAAACACAGATTTTTACTATAAATTCTATCTTAAATATATGTAAAATCTGTTTTCCACCCCGTAAAGAAAAACTCAGTTGTATTTATTCCAAATGTGAAGTTTGAAATGATCCTTTCACAAACTTGCGATCATGATGGTCTTGGAGTTGCCCCCCAGGCTGTCTTTCAGCAGCCAGGTCAACACGGAGTCTCTGTAGGGGATGTAGCAGTGCCTCCGCCCTCCTCCGGACAGGTAGCTGCTGTTGCTGCCCGCCGTGCTGCCGTCGCCCTCGGACGCCATGCTGTTGATGCTCTGACAGCTGCTGGACATCTGGGAGTTCTGGGCTGTGGAGACGGAGAGGGGATTACGGAGGAGTTGTGGAGAACTTATGGATGGAGGGAGACCTCATCGCTTCCTTTACCCAGGGCGGAGATGACGATGCCTAAAGTGACCAGAGACTTGTTGATGTTGGAGCCTTCAGTCAGTCTGTCCCGACAGTAGTTAGGGTCCGCTCGCTCGCTGTCAGGGAACAGTGATATGTAAATCCACCAGGGGGCAGTTTTGATTCAAATGATGATTGGAGGAAAAAAGAAAGAAACTCACCTCCCAGCCAAGTCCACCAAGTTTATCTTGCTGACGGTTTCTGAAGGAAGATTATTTTCCAGAATCGCCTGCAGAGAAAAAGATGATTACAGTCAGACGGGCCTCCGGAGCGGCGCGAGAAGACTGACCTGCTCACACAGAGCAGCAGGAGCCGAGAGGAAGACCTGAGTGTACTGGATGGTGAAGATGGCGTGAGATCTGCTGCTGGCATCGTGGTTGTGGGTCGCCGCCGTAATCCGGTTGGCGATGCCTTCGTCCAGCAGGTCCATGGCCTGCTTGCAGTCTGAGACCACATGCTGCGACAGGTCTGAACAGGGAAACAAAAGGTGGGAATAGAACCAGAAAACAAGAAGAAAGGGCTAAAAGCTAATGAGTGGATGTCCTGAAAGACAGAATGAATGGCAGCTGCAGTGAACATGAACACATCTGCAGCCAGCGCCACTGCTAATGTTAGTACATCTGCATCAGCTCTACTTTCATAAATGGAGTTAATCCTCCATGTAAACTTTATGTGAGGCACAGCAGAAAGAGCTCATCTCAGGTATGAAGACACATATTTTATGATTTGGGAATTTCAAATACATAACTCTATAGAATTACTAACAGGTAAGAAAAAAACAGGTGAAGACATGAGGATAAAACACAACAGGGGACACAGGTGTTAAACTGGCGTGTGCTGGCGCTTTATCTTAGAGATTAGAGTGAAGCTTTATAAGTGATGTCAATAAAGAATGAGTTTTAAAATCAATTTGGGAGAAGATCTGGTTACACCATTAGAGTCATTTCTGTGTGTTTTTAAATCTTGTCTCTATCGTTTCACTGTGGAACTGGGAGGCTGAGTGGTGAAGCGTTCTCCTTGGAACCAGGAGGAAATGACTTCACTTCCTCTGGACAGTTGGGATTTCTCCACATACAGACAATGAGTGGATGTGGGGCTTTAAATATGGAGGACAGCCGTCGAGACGAAGAAAAAAAAAGAGGAGTAGGGGAAAAGTAAGATGAGCTAAAGGAGAAGCCTCCGAACAAAATTCCTCTGAAGACCACAAACCACAGCGACTTGTAAACAAAACTTACAAGACCCGAACATAAATACCGAGAACGCTGCAGAACGTGTTACACATCCAGACCATAATAAGACAAAATCACACGTCTGAGTGCGAGTGCAGGCAGTTACTGTGCCCACACAGAGTTATTTATTATATATGATAATGTAAATATACATTACTATGTACTCTGGTACTGACTGAATTACATCAGATTTGAACTATAAAATGGTTCATGGTGAATCAATTAGAGAGAGACAGAGAGGTGGGGGGGGTGGCTGTGGCAAAAGCTGCAGCTCACATTATCTCATCAAACTAGCGCTGCAGCTAACGTTAGCATATCTGCAGCCAGGACTGCGGCTAGCGTTAGCACATCACCAACCAGTGTTGCACTCAGTTTGAGCCCTCCATGTAAACTTTAAACGAAATAACTTCATGACATTGTTGTGTGATTAATTAGCTAGCCGGATGAGTTGCTGTCAGATAACATTAACTTAGCTTTTCAATTTCACTAGCTTAGCATCAACACACAGCCAAGACACTGACTCCATCTGAACTTCCTTAGCAGCATGCTAACTACTAGATAAAACTATCTGTGATATCTGAAACCCAAGGATGGAAACGACGGTACATGAACTGTGTTGATGGTGGTGCTAGTGCTGTTTCTTCTTCTCTGGATAAAGCAGACTAGTGGCTGTAATGGCGTGCTGCTGCCCCCTACTGGTCGTTAGTGATCTGTTACTACCTTCAGTATGGTTCATGTCTCTGGTGCCGACCCAGACTGACCTTGAACGTAGGGGCCTTTCTCAGGATGCTCTCTGACCCTCAGAGAGGATCTCTTCTGTCCTCCTCGTCTCAGCAGATCCCTCACGCGCTCGTTATAGATCTCCAGGAAGCTGCAGTGACAGAGGGAAGAGACATGATGTCATGATGTGATGTCATAACGGGATCATCCGAGGTCCAGTTTGTCCATCTCATCACTGAGAAGCAGAGTTTTTACGCCAGCTCATTCTGAACTTTATTTTGTTTTAGCAGAGCTGACAGTGAGATGAAGGATGACATATAACAATGGATTAATCTGAACGAGGTCGTAGTCATGGTAACAAGGCCCCTTTAGCAAGAAGGTCCAAACAAATGACCCAGAAATGAAGAGGGCACATTTCTCTGCCAAGGCCAAACGAGAGGCTATTTCAATTCGATTAAACCCTGAATCACTGCCAGTAGCTGCGATAACTTGACAACGCTATCATATCATAACTGGCTAAACCCCCGTGTGCTAGCCTACAGCTGATGCTTCAGCTGCTTGTTACAAAAAACAGACATGGAAGAAAATGGTGGAGATCAGATTAGGAGAAAAATGATCCACGTCTTCACCCAGAATGTGATAGTTCTGTACCTGATCTCCACCCTGCTTGAGTTCTGGCCTTCAGGAAAGGTGTCGTCAGACCTAAAGAGACCCTGTGAGGAAAGCAGAGCTGCAGGTCAGACCACCAGAATCCCCAGAGTCTGGACCATCAGGCTGATCACCAGCAGGAGTCGCAGACATACCTGACAGATCCGGGGGGTCAAGCCGATGGAGTCCTGGCAAACAGAATGAAAAGAAAGCAGCTTTAATGTGAGTCACAAACATAAGACTTTCCCGAATGTACATCTGCAGAGCAAAAAGTTTTAATTTATTCTTTGTGTATTGGTCCTCACCGCCGCCCCCATCATGGTGTATGTCTTCCCGGATCCCGTTTGGCCGTAAGCAAACAAACACACGTTGTAGCCCTTGGAGGCTCCGGACAGCACCGACACACCCAGGTCCTGGAACACCTGAGGAACATCAACACACCCCCAAATCACAAAATACTCAAAGAAAGACCAGAAAAAGAGGCTCCAGGTCAAACCTTGTTAATGAAGACTGAAAATCACCTCAAATGAACATGGAAACAAGGATTTGACTGAAGGATGACGTGTTTACAGTGTCTGCTGATGTCCTTGTGCTTTTAGATTGGGGTCCATTAACATAATGCTGCGGCAGCGGGCCAGCGGGTGGGGGAGGTAACGCTACTTCCTGCTGAGGTGTTCGGATAGAGAGCAGCGAGGTCAGCTAACTCTCTGGGTAAACAACTTGTGAGGGTAGAAAGAGACTCTGAACAGGTCAGGAAAATAAATCCGGACTGAAAGGGAGACGGGGATCCGGAAGAATCCAAACAATCAGCTGGAGTCACGTGTTTCCTTCTGTAGGTCTGGAGATCCTTAACAGGGGAAACTGATCAACCGGCGCGATTAGAAGGAGCTACAACAGAATGATTTAGGGTGACTCCAACTTCCTTCAGGTGGACAGCTCTGAGAATGATCTGTGATTGATAAATACTGACTAATCATTTAATCAGAGTGATCAGTTGTATCTGATCAGAACACGAGGCGTGACCCAGTGAACCAGCTTTAGATCATTACTTAGTCAAATAACTTCAGTCATAAATCAGTCATAACCAAACACATCACACCTGGTGAACAATGAGGGTGTTGCCTTTTGTGCTGTATGGATATATACGTAGATACGTCACTGATTACACACTCTGACTGTTAATTTTCTTGTGATAAAGCCAAACTTCATCAGGACCAGCTCCTGATCCACAACCTCATTCCAGAAATCTGATATGGACCAGACCTAAGACGCAGCACATTCCCCCAGAACCAGAACACACCCTGAAGATCAGATACCCGTGTGTGTGTGTGGGTAAGACCTCCAAGGATCAAACGCTTATCCACACACCTACCAATGAGGACAGACCTGGAGCTCAGACTTGTGTACTCAGACTCACAGAGGCCTGGGAACAGGTTTGGGTTGGACGTGGTTGAAAGCGCTGGTGAAAGAAGCCTGAAAACACTGAAGGGTCATCTGGTTCTGTGTGTGAATGTTCAACATCCCAGTTTTCTCTGAGAAAGCTCCAGCGTGTGACGCTGATACGAGTCAGTGGAGCTCACACAGACACAGACTTACGGGACAGAACACAACTACAGGTGAAAACAACGCAAACGGAATTTTAAATAAAAGTTTATGCTGCTTATTGTCATGAACTGCGTAAGAAGAGTGGGTAAAAAGATGTAAATAGAGATTTTGCATCTCAAAAATCCAGTTACATCTTTATTTACACAATCATTACAGAGATAATCCCCTAATCCTACATTTTCACTGGTTATTAATGAGGATACATAACATTTATTCATTTCTTTCACTGGATTGGTATTTGTCTTTCTTTTACGCTGCCGCTGATCGCAAAGTATTACCTCTAACCTTTCCGTTTTAAGAAGGCGCCAATGGAATAATGGGTAAACTCCACAAATACCATCTATTATGAAGTATTTCTCTGTAGCCCGGTCAACCAAGCTAGCCGCCGCGTGGAAGCAGTAAAAGAGCTGTGACCTTATAAACCAGCCAGCAGCTGAAACATCCAGCATCATGTGTTCAAACGTAGAGCAAAGATCACAAATCAAATCAGTTTCACCTCTCCATCATGGTTCAAGACAGGAAAACAAAAATATCTGATGTTTTAATCTGAATCTGAACAAACCCGACTGCAGCTTTCACTTCTTTTTAAATGTTATTCTGAGTCGTAGGTTTCTTATGTAACTTGCCCAATAATGCGATAAAGCGTGTGGCCCCCCCACAGAGAGCAGACCACAAACTGCTGCCCCCCGCCTTTGGGGCTGAATGGATTCTCAAACATCAAGACAAAAAGCAGCGGTGCCCCCGTCTTGTCCTGTGAAACAGATGCAGACATCCTCTCCTCCCTCAAACACAGAGGATCAATGCAGCTCTTGTTAAAGTTGACCCTCTTAAATTCACTCTCTGGGGTCTCCAACAAGGACGAGGGTCCCGCAGGCTTTCCACAAAGATCAGGAACTTCCTTTAAACTGTGCTCCCACTCTGTTGACTCGACTGTCTCTACTCTTTTCCTATTGTTGTCTCTATTCCTCTGTTTTCACCAAAAGACTTTAAAGGACCTGTGAACAAACCCACAGGAGAGAAGCAGCACTGAAACAACCCATCCTTCATCACTATCTGTGCTCGACCTCCTCCTGCAGCACTGGGAGGATGGACACGGCCATTGAGGTGAGAGACAGGCTGCATTGTGGGAATGGTAAAGCACTTCAGTCGGCGCAAGGCAGAAACACCTCCATTAACAGGAAGGAGGTGGTTTGGAGGAAATGGCATGGCTTTACTTCCTCCTCTGAGTAAAAACAATGGAACAATGAAACAGGAAAAGCAGAACGTAGATCCATAGATCTTGAAATAGGTCAAATTCATCAGGTGGAACCAGAGAAGGAGAGGAGGAAACTAGATTTTAGCTCAGAAAAGGACGTACATACAGTACCGACGTCATACATAAAAATAGAACCTGAATCCTGACCCAATGTAAATGTCTCAGGCTCCTGCTGCACCAACAGTCGGTCAAGCAGCAATGCATTGACCAAAACATTTACAATCCACGATGCAGACATGTAAATGCATCACCATGCGGCGTTCAAAGACTCAAGTTTCACGCAGTCAAGCGATGGAAAGAGAGAGGCTGGAAGCTGCTTTACACCGCAGATGTTATCTGATGGACTGAACGTCTGCTGTGGACCACATGAACTCCATGCTGGTTTGACACATGGGGTGGGGATTGAAACACTCTACTATCTTAGCATTATGTTGGCTACTCGACTAAAAAAAACACTGAACTGTGTTATTTTTCTCATCACATGAGATTGTGTATCTTGCAACAGTTTATTCCCAGTGGAGGAACCTCCACCTCCCAGTCTGAGAGCTGGAGGAGTTGTTTCCAGCCTCCTCCGGGGAGGGGCAGCCAACTCTCTGCAGATACGCTTGTGTTTATTTGTTTGCCGTCCAGCTGCTGCGCCGGTTCCAATAAGAGCACACTGGAAATGGAATGCACCGCCAGTGGCCGTGCCTTGGTTTCTACTCACATTCCTGTCTTCTGCTCTACTTTTCTTCCCCACTGTTCTTCACTCCCATGCGAGGGGAGGCCTGAGTAATGAGGAGCAGCTGATCTGTTTGTCTCTACTCCCTCCCTCTCCTGCAGCCTTCCCCAGCCCTCGATGCTAATTTGACCTATAAATTCTGTCCCAAACGAGAGCGTGGTTGAACTCGAGCCAAGCAGCTTCCTCTTGTTCTCCGTGTGAATCTGTCTCTTCTTTCGCTTCTCCTTTCCCACCACCATACTGTACAACCTGGTCCAGTTTGGTCTTGTGCTCCTGATTCTGAACTGTTCTGCAATACGTTCTCCTGATTGTGGAGAAACATCTGCAGGCTTTCTGTCCAGATGTACTAACAAACAGCACATCTGTGCTGTTTCATCCTGGAGCTCATGTTTCTTTGCTGACAGCATGAGTTTGTTTGGGGACTTGTTTACAAAGGGTTCAGTCTAGAACCACGACGGGGAGGAGATGCGTTCATGAATGTGGAGGATTCATGCTACGCTTTCTGCAGCACTACTGACACACAGACCTAGAAAGACTATATCAACAGAGGGGGGGGGGCGAAGAGGAGGAAGAGGAGGGGGAGCCCCAGCTAGCCTGACAATCAAAACCAGCATTGTGCTCCGAGACAAATCCCCAGCTCTGACGTCTTTGCCCTGAAATTTAACTGCATAAAATCACTTAGCGAGGCAGCTGTGAGTTTGGCAGGCGAGAGCCGGGGGGGCTGCAGAGGCGCAGCGAACCCCCCCCCCCCGCCCCACCTCCACCCCACTGGCCCACTTCTCCTCCTCTACTCCAAGAATTCCTCTTTCTCTTCGCCTATCATCGGTTTCTCAAACGTCAGCTTGTCTTTCACTTTACTCTCTTGTTTCTTAATGTAACAGTCAGATTAACATGTTTCTGTTTAATAGTGGAAAAATAGTTTTATTAGACCCTAAAAATCAAAAGCAGCGTTCTCACAGCCACGCTTCACTCGAACGTAAAAACAGCTGGCTTCCATTAACAACTGGTAACGCTTCTCTGTCAGAACCTACTTGGGGGAGCCCTTCTCGCTCCTCTCAGCCAGGCCTATTTCACCCAAATACACAACCTAAAAGCCCCCATCCTGTGAGTCCAGCTCACAACCATATCTACATGCTAGTGTGTCCCTGAAGAGACCACATGCACCTCTGCTCCCACCTAGTTTGATGGATGGATGTGGGTGCATAGCGCAGGGGATGCAGGGGCGGAGTCTCTGGGGGGTTATGGGATCAAATTAGACCGGAAAAGAGGGAGGTTATCTTATTTTGTCTCATTCAAGCAGAGATTGTCTGAGTCTCAAGGGGATGAGACAAATTCAGAACAAATCCCTCTGAAAAGCCCCAAACTTTGCTAAACTTTGAGATAAAATATTTACTTTATTCATCCCAGGCTGGGACATTAGGATGTTACAGCAGTACATGCAAGCAAAGCACACAGAATACCCACTATGTATGGGGAAAAAAGTAACAAATAATGTATATCAAGAAGAGGGGATTAAAGAATAAAGTTATTTGAGATACAAGCCGTCGATCTGTGTTGCATCTCGAGGATTACTGTATATGTACACGGTATGTAGTGAAAGTTCTGAATAATGTGCAGTCATTTTTTTGTAGTGGAGTGTAAAGACATCAGATGTAAGCCAAAAGCAACAACAGCTCTGCCAACAACAACTCATTAATGTGTTAAAAATACAGGCAGCGGTGGCAGCAGGCCTTCTCTCCTGTCTCAGTCTGTTAAAAACTAATGAGGATAACAAGGTTTAGCTTATTTTTAACAAGAATAACCAAAACACAGCCCAGAGGTGAACATGTGATAATAGTCCACACTCATTAACAGTAAATCAAAAAAAGAAAAGTCGGTCATTATCTACTCCTCGTGCTGATGATGAGTCACATGATATTTCTGATTATTTTTAGCTGATTGTGTCTTTAGAGATGCAGCAGATAAGCCTCAGAGGTTTTATCTCTTAATATCAGGTAACATAAATCAGTTAATATATTGTAAATGTGACTCCTGGAAGGAGGAGGAGAGCGAATCAGAGACTAACTGAACTACAGTACATAACTTTTACCAGGCAGCAAACAGATGACGTGACATTACTGGACCGTTCCAGCACTGTTTTCAGATTTTTCAGATTTTTACTCTCGTTCGCTGCCCTCATACGCAGTTTTTTATGATTTCACCATTAGATGCTGGTTATTTCACATTGTGACTCGATCAGCAAAAGGCTGACATCTGAGGACAATGCTCTGGATTGTGGCACAGAAGAAGAGGTTAGATTTAAATCCAGCCTTTTGCTCGTCATCTCGCCCACCACGGGTGGACAAAGGAATGTCTTGTGGTGACCGGACTGTGATTTGACAAAACTCTGCTGAGGATAACGGCAGCCAAAGTCAGAGGATGAAGTATGTCTGCAACTCAGCATCCTGTAGGCGATGAAGACGAACAAAGACATCTGTGATAGGATGGATGACAGCGTCGGAGTGGTGGATTTAAAACGAGGGGTGCCGCCTGTTTGCTCCACAATTAATTTACAAATGAACGAAAACAGAATTCCTTTAGAAAGACTTCCTGTTGTGTAACTGGTCACCACTTCCTCTTGACAGGAAGCTGTTCCAGCAACACCCTCCAATCACAGAGAGAAATTATATCTGATCAGCAAATCAAAAGCTGGACATGACAAGTGAGCCGTTTCTAATTGTGAAGCAAAGACTTCTGGGTAACAGATGGAACTGATATCATATTCCCTCAGTGGCCATCTGTGTAAAACATACTACATACACACACATGTTGTTGAGCTTTCCTCTCATGACAAATGTTTGCTCAGAGTCGACTTATGGTCCTGGAATGGAGGGTCTCCTCTGGTTGGATGGAATCAAACATGGCATGAAAACAGAACCAGAGGATGTAGGCTTCCTTACCAATGACCCAGGGGTGCTATTGGTTCCATCCGCACGCTTCAGAAATCATTAAAAACTCTCACACTGCTCTGCCCACTAAATAGCATGTTGCTAAGTAAGTAAATAAGCAGGTAATCTCCCACAACAACATAGTAAAACATCAATTAACTACATGATGATATCATGAAGTTGTTGATGCATCTTAAAGCTTCTCATAGAGGATTAAACTCCATGAATGGGCTCAGTAATATCTGCAGACATGCTAACATTTGCTGCAGCATTGACTGCAGACATGCATTATGTACAAATTTAACCACAGAAAGAGAACTTGGGTCTGAATCCTGGAGGGTCTCACCAGTTTTTATTCACCCTAAAGCCTGAATATGAAGTTAATGGACCCACGATTGCATCAGTGCCTTCTTTAGAGTCATCACGCAGCGGTTACCTCCTCCTGTGAGGCGTAGTGGGGGTCTGCAGGGTCCACCGACCAGTAGCAGTAGTCAAAACAGAACTCCAGGAGCTTCTCCCTGGAATCCACAGCTCCATCAGAACGCCCATCCAGCTTCAGAAGGGACAGGAGAGGAGGGTTAATTCACCAGCCAGGAAATACAGTAGGGTTATTTTCTAAGAACAAATGAATGAATGAATAAAAACATGTTTCAGACATCTATTAACTGGTCATATAAGTGATTCCTCCCAGTGGTTAGAGGGAGGTACTACAGCTTGTGTTCATGGTGTGGAACAACCAGTCAGCGGTTTCCATTCATCAGCGACAGGTTTATCCGCCTCACTGCATCAACACCTTTCTGCTTACCAACCATCCCGTTCCAGGCTTGTCGAGACACAACAGACCAACAAACACAATGTTGTCCCAGATAATAAAGCTGCATTCTTCAATTTGTGACGCTCGCTTGTTCCTGCGTTGGCATTTTTAATATGCCGTTCTCAGGTGAGCTGATCTATGGAGAACGTTTGCCTCAGGATTGTTGGATTCACTGATCCCTTTTCAGGTAAACAGTTTTGATATAAATTAAAGAAGCTGCACTTTTAAAAAGGAACATTTAAACTAAGCTGAATACTTGGCCACGTGTCCCATGTTCACACATGTCCACATATCACTATATGACCAAAGGTAACTCGCCATTTCTTTACATTTCTTTACCCGTTAAGTGCAAAACACTGCCCACCTTTTATGTGGGACCTGCTCAAGAGTTCTTCCTGTTAAAGGCAGTGATTCTGTCTCCACTGGGTGGGAAGATAAAGTCAGAATTTTCTTTTTAGAGGGGTTTTCTTGACGCTGAAGACTTGTGTGAGTTTTCTGAACCGTCACTCCTGCAGGTTCAGGGTTAAATATTTTGGTGGATGGCTAAGAGGAGGATCCAACTGAGCTTATGAAAATAATCATCCAGAGAAGAATCCACTCAAACACGAGTGTAAGTAGTATTTCTCTGTTCTACTACAGCATTAGGCAACACAGAGCTCTTCCTCCCCTGAAGGGTGGTTTGACTCCCCCTCCAGCACGTTTGTAAAGACCACGATCATCTCAAAGCGACGCCAGCAGCAGGCGACGCTCCTGAAACAGACGACCCCTAACGCGATTAATCAAGTTTTGACTTGAATGCGGTTCAGTGTGTTTGATAGTTTGTTTTGGCTTTGTGTTTATCGTCTCAGATTCTCCAATCTGTCCCAGTTTCCATTAATAATTATTCCTGTGGGACCCTGAGGGCCCTGGAGTCTTCTTGATCTGGTTCCAGAGCAGGAGGAGGCCATGTGTGTCTTCTCCCCATCACGTAATTGCGAACAGACCCTCTCCTCCCCCCAAAAAAACCAAAGCGGTGGTTCTTATCAAAGCTCTTCAGATGTGTGCGCAGTAATGTGGTTCTTTTGTGTGTTTGCACCTTCCAGTGTTTGATAATCTCAGGATCGGCTCACACAAACACTCACAATGGAAAACTAAGTGCTGCTGCAGAACCAGTGCCAGACTGTCTGCAAGCAGCACGGATCAACCAACCAGAAGGGTCGACTCGGTCACCTGACGCAGCAGGTCGGTAAGGGGCAAAGGAATCAGTTTACAAAACGGTGTCAAACACACAAAAATCATTACCAGACAACACACACTGTTTTACTGCCGTATCCTGTTTCACCTGTTTCAGTGTGTCTCGAGTTGTTGTTGTTGTAGTTGTGTTGAAGTTGTGTTATAGTTGTGATGTAGTTGTTGTAAACCCCTGAGACAATAGAGGATAAACTTTTCTCTCCACTGATGAACGCTAATCCCACTCCCGTCTCCCAGTAAAAGCTTCAGCAGTGTGGAGGGAGGAACCACCAACATGACGAAGAACCCTGAACTGATTATTAGACAGATTGTTATCACTTAGCATACTGGTCGTACTGGTTTCCATATATATTTCATCATTCATGCTGTTTTCCATAATTTCCACAATGGTGTTAATGACATCATATGAATGATCTTATCCTTCAGCACTACAGATCCATTGTCTAAGGAGGGTTTACATATCAATGATGTTGATGACGGGAGAAAAAACCAGCAAGAAAAGAAGGCCTGAACAAAAGAAGTATGAGCTGAAAGTGTTTTGTTGCCCTTTGTTCATCTCTGAAGGGTCTCCCGACCTGCGTGTGTGTCTGTGTGTGTGTGTGTGTGTGTGTCTGTGTGTGTGTGTGTGTGTGTGTGTGTGTGTGTGTGTGTTTGTGTGTGTGTGTGTGTGTGTGTGTGTGTGTGAGCTCAAAACTTACAATAAACAACAGTGACATAAAGCAGGAAAAGGCCAACCAAAGGCTATAAACATCCTGTTGTGATGGATATGATCCACACACACTTTCCTTTCACCAGGAAATACTCACCTTCACATTTCGGATCTTCACAAACTTGTCCTCCACCTGTACGGCCAGCCGTCCTCCATCCACACTCTCCCTGTTGACAACCAGAAAAGACAAGTCAGTAAAGATCAACGCTAAAGAAAAGAGATTCACATTTCTGACAAGGAAGAGAAATCGGAAGAAATTATGGAAATATTTTAAAAATTTTTAACAACATTTTGGTATTTTTTTGTCAACATTTCAAGCTGATTTTATCATAGTTGTGGTTTAATGACATTAGAGTCACCTGGCCATCGTCAAACTAAGCATGGACATTCATGCTACATTCACACAAACACACATAAAGAACTCATGCCGATATAATTGAGAGGGTGTCCAGAAAAATTAAGACTAGTTCTGCTTGAATTGAGGGCATCACATGACAGTAATCACAACAAATCTGTGGTCTGAGGTCCATGAAATCACCGGTTTCAGAGTGAAACTCAAACACTGTTTCCAGTCTGACACCGACACCAGTCTTGTCCTGTATTTAGACAGCGTAGATCAGTGTGTGTGAAACAAGGTCAGTCGAGCTATGTGTGCGTCTCAGCAGCTGGACCGAACACATCTGATGCAACAAATGTGTAACAGGAGGCAATCATCACAGCGCTGGGAGGACTTGGATCTCCAGGAGCGATAACAACGGCGAAGGTTGGGGGCTGACGGGGAGGGTCCTCCCCTTATGCTCCGCCATGCAGGGCTCATTTTGCCAACCCCAGCAAAGTGTCCCAACCCAAAACCACCAGCTTTCCATCTTAGGCTCCGTCGGGGAGGTTGGAAAACAGTAAAAATGTGTTTTTGATACAACCTTGAGTTGAATAGCTTCACAATCGAGCCAACATGTTTTCTACATATGTGAGAGGCTGCTTGCATTCATACTGGGGGGGGGGGGGGGGGCTGGATCCCACTGGTGAACGAAAACAAAGAGCAACACAACTGTATGCCTGGTCGAATGAGGAATGCAGCTGACCAATGGATCAGTGTCACACAGCAGACCCAATGTAAAAGTGAGGGAATGCAGCTGTCACTTAAGGAACAGAGAAGAGGAGTAGCAGGCATGAGGAAGAAGGCATTTGCATGACAGAGAACATTATGTATCTGAAATTCTTTTGTGATGCAAACAGCAGGAAGACCTGCTAAAAGAGTCATTGTCCAGTCCTTCATGGCCCGAATCAAGCTTTGTTATGCTACCGCAGATCAATCCTGCAAAACATCCTGCAGGATTCAATTTTCTATATAGTACAATCAGACCCTGAATGCCTCCGACTCAACATGCTGTAGTAATCTGAGGTGCTGCAGCAAAGTTTTACAGCCTCTCTGCAATACTTTGCTGCTTCAAGAGTAGATTCCACCACACAGTAAAACTTTTTCCATGCATTTGAGCAGAAATATTCAGAATTAATGCCTGAAATGACCAAAAAACTGCAGGTACAAATTATTGGTGGATTGATTAATTAGAAAGCAGCAGAGTTTTTTAGCTATGCCAACACCACTGACGGTTTCCAGACTAAAACAAAATGATGTCACCTACCCACAGCATCTGGAATTATGTTTACCAGCAGTAGTTTATGACTTAGAAAATAAAGTCTGATTGTCCACAATGGAGGATCTGGTTCTGATTCTGGTCTGGGTAGAACTTCCTACCTTCTCAGGTACATAAATCCAACTCTGAACCCTCAATTGTCTCGCAAACCTGTAGGGGGCAGTGTCAAATCTCTACCCCTCTGTTATTGTGACCCCCCCTCAACAAAAAGGATCCAATTGATCAGGTCTGGGCTTTTTTAATTTTGATTGTCCTATTTTTATTTTTATTATTGTTATTCATATTACCTTAATCGTCATCAACTAGGAAGGCAATACTTTTGTTAGTGTTTGTTAGCAGGATCACATAAAAACTACCTGTCAAATTTTTATAAAATTGATAACACACAATGGGTTAACTGCAAAAGTAATAATCATAATAAATTATTAATAAACTACAATAAAAATGGAGACCTTATTTTTTAAAGTAGGTCTTAATTAAAGATGAGGGTCCATGATACTTTCCCCTTGAACAGAACCCTGAGGGAGGGAACATCTTATTTGGTTTTAATTTAATTTAATTTAATTTAATTTAATTTAAAGGGCCTTTAGCGCGTGACTAAAGCTAAAAAAGCGCAAAAATTTAATGATTTTGAAGAGAAAAAAAAAAGTTTATTAAATCAAAACTGAATGAACTTTTCTCTGACAACAAGTCCACCCGAACACAAAAAGAGTTAAAAAACGACTACAAAACTTTTAGAGACATCTCCAGCATGAACCAAAAAGCGTTTAAAATATATAAAATTATATTTCTATGACAGCATTAGCATGATTTTTGCTGTGTCATTACCGTGTTATTACTTTAACCTAGCTTAATGTACACTACTGTCAACGAGTGACGCACACAGTTGTCACAACTCACCATGTGCACCAGAGTTTTACCAACTAGTTAACTAACCAGGATAACTTATAACTAGCTAGTAAAAAAAGAAAGAAATTAACATTATTAGCTTAACATGAGAAGTTTTTATCCGTAAAGAAGCTAGCAGAATTACAGCGACTGACAATAAATGTTATAAATATAAACTAGGAGACAATTACAATAAACTCTGAAAAATAAACAGTTGTTTAATTTGTTTTTTTAATAGTTTAACTGGATTTAAGTCGTTAGGAGGTAATTAATGCTTGCTAATGTTTAACGAGCTATTAGATATTTAGTTGACTTACCTTGCGTTGAGTGGACGGACTCGAATGGCAACTTTAACGTTGGCCATTACGGAGATGTTAACAGCTTTTTAACTCGGAGCTTTGGAGAAAAACAATATTTCCCGTCTGAGCATAATCGTTCTTCTGGCATTTCAGCCCGACAGAGCGGGAGGAGAGCGTCCTTCTATCCGCTCCTCAGGCCACCTCCACCGGCTGGTCGCGGCTTGAAGCGCCCGCCGACTTTCCGAAAGTCTCGAGAGCGATTTTACAGATCCTACTATGATGATGCCAAGACCCGCCCTCCTTCTCTAATTGGCTAATTTAGTAAATGTCAAGCGGTTAAACCAATCAGAATAAGAGTAGGGTGGGTAATACCTTCACCATAGTAGGATTCCTAATTTAACGCTTAAATTCAAGCTTCCTGCTAGACAACCAGGGAGGAGATAAAGGAAACTCCCATCTAACTGGGACAAATCTGTTTAATACGACTGTTATTATTTAAATACAGCGCGGTTTGAACTGGGATTACATTTTTTTGTCTGGTTTGATATATCACATCCTGAGCTTTGACATATTTCCATATAAGGATGACAAAGTTTGATCCAGAATACTCCAAATCTTTATTGTGATATTTTTAACTTTGGAACATAAAAATGTTTAGCTTTAAAAGCCTCGTTCAATATGAACAATAGCAATCACAAACACATCCTTGCATCCATGAAACATACAGAGTCACTCACGTTGACCTTGACGGCTAGACTGTTAATTTGGGAGCCTTAAAAGAACAAAAGCTCTTTCATTAGAAGGTAACTCAACATGTTTTTCAATAAACTATGGCTTGCTTATAAGAATCATACATATAAAAACTAGACAATAAATTGTATATTTTGTTAGAAGTAATTCCATTTTGAGTTTCAGGGTATACATGGTTTTTTTTGGTGGGACGGGGGGGGGGTTAAGCAGCAGACTTTTCTATAATATTATGTCAATGTCATTTCCATTTGCTTCAGGGACGGCTTATCAGGCTTATCTTATTGTGATGCAGTGTGGTCCCTGGCTTTCTGGATCTCTTGTAGCCGAGACACAGAGGGATTCCCAAAACACTGATCTGAAGTTCATAAAGAGTGTGCAGCCGATAAATCCTCAAACTCTTTCTTTCTCAGATGATGTTGTGTGGAGGATTCTGCTGTCATGTGGCGCCCTCTACTGTCTGTTGTGAGACCTGCAGCACGTCCATGCAGCTCTGAAGCTCAGCCAGAGGAGAGGGAGGTAAAAGGCTCTGAGAGTGCAACTGAAAATGTTCCATCAGCTTCTGAAATGAGCAACACAGCAGGAAAAAAAAAAGAGGTTAAATCACCAGTAAAGTTAATGACTCAGGAAAAATGTGCCACGCCTGAACCCTCACCGCTTGCAACGCCAAGTTTGTCAACTTCTTCCAATGAGATGCAACTTCTTCCTCGCTCAGGATTCCTCTGTCAACCAGCTGTCTCACCAGAAACAGGTAGTTGTTCCACTGTAAAGACAATAAAACATGACAAAAAGGTAAGGACAGCCGAACCACATCTGCATCAGCCACAGCTGTCGTGGACGTACCTCTGAGTCACTGGCCTTCAGCACCGCTGTGACGCTCAGCGGGGTGAAGAGCAGGTGGAGGGGGGCGGGCGAACTCCATTCTCCTTCCCATAGCTCAGCGAGCTGCTCCAGCAGTGCTCTGACGGGAGGCTCCGCCTCCGAACAAGAATCCTGCACGACCCCATCGCCTCCACCGGAACCAGACGGAGGGAGCAGCGGCAGATCTGCAGACACTGAACAGACACACACACACCGGCCTGAATGTGAGCCAGTATTACGATTAAATCCGTTTTAAACGCATCTCAAAGACGTGGTTACCCAGTTTGCAGGCCAGCAGGACGGTGGAGTTCAGCAGCATCTGCTCCGACACCACAGTGGAGAACTAAAGCAAGAGATAAAGACAGGAATGAATCCTGGTAAAGGTCAGCAACTCCATGGTTCATTGCTTTGTTGCTGCCCTCGTATCTGCAGTACCTTTCTGCAGGTGAGCATCTCTCTCACTCTCTGCAGCAGGAATTTGATCTGAGCGCTGGTTGGTAGCTCCTCATCAGTCCTGGGACCAACGGCGACGCTCAGCAGCTCCTACATGACAAGAAAATTCAATTCATTTTTAACATTGGAGCATCCAGACCTCATGAAGCACACAGGAAATGCAGGCATACCTTCATCTCTATGAGGACATCTGAGGGCAGAGGGGCTTTGTGGTTGCAGTGTGGGGGGCAGGATGGCGTTCTCTCACTTCCCTGCTTCCTCTTGGGAGTGTTGGACTGCTCCAGTTCCACTACAGTATCCAGATTCACAGAGTCTGGAGCCACCGGGATTCCTGATGCCTTCATCACACGGTCGTAACGGCTCTTCCATTCTCGTCTGATCAGAGCTGGAGAGGGTCAACAGTGAGGAATTAGACAGACAACAAAACCATCGACCCATTACAGGATCATGTTTGTGTTTTTGAACACTTCTTATGAAACCTCTATGTCATTTATATTTAAAAGCAGACACATGTAACAGCAGAGATCGTTCTCTACCGGTGATGTTAGCCGACAGCCAGCTGCAAGCTTTTTCTGTCGCCAGACGTTTGGTGATGTTTTCAGCCGTGGTCAGAACCTGTAGAGTCCACAACACAGAAGATATCCAGAATTTATTTTGTTCTAAACTAATCCTGGAAGCTCACTAGAGGTTTAACTTTGACATCATCTAGTTCTTTACGTTGCGACCCTGAACTTACAGCAGGAGAGGTCTCACCAGGAAGCAGGACCCGGATGGCATCAGGACTCTTCTCGCAGCAAAACCTGCAAACAGATTTCAGTTAAGAGAGACATTTAGGTCAGGACAGATTCCATTTGTTTTTTGTGTGACGCACCTGGAGGCTTTTTCCAGGGCCCCCAGTCCGGTGACACACAGCTGAGCGCAGATGGAGTCGTTCAGTTTGGAAAGGTTTGACTTTGACGAGTCCAGACCGTTCCTCAGCATCTTCTCTCCTCGCTCCACCAACTCACTCACTAACGTGGCCCTGAAGGAGGTGACAGACAACGCAGATAGATACCCACATCTGTACAACACACACTACACATCTGTACAGCAACCCCTCCCTGAGGTACTAACTTCATGTGCTTGACGGCGTTGGATCCGACTCTCTCCGCCACAAACTCCACGGTGCGACGCAGCGACGGAGGCTGGTTGTGAAAGAAGGCCTGCTCCAGGTCCACCTGTCACATTTAAGCACTGCATGATACGTCTGCAAACATGAATTTAAGTCCTTCCACATCTCCATGTCTCCTCCTGACTCACCTGCAGTTTCTGGTGCGACCTTTTGCCATTGGGCGTGTCTCGGAGCTCAGCCGAAGTTGGGGTGATCTTGCGGACGATGCCTCCGTTCTTGCCCGTGCTTCCAGACACAAAGGCAGCCAGGAGCTTCCGAAATTCACCTGTGAACAAAAAAAACGTGGAATTATAAAGGAACTTCTTGCTGCTCTTGACAAGAAACCATTGAGCAGGACGTCCCATCAGAGACTGACTGGTTTAAGTCTTCCTTTTCTGGTTGTTCTCAGACACTAAGTATTCGAGTCTAAGATAAAGATGAAATATTCCAGATGGTCTCAATGCACTGACCTAGAAACGGACAGCATGTGTAGAGAAGCTGCTGATCCACCAGAGGAATGCCATCCTGTAAAAAAACAAAAGAACAAACTGAGTGTAAATGAAAAGCAGTTTTGATTATTTTATGCACAGTTGGTAAATTTTTTTCCTCACCAGGCCTGCAGCAGCCGAGACGCCGTCCTCCAGCCGGGCCACCTCAGTGAACTCACTGGTGAAGAAGACATTGTCTGGAATCACTGGGATCTGCATGAGATTAATGATGGATTACAAAGCAAAAAAGGGTTTTGAGATTTTTTTTGTTCTATTGAATAAAAAAAAAAAAATCCAAACACTGTTTCTCACCTGGAAAAGCCAACCCAACACAGACAACAACAGAAGCTTGTTCAGGTAACACATCTCCCTACATCGGTTCAGCAGCATCCTCCTGCAAAAAAACAGTGAAAAACATCACGGAAGAAATATTTTACTTCATTTTGAGGACAGATTGTTCTTCAGACACATTCCAGCCTCCTCCTCCCTCAGCAGAAGGTTGCATCGGTTTTACTGAGAAGCTCAAGAAACATGTGAAGAATAAGAACTTAAACTCTTTTTATTTTACCTCTTCCTTGAACCCTACGGAGCCCCAGGAGCAAAACCACACTGAGATAACAGCGCTAACCTCTGAACTAATGTGTGGATATCAAGCAGCTTAGATATGTAAGTGGAATTTAAATTATGTTCCTAAAACTTTAAAATGATAAAAATGCATTGGAATTCTTTGTCATATTATCTTCTAGTATTTTATAGCGATGACTGTCCTTCACCGACCTGTACAGGAGCAGCAGCGTCCCCAGCGCCGTCCGATAGCACAGCAGCAGAGGACCGACACAGTCCAGCATGGAGAGGAACTCCACCATCCAGGGGACAGTCAGGATGGTCCGCCTCCTCCTCACGCTGTCACTCAGCAGAGCACAAACATCCAGAACGGGAACGCTCTGAGGGAACAAGGATTCATAACTGAGCCGATGTTGGATGGGATAACAACACAACATGATCATAGAGGTCGGCCACACTGGTTCGATTTCCTGTTTACGTCTCACCTTACTGCGCAGGGCGACAGCAGCTTCCTGTATCTCCCTGGACAGCTTCTCGGACGTTTGGTACGGCAGAAAGGAAATGAATCCCAGGAACTTGGCCAGGAGACGAGCGAGGAGCAGCACGGAGGTGAAGCGCTGCATCTCGTCCTGAGGAGGCGGGCGGAGAGAGAAGCGTCGACACGATGGACACAACACATGTAACACAGAGAGGAACATCCTCATGAACAGGACGTCTATCACATCTGATTGACAATAGAAGCTCGTCATACCTGCTGCTCCATGTCTCCATCTCCCTCCTCCTCTCCCTCCCCAGTGGGAGCAGGAGGAGTCAGGATGGACACCTCGTCCAGCTGGAGGAGCTGCTGACACAGGCTGTCCTGGAGGTGCTGGTTCAGCTGGCAGCTGGTGAAGAGGAGGGAAGAGGAGTTAGACCCCAGAAAGAACCGGGCCGGAGCAGCTGCTCCCACTGAGCCCATGATCAGGAGTGCAGCCGCAGCTTATTTTTATTTCACAGCCACCCTAACTTCCTGTAGAGATGGTTACCAGCTCGCCGTCTGTATGAAGTCTCTGAAGAACTCCTGGTGACCGGGGAAAGATGGCGGGGGGCAGGGCCCGACGACCCCCTGGGGCCGAATGAGACGCTCCTCCAGACGCTTCAGGCGCCCCAGACTGTCGGCTCCCAGCATGCCCAGCAGGTCGGCGTCAGGAGTATCGGCCGGGGAGCTGTTCACACGGGGGCCTTTACACATCTACAGCAACATGGTTTAAAATGATGAAACATCCGTGAAATAATTCTGACTTGATTAGGAAGAGTTTTAAGGATCCTGAGATTGAATGAGGTCAAACCTGAATGAGCTGCTTCAGAAACAGACGAGCAAAGTGGGAGTGGCTTCCAGCAGATGTCAGCTGACTCATCATTCCTCTAAACACAAGATGCAGAAATAAGACTGATTTTTTTTACTTCACAGATTAAGTTTTGGAATAAACCATAAGAAAATCAAAAAGCTTTTTTATCAAAAAAGTATTTGCCTTATTCTGCCCCCGAGAGCAGCGTCGAAGCTCCACCCTGGCTCTTTATGAAAGTCCTCCCATTCTCGTAACACTTCATAGAAAACGTCTCTGGGAAACACAAAGTCAAATGAACATTAAACTGGTGACGAAGTTCAGCGGTGCTTGAGATCATTTCTCCTCCTGCTGACATCAGACTGAGGCGTACCTCTGCTTTTTGAAGGTGTGGAAAGCCTTGTCGCTGTTGAAGTTGGAGCGGTTGTCGGTCGCTGGCTGGAATGGGACCGAGTGGATGAAGATGGAAGCTGAAGGAGAGAGCTGGGACAGCAAGAGGAGATTCAAAACGTAACTAAAACCGTAGAGCAGAATTTTCTGGAACATTAAATGGACCAAAGTTTTAGTAATTAATTAAGTAAAGAAAGCAACTAACAACACATTCATCAAACAAGAATAAAAGATATGGAAAGAAAGAGGTGATCACATGACCATCCCTGTCCATCTGTGGCGTTACCTTGGCTGTGCTTCTGTCCAGAGCCTGAGTGAGACGGTCCCTGAGATCCAGAGAGAAAGACGCCACCCTCTCATTCTCTGCCAGCAGACGAAGGGTGCATTTATCCAACTGAGCAACCAACCTGCCAGAATCACACCGTTAGGAATCACCGCAACCCGACCGAGAATGAGAGGCGTGTTTGATTAAATATTTATCCTTCAGCAGAATAAGAGCTAAAACAACTCACTGAAACTGACTGTCCAGGACCTTCACTGCAAAATACACACAGTTGTGTACTTGTCTCAGGAAACATCGCTCCAGAACGTCTGAAATTGTGAACGAGATGGGCTGAGTTCCAGTTCAAAAAATATTTAAAGGTTAAAGTAATATGAAAACTAATTTCACACCTGAATCCTCTGCACACAAACTTCCCTGATTGTCATCGTCATCATGAGTGTGTGGAGAGCGAGAAGTCAGCAGCTGCATCACAAAGAAAAGCTCCAGGAAAATGTTCGGCACCAGATTTTCTGAAAGACAGAATAAAGTCATCTTCATAAACTTGTCTAATTTAACAATCTTTATATTTTTACTCTGTATAAATATCTTTCACGTAAAGGAAAGATAAAAGAAAACAAGAAGAAGAATTCCGTTTATCCCCACTCTCTTCTCGCCATCTAGTGGTCAGTTACCAGAAATGCAGGTAGAGTACAGCTCTGCCAGAAGGTCAAGCTGCAGACAGAAGGTGACTCTGGATGGTTCCGGACAGCAGGTCTGGAGGTCCGGGGTTACTTTAGAACCCATCCTAGGTTCTGATTTTGGGGGTGTGCAAGGGTCAGGGGTCGATGTCAGAGGACAGCTGACCTGCTGGGCCCGCTTTGTCCTAAAAGTTAAAAAAACATCTGTAATCATGACTAAGTCACAAAGTCAGCTAGCATTTCTGTCTTGTCAAATCTTTTTGTGATTGTGCAAATAATTTGTGCATGAATGGGGATACCACAAGGTCCAGTTCATATCCATCAAAATTTCAGAATAACTCAAATCCATAAGGTAGAACAGCAAACAACCCATATCATGTCACACTGGAAAAGTTCCTCCTTATCCGACCAGAACTAGACCCATTTTCATGCCACTATGATAAGAAATATTCTGTATACTCACTTCTCCCTCTTCAGTAGCTCCCTCTCCTCCTGCAGACTTGTGGGACAGCCCGCTGTCCCTGACGCCCCCTGCGCCTCTACAGCTGACACTGGAGTAGAATGTTTACTGACAGGGGTGGCGGTGAAGCAGGTCTTTGGTTTGGAATGGGGCCGCTCTGCACTGACTGGTGTTGGGTTTATTCTTCTTGATGGTTTTGGTGGCCTGAAGGAAAACAGAAGCTGTTAGATGGAAGGATGGAGCCAGTACCAATCTCCTTCTACAGACAATCATGTGGACTCACACAGATGAAACAGCTGAAGATCCAACAGGGGGGAAGTCCTCCAAGTTGCTGAAGTTGAGCTGCCCAACAGATGAAGGAGAGATGTGCTCAGTTATCCGACCATGTCCTCCTCTACCCGACCTCTTTCCCAGACTCTCCCAACGTCCAGACTCTTCACTGTGATGTCCTCCACGTCCTCCATGGCGCCCTTGCGCTGAAATTAGTGTACTGCCCCCACTCCTCTTTCGGGCCTTCTGTGACTGGAAGTTATGGTTGGGCTGGAGATCGGGAGGAGAGACGATGTAGTCTCCCAGACTGATCCGTTGGCCAGAGCGCCGCTCCGAGCCTGCAGGCCTGGAGCCAGGGCTCCATGCTGTGGTCAAGGACGGACTGTTGAAGATACTGATCCCACTCAAACAATGAGGCCCGGACTGACTTGAAGCGTCCACTTCACTTCCGGAAGACACAGAGGAGGCCGAAGAAAAAAGCTGGATCCGGCTGGTGGTCCGAGAACCGGTTCCACCACCAGCAGGTCTGCTGCTCCTTTTATCAGTGATGCTCTGAGACTGTGTTGCAGGTCTGGAGCGGCTGGGGGTCTTTGCTGGCGTGGCGGGGCCATTGGTTAGTGCTTGGCTACTCTGCTCTCTCAGAAAGTTTAAAAGAAATGGTACAAATTCTTGTTTGTGGACAGTCACCTCAAGTTCACTGAAGGCCAAGCTATCACCCCCCTGTTGGAGACAGATGACTGTGATTATTAGCTGTGACAAATACAACATTTATACAGCTGAAACTGAACACTGACACTGTGCAAACTATGATTAATGAACATAACAAGCAGCTAGGTAGGCAAGTAAATAGTTAGCTGAGCAGCTGAGGGCATTTCTGCAGAAAATAGCCAGTGGAGCTAGCCAACAATGTGCTAAAAGACACCGCTTTTAACGTAGTAATGATAATAACAACAGTAGTGAGCGATTACAACAATTTATGATCTGTTTTAAAGCTAAATGTCCACAGGACTCCCAGAAAAGTTGGCAACGTAGCTTCTCGCCTGGAGTCCAGCCCATCCAGGATGCAGCTAACTTTGCTAACTAGCGAGCTATGCTAAAAGTTTGTTTACAATTTGTTATCGGCGATGTCACTCCATTAAACAGGCTAAATAACAGCGGCCGGCTAGCCGACACCTCACCGTAGTTTCTTCCAATCATTTCGGACTAACCTCAACATTCTTCAGCCAGTTCAAGACTGCAAAAATATCCGTTTTCTTCAACAGGAGCGATTCCAAAAGAGCCGCCATTTCTGGCCCGGAGCTGCGCAGTTTAAGCACTGAGAGGGAGTGGGCGGGGTCAGACGGCACGCAGACGCGTAGTGCGTATGACGTATGCAACCACGTGACCCAGTTCAGGCGACAACAACAGAGATTTTCAAAACTAATAGATACAGGTATACTTATACTGTAGTAATTATTAGTTTATGAATTAGCATAGAAATTAGTAATTATTAGTCTCTAGTAATTATAGAATAGAATACTTGTAGCCATTACTTATAATTATGAAATAATTATGAAATAATTATTAATTTAATAAGGATTTAATGCGCCCTCTAGTTGAATTGCAGCTGAATGGTCGGTCTGTGTTCGTTTATATTTACTGAACATACAGTATATTCTAGGACATACTGTATTCTGTGGTGACTTAATGAACCATTTTTAATCATTTGCAATCTCGTTTTGACATTTAATAGATTCGCTTCTAAAAAAAAAAATAGTTCACGCATCAGTCCGTCCAGTGAATGAAAAAATTTCTTCAATATTTAAAATTTTAAAAAATCAGGCAATTTTCACCAGAATTTGTCTGCATGCGAAATGAGTATTTTATTCATAACCAGTTTATAAAAATAAAATACAAAATAATTCTAAAACAAAAAAAAAACACTGTACAAGGCATTGATATGATACAAATGATAGAATTAACATAAATAATTACAGTTATATACAATGCAAAGCTTCCATTCCTTACATTATTTCTGTACAATTCAAACCAGGATGCACAACACAAAAATATCAACCATTAAAAAGATCAAAATGAAAAATGAGCAAAGGTCACCATAAATAATTCCTGTCAAGTATTTATAAGTTATTAACGAGTAATGGTATGAGAAGTGCAGCAAAAACTTTAGTTTCTACCTGGCCTTTGAAAATAAAGCAGCTGAGATTGTTCCGTCGGGTATCTGGATACTTCACCTGCAAGCGCCTATAAATTTGACACCTTTCTATGAGCAACAAAAAATCACCTGGGAGGAACCACTAGCACTACAACTACACATCACTATGTGCCATGATATTAAAAAAAACAAGAATCTTATTATTTGCTATGTCTGTTCCCCCATTTCACTGTAGCACGTTATGGTTTTACAATAACTGATTCATTGTAATATCTTACAGGTATATATTAAAAGTCTGAACTGAGCCTGGAGTGTCTTCAAAGGGAGAATTCAATCATTGATCGCTGGCAACACTTAGAAATTGCACATCCTTGTTTGTTAACCAGCGCGTTTTAAATACTGACCCTGTGCAAATCAGGTAACAGCTGATGCACAACAGAGGGTTGTAGTCTGACAGCGTGAAGAAGTATTAGGGCCACACCGGGATAAGAAAAGTAGATTATAATTAGAATGTCCCAATTTAGAAAAAAGTCATGAGTATAAAGTTGTTTTTGAGAAAAAGTCAAATTACTTTGTGGTTACCATGGCAAAGAGGTTATTCAGAGACCAATTTGTTTAATTACAGTTACAAATAAAGAGGTATTGAACGTTTTGGCACATTTGCGCCACTCCAATATTATAAGCATCAATATTATAAGCATCAATATCAATATTTTGATGGTTTCTCATCAAGTTTTCCTTGAATTTTCCTTAAAAACATGTGGTTTTCTAAATTATACTTTTAGCATATTTAGACTTTAGTCTCTGCATCAGATGAGAAGGTTGGGCCTGACGGACAGACATGGTTCAGTCATCCCTCGCTACAGACTGAGGGGCAGAGAAGAGACTTTAAGGCGACTGACTGACTGAACCCGTCTGTCTGCACGATGAGCTGCAGTCCTGCGATCCGGATTTCTCAGTAGTCATGCATGTGGAGGAGAACGCTGGTTTTTTTTTACAGTATATTACAAGCAGAGGTGCGAGAGGAGAGTATGTTAAATGATTCCTTTGTGTGGTTATTTAAAAAGCCCAAGGGGAATAGAACGGAACTTTCTGGAAGCAAGAGATTGATATTTACAGTACATATGGCCTCTGGTTCAATAACATTTCAGAAAAAGGTCCAAAATTCACATTTTTATCTCCAACAATGACTGATTACTTCCTAGATATCGCGACTCTACCCTCAGCTTGAAACTCTTTAGAACACAGGAGGGTGAAAAGGTCATCGCTGCCGACGTGAGTCTGATCCGGGCTACAAGGCACAGGCGTCTGATGCCATTCACGATCCGACCTACCGCAAAGATTCCTGGGACGCCTTCACACCCAGACCGAGAAGGAGGAGGCACAAAAAGGCGTCTTTACCCACGACTTGATCGATTGTACAAACACTTTGGAGCGATCGCATTGATTTAACATTGGAAACGAATGAGATAAAAGGTCAAAATAAAGAACCTCTTCCTCTTCACCTCCAACTGTGTCTAAATTACTCAGGGATTAACAGACTGCGAGAAGAATGCTAACCTGTTAGCACCCTGCTAACATGCTGACACCAGTGATTACAATCTCCAACACAATGATTGTTGGCATGTTTACACGTCTCTGATGTCTAAACATATTTAAAACAGATCATGGTTTCTAAGGAAACCACTTGTTGACATTATTATTGAGGGGATGGATCAACTAGAAGATGTGATGGATGTGGACCTGAAGACGTTTAAGTAAATACAAACTAAGACAATATGTGATCAGATACTGATGTTCTATCAGTTTAATCTGAGTGCAAGATGAAGAAACAGCACATTTATTTATTACTATTAAATGTACTCGCTGGTCTGACATTAAAGGTTTTATAATTTTATGTGAAAATAGTTTCAGGGGCACATTTATACATAATGTTCTCAAGTACAGATTACATGTTTAAAAAGACTATATCATAAATATTGAATTATGACAAAATGCTGCTGGACTGTTTCACCGTGTGAACCTGGACTGTTTTATTGTGTGAAACCTTGATTGTTTCACTGCGTGAACCTGGACTGGATATTTTTTAAGATGAACTGGATATTTTTGAGATGAACTAAATCAGAGATTAAACATCTTGTGTCTCAATCTGCACCCAGATTAAACAACATTTAACTCAAACTGGAACTCTAGATGACAAATGTGTTTGAAACAAGGACTTTTAGATCTTTTAAATTGGGCACAATATTCTGAATATCACTTCTTTTGCAGCACAGATTTTAGTTCCTTTTCAAACTCGTCTTCCATCAATACAAAATGAACAGAATCCCCCTTTAAAGCACATAAATGAATGTGTGCAAATAGATGTGGAGAAGAAAACAGGGAACGTTCAATTGACAGAGGAAAGCAGAGAAAGTGGATGCTTTTCTCAACCTACAGGAAGACCCAGGATTAGAAATCTTCCCGTCCTCTGCCAGCGCCCCCTGGTGGGGAACTATCTGCTCAGCTTGCTGAAGCACTTCCCCTCTCGGCTACACCCTTTCCCCTTTGACAGGTGGAAGGGACTGGTGCGGGCCTGGCGGCTGCAGCAGGTCTCCGGGTGGTGGGGGTAGAACCTTCGGGACGGCGGCGAGCCGGAAAAGCTGGGAGGGGAGTGGCTGCGGCCCAGGAAACCCCCCACGCCGCCGCCAGCGCCGCGGTGTTCGTGGCGGGAGGGGGAGGAGCTGACGGATCGCTGCAGGGAGGAGGAGCTGCGAGGGGAGACGCTGGAGCTGCGGTGGTGATGGTGGTGGGGGGAGTTTGTCAGGCTGCAGACGCCCATCCTGGATCCCTCGTGCGGGGCCGGGGAGCGGTGGTGGAGGGGGGAACCTCGGGAGCCGTGCATCAGCTGGGCGAGGCAGGAAAGCAGGTCCGAGTCGCTGGTGCTGCTGGCTCGGATGCGGTAACGCTTCAACCTGCAGGGGGCGCAAAAATCAAACCACGGAAGGAGATCGATGAGATGACTCACTCCCTCAGTTTAACTTATCTTAGCTTGAGTGATCCTGACTTTGTCGCCATAGCTACCACTGTTCCCACACATGTCAAAACAACCAGATCATATTAATTTAACTGACCCAAAAACTGATAAACCGGTTAACCTTCGACCAATCCCCGGGGGGAGGATCCGCGGTTACCTGCTCTCCAACATCGGGCGACACGGCGGCCTTCCAGGAGGGGGGCGTGGCATGAATTGCGCCGCCAGCTGCTCGGCGGATGTGGCCGCCTGAACGGGACGAGGGATCCGGCTCTTACGCGACATCGGACCCGAGGAGGAGGAGAGGGACGGGGCGTCGTCGCCCTGGCGATCGGAGCGAGAGCCCATCAGAGAGTCTTCGTCCTGGGAGCGGTCGGAGGCGGAGGACGGCGGGTCTTTAGCGAGGGACGCCATCACGGCGCCACGCCTATCGGAGAGGGATGGGGAGGCGGTGGGAGAGGGGACCGGGCCTTGACTGGCCTTCTTCTGCAGGAGCTTCTCCTTAGCGGAACCAGGAGGGGGGAGCTCCAGCAGGCTGGAGGTCTCCAGGATGGGGATGCGGCTCTGTCTCCGGGCGGGGGCCGTCGGAGACGGGTAAGCCGGAGGCTGATTCCCATCACTCTTCTTGTCTCCACTTGGCTGAGGCTCTGTGGCGCTGGGAGGGTGTCCAAAGTCACGATCAGGGTCTTTCAGGGTGGAGGGGGCTCGCCCGTTTGCAGGGGGGGAGAGGCAGCCGTTGCCGAAAACTGGGCTGCGGGGGGAGGAAGGCGAAGACGGAGAGCGAGGCGAGGACACGCGGCTTGGTACGGGACTTTGAGGTTTGTTTCCGTTGGCTAGCGTCTCCACTGGGGGGTCTGAGGGCGTCCCGGGACGGTGGGGGGGGTGATCCCGGTGGAAGCTGAGGTCTGCAGTCTGCTCCTGGACCTGCTGAGCTTCAGCTTCAGCATCAGCTTCATTTTCAGCTTCAGCGCGTCGCTCCAGCAGAGCGCTGTCGGATCCGGATTGGGACGACAACCCAGACGGACGCTGAGCCGTCAGCTAGGGGGGGGGGGGGGGGGCAAGGGAGGAGCGAGAAGACAAGCTGTGTCAGTAAATAATATAAAAATAAAATCAAATTGGGAATAATAGTTGTTAAACGCTTGTTGCTGGTGGACTACAACTCAGGTGTCAAACTCAAGGCCCGGGGGCCAAATGTGGCCCGCCACATCATTTTATGTGGCCCACGAGGGCCACATAATTTAAAGATATTAAAGATAAATAGGTCAAAAGTGTGCTTCAAGTGTGCTTTTGAACAAAGTTAATGTCTTAAATTGTGTTTGATGTTATTTTTCTTTATTTTCTTGGATAGTTTGATCCTTGATTGATTTTTTGCTGTGGGTTTCATAACCTGACAAATTAAATGGATTTATTTTAAAACAGAGAAAAAGAAAATTTCTGTGCAACTTTAATGTTTGTAACTTGACTAAGTAATAAGGATATATATATATATATATATATATATATATATATATATATATATATATATATATATATATATATATATATATATATATATATATATAGTACTATATATACATATATGACAGCTTCAAAAGTTGTTTTTTGTAAATATTTCACACAAATACTCACATAAAGCGTTAAAAAAAATTAAAAGAGCAACACAAAAACTTAATCAGGAGACCTGCGATTATTTTTATGATAATGTCATTGTATGTATTGCATTAAGTAATTGAGGTTGAAAGTAACAGAACATGACATTGTCATTTGAAAGTGCTCTTTTAAAATAAAAAATTGTTTTTAAAAAAGGCCATTTATTGAAGGTGTGCCTCATAGTGCGGAAAATACTGTACATTTATTTTACATTACATTGAGTTACATTTAGTTACATTTATTAGTTACATCTAGCCCTTTGAGGACAGCTGTTATGCTGATGTGGCCCTCGGTCAAAAATGAGTTTGACCCCCCCCCCCCCTGGACTACAACTTGTTGTAGTTCTGCAGCAAGAGCTGGATGCAGTGAAAGGAGAAGGGTTACATAACATGGGATAATAGATGATTAGTTTGGCAACGGCATGCAATCCCATAGCTACCAGTATCAGACCGTAACACACAAGACTGCTATGGCAGTGTCAGTCAAGCTGTGAGTTCTAAACCAGCAAGTAGGACGGGGAGCGTTCACTTGGCGGGGGGCTTCAGCGAAGAGAGGGTGAGGAACAAATACAGGGAGAGAGAGAGGAAGACAAAGATAGAGAGGACAAAGACAATCTGAAACAAAAAGAGAGCATGCGACCTGTCGTCATGACTCCACATTCCAGAAAACACACACACATGCCACAATCAGACTATTCAGATCACGAGAACACACACACACACACACACACACACACACACACACACACACACACACACACACACACACACACACACACACACACTTTCTGCCTGATAGTGACAACCAAACACAACAAAGAAGAAGCCAAAGTAAGCAACGGAAAAACAAAGAGAACCAAAGCGTCGGCGGCTGCTGAGGCTGAATGGAAGGTCAGGTTTTATGGGGACCTCCCCCCCACCCCCCCCAACCCCAAATAGGCCCCGCCCCCTGTCGAGGGCTCGTCACCTGCTGGAGCTGGGCTCGAGTGATGCGTATGACGGAGGGGAACTTGGTGTTGGCGGCTCCCGCCGGGATGGCGGGTAGTTTCCGTCGGCCGGGTGACCGGGCGCTGGGGGCGGGGCTTAGCGGTAGAGGTAGGGAGGTGTGGCAGGAGGAGGAAGAGGAGGGGCGGTGCGGAGGCGGCGGCGGCGGCTGATGATGCTGCTGATGCTGGTCGGCGGACTGGCTACGCCTCATGCCCGCCGGCTGGCGCTGCTGCAGCGGGTCCGACAGGGTGGTGAGGAGGGTGTGGGGGCTGGGGGAGCGAAGAGGGAGGGGGCTGGACGTCCGGATAGCCATCTCCTCAGGCAGGGACGGAGGAGAGGTGGGGAGCTAAGAGACGGGAAGGAGAGGAGGAGGGGGGTGAGATCGGTGAGGGGGGGGGGGTGAGGACAGGTAGGTCGTACCGACGGGGGTCACGGCGGGTGGGCTGTGTTTCCTCTAAACACACGGAAACCTGTGACCGCAGGTGTCACGTTTTTTTGAGTGGGTGTGGAGACGGGGGGGGGGGGTGGGTCAAGCCCTGCATAAGTCGCATGTGTCAAATTCAAGGCCCGAGGGCCAAACGTGGCCCGCCACATTATTCTATGTGGCCCGCGAGAGAATAAAAGGTAAAAAGTGTGCTTTGACCAAAAACTACAACTACATAGGCTTAAATAGAGAAAGTGGTGCGACTCTATCGAGAACACGTTAACACAAAAGTCGCAGCTTGAGGAAGAAGAGCACATAAAATAAAAGTCGCTCTTATCAGTCAGATATGTGATGCTTTAATAATTTACCTCTGAATTCATGGATGTTCAGTCTAACAATCGTCAAGTTTCTAATAAAGATTTAATTCCTGACATTATTGAGTTTCGTCTTTTCCGGTCAGAGGAGGTTTAATATTGTTTGTTTGTCTTTAATTCTCCACGATTGCATGAGATGTGAATAAAAGCGTCACCATTTCTAGAAAGACGAATCGCCTCACCGGACTTCTTAGACTGGGTAGGACTTAGTCTGACTTGGCGGGTGGTTGAAAGGGGAAAAAAAATACAGCAAAGGAGCAAAAAACATTGAAAGTAAACTCAAATGTAGTTAGGAAATAAATCATTTCTGTGGCAAAAAAAAACAAAAAAACAAACATATTGCAAAATGCCTGGAATAGGAAACAAGAAGATAAAACTTAACATGCTTTGTTTTGTCCTTCATGCTGTGATCTGATAAGAAGCTCTGACACAAACAGGAGATTCTAGCAAATCAACGAAGCGAAGAAACAGCGAGACGCAGCTCAGCGTCGAACTCTCTATGGTGTTGGGAGACGAGCTTCAAACTGGGGGTCTTACCTGAGTGAGGACCCCCTCCGCCAGGGCTTCAGCTGGGCTGGTCGGTGTGACCGGGGGCAGGGCACCGGCAGGACCCACGCTGAGCTCCAGCTTGTCCATCTTGACGCTCCCCTTAGCGGAAGCCGCGCTTTCCTGTTTGGTCTTTGCGGAGCTCGGGCCGCCCTTCTCCCACCCCGGAGACCCCGGTTGGAGCACCTCCGGTTCCTCCTCCTCCTCAGACGGGCTGGTGGTCATCCTGGCTCCTGGGGAGCCGCTGGGTCTCTCCACCATCACCCATTCCCTGGAGTCGTTGTCCTGCCTCCCAGAGCTCAGATTGAGGGCCACGAACCCCCCGCTGCTGACAGCCCCCTCGCCGTGCTCCTGAGATCCAGAGGATGCTGGTTTAGGAGAACCGCCACCAGAACGCAGCTCCTTGTCATAATTCCAGAGTCTTTCAGGGTCCTCTACAGCTTTGGTCGCCGGGGCGACCCCTTCAGCTTCCATCTCCTGATGTCCGACCTGCTGCTGCTTCGCCGAGCTGAAACGGAGACGAGACGGAGGTAGAAAAGACCCTGAGGTAGAAAGACACCAATGATCCCCCCCTGTGAAGCATCTGACAGACCTGGCCTCCAGGAAGCGCTCCGGACTGGGTTTGGACTCCACGCCCAGCCGTTTCTCCAGGTCAAAGCCGTGGATGTTGCGGAGCTTCCTCAGCAGGGGGCTGTCCCGGTCCACGCCCGCCTGATCGGAAGGCAGCTTGACCGGGGAGACTGGAGTCGGCGTGGCGTGGGGGTTCTGATGGTTACCCTGGTTGTCCTCCTCCATCGCCACCTGGGGAAACCAGTTTTATTGGTGATCAGAACTCATTTCAACCCGGGTTCCAAATCCCTGAGAGGGGATTAAACCGCAAAGACCTTCCAAACCGCCGTTCGGATGCGGTTCCGGTTGCGATCCAGCTCCTCCCAGACGTCGGCCTCCTGGTTGCGGTGCGGATGGAGGGGAGAAACCGGCATGCGCTCCGGAGCGGGATTGTTCTCCACGTCGCTGAGCTGCTCGTCCTGCAGGACCTCGTCGGTGTTCTCCCTCAGCAGGTCGCCGGGGATCAGGGAAGCATTCGCCATTCTGCGAACGACAAGTAGCAGATTTCGGGAAGCTATGAGACATGTTCGGCCCTTGAAATAACAATCCTTCAATCGATCAAACGCACCCCATGTGAGCCGGCGTGAGGCGGGTGTGATGCTGCGGCGTCGTGGCGGTGGCGCTGATTGTCAGAGTGCCGTCAGCACCGGTCCGCTCCCAGTCGTACGGGTCGTTCTCCACCACGTTGTAGGTTTTCATGCTGTTGTCGAACACTGACATCAGCAGCTGCAGCAACACAGAAAAACACAGAATTAAACATACTGACTTCTGCAAGCGTGTTGAAACAGGAAGTTGAATCCAAACCGAATCACCTGGTAGTCGGGTTTGGTGAAGTAGTCCAGACCGGAGATGTGCTCCAGGAACACGCCGAACTCCGCCGGCAGGTGTTTGAGCATCAGGCGATGGTCGTAGGTCTCCTTCAGCTTCCCCACGTGTTCCTGTAACCACGGAGACGCCCGTCACATCCCATCACTCCTAAACTTACATGGGCGCTGTCCTGGAAGCACAGAGGTCTTACTTTGTCCTTGATTTTCCTCCACGGCAGCTGACCAACGAGAAACTCCACCAGCATGTAGAAGAGAGACCACAAATCGTCATGACGACCCATCTCCTGCAAAATCAAACCGGGGCAGAGTTAATCAGTCATATTTGAGTATTCGTGATGAAGACGTGTCAGAGAGAACCTGCTGATGATGCTGACCTTATTCTTGTGGGCGTTGACTGACGCGTAGCGGACGGTTCCTCTGAATCCAGCAACCGGGCGGGGCTGAACGACAAGACAGACTTCAGGATTACAGTTTTAATCTCATTTGAACTTCATGGATTCTGAAAACGACTACAGATATTTTATTGTGCAAAGATTAGCGGCTGTGGTGTATTTTGTATTTTGACCTCCAACAGCTAGGTGGCAGTGTGGTCTGCTGACTAAACAAAATATGGCCTAGCTGAAAGCAACAACAATAATGAAAGTACTAAATAGAAGTAGCCTAAAACAATGAGCTTAAGATTTCTTAAATAAAGCTAAAACACTTAAGATTTGAAGAATGAGCTCAGCAGGTGATACTTACGGGTCGGACCTCCTGGCAGGAATTGGTGAATTGGCGAGCTAAACCAAAGTCCAGCATGTAACAGGTTCGACACGTACTCGGGAAGCGGCCCATGGCGAAATTAGACTGGGTCACAAATACAGGGGGAAAAAATAAAAATAAAACTGAAATACAACTTATGAGTGTCTGTAATTGTGTTGATTTAAATGAAAAGCTTCTTTACCATCAGCTACATTTCGCATTTAGCTAACCAATTCTGCCGCGACGTACACATCTAACAAAACGATGGCCATAAAAATCAGGAATGTGTCAAAGTACCATGTAAAATCCATCAAAAAGGAAGCCGACTCACCGGTTTGATGTCACGGTGCAGGAAGCCCACGGAGTGGATGCTCTCGATGGCCTCCAAGATCTGGCGCCCGAGGCGGAGGGTGGTGCTGATGCTGAAGGTTCCCCGGGTCATACTCCTCCTCAGATCAGCTAAGTTACGACCCTGAGAGAGCAAACATAGGAGACCTCTTTTCGTGTTTGCATGCGATGGATTCCAACAGGATGGGTGTGTTGGTGTGAGTCCACAAAGTCTTCTGCATCGTGTTTCCACCGACCTGCAGCTCCATCACCACGTAGTTAAACCGGTCGTTGCGGCCGCATCCCACAAAGCGACACACGTGGTCTTTACCTGAAGAGAACAGAGTTCAGGTTCAGTTCATGACATCATCTGACATCAATAGCATCACTACAAGACACGCCCACTTTTCCCATGAGCGGCCACGCATGTGGATGAAGGTGTATCCTCCAAAATCTTTGATGTCCCTCAAAATAATTTGGAATTCTCTAGTCAAAGGAACCAGATCCAGTCCGATGTGACCCATCAGTGGTCTGGCAAACCCAACAGTCGGAATGGTCAATGTTCGGTCTCTGGTTACATGCTGATCCCCCCAGGAAACAACCGAGCCATGAGGCCCCGGGCGGCAGCCATTAGCAGCAAACATGATCCCGGTCCATTGATTTTTCCTCTCCGAGGAGACGGAGCGAAGGCAGGAAGCAAAAGATGAAGGGATGGAGAGAAGTAGACGATACCTCCACCCAAAACACAGCAGACGGAGGGAAAACATTTATCTGCTGTTTCTGTTTCAAAGGGTTTTGTTGTGCATTTGAAGCTGAATCCTGGATCAGATTTACTTTTTTTTTTCAAATGAGTATCTGCTCTCATGATTATTAGAAACCGCTACTGAAATAGGCTTTCCTATTAACGTGACTTTCCCTGGACTTCCCATGTTTTAGAAATTAATGAGAAAAATTGTTCCCCTCTGCTAATCAGACGCCGTCTCTTCATTTTGAATCAATAGTCCAGGATCAATTGGTTCCAGACATGAAACCAGACCCATCGGATCCATTTCCACTCACCCTGTAGCTTCTTGAGTACGGCCACCTCCATCTTCAGCACCTGTTTGGGTTGTTGGGCCGACTCCACCTTCAGAGCCACGTTGATCCGCGTCAAAAGGTCCACCGCCTCGTAAATCTCCCCAAAGCCGCCGCCCCCGATCTTCTTCGCCTGGAGGGAGATGATGAAACAAACTCAAGGGAAGTAGGAGATGAACTCTGATTGTCTGAAATTACCTCAGGCCAGGAGAGACTATCCTTAAAAGGTACGACTAAATATTTTAGGAATAAATGTGATCATGTTTTTTGCATGTGGTGCTTCACATGACACACACATTATTATTTCCCTCTGATAGCAGCAGCTCTGAGTCGACGCAAGCCGTTCACTGTCCTACACACACACACACACACACACACACACACTTTGTGCACTCGGCGCTCAAGTCGTGGGATTAGCTGCAGGGTTCTTATGTAACTCTGCTCCTTAGAAGAGAGGAAGAGGTGCCAGGCTTCCAGTCAGGAATAATGACACTCAGAGACATGAGTCCTCTGGGAATGCTGCTGCTGCTGCTGCCTATGGAACGCCGCACTGGTATAAATAACATACAGGCTATTTTTAGACGTCCCATACTGCCGCAGTCCTACCTGGACCAACTGTCCACAGGTGAGGTAGAGAGGCAGAGAAATGGTTTGATGAACAAAGAGTTGTTTACTGCACAGAGTCTCAGGAGCTCTCTAGAGTTCTGTGTTTGTGATAAAGGAGAACCTTTATCACAAAAGCAGAACAGCATTAATCTAAATATTTTACATGTATTTCCATCAAACAAACACGCAACATATATATAGCATATCATGCTTCAAAAAGAAAAGTACTGTATAAAAATAGTTCCAATCATTGACGAAAAAATATAAACAGACTGTTGGTATGATCTGGTTGGTTCTCTGTGCTCAGGATTCTATCAGTCAGTTTCTCCAATACACATATCAATTACTTTAATTTGATTTCTGTGCATGTTTATTAGTTCCAACAAGATGTAGAGGTGTTCCCACAAGATGTAGAGGTGTTCCCACAAGATGTAGAGGTGTTCCCACAAGATGAAGAGGTGTTTCCACGAGATGAAGAGGTGTTCCCATGAGATATAGAGGTGTTTCCATGAGATGAAGAGGTGTTTCCATGAGATATAGAGGTGTTTCCACGAGATGAAGAGGTGTTTCCACGAGATGAAGAGGTGTTTCCACGAGATGAAGAGGTGTTTCCACAAGATAAAGAGGTGTTCCCACAAAATGGAGAGGTGTTCCCTGAGATATAGAAACGTTCCCACGGAATTAAGAGATGCTACCACGAGATGAAAGAGGTGTTCCCACAAAATGAAGAGGTGTTTCCACAAGATGAAGAAGTGTTACCACAAGATGAAGAGGTGTTCCTGAGATGTTACCACAAGATGACGTGTTCCGTAAAGCTGATGAGGTTGTTAGTTCAGCATGAGGGTAAAACTGATTGACAAAGGTTCTACCTGCAGTTGAAGGGACTGATAGCGCCACCTGCTGTGTTGGAGGGTGATGCATTGAGGACATTGCAGCTCTTCTTGACTGTAGCAGATAAAGTCTTACCAAACTTCCTGTGAATTCTTGGGTCTTTGTTCGTATCATTACTATGGTCTTTTCAGCAGGACACTGTTTACATGAACCGCTGTCTGTCGCTGAACAACACTCACCACTTTCCATCGTTCCTTGACCAGAGAGAGCACGCTTAGGATGTCAGCTTGTTCCACTCCTCCACTCATCCCGAATTCGAAATCAGGGACGCTTATTCTCTTCTTCCCCCCCTCTCAACCAGCAGCCTCAGGCGGGGCCGGACATCTGGGCCTGGATCAAGAACCCTAAAAAAACACCAAGAGATAGTAAACTAAGGAATTTGCCAAAATTGATCTTGAGTTCAGACGGTTACAGAGCGTTGTTTTTAGACCCGGCTTGAACCTCGGCAGTTGAATGTCGGCAGACGAACTTAAACCCCTGGATTAATGTCTGGAGCGTGTGGATACTCGATCGTCGATGCAGCTGCTACACCCGCTACACCCGCCAGCAGCAGCTGTGTCTCTGCACAAACTCACCGAACTTAGAGTCCTGATCTTAAATTACAGAAGACTTCATGCCAGTATCGTTTATCCCAGACATCCAACCCTCTGGTTTACAGCTAACAAGCAGATCTTTGAACCGCACCGATGAACTGAGACGTTTCATCAGATTAGTCATGATAAAATATTATTCTGAAGTTGCATCATGTGCTGTAGTTTCATCTGAAGACACTGTTAGAGGTCGACCAATCAGCATTGTGCGATTCATCATTCTGGAGCCTTCAAAACACTATTTGGTTACAGGTCATGATCCCAAAACATCAAGCAGACAATCAATTCCATCATGCACCGGGACGAGGTCAGGGGAGGAAGAAGGTCAAAGCAAGGTTACACCACAAAGGGGTGGATGATAGAGGGTGGATGTTAGATGGAAAATACTATTAGAGAATATTATTGCTAATATATTGCTGTAGTTTATATGTAAAATCAAATTCATACTGTTAGTTTTGTAAACAGTTGTTACATTTTTGTGAAAGTCTTTACAGCTAAGTAAAAAAATACACTGTGTATGTGTAAATAAAATAGAAAGTAAAAATAAAATATAAAATTAAAATCTAAACTAAATAGTCTAAATATGAACATCTCAAAATTGGCAGAAGTTGCTCTTCACACTGAAAAATTCAGGCTAATGTAATGAAACTTCATCAGACCTTGTTGGCCTTTTATGAACCAGTAAAGCACTATGGGAGATAAAACAGAAGAAAAATGAATCATTTAACTTTGCTTGGACTCTAATGAAGATTAAGTGCAATAAAATTGATAGTACTTGGATTCGTACTCACTGCTAAGGTATAGATCCTAATGTCATGCTAACATGCTAAAGTCACCATAAACTACAGCTGAGGCTTCTGGGAAATAGTAACATATAAGTTTTAAGTACAGAATTATGTATGTATCAGTCATGATCAGCGTCATTTGAATTCATCCACTGGGGATCATGAACTATCTATACTTTTTTAAAACACACACAAACACATTGAACACATTTTAACTCAAAACCAAACCTTCCTCGCTCTCTCATTTCCTTTCTGAGAGAGCAACAAATGTTTTTTTCGTTCACTTCTGAATCATTTTGGTTGACGAAATGCAAACAGTCCATGAGGCCAAACTTTAAAGCTGGCACAGAGTCAGTCTTCATCTGGCTTCTGATCCGGTTCATCAGGTTCATGCAGCATCAGGACCTGGAAAGACCCACAAAACCCTCCCTGCATCTCTGACTCTCAAAGTAATGAGACTCTTTCTCATTACTGTGACTCGGTATAACAGAATAATGAGATGCTTTCTCATATTATGACTTACTTTCTCTGCATTTTCTCAAAATAATGGATCTGCATCTTATTATGATCACGTAGGATCAATGATGACTTCATTTCTCAGAATTATTGCATCTTATTTAAAAAAAAAAAATGCATTACTTTCTCATGATATTGAATTAATATCTGTCCTCCTGCAGTGCACAGAATCCCGTTGTTGCATATCGAGCTGGTTACCACAGATTTACTCAGGCGCGTCCACGCAAGGCCACGCAGCCTCATCTCCTGTGACATGCTGGAGGTTAAACTGTAAACCGTGACAACATGCGGGGTACCGGGGTCGCTGCTGCCGGAGAAGACCGGCCGCTACCGGTGGGTGGGGTGGGAGCAAACACGGCCTCCGGTCCGTGGATCCTTACCTCTGGTGGTTGCTGTGGATTCTTGATCCTGACAGCCGGGTGTGGTTACACGGAATCCGGTGCGTCTGGAGGCGGTGGGCAGCAGAATCCCACCGAGAGCGAACCGCCCATTCGAGGGATGAGGAGGCAGAAAGCGAACCGCGGCGGCTGAGGGAGACGCGGGTTATTTCTCCGTCCGCCTGTCACCTCTGCGTCGATGCCCCTGTCTGCGGATCCGTGACGTGACGGCTCTGTGATGATCAGCAGCTTTCGCTAAGCGCGCGGACATGATTCGATCGCCCCTCGCAACAGCTCGGGGACGCGCGTCGTGGACCTTTAAAGCGCGTTCGCGTCGCGGCGGTCGATGCGCGCGCCAGGAACAGCCGCCGAATTAGAGATGACTGGTTTAATCGATCATATTTCGTTAAATATTTAAATATATCCAACCCCACGTGTTGTAGAATGATCGTTTAATGCCAGTCGTGTTGAACGTAGTTTGTGAAATCGGGCACAAATAAAACAATTTCCGTCAAGACCGCTAGAGGGCGGCAATCGGCGTATGACGCACATTGTTTAGACTTTATTTACTACCTTATAATCAATGACTAACAATCTATAACATCCTAAGCAAAATAAATCATTTCCAGAATTATTGTTACATGTATGTGTACTAATATGGCGTTCGTCAGTGAAACATAATGAAAAAAGACAACATACAGTATACTGGATGGAATAACAAAATAATCTTAAAGAATTAAAGCAGATAAAGAAAACAATTAATTATAATAAAATTATGGAGAACATGGATTAGTTTAGTTTTATTTATTTTATTTCTGAGGGACTTTTCAAATAATAAAACATATGTACACGTAAGTCCAGTTAGGAAAGATGAATTCATATTGTGACCTGCTTTATATATGCAAGTTTTTTTGAATTTTGGTATTTTTTGGGTTAATTTTCTTTTCATATACATGTACATACATACTGTGTGTGTGTGTGTGTGTGTGTGTGTGTGTGTGTGTGTGTGTGTGTGTGTGTGTGTGTGTGTATTTACAATTTCCTCCAGGTTCAATAAAGTACAGTATATCTCTGTCTATATGCATGTATGTATAATTTTTCATTAATCCTTGTACTGAACTGTATTGTCATTTTCGTCTTACTTTGAATTGTTTTTAACAATGTATTCCCATAACCTTATTGAAACATAATTATTTGAACATTCATATATAATCACACTTATTGACGAACAATAACGAAACAATAAATAAAGTATAAGAAAATAAAGAACTCTACTAATTATTACTCTACTAATTATGCACCAGGAAACATATCAGGCGGATCTGGGTCCACTTCCGGTCACGTGACGGTGACGTTTCCCGATCCAACCGGTCAATGTGTTGTCGGGAGCTGCTAGCTTGCTAGCTGCTAGCGGACCCGCGGTGCGACCTCCTCCTACTCCTCCTCCTCCTCCTCCCCTGGCGGACGGAGCCGTGACCAAACCCCGCTCATCGATGCATCTCCAGTGGCCGCGATGGCAGCGACAGAGACGGTCTGAGCTTGTGCTGTTAGCCATGTAGCTAACTGTTCCTCCGTGCTTGTAGTTAGCGTCAGTGTGGTTCGTGCCCGTAGCTACCCCCGCCTAGAGCTAGCTCTCTTCTGCCCGGGACCGACGGCAGCTCGCCCCCTTTCTCTCGCTACTCCAGGAGGATGCTGAAGCTGTTCGGTACGCTGGTTATCCTCGGACTGGTCCTGGCTTGTATCACCTCCTGGGTGCTGGAGAGCTATGACACGGCTTGGCACCCGAAGAGGAGCGTACAGCACCCGGCTGATGGAGGTGGAACTAAGGGGAGCTATCCGCCTTTTCCCGGCGGCGAGTTGAACAACATATTCTGGTTTATACAGGTGGGTTTTTACTCCTGTCTTGTTAGATCGTTTCGGTTTTAATTCATTTAAATATTCACATTTTTATTCCAAAACCTTAATTCCAAATGAATGGAACACCCACCAGGTGTTGATAGAGGGAGCTAACGCTGCTAGTTTACCTCTTGAACTCTGAATGATTGACAGAAATAGGTCAGTGACCTCTGAAGGGTGTCAGCTGGAACAGCCCTGTTATCAGGTATGGCCCCTTTTTTTCTTCTTCTCCTCTGACCCAGGTTGTGTGTGTTTTATTCTGTTTATATGGGTTCCAAGGTGTCTGATATCCACATCAGCCGGTTCCATGATCCGAAGCGCATTCCTGACTTTGAGGAGTTCTGCACCAGCACAATAGAAGTGATCAAACCAGCTCTTGTTCTTGCAACAGGTATGATAACTTGTTACTGTTGGATATAGTGTATTCTTTGAACGGATGTTAACTAGTCAGGTTACGCATCTCTCTCTCTGAGTGGTTGGTGATGCTGATTACACAAAATGTTTTTAAATGACCATTATGGGATTTGGTGTCAGCAGAAATGACATTAAACATATGATCCAGCGCACATTGGAGTCTGGATCGGAGTCGTACTCACGATGCAGACGGAACTTATTTCTGCCACGGTCATAAAATAAAGAGGGAACAGAAAACTGCTCTCTAAAATAAAATAAAATAAAATAAAATGACAGTTCTCGTCTGCATTCATGCATCTGCTGCCAGATGATCTCCCCTCCAAGTTATTTGCAATCACTTTAAATGCATCCAGATGATTTATTTTAACTGGTTCCAAGCAGAGGGAGCTGGAGTTTTAAATTCATTAGTTTGGTTCAGATGTTAGCGGCAGTGGGCTAAACAAGTCCTGGCAGAGAGAACGACTTTATTTATAACTTCCTGTATTTTTTAATGATGTAGTTCTTCCCAAACACACCACAAGTCTGTCTCACCTGACCACACACAGATGAGTAAGGGTTTTATTTTTGAGAAATCTCAGCGCTCTGCAGTTTTTTAAAATGAAATATGCATTTTTTTCCCCTCTAATCAAAAGGTTCCGTATTTCCTGATGTGTTTTTGTATTGTCTTTATTTTTTTTCACATCCATATTTTAATGCTTACATTTACAGAAAGAGATAACAATAAGTTTGACCACTTTTGCAGTTAAATATTTTATGGAAAGAACAAACAAAAAAAGATTTCCTCTTGTTGCCACCAGGGGGCAGAATGCTAATGACCTGTCATGTCATAGACAGCCTCTTATCCTAAATGTGGCTGAAAACATTTCAGTCGATTAGGTAAATTTTCTCAAAGGACTTTGTTGAAGTACAACAACAACAAGTGTGTGGAAATGAAGGATAAATTCCACACAGCCCCGTTTCGTAAGGAGATATCACGGTGCTGCCATGGCAACACTCTTCAACTTTCATTGAAATCTGAAGTTTTTATGCACCAAAAAATATTTTGATGTTTGTCTAGAAGGATTTATTTTTAAATCACTCTTAATAGAAACGAAAAATAAGAACCGCTTAAAAGAACCAACTTCCTGTCGTTTCCATGTTCCCTCCTCAGGCGACCTGACCGATGCCAAAACGGAGAATAAGGTGGGCTCCCTCCAGCATGAAGTGGAGTGGCAGGCCTACCACAACGTCCTGAAGAGGTCCCGCGTGATGGAGCGCACGCTGTGGATAGACATTCGAGGAAATCACGGTGAGTAATCCTCCACGGCCCCAGACAGGAAGTTCGGTGGTGTTTTCTTCTTCTGTTATTGGATCGCAGGCTATTAGACGTGAAAGAAGATCTCTTTGTAGAAGAAAAAAAACAAACCAGAAGAAAAACTCCTGGATCTTTTTCTCTGCTGTTATTGACTGCGGCTGTTGATGTGCATCCTGTTAGTTTATCTGTTAGCGGTTTCCAACAGTATTTTTCTGTAACACGAGAACATCAGATTCCTGGATTAAATGCGTCGCTCCGCAGGGAACAAAACCGTCAGACATTGTGGGTCTAGTTGGAGCCTCGTTAGAGTTTCTGTTCTGACAAATCTGACCATTATTTCCTTTCTTCTGACAGATGCTTTCAACATCATGTCGCTGGACAGCATCAACAATTATTTCCGGTCAGTATGAAACCAACAAAACTAACGCCTGATTAAGTTCTTGAGTCGATCAGAACTTCTAAAACATCGACTAAGGATGAAAATATAAACATCTTGTTTAGTTTCCTAAAATCAACCATAATGTCTATTAGTAGGACAACTTGTTATAGTGGTAGAAGATCTGATTTTAAACTGAGGAGTTCAATTTCCAAAAAGAATTTTACATGAATGGACCAATCAGAGAAGAGGAGTAATCTGATCGGATGTTTCATCAGCCAATCAGCATCAGCTGTGTGTATCTGAGTCTAAAAATGTCGACTCATCAATCCAGATGGACAGAAAGCTTCTAAAGCAGCACCAGAACCAGACAGCCTGGTCCAGAACCTGAAGGTGATGGAGATCTAGAATCTGATTGGTTAAAGTTAAACATGTGACCCAACACAGCCAGACAGGAAACTGCTCCTGTCTGCTTTCCTCCATCAGCTCCAAGTTAAAATGGGATCTGATGAGGTCATTGGTTGGAGGTCCTCTGTGAACAGGAAGTGTACGTCTGTTAGCTTCAGGATTAGCATCGTTAGCATCAGCACAGATTTAACCACGTTTTTATGTCGACATCATGGATGTGGAGGAAAAGCTGTAGGAGTAAGAGAAATTTTAAGATGATTCACCGGTTTCCCTTTGCTCTAATGATGATGTCACCCATTATTCCAGCAATGATTACATCCTCTCTAATGATGTTGCTCCCACCATGCAGCGCTGCAGAGTCTCATTTGTCACGTCGTCCTCCTTTTCTCCAGGAAATACTCGGCGAACCAGAAAGTCGGTTCTTTCCACTACGTTCACAAAACTCCTTTTGGTAACTACTCGTTCATTTGTGCCGACGCTACTCTGACCCCAGGACCCAAGAGGCCCTACAATTTCTTTGGTATTCTTAACCAGGTACAGACATTAAATAACGCTTCTATTCTTACACATGGATTAAAAGCAGCAGCATTCTGCCAAACACCTGAAGAAGAGGGAGACGAGCTAATGTGGCCACTGGAATGTTTCTCTACTTCTTTCCAGACTCAGATGGACCTGCTGGACAAGTTCAGAGCTGAGAGTCTGAAGAACAACCAGTCGATCTGGTTCGGCCACTACACCACCTCCACCGTCGTCTCTCCCGCTCCGGGACTCCGAGACCTGATGAGGTGAGAACTTCCTGAAATTCCTGAATAAAATAGAAACCAGTTGTGTAAACCAGATGTGTGTTTGTAAGGCTCCTCATTATAATAATATTTTAACCCACGGTGTGCACGTTGTCACATTTTCCTCTGACTTTTGGACGCTTTCAGATCGTCGGTGGCGTATCTCTGTGGCCACCTGCACACGCTTGGAGGCTTGATGCCCGTCCTGCACAGCCGACACCCCCACGGCACCCTGGAGCTGGAGCTGGGAGACTGGATGGACAACCGGAGGTACGGAGAGAACATGATCAGAACACGTCTAAGCTGTCTCACACCTGTCTCTCTCACACCTGTCTCTCTCACACCTGTCTCAGGTACAGGATTCTCGCCTTCGACCACGACCTGCTGAGCTTCTCCGACCTGCGCTTCCAGCAGTGGCCCGCAGTGCTGATCACCAACCCCAAGGAGGCGCAGTACCTCCACCCCGGAGTGGAGCCGCTGGGTCGGATCTGCAGATCCACACACATCAGGTGTGTGTTCTGTGTGTGTGTGTGATCCGTTTGTTTTTTTTTACGCCGGCTGCGTTAAAACCTCCGTGTCCTGGTTCCCGGACAGGATCCTGGCGTTCTCCGGAGCTCCCATCACGGCGGTGCACGTCAGCATCGACGGGGAGGTTCTGGGGAAGGGGCGCCACGCCGGAGGTCCTCTCTATGTTCTCCTGTGGGAGCCGTCGCTCTACCTCACCGGGCTGCACACCATCAGAGTGAAAGTGGAGGTCGGACCAGCAGCCAGCGCTTGAAGCTGTGGTTTCCATTGGGTTCCATTCATCTTCTCCTTCCTCATCCTCCTCCTCTTCCTCAGGACGCTGCGGGCCGCTCGTCGGAGCGGGAGCAGCACTTCACCCTGGAGGACGACCTGACGCCCGGCTTCGGTTTCGTGCAGTCCTTCATCCTCCTGACGGACCACTACGTCACGGGACGCCTGGCCTTCATATCCATGATGCTGCTGAACGTGGGGGTGCTGCTGGCCTTCAGGTTCCTGCCCGTTCCTTCGAGGAGGGGTGAGCTACGACCATCATCATCATCAAACTCTCATTACAACAGTCATCTGAGTTCATTATGGACATAACTGGAGTTCAAACTCACTCTGGTGTGTTTTCCTCAGGGTTGTCCTCTCAGGCGTTAATGTCGCTCCACCTGGTCAGCTCCATGGACGCCTTCTTCTACTCCCTGCTGCTCTTCAACCTGTGTACAGCCTTAGGTGGGCTTCCTCCTCCTCTTCCTCATCTCTCTTCTCAAATCATGTGAAGCTCCGGTGCTATGCTAACCCTCAGAAAAATACCAACTCCAATTTTGTCCCTGATACTACTAGCTCTGGCTTGGCTAAGTACTTCGCTGCTACTACTAGCGCATCTACGTTAGCTGTAGACGCGCTAACATTAGCGATTATATTATATCTTCTGTCTATAGTCTAAGGTAACCTCTCACCTGGACGGGTTTTCTGCTCCTGCGGTTCTCCTCAGGTCCGTGGTTCATCGGAGAGATGATCGACGGTCACAGCGGCGCCTGCTTCGCCTTCGGAGTCTTCATCGACGGACACTTCCTGGAAGGCAGTCTGACCTACGTGGTTGGCGTCATCCAGGTGAGAGAATCTGCGTCTGAACCTGTGAAACCTCTTGTAGGACCTGGACCGGTTCTGAAGAGCTCACAAAATTTCCACCTCTTTCACCTCTTCATCCTCATCACATTCGCAGCTCATCTTCTTCAACATACCCCTCACCTCTTATCTGTGCTGGAGCCTTCACCACCGTTGCCGCGGCAACACCTTCCGCTCCCATTTCCTGCGGCCGGGCTGCCGCTGGTGGACTCTGGCGGTTCACGTCGTCATGCTGCTGCTGCTCACTTGGCAGGCGCACTCCTGCTACTTCCTGTTGAAGACCTACGGCTCCACCGCCTTCTTCCTGTCTCCTGTCCGCACGTGGGCTCTGGGGCTCGGCCTCCTATTGGTCTACCGCGCCTGGACGGGCCCCGTCCCTCACATCCGTGACAACAGCAAGAGCGTCGCTCCCTCCTGACAGTAATTACACTGAACCTTCGCCGTCATCTCCCCTCCAACCTGACTGATGCATTTTGCCGTCTCTTACCCCACCCCAGCAGCTTCACCACTTCCCATTTCTAGATAGCATTGTTTACTTAATATGCATGTTATTACAAAGCATTGGCGAGCACATTAATGACCATATTCACAGCAGTGTACAGTATAAAAAAAAAAAACCAGAACACCTTGGCTTCATTGTGGGTGAAATGGTTTGTGGGATCTACGTGAGTCCAGCGGGGGTCAAAGAGCTGTTCCAACTGGTTTAAAGGAGCAGTTCACCCAAAACACAAGTCAGCATCTCCACCCCAACACCCGACAGAGATGTCAGCTAATGGTACTCATTCATCCAGGTCAAGGTTACCCAATAACCACCAGAACTGAAGAAGACTCTTAGATGAGAGGGGAAACGTCTGCAAGGAACTTTCTACAAGTTCAGTGGATTGATTTAAACGCCTTGGAGGCGAAAAGAGAGTTTCTGAGTTCACAAATCATCTGTGTAGCTTCAGGGTGTAACGGCGTTCTGCTAAACACCTGAAGAAGATGGAAACTAGATAGAAAATAAGCCACAGATAGAGAGTAGATCAAAAGAACACCCAAAGATTGAGAGTAGATCAAAAAACACCTGAAAAAGATGACTAAAAACATCTGAAGAAGATGGAAACTAGATTGAAAATCTCCCAAAGATTGAGAGTATATGAGAAAGACACCTGGAGAAGATGGAGAATAGACTAAAAACACCCGAAAATCGAGAGTAGATCAAAAAAACACTTGAAGAAGATGGAGAAGAGACTAAAAACACCTGAAGAAGATAAATCAATCCGTTAACCTTTCTTTGTAAAGCGCTTAATCACATTGTCAGACACTTCAAAGCACTTTAACAGACAGAGAAACCCAACAGAACCCTCCAGAGCAAACATAAGCGACAGCGGCGGGGAAAAACTCCCTCATTGAGGAAGAAACTCCAGTCAGGACCCGGACTCTGGAGGCCGGTCAGCCGCTTTGACCAGTTGGGTGGGAAAGTAAATACAATGGAGATAAGAGACAGGGCAGCTCTGGAGAGTAGATCAAAAAAACACCCAAAGAAGATGGAGACTACATCGTTGTCCTAGCGCCTCCTGGTGGCAGCAGTTGATCTGAATCCTTGTTGGGCCTCCATCTTCATTTAGATGTTTGTTTTTCCATCTAGTCTCCTTCAGGCGTTTAGCAGGAAGTTGCTGTTTTACTGTTTTCCTTCTCTTGTCCTGGTTCTCCATCCGTATGCCGGTGAGCTGATGACCAACTTTTCCTTTTTGGGCGAGCTGGTCCTATTTAAACCGACTGATTTACTTGAGCTTTTGGCACTTTCTGGAAGTATTGCCTGCCTTCACTGAACGCCATCTCACCACTGCCAAAGGGAAGAACGGGACCGCTTTAATTCCTCCCCCTGAAAGTCATTTCATTCCTGAAGGCTGGACGCGCCAAACCCCATCCTCACGTTCACCTTCTGACTCCCGTCCGGCGGATACGAAAGGCCTGCGTATCGCTTTGTACACTGTGAGCCCCCACAGCACGGTGGTTCCACTAAACCCTAGTTCAGAGATAGTCTACACGTGATTTCAGGACGTCACAGAACTGGAATGACAAATCAAATATTGTAATTTAATGTAAAAGCAGTTTAAATGATTGATTTTGTTTTTAAAATTGTTTTGATTTTGCGCACAACTGCCACTAAAAACGTCTCTATTTGCATCGTCATATCAAAAGCTCGGACGCGCTGGACTGTCCTTCAGTTCTCTGGATTCTCCTGCACACGTGAGAACAGGAAGTAGTTCCTGGTTCCTGCAGGATGACTGAATGCAAAGCCCGGTAGTCCTACCAGATGCCTGAATAAAAGGCCGGTCACAAACGACCCCGATACGAGACGGGACGGGAAATGAATGTGTTATAGAAGTGGAATGAATCGGCACCAAGCTAATTTTTGAAGTGTGAGTGATTATTTTTTTTCCCTCTTTATGTTTTTAATTTTCTTTTTTACCTGCACTGGAAACATTCTTTACCTCCATTTTAGGATGACATGTTGGAAGCTAACCACTAATTGTCTTTATCTGTCAGACTTCTTGTTTTGTAAAGGTGCTGGAGGCTTTGTCTCTTTAACCCTTTACAGGTTACACAAGAACAAGATAATCAGAATTAGTAGACGGAATAAAGTAGATTAATCTGGTTTAGTAGACGGGAATAAAATGAAATTCTGTTCTCTTGTGGAATGGATTATTGTAAGAAAGGGGCGTTCCTTTGCTGCTGTTATGTCACCTGTCCACAAGGGGCAGTGTGGAGTCGATTTGTAATGTAATGATATTAAACCCCCACCTTTAACACATAATACAGTTTTATGGGACAGACTGGAACACTTTATTGATGCTCATATGTTATTCTGTGGATCCGGTTGTGATTGTTCTGTTCATGTTGCAAACGGACCTCCAGAACCTCTGAGGAAGATTCTGGCGTGAACAAACGATGAATGAATATACAGTATGTACAATGAATTCACACCTGACACGTATTTTTCTTGTGAAAACTGAAATTAGATCTGACCACTATTTTATTTTATTAATGGTTTATAGTGCTGTGGAATAAAATGTTCATGACAGTAAAGCCTTTGCGTTTGTCTTTCTGTCGTCTCATGGGGAATGAGAAGAATTTGGAGTTCAGAGTATAAACATAATTATGCACTTTATATTAAGAATCTAATGTATTCATAATTATGACAGGTTACAGCAAAAACCAGCCGGAAGTAAAACATCAGAGACGTAAAACAAGCAGCAACAACAAAAGGTGGACAATCATGGAAAACAAGTCCAGACTCAGCAGCTTGTTGGAGATCAGGAGAGTTTATGATGTGGGTGGAGATGCTCAACTCTTCCTGGATCAATAATTCATATGAGATGTTATCTGCATACAAACACAGCTCTTTTTTAGGTTTACAGTGAGGTACAGAACAAGCTATTATTGGTAAGATAATTCAATCATTCATCAGATGCTTTTATTTTACATCGTGGAAGTCTGTCTGCAGAAAAGTGAAGGTTTGCATGAAGTCAGAAACTTTAATTTAAAATTTTTTTTACTATAATGTATAGCAAAATCACGCCTCTTATAGTTTTGGTGTCAGATCGTCCTTTGTTACCTCATTACCTCGTCTAGTTGCACAAATCCCACGGAGGGCTCGATTTGACAGGTGGACTGTAGTCACGTGGTGCAGAGCTGACGTCACCTTTCCTATAATTCTCTTTAAATTTGCTTTGCAATAATTTCAGAATGAAATGTGTATGAAAAGGGTCCATTAATCGAGTAAATCAATCAGTTTTATAGCTGTTTTATAGCTGTGGTGTTTTTCTCTGCAGTTGAATTTTCACGTTTGGTAATATTAAGAACGTTTTACCTGCAGTTTCATTTCATCCATCAGATGTCGCTGTTGCTCCTCTTGAAATGAGCTTGAAATGTAGGTTTAATTTCCATATACTGTACAGTATTAAGTGTTTTTTTTCAATTATGATTGACTCAAATTAATTACTATTTAAATGTAATATTTTATTACATTATAGCATGTCTATGGTAAAAAGATTTAATGTAATTTGACTTTAAAAAAAAAAGCGATGTTTGCAAAAGAAAACAAAACAGAGTGTTTGCAGAGGAAACCGGTTTTTGGCATTTTCCTCTGCATAAATGCATAAATGAAAGAAAACAGTTTTCCTTCAGGCGCTCTTCCCTTGCAGTCCGCTTCACCCTCGCCTCCCAGCATCTGTCACACCACCGCCTCCCAGCAGGCCTGCAAGCTACAATGATGAAATCATGGTAATTGGTGACCTGGTTTAAATAAAGCTTTACTGTCACTGGCATTTTCCTGTCGGATAGGTGTTCCTGTAGAAGCCACACAATGATCCCTGCAGAAGCTGTGCTGCAGGGAGATACCAGGTGGCGTGGACGCCTTTTGAATTTGCTAACAAAACACTCATCCTCATGTGGCATCAGTTAATCGGTGCAGATCTGCACCAGAGGGTTAGTTCTAACAGTCGTGACACAAATGAAGCCGTAGATTCGTTTCGCGAGGCATCTGCTGCTCTTCACTCCGATATCTTTACAATTTGCTTTCCGACGTTTCCTCCTTTCATCATGGAACAAAATGCGTCTGCAAGAAAATGAGAATGATTCACCTTGAATGAATGAGGTCATAATTAACTCATAAAATACTCAGATTCAATCCCGCATACCTCCCATATTTTCAATTCCGTTCGCTACTGTCTCCAGCGCCTGCAGAATGGAGGTGAGATTTCAGTTTAACAATAAGAATGAAGCAGGAATACGTCATCATCATTTGCTCCTCACCTTGATTTGGCCTGAATTAACCCACTGGCAGAGCTGAAGGAGGCCGGCGTCAGATTTGTTCATGTAGTCGATCACGGTGAATCGCTCTCGCGTGATATCCTTCGCCCGCAGGGCTTCCTGGATCTCCTCGCTCAGAACCGGAGGATAAGGCACGTCCTTGTTGTACTGTGAGATCTGCCCACACAGGATCACATGACCGCCGCGGTTCATCTGGAGGTCAGACGAGGTCAAAGCAGGAACATTAAGGACACAAGACATCTCAGAAATGACATTTTCAAGCCACAGAAACAGATTTCAGTCGATTTTCAGGGTCTAGCAGCACCTGAGTGATGATGGCGTCGCTGGTTGCTCCTCCCACATTATCAAAGTAAACGTCTACCCCATCGGGGCAGCACTCCTTCAGCCTGGTGGGGACGTCCTCCCGGCGGTAGTTGATAGCAGCAGTAAAGCCAAGGTCTTCCACTAAAATCCTGCACTTCTCATCCGAACCGCAAATCCCAACAACCCTGGTGCAACCGTCCAGCCTTCCGATCTGAGAGAGAAAGATTTTCCATTTATCGTTCTTACATTTCTACCCATCAAATAAATCACCTTTTTTCTTAATAGTGAATGAAAGACAACTCACAAACACGGCTGGATTTACCTGTCCAGCAATGGATCCACAGGCCCCGGCTGCACCACTCACTACCATAGTCTGATTGGCCCCTTTGGTCACATGACCTTTCTCCCTAATGCCCAACAACGCAGTGAGGCCTGTGAGGCCGATCACTCCCAAAAAGTAAGACAAGCGTCCGTCAACCATCTGTGGATCGACCTGCAGAGGAACGGAGACACATGAAACACATTTATCTAACTGGTAGCTTGTTTGTTAGCATATAGCTACTAAATAAAGGTAGCCTCCCAATAAAACACATTAATATCCCAAAGTCCTCCATTATTACACACTTATAAATACCAACGCTGAAATGTGATCATACTTCATGATGGATAGTCAAATGTAAACTTCTCCACAACTTTTTGTCTTCATGGTTGGAGACTTTTTGAGTGATCCAACAAACAAATAAATAAACAAACTCCATAAATGCATTTCAGAAAGGACAAATGCATAAAGACAAGTGTTTTCAGGCACAGATCCACCTTCTGGAGGACGCTTCCCTTCAGGACAGCCCGGGTCTGCCACGGCCAGGTGAAGCCCGTCACCACGTCCCCGGGGTTGAACCCGTTGAAGCGGCTGGACTCCACGGCGCCCACGCCTCCCCCATCCACGCACTCACCCAGCAGCCAGGGCGTCAGGTAGTCCGCCCCGGTGTCTTCATTCATTCTGCAGCGCTGCGGAGAAAAAAAACGACAGAACGATCCGCAAAAACAAAGAAGACCTGAACTTTTATTTAGGATTGTTTGTTTACTTTATTATAGAACAACATCCGGGTACCATATAAGGATCGACTGACAGGTAAAGCGTTCTCACTAGGACCTCCCCCTCCTCCAGCTCAGGTGCTAAAGTCCTCTCCTCCAGGCGGAAGTTTTCAGGGACAGGTGTCCCGTCCTTACCTGGACGTAGATGCATTTTTAGTTAATATCCTCCAGCGTAAGAAAAAAAACAAACTATATTTTCTCATGTTCCAAGTTTCCAACCTGGACGTAAGTTGAGAACAACTCTCTGAACGAGCATCCTTGGAGAGTAAAGTTAGCCTGGATCGCTACGCTACCCGTATGTGGAAGCTAAAATATAACACGCATGAAAGCAAAAGTCAAATTCAAGCTGCAAAGTTTTTTTTTTAAAGTAAGAGATTTAAAAAAAAAAAAATTAAATTATATTTTTAGCAAATAGCAAGGAAATAGATCCCGTTCGGACTTTAGCTAGCAGCCAAACAACCAAAGAACGACCTATTTAACTCGAAGCGAGAGAAGCTTCTGTAATGTACTTCCGTCTTCGCTTGAGTCTAGATAAACTACGGATGGTTCCCGTTCCAGTTTGGGTTTGCTTCTCTACATTTAAAACACAATTTTTCCTCAGTAAGAGACACATTTAACGGATTTGAATGTATTTCACTATTGATTAGGGTTATTTTTTTGTGCAAAAATATTTAAACTATTTTTATACATAATTCGGGCGCTATCGTGAGTCAGTTAAACGATCCCTGTATGACGTGGAGAGGTATTATCTTGACAGACGCAGCTGGAGCTGTTTTTACGTAAACGCAGCTGAGCTAACGTTATAACCACCAGGGTTGAACAGTCACTTCATTAATTCTTCACCAATCGAGCGTGTTGTGTAAGTAATTTATCCACATTTGCATCACAATTTAACCAAATTCTACCAAATCTAGCAGGTCCCGCAGACTGTGGCGCTGAATGCCCGTCTAACCAGTCGGAAAGCGGAGCTGGGAGGTGACGCTTTTGTTGTGGAATTTGAAAAATAAAAGTTTAGGTGGTTTCATGATCGAGGCGCTGCCGTTACGTTACGTCAGCAAAAAACACCGGGGGGGGGGATGAAGACTGGTGAGCCATGGAGGGACATGCCTTTATGTAAGTATTTTTTAATGCTCATTGTTTTGCTTGCTGCGTTATTGATGCGTGAGCACCTTGTTATTAGCCTCATGAGTAGAGCTAGCCGTAATGAAGCGTTGTTAATGCGGTGGCTTTACCTGATTGCACCCCCAGCCCCCCCACCCCCATCCTCATCCCTCTTCCCTCCCCATGACTGACACATTTCAAAAAGCCCCAGATGACATTAATGCTCAGAGTTGCAACTGCTGACCTCTTTACTTATCAGTTAAACTAGCAGGAATCTGTCAGTTCAAGGATTTCACTGCAAAAATATCAGGAAGTCAAGAGAAGGTAGCCTCGAACAGGGGCGACTCTAGATGTGGATCCCCTCTGAGCCCCCCACTCTCCATCGCTTAAAGTTTATATTTAATTTTTAATGTTTACTTGATGTTTATGTTAAATAACATACGAGCTTCTTTTGGGTTAGAACTGCATTTCAGTTTCATCCCTGAGGAGGCCTCGGATCACTTTGCAGCTTTTGTTCCGAGTTAAAGGTTCGTGTTTCATATCAAGTCATTTTTGCACACCGGGCGATGTGATCCAGATTTCTGCTGTGTCACAATAGAGGCTTGATAAACTATTCTTGTTATCTTGAAATCAGTACTTTCATGCAATATCACAGGAATTATACTAGCGTAAACTAATAGCAGGAATGAATCAGCGATTAAACCAGATCCATGAATCGTGCACACCTGAATCCAGTATTACCTGCACCAAAGGAGAATGACAGTTCAAGTTCTGAGCAAATTCAATTAAATTTAAAAAAAAACCTTTATTTGTGCCTCCAAGGGGCAATTGAAGACATATAGAGCAGTAGTATTGCAAGGACTTGTGTAAAAAAAATTGGAATTGCAGAGTGCAAAGAACAAAAACAACATTAAAAGACACAGACAAACAGATATGTGCAATGAGATAATAAATATATAAAAGACCAGAATAGAAACTATGAAAACTATAAAGATATTCAGAGCCGCTATGAAGATATACAGAGCAGATTTTGTTGAAATTCTGGAGAAGTGAAACCCAGCCCATCAGATTTTATTTGTGATTCTTTCCAGCATCAAATTCCTTCTTCCTCCTCCAGACATGCTGCTGATCTGGAGGGCCCAGAAGGTCCGGTTTGGTTTGATGACTCCACAGAGCAGCTTCCCAAACCTTCTGGGTCCGATCTAGATGGTTCTGAGCTGCTGGAGCCACTTTTTTTGGGTGGTGAATAGCTAGAAGCTGATGTAGATCTAGACCTATGGGACTTTAGTGCTGGAATGAGACGAAGAAGTTCAATCTGAACTACATCTGATCTGTTGATGATGATGATTATATTCAAGAAATTAATTTATTTAGAGTCAAAAAATCAATTGTTAAGAATTTGATCTATTGATCTACTTCATCTGCCCCTCTGTGATTGGTTTTTATTGATCAATACTAGATTTCCCCAACAAACCCAACTTTCACTGGAGGTTATAAACCATCTTGCAGCCTCCTTGCTGCGTCACCCTCCACAGAAAAATTTACCCTGTGGAGTAGAACGACTCCTAACCCCCCCCCCCCAGTTCCTCCCCCCTCCTTCAACCCACGTCCAGCCTCATGTGTCGGAATTTCCCGCATGCTCTGAGCTCCTGCTCCGTAAATTACGGCTTCTTCCTTCCATGTCAGAGGAAAGCCTTATATGGGCATGGAAGTGGGCGTGACTATGTCGCTGTTTGCTGGTAGGGAGGGAAAGGGAGGGGGGGTCACAAGACAACCAGAGACTACAGCGGCAGGCCCGCATAGAGATTGGCGGTGCGAGTTTTTTGTGTGTGTGTGTGTGTGTGCAATAGCGGTGTAATCTTGTGCAACCGATCAGCGGGGAGTCGCTGCGGACTCGGCCGTAGCGGAGAGCTTGGTCCGCGGCGGGGCGCGAGGCGACAGCCCGCTGGGAAGTGGGATGCGTGCAGCCTCCGCCGCGCGTCTGTGTCTAGTGGGCCGCCGAGAGCTGCGCGAATCCTGCGGGCCGACAGTGAGTATCCGGGACTCGACGGTGGTGGTGTTGTTGTTGTTGTTGTTGTTGTTGTGGGGGAGTTTAACAGATGTGTCGTTGATCGATCCGAGGTGATCAGCTGGTCTCCACGCGTGGATCGGTGCAACAAAGAGCGTAAACAAAGCTGGTTATAGAAAGTGAAGGAAGGAAGGAAGGAAAGGAATCAAGGAGGGGGGGGTCCAGGAAGAACCCCGTCCTATGGGGTAGATGTTGGTGTCCCTGCACACCACAGGCCTCAGGTTTATAAGGGAAAACGGGGCTGGATTAGCCGCGGTAATGCCGCCTGACATTTATTGTAAGCCCCGTCCAACGTGTTCCTTTGTGTACCGGGTTAAACCCGGGACTTGTGCAAGGTTGCACTAGTGATGCGTCACGACGTTCCCTCACCTCTCACTGTTTGGTGCTTGTTGCTCACACCGATCTGCAGCAGCAGCTCTGCAGGAAAAGGCTGCACCGCCTGACAACACGGATACAGACCTGGTTTGAACCCCTGCTGCACCCCCTCCCCTACCAACCAACCCCCCAGTTCCGTGTCTGGAAGTGAACACTTACACTTTTTTTTTTTTTAAAGGAATGTTGCTGGTCTGTGTTTTATTTGATGCGTTGATCGTGTCTGACAGGAAGTTTGAAAGTGCCACAAACACACCGGCGGCGAAACAGGAAGAGGACAACGGACGTCTGAGTCAGCAAAAACCAAAGACGACATGCTGTTAGTTTATAAACTATGTTTGATTTAATATGTGTGATTGTTTTTAGAGGACGGTTCAGGGTTGTGGAAGTCAAAGTCCGAACATCTACTGGATTGTTTGCGCTAACGTGAGGATTGTGTTGACGTGTCCATAGATTTACAACGTTCTCATATGTTGTTTGTTGTTGTTTTCTTGAAGCTGTACCTCTGGAAACGTCAATCAGAATGCTAATGCTAACATGCTAGCCAGTCTTGTGCATGAACATCCTAAATGATGATGTCATATCCGAGGGGCGATAAAGAAACGAAGCAGAAACTGATCCCAGAACGTGGACTAGCAGGGGCGGGGCGTCATGATGGAAGGCAGGTAGCTCCGCCCCCCCATTACACACCTGAGCGTGTGGAGTTGAGGAGGTCAGACCTGTGTCATGGTTGATCTGACACCCCCCCCCCAGTGGGCTGGCCCGTCAGGTTGGGTCTGACTTGGCTTTAGAAGACCTCTCCAAGCAGACGCTGACAGGAAGCGAACGAGTTAGCAGAAGGCGTTAGCATCGCAGGCGCTTTGTGTTTCCGGAGGGACGCCATGGTGACGAGGCCGGGTTTGGAATCAGTTGTTATGTCTGGTGTGTGTCTCGTTTCTCCAGAGTCAGGAATGTCATCACACGAAACCCGGACTACCTCTGAACGTCTTGAGTTCAGACCTATGTGTGTGTGTGTGTGTGTGTGTGTGTGTGTGTGTGTGTGTGTGTGTGTGTGTGTGTGTGTGGGATGGTGCTAGCAGCTCTGACCGGGTCAGGCTGTTTGCTAGCTACTGTGTGGCGGTCCGGCCCCCGAGCAGTGCAGGATCTGAACAGCTGCAGTCGTCTATTTTAAGACGCTTGTGTTTCGCCGGGCCGCCGGAGCAACGGCCGACAATCGTCCGTAAAAACCCGCGTAAGGAACAGCCCGACAAATAGTTTGTGTTTGGAAATGCAAATCTGTGCATGCACAAGAGCGTCAGTATTTTTATTTCTCACTGACGCACAGAGGATTGAAATCCTAACAGTAACAGTCGGCGTGCATCTTAAGACTTAGCAGCCGGCGCAGCGTCAAAAATCTGCTTCGGAGCCGCTCCATTGGTCGATATTTGTCCTCGTGGGTTTCCATGGTAGTTCTCCAGATCCTCCCCGACAGGCTGTGAGAGGCCGCTCCGGCTTTTCCCCGGCGTCGCTCGTGTCACGGTGACTCACGCTTTGCTCACTTTCAGTTGCCCTTCTTCTTCTTTTTTTTTTCCAAGTTTGCAGCCACGGTTCAAAAGGTTCCCTTTTCACATCCGATGATGATGATTTGCTCGATCTCTGGCGGGAAAAAGCTCGTCCTTTCTGCTGCCAGATGGGTCAGCCTTTTTTTTTTTTTTTTTGTCATCTAACATCAGTGCTGATGTCATTAATCATGATGCAGCAATATCCTGTGATGACACAACCGGGACGCGATGGGGCGATCGGTTCCTGTCTGACCGGATCTTCTTTCAGGGTTTTATAGATGATCGTCATCCAGGGTTCATTCTGTTAAATATTTATCTGAACAAGGAGGGGGTGTCGGTCACTCATGTGGAGGTGCGTCACAGGTGCGACCCGGAATGGGGGGGTAAAACCAGGTCTGAACGGCGTGGCTCGGTGAAAGCTGACCATCCTCCTGCCCTCCATTCTCACCTTTCAACAAAGACCCGTTGTTGAAAAAGCAAACAGCAGGTTTTCAAATGGTTGAAGTGGGGGGTGGCGGGTGATAGTGAAACCCCACCCCCCCTCCTTTAGTCTGACAGCTCTATTCCTGACCTCTGGTTTTCTCTTCACAGGGTGTCGCCCATGAAAGACAACAACACTCGAGCTTCTTCAGATCTTCTCAACTCACGCCGCCGGGCGTCACGAAGGATCGTCTCCGTCGCGTCTCGTAGTCCGGATACGCTCGAGGGCTAAACGGCTCGGAAAACACTCGCCCGTCTCCCGGCTCATTCATGCCCGTCATGAGCTTGCCAGCTCAGCAGAAACCTGGCGCCAAACGAACGGGCAAACGCATCACGTTCTTCAGTGAGCAAAGCGTGGCGATGAAGGAGATGTCCCAGCATCCCGAGGGGTCCTACTACGTCCCGGCCGGCACGGCGTCGGAGCCGGGGCAGAGCGAGGCGGCGAGCACCGTCACCTCCAACCCGGAGGGGCCTCACATGTACCTCAACTCTGTCATCTTCAGTCCAGACAAGGGTGACCAGAGCAGGGGCCACTATCAGCAGACGGTCCCCATGAAGTGGACTCACCAGGAGCCCAGCCAACAACAACAACAACAACAACAACAACAACAGCAGCAGCCGCCGGCTCTGTCCCAGCAGCAGAGGGCGGCGTCCTGGAACCCCGTGTCCAACTGGGGACAGAACATGGGGAGCTACATCGGCGTGACGGACTCACGGACTCAAAACGCCTTCGCCAAGTCGATGCACGACACGTCCGGCTTGCCGCCCCCCAACAGACCCACAGACAAGCTGCCCAACCCAGTAGTTGAGGCGTACCGGGATGCCGTTCAGACACGGGGGCTGGAGTGGGAACAGCAGCAGCAGCAACAACAACAGCCGCCGCCGCCACCACCGCCCCAAACCTTTCAGGAGACGTTAAAACCGGGGGCGCTGAACCCCCAGCAGCACAGCATCGCCCACCCGGGAGGAAGCTCCGTCCTGCAGCCCTTCCAGCTGGCGTTCGGTCAGCCCAAGCAACACCTACCAGCTTACTACCAGTCCTTCCAAGGGAACAGGACCACCCTCCCCAACCCGCCCGTGTACCCGCCGCAAGCCAAAGCCCCCCACCACCTTCAGCAGCTGCAGAAGCAGCAGCAGCAGCATCACATCATCCAGCAGCAGCTTCAGCAGCAGCAGCATCAACAGATGATTCAGCATCAACAGCTGCAGCAACAAAAGATGCAGCAGCAGCAGCAACAACAGCAGCTCCAGATTCAGCAGCAACTGCAGCATCAGCAGTTGCAACAACAAAACCCCCACGTGCTCGACTTTTACCCCGGCGCTCCCAACGCGCACCCCCACCCTCACCCGCACCCGCAGCCGGTGGTGGTGCACTCCCAGGAGTCCTCCGCTCCTCCGGCGCCGCCAAAGATACAGGAGCCGCTCATCCAGGACGTCACCCCGGAGCCGCAGCAGCAGCCGTCGGAACCCCCCCAGTTGGACCCCGCGAGCCAATCGGAGCACCCGAACGCCACGCAGTTTCAGACGCAGCTTCGGAGATCGCGCCGGCTTTCCAAGGAGGGCGGGGCACCGTCGGACAATCCGTTTCTCGCGGTTTCTCCGGATCAGGCGGCGGCGGCGGCGCCGGGACCGCAAAACGGCGGCGCCGCCCGCGACGTCCAAGCGGCGCCGACGGGGGTGATCCAGAGCACACGCAGGAAACGGAGGGTGTCCCAGGAGGCCAACCTGGAGACGCTCGCCCAGAAGGCGTCGGAGATGGAGTCGCTGCCGCCACACGTGAGTGTTCACTTCTTGTTCTTGTTGTTCTGAGGAAACGTCCAGCTTGTTCCACTCCTGGGTTCCTCCCTGGCGTAGATACGGATCAGGATTTTTAACATTTTTGTTAACAAAATGAATTTAAAAAAAGAATAATAATAAAAGAAGAATAATAATAATAAATATATATATAAATAATAATACATAAAAATAATAATAAAAATAATAAAATATACAATAAAATGATAAAGAATTAAATAAGCACATCTCTTTAATTCAAAAGTGTTGTAAACAGTCGATAAGAGTGTGGGAAAAGCTAGTACAGACAGAAGGTGGTTTAATATCAGTATGGGGAGGGTTCATAAACATTTAAATTACCGTAAATAATAAAATAGTTTGTCGCTATATTGCGAATTTTCATTGGTGATCCTGGAACACATTAACCGTGAATAGCGAGGGATTACACTGTGAACTGATTTCTGTAGAACTCTGGGATCCGGGTCATAACAATCACGTCGTTTGGCCTTGAAGGACGTCTCGTCGTCTTCTTGCTTTCCTCCTTCTCTTCTTCTCTCTCTATCTGTTGCCTTTCAAACTAAATAACCTCTAAACAAGAAAGAACACAGCGTTCCAAAAAAAAAAGCTTCGCACTTTTATATCTTTTATATATCCTCGCTGCAAACGTCCGGAAGTCTTAATTGCTAATATCTGAAGCGAGAGCTGGAAAAAAAAGAATGTATTTTATTATCCCGGGGTATAATTGCGTTGAGACTTGGGCTCCCTGAGCAACTCGGAACAAACGGTCTGACGCCGCTGCCAGCGAGGCGGTGCCAGAAACTTGTGATTAACGCCTCGCCGGGGAAGAGATGCTGAATGTAATCGGCGACAGACGGAGGCGAACATAAACTCCACAAACGGCTTCTTGTGGTGCCGGACTGGAAGACACTTCATCTGTGTTCGTGCACCGAAATGTCTTCGATTGTGCAACAAGTTGTGAGTCAGTGTTTCTGCAGTCCGGGCCGATCGTACGGTGTTTGGTTACACACACACCCCCATCCCATCACAAGAAAGCCTGGCCTCGCCTGCACTCTCTCTTTCTCCCCTCCCCTCCCCTGCATGTGTGTGGTGGTGGTGGTGGTGGTGGTGGTGGTGGGTGGGGGGTCACCCCAGCATGCAAAGCTCAGCAGAATGTCTCTGGTGTAGGCGCTGGAGTTTTCCACCAGCAGCAGTTAAGTTAGCGCGGATTCCACCGACACGACCACCAAGATGCAGCGACGGGACGCAGCCGCCCCCAGATGGTGGGTGAGGGGGGCGTCGGGAGGCGCCGCGGCCGATGAACCTGTCCCGTCTGTGTGTTCGTTTGTTGACACGGCAGGATCCGGCGCTCGGTTTGAGCGGCGACACAAGTTTTAGCGGTTACCTGTTCGCGTCGACGATGAGTTTGTTTGACGTTTTCCTCGCTGCGACGCTGAGCTGCAGTTGAACCGACCGTTTGTCCAGAAACGTACATGCGGTCGATCTCTCCTCTTCATGCTGATGGATGCTTTGAAAACGCCTCTTCCTCCTCTTCCTCCCCCGTCTTCCTCAGGACCCCCACCGGCCGTGGAGCCCCGCCGACTCTGAGGGTCCCAACGGGAAGCGTCCCCGAGACGACAGCCTCCTCCCGCTGGTCATCCCCGTGTCGGTGCCGGTGCGACGGCAAGACCCCCCATCCTCCTCCTCCTCCTCCTCCCCCCCCGACCGGGACGAGGCGGCCCTGGCCTCCGGCTGGCCCCCCAGGCTGACCAGCTCCCAGGAAGCGGGCCACGCCGACCACAAGCCGTCGGTCATCGTCACGCGCCGACGCTCGCTCAGGAACTCCCTGTCGGAGGGATCGGAGCAGGTGTGTGTGGGGGGGGGGGGCGTTTGTGCTTTTTATACCTTTTTTTTTTTTTACATTTCAATTTCATACCGTCAGAATTGCTTTTTTTTTTTTAAAGATGCTGAGATCGCCTGTTCTCCCAACCCCCCCCACCCCCCACCCCCATTTTCCATTCCATCTCAGCTGCTGCTCTTCAATCCTTGTTTTTATGCCACATCGCTCCCTCTCCCTTCCCCCATTCCTGCCTCGTGTCTCCCCTGCCCCCATTTTCAGACTTTCCTCCCCGAGTCTGTTTCATTTTGGGTGGGGGGGGGTTTCTGTGTCCCAGTTGTAGCAGATTATCAGGTTTTACCGCTGCCGTACGCAGCCGTCCTGATTGAGGGGGTCAGGGGGGTGTCTGGTTCTTTTGTGCTCAAACGCTTCACCCCCCCCCCCCAGAACGGAGGAACCGATGGAGAAAAAGACGACGATGGCAAAAAGTCCAAGCGGCGCCCCCGGCCCGAGCCGCTCTTCATCCCGCCGCCCAAACCGGGCCTGTTCATCGCGCCGCCGGTCTACTCCAGCATCACCCCCTACCAGAGCCACCTGCGCTCGCCCGTCCGCCTCGCCGACAACCCCCTCAGCATCCCCCCCTACACGCCGCCGCCCATCCTCAGCCCCGTCCGCGAGGGCTCCGGCCTCTACTTCTCCACCTTCCTGTCTTCCGCCGCCGCCGGCAGCCAGGGCCTCCCCCCGCCCGCCACGCCCAAGTCGGCAACGCGCAGCCTGTTGCGCTCCAGTAAGTAAACAACAATAACAACAACGGGTGACCCCGGGAGACAATGAAGCGCTTTTTGATGATGTCACTGAGTGGGTGTTGTGTCGCTGCTCTTGCAGACAGCTGTGACATCACGCCGCCCGTCCTGTCGGCGATGGGCGAGGCCACGCCGGTCAGCATAGAGCCGTGAGTAAACCCCAAAAGCACCGTCCTGACCTCAGTGACCCCACACCCACACACCTACCCCCCTGCAAGACCAGCAGAACCATAAAGATCAGAAGATCCAGGAATGAAAATCTGATTTTAGAAATAAATATTCTGGAGTGAATAAAACAAATCCATCCGAACTGAATTCTGATTGGTTGAAAGCCCCCCCCCCTCTCCGGTCCTCTCCTCTTCCAGACGGATCAACATCGGGTCGCGGTACCAGGCCGAGATCCCCGAGCTGAGGCAGCGATCGGACGTGGAGCTGGATCGTCACAAAGCCGAACTGGTCTGGACTCCACCGGTGGAACTGGAAGGGAGAGCTGAGCACCAGAAGAAAGGTGAGAGGAACATCACCAGGAGGGGGCTGCTAGCAGCTGTTACCTCATGCTAACGTGTGTGTGTGTGTGTGTGTGTGTGTGTGTTCCAGTGGATGACCTCATGCACCTGGCCTGCTCCAGTGTTTTCTGCGGTGGAGGCACCAACCAGGAGTTAGCTCACCACTGTTTGCACGAGTGCAAAGGGGACATAATGGTGAGACAGCACAATGATCAGTACGGCCTGGGGGGGGGGGGGGGGGGGGTTAGTGAGCTAGCAGCGGTTCTGCTGAAGTTAAAACGGTAGTTTTAGGTTTCTGCTTCCTGTTTTCAGAGGGAAAGATCCTGATGACGGTTTTTAGAATCATAACGATCGTTATTTTCAGGGTTTTATATTTATTAGTTGTGGACTTATTCATTATTACTTTATCGATCGTTAGTTAGTCATTAGCCTTCAGGCTAGTCGTAGTCGCACATGTTTTTTCCAGGCTTGTTTCAGGTGTTTGTGTCTGCAGGAGGAAGTGACTGATGTGTAGACTTTTCAGTTTTAGACGTTCTGAAAGCAGATTATTCTGAGATGCTTCGGTTAGCGTAGCGGAAAGCAGAAGAGATGCACATCCAGATACTGGGGGGTGTGGGGGGTCATGGGAAAATAAAGATAACCAAAAATTTGAATTATTCCTCTGGTGAAAACACCAAAATCTTGTCTCAGTTGTGATGGTGAACTGAATATATGTGGGTTTCTGGCTGGTTGTCAGGTGGCAGGTCCACAGTAGCGTATTATTAGCGTTAGCATTCAGTCATCAATATCTTTCTTATCTTTGTACCATAAGATCAAGATGAAGCAACGCCTTTAAAGCACATAAAAACAGCCTGTTTCTCAACGCTGATGACTGATTGGACCAGACCGGACTGAGCTACTGGTAGAGACTCAGACCCAGTAAGCAGCACTGGTCCAGCGTCGTCAAGGCAACCATAAAGCACCCACTCTTGGCTGAGGTCTTTTTCAGCGTTCGTCCAATCAGACGGCTTCTCGTTTGACTCTATCCTTATTTGTCGCGCGTTTAACGACGACGTCTCGCCGCGGCGACCCGTCGATGATCACATGACGTGTTTTTTTTTTTTTTTTTTTTTCTTTCTTTCTTTCAGGCGGCGCTGTCGCTCCTGATGCTGAGGAGTCCCATATTCCCAAAGTCCCATCACCTGTCGGAGTACCACTACTCAGGTGAGACACGCCTCCGTCGCGTTCATCAGGCGATTCGCCGATTGTCTTTTTTTTTTTCTGGGGTTTTTTTTTTTTTTTTTTTTGACTGATTGGACCAATGAGAGCTGAGACTTTATTAACCCTTAACGTTTAAACCTTTTTATCTGTAGCTAAGCTCACTTTTTACCAGCCTGGTTTTTATTTCCACCAGTGACTTCCTGCGGCGGCGGCCTCCATCATGGCAGCTGCAGCAGTGAGAGTGTTGTGGTGACTGTCTGGGGGGTGGGGGGGTGGTTTATAGCATGTGGTTAATCCCATGCAGAAGACAGGGGAGTCATTGTGAATGCATGTGAGCTTTTTAAGGCTGGGGATGGGGGGGGTGTTGGAGTGATCTTGTTGGGGTTCTTCACTCGTTCAGTTTAGTCTGGAGAGTCTTGAGTGTTTTTAACTGGCTTTAAAATGCGGCATCCCCCCCACACACACACACACAGGATCAGACAGCTGGACTGCAGCTGAGCGGCGCCAGTTCAACAAAGGCATCGCGGCGTACAAGAAGGACTTCTTCATGGTGCAGAAACAGGTAGGATCGGAATCCGCCGGCGCCGTTCTGTTTACGGGACCTCCAGACGTTCTCCTCGTCTGGGCGGGACAGGAAGTACCGTCACCGGAGAACAATGTCCCCACTTCCTGGAATCATTTTGATCATCGCAGTCAGTTGTTTTGTTTTTTAACCAGAAAGGAGAACTCAGTGTTACTCGTCGTTTATTTAATTTGAGATAAATAAATGTGTGTGTGTGTGTGTGTGTGTGTGTGTGTGTGTGTGTGCGCGCGTCTCAGGTTGTCAGCAAGTCAGTGGCGCAGTGTGTGGAGTTCTACTACACCTACAAGAAGCACGTGAAGATGGGACGCAACGGGACGCTGATCTACGGCGAGTCGGAGCCCCCGGAGAGCAGGAGCGGCGAGGAGGCGACGGAGCAGAAGGTGTGAAGAGCGACGCGATTTTAGTCGATTCACGCGACGGAAACGGTTCACACACATCACGTGACGTCAGCTGAGTCTTAAACGGAGCCCGGGTGACCGTCACGCGTCTTCTTGTTTCGGTCCAGCAGGGCCCCCCCCACAGGCTGGAGACGCAGCCGGAGGAGGACAGCAGGAAGTGGGAAGGGTCAGCTGACAGGAAACAGGAAGTGGGTCCCACCAGGGTGGCGCACGTTCTGCAGGCGACTCAGAATGTGAGTGTGAAACGGATGATCAGGTGTGCGTTTCTGTTCCGCTCTTTCTGATTGGAGCTCAGATTAAGCCGACGCCCCTCACATCACCTGGTTCAGGAAGGAGTCTCTGGAGCTGCTAGTGGCTGCTAACTGCTGCTAGCTGCTTTTAAATCTTCCCGCTGTAGATATAGTCATGTTGTTTGAGTTTACACGACCCCGCCCACTCAGTGGGAGGAGCTACGAGGCTGTTGTTTTGTTCAGTATTTATAAACAGAGGCGGCGTAAAGACGGGTGTTGCTGCAGCGTTGTTGTGTAATCCGTGTGTAAGAAGCATGCAGAGGTCTGATCCAGTGCTGCTCTCAGATGGGGGGGGGGGTGTCTCTGAAAGCCATAACCAGGCAGCAGCGATCAGATAAACAAGATGGTCAGAGACAGGAAGTAGATGAAGGGTTAACATCTGATCAAAAGGATTATATAAAATATAAAAAAAAAATCAAGTTATTCTGGACCAGATCTGCTGCCCCCTGCTGGACATGTTGGGGACGTGTGGCTGAAGGCCACCAGGGTTAAATCTTCATCATGTGTTAGCAAACAGGAAACCTTCATCTTCATCACTCACTGCCAGAACATCCAGAAACTTCATGGATGTTTGGTACAGATAGAGATAATATGATATATGTAGAGATATAATGTATATGTATATAATATATATAAATACAAATATATATATATATTACAAATAAAATACAAATATATACATTTATATATTATATATAATAAATGTTATATATACTGTATATATATATATATAAACTTTAATATAATGTTGGAGATATATAATACGTATATATGTACGTATTATATATATATATATAAATACACACAGACACTTGATCAGCTTATGTGCATTTATTAAAATGTCTTTTGACCCCCCCCCCCCTCTCCAGCCTGGGACGGTCCTCATCATGAAGGGGCCGGACGACGTGCTGATGGACCACCCGCTGTCCCGGGTCATCCACCCGCCTCCCCCCACCAACAGGCCGCGCTACGACGGTAACGCCCGGCGGACCAGCCCCCCCACAGGGAACAAAGGAGCAGCCGGTCAGGAGGGAGAGTTCCCCTGCAAGAAGTGTGGAAGGTGAGCTGGGAAATCTCCCATCAGCCCCTGCTGCTGTTTTGGAGATTGGTGTTTGGTTAAGTAACAGCCAGAGCCTGTTGTTGCCAACGGTCTCCTAGCAACAGAAACACAGTAGATAAGGTAGATGGAGGCTGGCGTCACCTTTTACCCGTTTGGTGGCTACGGATTAGCCTCCAGCGGGGCAGATCCAGAGGATTATCACCCCTTCACAGTCGGTAAGGGGGGTATGAAGGGCATAATTTGAAACCGGGTTAATTCGTGGAGCAGCAGCAGATTCACAGCTGAGATGTCTGTTGTTCTATGATTGACCTTTGAACCCGCAGACAAACAGTCACCCGGGCCAGAAACTGTTAGCGGCTGCCACCAGCCTGCTTATCAAACTGTCCATTCATCCCAGTAAAGTCCAGAGTCTGGAGACCAGTTTAAACTTTAATCTGGTTTCTGGGTTCAGAATATGACCCCAAAGAGGGCGGGGCTTAACTCCTGCCTGTGATCGTTTAATTTGAACTATTTTTGTACCATTTTAAGAGGGTTTATTTTCTAATATTTGTGCTGATGGTTTATGAAAGAACATTGGTAACCTTGGTAACCACCAGCTCTTCTTTCTTCCTCTCTTTCCCGCAGGATCTTCTTCAAGGTGAAGAGCCGCAGCGCCCACATGAAGAGCCACGCCGAGCAGGAGAAGAAGGCCGCCGCGCTGCGCCAAAAGGAGGCCGAGGAGCGGGCCAAAGCCGCCGCCGAGGCCGCCGCCCTGCTGGCCGCTCGGCAGCAGAACGGCACCCGGCAGATGGGTGGGGACAGCACCAACGAGGACTCGTCGGACGAGGAGGACGACGAAGACGAGGACTGGCAGTGACGACAGAGACGAGCAGAACCTTCGGCGACGCATTCAGGGACTCTGATGTGTGTCTGTAAAAACGGGTACAACTCTTAACTCCCTTTATTCTTGCTTGAGAAGCCTTTCTGGAGTTACCTCTACTGGTCACAGGGCTCAGTCACATGACGACGGCGACGTCCCGCCGCGCCGCTGACTTCCTGTCTCGCCCCAAGTCCTTCAGACTGGGGGGGGGACCTCTCTGGAACTCTTTATTTTTATTTTTATTTTTTTTCCTTGCTGGTGTGAACGTTGAAATCCGGTCGTGTGGGAGGGGGGGGAGAGAGACGATCGATGTTGTGGGCGGGTCGATGGGCGGGGTCTGCCCCGCCCCTCCCCCTGCGCTCGAAGCTTTTCAGACGCATGTTTTGAGCCGCGTGGTTTCCTCTGTGAGCGTTCTGTGAATCCTTCGTCATTTCTCCGATTCGTCTTCACTGTCGATGCCTTTTGGTGTTTTTGATGCTTTTTACCTTCAAATGACAATCAATCAGTTTTACACTGTTGTTGTTTTTATATATATATATATATATATATATATATACACATATATACATATATATAATGTATATGTATATATAAATTGTATATATTATATATATATATATTATGTATATATAATATATATTGATATTATAATATATACAGTATGTATATATATATAATATTTATATGTATATTATATACGCTTAGGATTGTTTTGTGAATATTGTCTATTATTACTAATTATTATTATTATTACTATCTGGTTTGGATGAAATTTACTATCTTTTCCATAGTTGTTGGTTTTATTTAAATATAAATAATGCTCCTCGCTGCCTGTTTATAAATATTAGGTTTTATTTTGGAAACCAGAAGTGAAGAAAGGGCAGAAATATCATGTGCAATAGAACGATACCCCCCCCCCCATCACCACGACCAACCACACACACACACACAGACACACAGGACATCCCATCTGAACCTTTCGTCGACTCGAATTAAACGGAGCAGGAAAGACGACAAGCAGCACAAACAAACGTTTCCATGGTAACGTCCTCCCCGCTCTTCTCCTCCTGTCCAACCAGCATCAATAGAGAAAAACAAACTGGACTTGAACATCGTTTTGAGTTCCTCACATAAAAAACCGACACTAAAATTGGTCGTTTTCTGAAGACGAGGCTCCGTCTGCCTTCAAACGCTCACATCTCGCCTTTACTATCATAGTTTAACAAGTAGAATAATTTATAATATAATATATAACAACATAGAAGAAGAAGAAGTGTAGAATAAATGTCTAAAATGGCATTTTGTGAACGTTCTTGCAGAAGTTTTTCTGCTTTCATTAACTGTTGGAGATGAAATCGGGCTACATGTTGAAACAAATAAGCTTCAAATTAAGCATGAGGTTGTTGTTTTTTTTAAAAACCACATTTATCATAGATAAACAAACTTCTAAACGTGTCCCATTTTCCTCCGTGGATTCAAAACATTCATTTCTATTGTTTGCATTTTCAAATGCATATTTGTGTTCTGGTGAGAGTACGTCCTTTTCCCCCATAGAGTTAAACGCACCATTAAATGGCCTCAACAGAGTCAGAAAAAAACTTTGCTTTAAAGCAAACTGCAGGTTTTTACAAGAGATTCTTCTGTTATATTTTCACATTCAAGTCCATGTTTGCTGACAGACAGCGACATTTTTAAGGAATAACCTACCAGAAACAAATAAAACGGTAAATATTAAACCTTTTTAAGGCGGAAAAACTGTTACCTGAAGTTTTATTCTCATGAGCCTGACCTGAACCCCTGGTTTCATGTCGACCGTGTCGCTAACGTCTCACAGCTAGCACTGACTTGAGCTGTGGATCCTTTAAAGGACAAACCAGTGTGGAGCTGGGGGAGCTCCAGTTACACCACCAGTAAACCCTGAGTCTATGCACAGACTGTTTGTGTGTGAGAGAGAGTTAAATTATAGCTTTGTACGGACGCATTAATTTATAAAATCCTTTTTATTTGAGGGAAGTTGTCCGGGAGCCGGTTTGAGATGAAACAAACACACAGCTGTAAAATCCTCCAGTTGGTGAAGGGAATTTTATTTAGTTAAAGATTAGAAACTATATAAGAATGAGATTCTATGTTTGTGTACTTTCTATGCTATTTTCATATTGGGGTTCACACTAACGCTGACAGGAATCTCAAGAGCTTTTTACTACGGTGTAACTTATTTGTTTTGATTTTTACCACCTGTGTTTTTCGTAATGATTTATGACGCACTGTATATTAAAGTTTTAAAATAGTCACGGGGCTTTTGAGGGTGTTTTTATTTCTCCTGTAGAGTCAAATGACTGTGTGGAGAAGCAGCAGGTAGGCAAACACCAGGGTGTAGTACCGGTAGAGGCCACAGGGTGGCGCCATTGAGCTGCAGAAGTATTGTGAAGTATCTGAGCTCCAGATGTAAACAAACAATAATCTAACACTGAGCATTTGATTTAAATTGAAGCTAAAATTGTTGTGATTTTTTTTTTTTATTTCCAAATTTGTTTTAATATTGGTAGAAGTATTTCTGAAACGTTTTCTACTGAAAACAACCAGTGATTCAGGCTAATGCTAACATGCTAGTCTGCTGAAAAAAGATGTAAACCCTCAAACATGTTGTCACATCTGTGGTTTTCACTAAAAAAAAAAGTAAAATGCTACTTTAAATAAGGTGATTGTGAAATTTCAAAGTCAAAATTCAGATTTTTTTTTCTGATTCATACTAAAATATCCTGTTGTTTCCTCTGTAGAACTAGAGGAAATGTTTTCTCCCTCTGCTTGAAACGCCTTCTGTTTTCTCAGTGTTATAAAATATTCTGTCATAAACAGCCGGACGTTCATCCATCTGGGTAAACTTTTGAACCCATAAACCCAGTTTCACAAGACTTACACAGGAAGTTTCACACTAGAAAGCAAATTAATTTACATTAAGCAAGTAGAAATGATCAGGATCGGTCAGATTGATTTGTTTGGGCTGTTTGTTTGAAACAAAATAGAAAAATAAAAGGCTAACTAGAACTTCTGGGACAGTTACGAAGCAGAAAAATGATGCGGTAGTTTACACATCAATCTGGTTTCTGTAGAGTTTTCATTTTAGAACTATTATAGACAGTAAAGAATGTTTGAGGATTCAGGAGTTAAGTGCGAATAAAAACAAGCTGAAGCTGAAGGGATGCTTCCTTCACAGCTGTTGATTCCGGTGACAGAGACTCTCTGTTCCAGAGGACGGTGACAGGCAGACCGACGGGTCTGTTGGGTCCTGTTTGTGTCGTTGCCATGGTGACAGTGGAGGGGTAGAGGCTGCATGATTCACAGGCATCGAGGGCGGGCAGAGGACCGTGGACCGTGGCGTGTCCAGATATTCTGATTCGGCATGAAGGAACCCTTAGTTCTGGTGCAGATCCAAGATTTTGTCCCCTTTTTGTAATAATTATATTTAATTAAATTGTGTTTAATTTTCCAAAATCTTGTCAGTGCCAATAAATAAATTTAAGTTTTAATTTGGGGTTAGTTTTTGTTTTTTGATAAATCGATAAAAAAGTTTGAGTTTTTTTTTTTAACTTCCCACAGCAATAAACTCACTCAGAATAAACAAATTTGATAAAAATGAAATGTTTTGAATTTTTAACACCATTATTTAATATCATATTCGTGAAGCTTTACATCAAACAAACCATGATTTCAAACGATCCCGGAAATTTCATCAAAAATGAAACCAAAATCCTTCAGTCTAATTCTTAAAGAAAATAAAAGTGGTGCAAAAAAATTTTAAACTGTTTAATTCCATCTTAATAAAAGTGACTTTTATTAAAAAGATTTAAAACAAAAAGACAACTCTACAAACGTTACTTTCGCTGTTTGCTCGTTTTAATTGTTCCGGATTCTTCCCTGTGGTTTCAGGTCGTCGTCGCGGAAACGATCCTGATGAAACGGTGGGAAAAACATCAGGAAAAAACAAACAAACATCAAAATAACATGAAACTGTTTAAAATGAATGCATGTGATTAATTATCTCACCTGTCTTTAATATTTATGACTCTCAGTTCCTCCATGTCCAAATCCTTCGAGAACAGGAAGCATGAATGACATCAGAATCCGCGAAAAATAAAAGAACTGATCATGGGAGACTTTTACTTTGGAAATCAACTTGTTTACAACCCAATACAAATAGACAACATTCCACCGTAATGGCAGCTCGTAGCAATGCAAACTTTAATGGAGTTAAAAGCCCAAACTGGTCACACAGGTGAGTCGGGTTAGAATTATCACTCACCTCCGGGTCCAAACAAGGCGCTGTAGCAGGGTTTGTTACAGTACGGCTTCCCATCATGCTGTGAGGCACAATTACACAAACATGAGTTCATTTTTTAATTTATTTTAACATTATCGTCACAGGATCTGGTCTAGAGAGGAGACACTGCCCCCTACAGGTAGCTGAGATAATGCAGAATGTAAGATAGTTCTACCCAGACCAGAATCAGATCCAGATCCTCTGTTATTGAACATCAAATTCATGTTTGGTGAGAAATCATTACGCGCTAAAACCTTAACCTTAACCGAAGACCACAGGAAGTCGTCGTCCACCCAGGACTCACCTCTGCATGCCCCCCCGGTGACAGCGTCTTATTGCACTTCTGACATCTCAGACAGGGTCGGTGCCAGTCCTTCCCCAGAGACGACACCTTCTCCGCTGCAAAAACGCCACAAGATAAAAGTTCAGAGGAGGGAACACCGACACGCCTGTGGGTGTGGTGGCTGATGGGAGGAGGACGGCCCCGTCCCCCGAGGACACGGTCCTCCTCCTGCCTCATAAACACCGATAAGGAGAGTCGTTATCTGGAGGCCTGATCTGACCCGCATCCGGAGGACTGAAACTTGAAAAACAAGACAGGAAGTCATATGGAAATGATGTTTGGAGTGATGCCACCCCCCCAAACACGTCATTTGTGAATAAAAACAGCCTGATTTGCCTTCGGGTGACAGGTACAGGGTTAGTTTCGGGTTGTGGGGTTTGGAAAGAAGCTAAGCTGAGCTTAGATTCAAATGAACGTCCCAGCTGAGCGAACAGCAGGCCTCCATGTTGTTGTAATCTGCTGCCGTTTATTTTATTGGACGATATAAGAAGAATAACGAGGCCCGAGCGCAGCGTCATGGACGGCGTCCAAAACACGCAGACCTTAAAACTCGATGGAAAAACGTTGTGGGAGGGAGGGCGTAATAACATTCCTTCATTCCATCCCCAAAAAAAGAGCGATGGAGCGATTTGATAACATTCTGTCTGGCTAAAAAAAGACTCGGAGGCATGAAGTTATGGGATTTATCCTGCTTCCGACCAGGAGTGACATGAGAAAACCAACATCTATCCAACGTATAAGTAGCAAGTTAGCTTAGCTTAGCAAAAAAGCTGCAGATCGGAGCAACCAGAGGCTCAGATGAGAGGGAGGTGAAATGAGGTTTACGCATTTGGGCTTTTGGGGAAAAGCTATAAAGAAAAATTTGTTTCGTGCATTAAAAAGAAAAAAAAAATCATTTGGTTATCTTCCCCGCCTGCTTTATCCAGGAGGGAAAGATTTATTTATGAAAATTAGGAATGGAAAATCATGGAAATACTCCTCGATCCTGCAGAGAAGGAGCTGCAAACCCTCAGCTGGTGCTAACATGCTAAATAATGCTAACATTTTAAATAATTTTAATAAATAATGCTAACAATTTAATACAGTAATGCTAATGTTTTAATAACTAAAGTTCACGCCCAAAGCATGCAGCTTTGGCTCCATGTCAACCAGTCACAGCACAAGGTGTACAGCTAACATGCTAATGCATCAATAACCTGCATGTACACACACACACACACACACACACACACACACACACACACACACACACACACACACACGTTTGCATCACTGCCAAGTACATCAAGTACATTTACTGGATTTTTATTTTCAAGGTACTTTATTATTTCTAATGAATTCTATTTCGTTGTACTTTTTACTTTATTATTACTTTTTTAAAACTTTTTGTTTATTACCTTTATTACTCCACCACTATGTCGCCTTTGCACCTGTGGTATAAACATATCAGAGATTTTTTTTAAAGTTTTTCCTCCTTTGTGTCACTTAATCCTTATTCTATAAGTATCCGAGTACATGTACTCGAGTACTGCGTGATTTAGAGATATTTGACGTATTTTCTGGTTAAACTACACATATCAGACAGATGTAATCTATTACAGTCGCTGCATGACGTCACAACATGGCGTTACTAATTAATAGAACAGAAGGCAGTGTAGTTAGATTTCTTCTCTAAAGTAATACTCACTAAAAATAAAACGAGGCTTATTAATTAATATTTTTTTATTATTATTTATTTCTACATATTTCCCGCCCGTTTCTTCCTTTCTAACAAGGAAACGCGTCTCCACCTTCAAACCGTTGAAGGTGGGGATTAAATTCACCGACTCTTACCGAAATAAACCTCCTTGTTGCAGCTCGGACACTTGGGCATGTTGGAGCAGCGGGTCCGGTTCTGGAGGGGTTCGTCCGGTAACAGCGGCGGACTGAAGGCTTCACCTGGCGGATCACACTCAGCGCACCTCGCTCTGAGGCGCTGCTGCGTTCTCCGGCTGTATTTATACGCCCAGGAAATAGTCCCGGTGAGGAGGGTGTTTTTCTGCCAGTGGGAGAGGCGTGGTGGGGCCGAGGCTCCACGGAGGGATCACAACACATTTTATATATATATACATATATACATTTCTTTTTTTTAAATTAAAACATTTTATATATATAAAATGTCTTAATTTAAAAAAAAAAAAAAAAACTACAGACTTTAAAAGTTCTGCTGGATACACACAGAATGAATCCAACAGCAGAATTCCCTCCATTGTAATGATAAAAAGGAAATATATGCTCCACAGAGGTGATAATGTTTTATTTATTTAAAGTAAAGTCTCCTCATAAATATGTTTAAATTCCACCTGAGGCCAGGTCATCTTAAATATTAGAATAAAGGCCCGAAATACTGAGAATAAGTTTAATTCACCTTTAAAAAAACAAGGGTGGATCCCTGAATGATCGTCCTGTGGTTACGGAACCCATGCCAACACACAACACAATGATAAGATGCCCATTTCTGATCTTTAATAATTTACTTCCAGCCTGTGGCGAGGAAACGCTTCGGTGTTCTGATGACGTGACCTGCCGCTCGATCCACGCCTGAAAGGAAAGATAATCCACCTGATTAATAATCAATGATTGATCACACCTGGTAGCGAAGGCGCGACACACCTGGTTGTGATTGGCTGATTTTAACAAGGAATCAGAAAAGTACAGCTGGATGAAGTGGATCCTACACATGTCAAGATATCAGTTCAAATGGAAAGCTGATGGAAAATGAATGAATTTGCTAAAAGGTCTGCATGATTATCCGAAGGTAGGAAATAATAAATACCACAGGTTTAATTAACAAAGTGTTTGGTTCGTGGTAATGGATTAAAATAAGGCTAACCGGGCTAGCTGGTAAAAGAATGTTGAAAGTGGTCATTAAAGGAGTCAAATATTTATACATGGATACTAAAGAAGTTAGATATTAAATAAAGAGAGAAAGTAGTTGTCGTATTTACCTAAAACTAGGGGATTGAAGGGTAAAACTAGCTTGAGGTTCAAATAATAGCAGGTTAAGGCCTTTAAAACACCCATGATGGTGATGATGATGATGATACATCTGCTTCAGACTTTGAGCTCATCGTCATGCCTTCAGAGTGAAGTGTGTTTTTATGTGACTCCTACCAAGATAATGAAATTACTGATGACGCTGTGAAAACACACACACACACACACACACACACACACACACACACACACCCACACAGGTCTGTGTGATGCAGGTCTGAACCATTGAAGTTGGTTTGCGTTTGGGAGCCATGAACCCTGTCACGTGCTAGCCTACTGCATGTTCCAGCAGGAAATTACGAGAAAGTGCAGAACAAAAATTTGCATTTAAAAGAAAAGTGTATTTAAAATAATGTCTGTCTTTTTTAAAAAAAACGGAAAATGTACTTGTGGATTCCGTGGATGTCGTCATTCAGCGTTCTTTGTCTTCTCCCCACCAATGGGAACACTGAATCGGTTGCTATGGAAATGCCATTCCTTACAGCACTCAACAACTTGCCTGACCTGAGCGTAAAAGCACTTCCCACTTTGACATGAACCCATTCCGTGTCATCTGCTGCAGGCTAACGTCTGGTCTGCGCCGTGTCCTCACTCCCTCCCTCCGTCTCCACATACGTGTTCTGTGGACGCTGGAAACACGGGATCGTGCGGTTCCTGTGGTGATCAATCACCAGCTGATTAGTTACGGCCTCATCAGAGGGGAATGTCTTGATTGGTCGTCACACATGAACAGAGGAGATGATTGCTATTGGATTTCTCATTAAAGTTGGTTTTGCCTTTTTAGGGCCTTTTTTTTTTCTATTTTATGAAATAAATTTTTTTTATTAATTACATAACGATGTTTCTACAGAGGTTTTGGAATCCGAAATATGCATCGAATACAAGATGGAACAAGTAGCGGATTCCCCGTGACGGATTCCGCTAAAGGGAGACGGAACGAAGTTTTAGACGGTGTATCAGGACACGTTTAGATCGTGTTAACCACATGTGATTACCGACGCTTAGTGGAACACAAACAGGAACCTCATGGGAACCGTCAGAGGAGGAAAAGCCTCATTAGGCCCCATCGAGAGAAAACATTCCTCCAGATTGTCCAGAATCCATCCCAGTTAAACCTTCATCAAGGATCATTACTGCTGGGAGCTGGATCGCACCCAACTATTCAAAGGTCAAACCGATGATGCATCGTAACTTCCTCCTTCAACCGATGTTTGTTTGCCTCTTTTTTGTTGCCCCAGCAACTTCCCCCAAAACAGGAAATCGAACGGCCGCGTGTTCCTGAGGACGCAATGTCATCATTTCCTCTGAAAGGACCGTTGAGAAGTTTTCGGGTCATGTGTGATCTGTGTAGGAAGGAAGAGTTCAGCAGAATTCTAACAACGGACCTAGAACATACCATGTTTATTATTTATTAGTAAACATGTTGATGTTTATGTACAGCGCAACAAACCTTTCAAATATGCAAAGATGATTAATTTCAATGGAAGTAACATTATGCAAAAATAATACTACACCATAATATTATAACGTTAAACAGCCAAACGGGTGGGATTTAAACTAACGCTAGGAAGCAAACCGATGTGTGTTGGATGCATCGGTTGTGTAACAGATGTGTCGGGCGTGTGCCAGTTGTGTGTTGGATGCGCTGGATGCGTCGGATGTATGTCAGATGTTGGTTGTTAGTTGCGTGTTGGATGTCAGTTGTTTGTTGGTTGCATGTTGGTCGCATGTCGGTTGTGTTGGATGTCCGTTGTGTGTTGGTTGCATGTCGGTCGCGTGTCGGTTGTGTGTCGGATGTCGGTTGTGTGTTGTGTGTTGGATGTCGGTTGTGTGTTGGATGTCGGTTGTGAGTTAGTTGTGTGTTGGATGTCGGTTGTGTGTTGGTTGCATGTCGGTCGCATGTCGTGTGTTGGATGTCGGTCGCATGTCAGTTGTGTGTCGGATGTCGGTTGTGTGTTGTGTGTCGGATGCCGGTTGTGTGTTAGTTGTGTGTCGGCTGTCGGTTGTGTGTTGGTTGTGTGTCGGTCGCATGTCGGTTGTGTGTCAGATGTGTGTTGGGTCTGTGTTGGATGTGAATTGGATGCGTGTCGGTTGTGTGACCGATGCGCCGGCTGTGTCAGTTGTGTGTCAGATGCGTGTCGGATGTGGGATGTGTCAGTTGTGTGTCGGATGTCGGTTGAGTGTCGGTTGCGTGTTGGATGCGTCGGTTGCGTGTCGATATGCCGGATGCATCACTTGTGTGTCGTATGCATTGGATGCGCACGGGTTGTGTGCGCTGGATGTGTGTTGGACGCGTCGGTTGTGTAACGATGCATCGGACGTGTGTCGGGTGCGTCAGATGTGTGTTGGTTGTGTGTCGGATGTCGGTTGTGTGTTATGTGTTGGTTTACCCATTTTAAAACCTATTTTACCCATGAGCCCTTGCACGTGAGCGTCTGGCGCTCCTCCTGCGGCGTTCAGCCTGCAGCCTCCCCCCATGAGGCCCGTTTGTTGCTCAGACCTCGGAGGATGTTTTCTGACCACCATCATCGTTCCCTCTTAATTATTCAGACGTCTCTGAAACCGTCCTCGTCTGCTCGTCGACACAAAACCTCCCGCTGATCATCCGTCTGAAAACTCCTCATAACTGGCTCTTAATTTTAAAAGCTGTTTTTTGTATTTTTTTACAGCGCCATTTGCTGGAACACATTAGCCGAATTGCAACCAGGTACAGCTGGTGAATCATTATAAAGAGCGTGACTCCACTTTTCTGCTATTTCCACAGTTTAAAAGTCCAACAGAAATTAATTTTAGCATATTGGTACAGAAATAAAACCACCTTTAAATGGATTTTAATAGCTTTCCTCTTTCCACAGCGCCAACTTGAAAAGGTTTCCTGACGAACTACAGAGGCTGAATTCTTACCATGCCTTCTGTTCTTATTAGCAGCAGTTAGCAGGATTACTAACGGACGACCAGACGTGCTTCGTGAAAACTCGTAAAGGGCGGGGGTGTGTGGGAAGAATCTTGTAAATGTTGCATCCAGATAAAACCGCAGATTCCAGACTCTTATCCAGTTTTTTTTTTTTTAAGCAAAATGTTTTTTTTGCGTGATGTCATAGCAACTAAACAGTTCATGAACTCCATCCGTCGTTACTGAGAATAACTTCACATTTTTGGCTAGAGAAAAGTTTAAGTTGGTCCATTAGCCAGAATTATCTGCTTATAATTCCTGAAACTCCTGATTTTTCTAATGTATTTTTATTATAAGTTGAAAATCTCTGCAGTCGACACTCTATACCAACGTCAGTGAAAACTACCTGCACAGGTAACCTTAGTTTAGTTGAACTGCTCCTTTAAAACTGATACTTTTGAGGAGGAGAGCAGCGGAAGGGAAACTAATGGGAGGATCAAAGTTTCCTCATCGATGGTTTCCTTTGAGGAGGTTTAAACCGCTCAGGTCTGGAAACTGCTCCGGAGGCAGTTTTCATCACGCGGCGGTCTCTTCTGATTGTCTGAAGATCTCAAACTGGAGTCAAACCCTCAACACTTTATACTAATATCCTGGAAATGACACACAAATCCCATTTTAGCTCAAACGGACCAACGGTTCCAAAAGTGGATGAAATTACAAGCCTGTTCTGGAATTGTCCTCGTAAATCAGGTGGAAGAGCGGCGAGTTGATGGATGGTAAAGACTTATTACTAGCAACGCCCAAAAGATTACAGACTGCATAAAATTAGCCCTATGGAGATTATTGATCACTGATTGTTTCGATTCTGATCATCAGTGAATGGGGAAAAAAAGCTAATTTACCTCCTGAACCTAAACGCTGCTTCTACTCTGGATGTAATCTCATAAACTGTGAATGCCAGTGAACGTCTCATCCCATTCAGAGAGCCATTATTCACCCAGCGGCTGTTTGACTTTATTCCCTAAACCGCAGAGAAGTCGGTTCAACAACTGTGAAACATTATTCCGCGGCGAGGCGGCCGGAGTTGGAGCTCTGAAAGTCAGACGTTTCGATGGCAGGAAATAAAAAGACGACTGTGTTTTATTCACTTTCCTAGTCCCCTGTGCTCCATCTGTTAATCCCAACCCATAAATGATCCCATCAACGGTTTCTAGCTGGAGTCTCGACCCCGACTGTGCGTTTTGTTTGCTGCTTTTATTTCCTACAAGTTCTTCAGGTGGCCACCCTCCACGACGGCTGCTGTTCTCCTCAGCCCATTAAATATGATGGCCTGGACCAGTAAATAAAGGGGGGTGGGGGCTGGGGGGTAATTGAAAACATCCATGAGGGTCGTGGTTTTACATGAAGGCTTCCAGGAGGAGGAACATCTGGATGAGCTCCATAGTCTGATGCGGTTGGAAGTCCGTGCAGAGTCTAACCAAAATTAACTGGATCCAGAATGGAGTGTTTTAATTGCCCAGAAAGTTTCACTACACTATTATGATGTCACTGTTGACATCATCATAAATATTTAGCTACTGGTAGTTAGGTATATTGGGGATTTGGCTTACTATTTGTGCAGCTTTGGGAAGACAACAGCAACATCCTTGATTTACAGAAGCTGGAGTCGCTCTCCTAGAAGCCGAACATCAGTTTAACGGCCTGAAACTGTTACTGCAAGATTTTATCAGCTTGGAAAAGGTGTTCAAACATGTTCCCACGAGAGACGGAAAGGTTTTATAGTACTACCAAGATTTGGACAAAGGGTTTGTCTCCTCTTAGGGGGATGTGGCGTCAAAGGGAGGTGCCCAATAGGTGGTTTGATTCCCAAATTGCCCTAACTAGTTGTTGTGTCACTTCTTTCAGTCCTTTTTCCCTCCACCTGTAAAAACCAGAGGGTGGAGCAACTTAAACTCCCTCGCCTCGGCTGTAACTCACCCACCAACCAAAGAGGGGGCGATCCATCAATCTCCAAGCAGAGACCCAAGACTCTGGATTTGGAAGTGCTGACTCTCATTCCAGGGTAAAAACATGCTCTTCCCTGTTGGAGGGAAGCGTAAAAATCTTGTGGTTTTCTTCTTTGACCGATTCTAATATAAATTACTGTGGCAATGGGATTCTTGAGGTAAGCAGCCGAGCTGGTACGACCGCAGGCCAGCGAATAATCAAACCTTAATAACATGTTATTCCTCTAAAACAGTCTTCAGACATATTTGCAGCTCTGGTTTCATCTCTCCATCCTCAACACTCTCCATCAGTCTTCTACTTGGAGTTATGAGTTTCTCCAAACTCTTTAAAAAAAAAAAAAAACACTTCAAAATGAATCGCAATGCTACTCGTCTGAGAAATCCTTGGTATCCACGGCAACCGCCTCGCCACAACAAAAAACAGGCCTCGATTCTCTCAGCATGGCGAACACAAATGTTTTCCCAAGCGATAAGGTCTGTGGTGGGGTTTCACGATTTGGGAACGCTCCATGAGAACAGCTGGGGTCTTTGCAGGGGTCTCCGGTCTTTGAAATGAGATCTGGTCAGCGCCGCCGTTTCGCTCCGTCTGGTGTCGAATGCATTTGCGGCGAGACCAGCAGATGTGAAACAGCATATTTTTGATTTAAAATAAAGGGGAAAACAGCAGGAAGTAAAAGGGAATTTTTATTTCTCCATGCCTTATTTGAAAGGAGAACCTGAAAACGGACACTTCCTGTTGTGGGAGGACAGTGTCTGGGTCAGGAAAACCCATTCAATGCTTGGTGTGAAGCTAGATGAAGATACAGATCATGGAATTTTCTTCCACTTCCTGTAACATTTTCCACAAATCCACAAAAAACCTAAAGAACAGATTGTCACCGGCGGAGGTGAACTCTCTTCTGGGTCTGACCCTGAACTACAGGGGGGTCATGGTGATGTAAGGGAGATCACGATGCCCAGAGCGAGGAGAGCAGCTGCAGCATGGGAACGTCCAAGTTTGGCATCAACACCTCCCGGCTTCCATAGTTTGGTCAGCCCGTCCTCGCTGTAGGTACTGAAGAGGTTCTGGCCGACACCCATCAACAAACAACAAACCGCTCGCAGCGCTTCAGCTCAACACCCCTCCTCTCTTGTTTTCCATTCCAGTCTGGTATTCAAGCACATTGGGGCTATTGTCAAGAGACAGACTCTACTGCATACCCACAATGCATACAGAAACCCCCTCTGTCCCACGGCTGAAAACATGTAAATGGACTGGGAGCCTCGACACGAGTTGTTGCGCCAGCGGCTAAATGTTGGCCTTGTTGCTGAGGGTGTTTGTGTGCGGAGCCATCGGGTCCAGGATGACATCAAGCTGAAGATGAGGAAGAGGCGGAGTCAATCATGACGTATGGGTGGTGGATGATGATGAGTTCATTGGTCCTGAAGATGGAAACGGAACTCTGACCCTACAGAAGCTGCAGATACAAGATAGTCCACCTAAAACTGGTCAAGGTGTCAAGTGGTCAAGAAGTTTTTCATGTCGTCATGAGTGTTTTCTAACAGGGTGATGGTTGAAACCAGTCCTGCGTTCAAATCCACCTGAGGGATGTGGATGTTCTCCACCTCTCAGTGGATTCCCTCCAGGTTCTCCTGGGTCTTTCACCTCCAGTTTTTACCTTTTCTTCCCACATCTTCAGTGGTTCGAGACAAAAAGACTCAATAACATTGAACTTGGGAGTTTCCTCCACCTTCTTTTCAATCTGCTGCCAACTTTCCATCTACAAGTCTTTTCTGTTTTCCACATGAATCTTTTTCTTTCCCTCGCTCTTCCTTCAATCCTCCTTGCAGGATTTGGTGTTGAGGTAAATATAGATGGTGGAAACCAGCAGGAGAAACAGGAAAGAGTGACAAAGGGAGGGAAAGACTGAAGACAGACATGATGTTGAAGAGTCCGCCGCGGCGTTTGATGGGTTTAACAGCTGCTTCCTGTCCGTCTGAGGGGCGTGGACGAACGTTATGGAAACGAAGAGAACGTGTTTCCATCTGTGGGATCGGGCAACGCGTCGGAGATTTGGACAGTCTTTACCCGTCTCGTTATCCGTGAGATAAAAACTAATGTCATCGGTTGCCATGTTGGATCCCAGATTCTGAAGGTGTGAGATAATTTGGAGGGTGGGGGCAGCTACTGGTACCAAAAACCTGATAAAACTGCCGTCGCCATGGGCCTGGACCATGCAGGAAGGAACACAAGCACAGAGTTTTGGCTTCAGGCCCAGACAGGCGGCTCGCCATGGTTCACGTCTTGCCGGTCTCACCAATGTGAAACAGGAGACGGCCCACCTGTGATGAGTTATAGCTCTCACATCGGGTAGATGTTGGGGTAGGAGGGACGTCCCACGGTTTATTACCCCCGTCGTGTCTAAAACAACCGGGCTTATGTTCTGAACAGAAGCTCTGATGACATCACCGGCTGGAGGCTGCATGAACGTTCTGAAGCCCCTGGTGGTCCTCCAATGTACAGGATGTGATGGAAAGAGTTATTAAACCAAAACAACCCCCCCAATCAGAGGGAGGAACTGGGTTCTGCATCCAGCAGGTGCTTCATTAAAGGTTCTAGTCGGGTATCGGATCAGGAAGATGTGAGAAAGAGACTCCAGTGCTGATTGGATGAAAATGAACTCGCAGTTCTTTCTGGGGGAACCAATGATCAGAGGTCTTTGGGCCTGAAACTGTCTCAACCTACCATTAAACTTTTAATGGGTCAGAACTCAGCTTGTTGGCATGGTAACACACACATCAGAACATGCTTTATTAATAGTAGACTAAAATACTGAGTTCTCAAACACAATAAGTATAAAAGTTCTAGACTTTTAATCCAAAACCAGACTAAAAATGGGATCATGTGACTAAATATGATAGAATAAGGAGGACCTGAGATTCTGGAGTGACACAAGTTCATGTCCTTCAGCTGTTGACGGGCCTGTTCTGAAAGTTCTGTCAGAAACAAACTGTTTCACTTCACAAAGCAAGTCATTAGTGTGTGTGTGTTTGTGTGTGTGTGTGTGTGTCAAGACTGATGTGAAAGCAAGTTGTTCATAATGCATGTTGTCAAATACATTGGGATATGTTTGGTAACCAGGCAACAACACGGGTGTGGCCCGGTTCGGTGTTGCAGCAGAGACATGAAGAACGATGTGGGAACGCTGGCAACGCAACGTATGCGTTCGAAAACCTAAAGCCAGTTCTCGCTTCTCATTCAGCCAGAAACACGTTTCAGATGTGACGCAAGACTGAAACTGATCCGCTGCCGCTCTTCCTGTCAAGTCATTTCTGAGGTGAGGGTTGAGCGTTGCATCATTTAAATACTGTACTTCAAACACGTTTTTCCTGAGTGACACTAAACAAGCCTACAGATAGGAAGTGAGACCAACGACAAGCAGCCCAAGAATTTTTGAAATATTTATTTGAGGGAGTTAAAAAGAAGAACACTGCAGGGCTGAAGTGCAGCGTTTCTACAAACAGTGAGCCCTGCAGTGTCTACGAAGCCCTACGACGGCTAATAAACAGTCATAAGATAATACTGAAGGATGCACATTCTAACAGAATGTCTTGTCTGTAGTGCCTCTAAGCTATTCAAAAAACAAACTCAAAATGACAGCAGGGTGATCAATCAGAAATAAAAGAAGCGTATGCAGCTTTCATTGCCTTGTTTTACCCTTATCTGACCCACAGGGGGCAGCAGCGCGCCCGGTGAAATTTAAAGCACTCGAATTTAAGTCATAAATACAAAAAAAGTTCATCACATTCTGTCCAAATTTAAAAACATTACGTATAACAACTGGTTCAGGTTTGTTTGCGAGCCCAGATCCCATCGCACCTTAGAAGGAAGCAAAGTTAGCATCATTGTTAGCATCACGTTATAGTAACATATTAAATAAGAGTTTAATTGTTATTAATACGGATATTTATCAGTCAGCTGACCACTTCCTCACCTTCATAGGAAATATGATTTGATTAGGAATGTATGGATAGATTTAAGATTTATTGGCAACGTGTTCCAGACTACCGCCTCAACCCACCCATCAATAAACAAACAAATAAACAAAAAAACAACCTTTTTTTTTTCACTTTCACGGTAGGAAAATCAAATGTAAGACCTTCAATTTGTTTCTGTGGCGAAACGGAACGTAGAAAAACACAGAATGATCTGACTGGTGCGGAATAACCCCTGGGAATGCTGTAGGTGGTGGCGTCGAGCGCTGGGGGCAGGTCAGGATGAAGGTTGGGGTGGGGGGTGGGGGGTGAAAGCCGGCGGTCCCAGGTACGAACACAGGTGGGAGCATAGGAGGGCTGCGGTGCGTACAGGAGGGGGGTCAGGGGTCACGGGTTCAGGGCTGGGTCACGGCGCTGGGCTCCTTGTCATAGACGTAGCTGCCCACGCCGCCGGTGTTGACGCCTGGAGAAAGCAGAGGGACAGCAGAGGGTGGTCAGCGAGGGGGGGAGGAGGTTCACCCAGATGCGAAGTAACGGTGGAGACTCGTGAGCGGCGATTGGCGAGCGGACAGCGCCATCTAGCGGTTACCTTTGGGTCCGAACAGAACAGCGTAGCAGGGTTTGTGGCAGTAGGGCTGGCCGTCATGCTGGAATAGAGAATATAAAAACATTGTTTAGACTTTAATACTTTATGACACTAATTATGTGTTAATCTTTAAATTATTTGTGTTTTCAGAAAGGAAGTTGTTTTTTTGGATGAATTCATTTTCATTTTAATGGCAAAAAAATCACAAAGAGGAAGTAATGCCTTCTGGTTCGACACCGCATTGTTTGTCTCTTTGCTTCCATGTCACGCTGACGTTTAGACTCTGAAACGAGTCGTGTGATTTAAACACAAAATTAATGCAGCATCTTCATCTTCATCACACCTTCATCTCACCTCTGCGTGGCTCCCAGGAGTCAGAGTCTTTTTGCACCTCTCACAGCGCAGGCAGGGGCGATGCCAGTCCTTCCCCAGTGACGTCACCTTCTCAGCTGTTAGCGCGCGCGCACACACACACACACACACACACACACACCTGTCAGACAGCCAGTTCACAGCTTCACACATTCACCAAAAGGTGTGAAAATTACTCACCAAAATACACCCTCTTGTTGCAGCGAGGACACAGGTTGGCCTCTCCAGAAAAAGTGGTGATGCTGCCAGCTGTGGTCGTAAGACACACACACACACACACACACACACACACACACACACACACACACACACACACACACACACACACGACAAATACATGCTGATAATGTACAGATTCCATTTTCACATCTGCAGTTCTGCCTTTTGACCTACAGGGGGCGCCAGAGGACAGAGTGGTCTGAACCTACTGATCCCACCACCAAACAGGAGTAAAAAAAAACTTGATCTGAGGTCAGTTTTACGATCTACAGTCGCACAATTTATAAGATGTGGTCCCGACTGAAACCTACAAAGATAAATACATCAAACATGACTTGTATTTCCCAGAATGCACAGCGGACAGACACCTCAGAAGCTCCTTGCTTCTCACACACCTTTGGAAGGCGCCTTCGGTTGGAAAACTCGCTTTTCCTCAATTTTGGAGCCTGAATCCACGTCGGTGGGAGACGGGTTGTTGTTGGCCGGAGCGTCGTAGACGTAGGAGCCGGCGCCACCGATGTTCACACCTGAAAAAGGTAGGAGACGAATGAAGGACCTGTGTGCGTGAACCTCCAATCTATGGAGGACCCATTACATGAATAAATACAAAAATAGAAGCTTTTATTTTTTACCTTTATTTATTTTTATTGTCTTAAATTTTTTTAAGATTTTTATGATTGTTTTTGTGTAATTAATGTGAATAAAATGCATGCAGTTCACCTTTTGGCCCGAAGAGGGCAGCATAGCAGGGTTTGTGGCAGTAGGGTCTTCCGTCGTGCTGATGGGGAGAGAAACAACAGATAAAACACAAACGGGGGATTCGACACGATGACATCATGACACGTGATGATGAGTCATGTTTATCACATGACCTTCTGACATCATTTATTTTGGTTTTCATCTTTTTCGTGCGGATTTTGTCCAAAAACGGAGGTGAGCCGTGTTCCATTAGTGCACCGTGTTGGTGAGTTCACACCTCAGCGCTGCCAGCGTGTTCCCATGACCAGCTGGTCACTGATGCATGCTGGGAATGTGGCAGGAGAGTGGGATCAGGTAGTGTGTGTGTGTGTGTGTGTGTGTGTGGGATCAGGTGGCCGCCGCTCAAGAGCCCCATGCCCAAAGAAGAGAAGAATGAAGGGAAAACCACGGGCAGGACGCCAGGCCCGGGTGGTCAGGGACATATTACCCATAATCCCGTCTGCTTTGGACTCATCTCTCACTCTGTGAGATTTGATGGCAAAAACAGACCAGAAGATGGATAATCCATCGTTCCTCGGCCCACTTCCTGAACGCTCGTCTTCTTCATCCCTTCCTCCTCATCCTCCCCCCTCTAACCCCCCTCCTTTGGTTCCTCCGGGGGTCACATGACATCAAACGTCCTCCGAGCAGAACCTCTTTAGACGCTTTTTTATTTTGGAGTGTCTCTCGGCCTCACTGTTTCCATGACGATGACTATTGAGCTTCGTCCACTGGAGTCGGGTGCTGCAGCCTGGGGGGGGCTGTGGCTCCCATCCAGGGAGAGGGGAGGATGGAACCATGGGGGGGTGGGGGGTAAATCAGGCAGAGATTAAACATCTTTCACCAAACGCTGAGATCACATCCGTCGTGTGTCGAGAACGGGGGTGAGATGCACCACGGGGGGGTTGTGGGGGGGTGAGAACCAAACTGTCAGCAAGGTCACGATGACAAAAAGGCCATGATAAGAACCCCCCCCCCCGAGGAGGAAGGTGCCAGATAGTGAGCAGCAGCCAGAGACGGGACATCTTGTGATACTCTGATTATGTAACAGAGAAAAAACACAGCAATTCCTTGTGGGGGGGGTCGAATCCCACTGGGACGACTCGCGAGGAAGAGGAAGAGGAGGAACGCTACTTCCTGTCCGAAACACGTCTGATGAAACGTCTCATCGGTGCTGATTTAGTGGAAAAGACGAGCCTGAGAACCGAACACTGGAGGAAGTTTATTAAGGGGGGGGGGGGTCATGTGATCACTGTCAGCAGGTTTTACCGACCAACCCGTTTCAGCCAATGAACTTACAGGGAGTTCGTCGACCCGTGTGTCAACTGAGGTCAGATCCCGTGACCCCTGACCCCACCCCCCCACCCGGCGGCGGCGTCTCACCTCGGCGTGTCCCCCGGCGTTCAGCAGCTTGTTGCAGCGGTCACACTTCAGACACATCTTGTGCCAGTCCTTCCCCAGCGATGACACCTTCTCAGCTGAATGGGAGACAAAGAGACGGAGGGGGAGGGGGGGGTGAGCGATGGCATTCACATAACAGCAGCCTTTGTGATGTCATCGAGGCGGATGATGTCATCGAGGCGGATGATGTCACCCCCCCCCCCCCCGCTCCCTGAATAATGATTAGCTTGTACTTTGGAGCTGGACTGATGTGTCCCTGAAGGGGACGGCCGTCCCCGTGGCGACTGGGTGGGGGCAGGGGGGCATCCCTGTTCAGTTGGAACAGCGGGGGGGGGGGGCTCTTATAGCTAACCCAGATCTTTTGTGTAACCCCTCCCCCTCATTTACAGCAAACCCGTCGCAGACATTTCCGTTCTTTATCTCCCAGACTGCCCCCCCCCAAAAAAAGACCCTAATAATACCCCAACCAATAATAAACCCCGCTGCTCCTCACAATGGGCCATGAGAAGGAAACACCTTCCCTTATCAGCCGGATCCTGGAGGCCGTTTCCTTGACAACGATTGCCCCCCCCCCCCCCCCAGACGGAGCAACACCCGCAAAACTGAAAACAAATTCCAGATTTCAAATCAGGAAGGAAGTGAAGTTAGAAGGAGTTTTTAGGGTCCGGAATGTTCTGAGAAACGAGACATCGCCACTGGGCCCACAACACGTCTGATGATGTCATCGTCTTCTTATCCAATCACTGTCAGCGGGTACCCATCTAGTAAAGATGACCTGACATCTGATTGGACCTCGTCCCGCCTCCACCAGTAGGAAACGTTTGTTTTTCCCTACGGTCTTTGAAGTATCCAATGTGAATCCACAGATGCCTCCGATGCGTTCAGGGTTCATCGGTAATTCCAGTTCTAACGTGTTTAGATAATTTTGGGTGTAACTCTCCTTTAGATGAGTGATTAAATTAATTAAAGTTATATTTCACTTCTTCCCTTTTTGTTCAATCATTACAAACTTTAACGCCTCTGCGTCAGAGGGTGTGACTTATTTACTCCTAAACTTAAAAAACGCCCCGTATCCATGGCGATGTTATAACGCCTCCAGACTGATCTGAGGCCAGTGAATGAATGGAAACAGACGTCAGAGCGTGACCATCATGTCAGTATTAAAGGCCAGCTGTTACTGTGGGGGGGGGGGGGTAAATGGTGGTGGAGGGGTCTGCTTATGACCCAGATGTTTATGTACACAGAGGTCATGTGGTTACTGTTGCCATGGTATTTAGTTGTTTAAAGAGCGCTGATGTGCAGTCACGCGCCCTCACTCAATAAGTTCAATCAATAATCAATCAATCAATTCAGCGTCAAAGTGCAAAAGAATGGATGAAAAAAAATTAAGTTAAAATAAATTTAGAGACTAAAACAACAAAAAAAAACAAGAAAGAAATTGTGTTTTTTCAACTCATCATCATCATCATCATCATCAGATGTGATAGATTGACTTTATTGATCCCACAAAAAATATGATGTCATCGTATGATGTCATGCTGATGGAGCATGTCGGGTTGGCGCTCTTCAAATGTGAAGAAACAACGGTTTTATTGAACGGCCTGAGGTCAGAGGTCACCGGGGCGACACCCCTCTAATATTCTACCTCAGACTTGGAGAGAAAAAGCACACCCCCCCCCTTGAGGTGAATTCATCTGGAACAGGAAGTGAATTAAAACGTATTTCCAAATAAAATCTTCTGGAAAAAAAACCCACCAGGAAACATCTGAACACAAAGCTGTGATTGAGGTTCTTCTGCGTCAGACGGCTGCCTCATAATTTAACGACAGGAACACAGAGACCCCCCCCCCCCATTAATGAGTCATACTAAGCTCCTCCTACTGACAGTTCAAGCCCCTGATTGGATGGAACTTTATTGATTGGAATCACAGGACATCCAATCAAAAGATCCAAACAGCGACTAAAACCAGATTCAGTCTGGGGGATCTCGTGTTGATCCAGAGTTCATCCAATTTTCACTGGACATCTCTGCAGCTGGACTCCCAGCATGCACTGGGGCCGGGCCCTGAAAACTGGGGTGGGCTGCCCTCATCGCTCGATAGATCAATCAGAGAATCTGGTGACGCAGAGGACGAGGCTGTTTCCAGATCAGTGTAATGATGCGTGAAGGTAAATCCTCTTCATCGCTGACCTCGCTGTCCGACAGCGGCGTGATGACGAGCGGCGCCGCGGGACAAACGGGAAGGATGGATGAGAGAGAAAGAACTGAATGTGTTCATCTGATGCAGGATTCTGACAGACGTTTCTCCACAACAGCAGTAAAAACTTTATTGTAAACCGACAGCAAACGTCTCCCGTTGTCAGTGTTAGTCGCCTTGGAAACCACACAATGCTTTGGTCAGTCGACCAATCGCAGGACGTCTGAATATGAAAGAAGGCGGGACCTTCTTTCCGCCTTTCCTGAGCTTCTCCTCCTTTAAGGTGACACAAGCATCACAAGCATCCAATCAGAAAGCTTTGAACGCATCAAGCATCCAATCAGGATCCCTGAACGCATCACGCATCCGATTTGGGATCCATAAACGCATCATGCATCCAATCAGGACCCCTAAACGCATCACGACTCATCCACAGCTGAGTCCTCTCGCCTCACCGTCATCCTCCTTCCTGGTTAGAACTTCACGCCTATAAACACCTGATTGAAGGCGTTTATAGGAAAAGCAGCTTTGTTTCCTCGTCTGCTTTCCATCCTGACCTCTGACCTCTGGAGCCACAACCCCCTGACTGATCGGAGCGTTTAACGAGGCGACGACAAACGGCTCTGATTCTCTGAGGGGAGCGTTTGTCTTTTTGTTTATCAGCAGGATGACGTAAAAATCCCCGAGCTGCCGGCCGCGGTGCGTTCAGGGTCAGCGTGTAACTGCAGCTGTCTGTGCAGGGCGGGGCCCGTTTGGACCCGTCTCCCCCCGTGGCTGACGCAACCGCGTGGCAAACCTCAGCTCCGAGGCGAGGCTCGACCAGAAGGTCGACCCGGGAATCACTGACGCAAAAGAGCTGCAGCTTAGCTCACTTCCTGTCTGTCGGTCAGACGAGCTCCAGGCCAACCCGTCGTCCCACAATGCACCTCACCTCCCACCAGTCAGGACGGGGTTCTGTTCTGCAGACGTAGCTTCAGATGGAGGCTAATTGGATAATCCGCCACAGAGGGGCAGACATCACATGACGAGACGAGCATGTGACGAGCCAATCATGTGAGTCGTGTTAAAGTTAACTTTATTCACACGAGTGAGGAAACATCAGAACATCCTGGGAACAAACGCCGCTATACGGAAGTATGGAATAAAAAAAAACACTCAAAAAATTACCCTAACCGTTTGATCTGAAGAGTTCAGGAATAGCCAATCAGGTGGAAGGACCTGCAGCCAATCAGGTGGAAGGACCTGCATCCAATCATGTTAAAGGGCCTCCAGCCAATCAGGTGGATGTTCATCATCAATTTAAACTCCAATTCCAACAAACAGTTGTTGGTGCTAAAGGCTAACTTAATTCTCCACCCCTAGCAGAAACGGTCTCAGCCTGATGACATCATCAAAGAGCACCAATCAAACGTCAGAACGCTCTGAAATCGCTCTCCTGATGTCAAACTGTCTCTGTTTACCTGCTGTCCCGTCAGACGCCACACAGCGACACATGCAGGGGGGGGGGGGGGTCATGTCGCTAACCCCACTCTGATGCTAACTAGCATGTAGCTAGCCCCCCCCCCCCCCCCCCACACCTGTCCACTATGTCTGAGGCTCAGAAACCATCCTGGTGGTGCGACAAAGCCCCCCTTTGTTCCTGCACCGTTACGTAACGGTCACTCTGCCTCCAGGTGGACCGTCACCTGTATGTGGGGGGGTAAAGGGGGGGGGGGGACTCCGGACCGGAGCGCCGCCTCCGTCAGGCGATCCGGTTTGACACAAACGGAGTTACGCAACGGCGAGGAGGTGGCGACGACTCAAGATGCGTTACGTAACAAACACACATTCACTGCCAACCGGAGAACCGGGCTGGGGGGTAAGAGAAAAGAAAGGTATTATGGGATGGTTGGGACAAAAAGGAGGTGTGGGAAAAAGCAGGAATGAGTGGCAAAGAGCTCAGGGTGAATAGAGATGTCGCTTCACATTAGGATGCATGAGAGTGTCTGTTTAAATAAAGGCGACGCCCCCCCCCATCGCTCCCACTCAGGGGGGAGGAGTCCAGCTGTATTAGCCCCATTAGCAGGTCACAAGCATCCTACACGCGTCGCACACTGGCGACGGTTTTTACCGTAAGAACAGTAAAAGAAGAGATCGCATGATGTCACATGTGACATCATACAGCAGCTGATGATGTCATAGAATGAACTGAACGCTCCTGAACGGAGGCGTTCACTGAACACATCTGGAATGACAGTCAGTGGAATCGCAGTTTGTGTCTCCAGTCTGATGAGTGCTGCCACCTGCTGGCAGGGAGGGTTACTGCAGTTTGTGGCCCAGTTCAACCTCCTGGTGCCAGAATATTTATTTATTATTATTCTTTAATTAAATGTAGTTGTTGAAACTTCCTGATGTAAGTGAACGTATCCACGACCAACATGTCGGCTGTTCATCAAAACAACAAGAGGAAAAATAATAAAACCCTTCCCTCAGACTGCGGTTCACCCCCGCCACAAAGGGGTGTGGCTCAGCCCGGCCCCAAAAATGGGCAACACCAGCTGGCGGAGCAGGTGGAGGCCACGCCCTCCTCCTCCTCCTCCTCCTCCTCCTCCTCCACCACAGGGAGGAACGCGTCGGGACAGGAAACAGACGATTACCCCCACCAGGAGGAGTGTGTTTCCATGGAGGAGCAGGAGAACATTGGGGAGGTGGATGCAGATCCACTGGTGACGTCATGATGATGGGCCTGGCTCAAGAGTCATCATCATTAACTCCACACCCCATCCAAAAATAACCCCGTTATATAAAAATAACAGACTGGGGGGGGGGGCGCAGGAGGGTGGCAAATTAAGCCTCGGATGTGCAAACAGTCTGGAGACGGAATGAATCTTATTTGCGCGGATTTGATTGGATTCCGCGCGGAAAAGGAGGGAGCAGCAGCTGGAGGTTCGCTCCCGTTACGTAACACCTCCATCCACGCACATCATTGGTCGTGACCTCATTTGCGCGGCGACGCGCGTGGAAAAGATCAGCAGCAAGCAAACATCAACACGGGATTTACGCACGGAAGGATGTTTTTTTTAAAAAAAATTTTATTCCCACCGTCAGGAGGTTCTGATCTTCTGCTCACCGATTCTTTGCGCACTTTTACTTTGCGTGTTTTTCCTCCCACTTGGCGCAACGCGGCGCGTCAATTTCTGCGCAGCAGCGAAATCATCCAAATTACGCGCGAAATCATCCAAATGATCATTCATTTATCCGGTTTTGACGCAAACGGGACGTGTTTTTTTTTGTTTTTTTATTTAAATTTTTACATTTATTTCCTGCTCCTGCGTGAATCTCCTTAGAAACGATTCATTTGCGTGACTCGTTTAACTCGTTTGTTCTGTCGTGTGTCAATCATTGGCAGCGGAGACTCTTCCTGCAGTCCGGTGGAATCCTTGGAACTCCACTTCAGTTAGAGATTGTAAAACAATATTGACCTGCAGCGATTCGCAGAAACACTTTTTTAATATCCTACTGCGCTTGGACAAGATTCCACAAACCTCTAAAACCATGTCTTCCCTTATAAACATGCGTGGACTGTGGAACATGCATCATACATGAGGCTGGGTTTTATCGGGCGACACATGATTCACATGTCAAGAAGACGCGTAATCTGAGGAATGCGGGACGCGTTTAGAATTTTCCCTCTCTTGAAGGAGAAAGGTTGAAATAATAAAGATAAAAACATTAGATTATTGTTAAAATCAGGCAATAATTCAACCATTTAAGGAATAAAATCTGAATTCCACGAGCTGCTTCCCTTTATTTTAAGGAATCTTATTATTCCCAAACTCCTAGAATAACAGGTCCGCTTTCCCCCTGTTGTCCCGCAGACTCCTGTAAATACAATGAAATCCTGTGGGATGTTGTGCAAACAAAGAACCCCCCCCCCACAGAACCCCCCACCCCCATCCAAAATAAAACAAATAAACAAAAACAAACGTTTTTTTCCCATTCAGAAGTTAATTTCTGGTGAATTCCAGCTGTTCGTCCTTTTAGATCGGACCAACTGTTTTGTTCTCTGTTCTGTCAGTGAAGGAACCCTGAGGTCATGAACCCCCCCCCCAATCCGACACGAGGTGCCCCCCACTCACCGAAATACACCGTCTTGTCACATTTAGGACACTTTGACGCCATGTTCGGTCGCTCGGTTCCGGTGAAAGTGATCCGTTGTGCGTCGGTCCTCCGGTTCTCCGCTTCTCCCAGCAGCAAGTGTCCCGCTCCGCTCACAGGAGCCGCCTCATTAACATAACCCCGCCCCCAACACCCAACCAGACCTCATGGCTCGTTCAAGACTGTGGGAAATATCCAAATTCACACACACAATTTCTGTTCCTCTTCTCTTTCCCAGTGTTATTTTAGTTTAAAGTTAAATTAAATTGAACGAGGAGGTTGTTATCTTATAAATGGATTATATATTTTTCATAAATAAATTTTAGAGTCAAGGAATTAAAATAAAAAATAAAAATCCCACCTCAGATCATCAGATAAACCTGGATTCATTTGTTAAACTTAAGATTAGTTTAACAGCATAACTCAGCTTGTTGTTTCTTGATCTATTAGCATATTGGTGCTAAATAAAGTTTAGATAAATTTTTTTTTAACAAAATATAGAACTATTTCTGGAGCTTTGACTTCATAACCCAGAAGATTACTACTTGATTTTAAGGTGTTGATATAACATTTAATCTTCTGTGAACCTCAAAGCTAATTTAATAACCGTTAAAGCCACTTAAATTTCTTTGATGTCTTTGTAGATGTGTCACCAAATGGGACACCTATGAGCTGCAAGACGAGAAACGGATCATTCCATTTCATTTCCAGCACAATTCAGTCCTTTCCTCTCTGTTATTTAAAGTTGTACAATATCCATGCAGTTCTTAAAAGCAGCATTTCTTATCCTGTGGTCTGTCTCAGGCGGTCTGGGTCCAGGCGGGAAAGCTTTTTTGGGCAAGTGGAAGGGCAGTCCTCTGGGAAACGGGCACTTCCCCGGTAGAATCACAAAGCTCTCTTTGAGAGCGACTGACTCGTAGGAATTTGTGAGGCAGAGGACGAGTCTGGCCCGGCGGATCAGCTTTCCTTTAAGGAGGCAGTTGGCGTCAGGACAAAAAGCTGAAAACCAGCTTCTGAATTTCTCACAGTCCAGAAGTCTTTATTTCATTCAGTAGTTTTATTATCAGCGTGTTTCCTTCTTTCCACTGAGCCTCTAAAGAGCGGCTGACGTCAGTCCTTTCACACAGGAAAGGCGGCGTGGAGACAAAATCCAGGTCCTGGTCTAAAAAAACCCACAGTCTGATGTTTCTCACATCTGTGTCTGGGATGTCAGCATCCTGGAACGGCGTCCTGCTTATCTGTGAGGTCACCGGTGAAGGTGAGGCGGCGGCGGTGGAGTTCATTACCATCAGGAGAGGAGGTCAAATACACCACAGAGACCCTCAGACATGAAGAATGAGAGCTCAACGTTCTCCCCAGGTCAGCGAACACCTAATGAAGATGACAGGAGTGTGTTCTCCAGCTGGCTGTCGTATAAAAACATCTTTGTGAGGCTGAAAAGAAAACGCAGAATCAGCAGAATCTCTCTGCAGAGGTCAAGCCATCCCACGCGTCCAACATCCTACAGATCTGGACCGCCACCAGAAACCATCGAATAAATCTGATACCTTCATGAAACCCTCGGAGGAGGATCCAAACCCTCGATCTCAATCTTAGCTGTTAGCGTACAGCGGCTAAATAACGATCACATTTGCGTCCAGACGGTTCGGATTAATATCTGGACCAGCTAGAATCCAGGTCTGTCAGAGGATGATTGTGTGATGCTTTGTTGATGGATTGAGTGTAGAAGAAGAAGCGGTTAGCATCAGTTAGCAGCTTTTTGGTTTTTAGCGCCAAAATGCGAGGTACCCGAAAAGACTTCCAAAAGCTTCCGCCTCTCCCTCTCAATCTGGATCCACCAGAATTCATGGGATTTCACGCCCCTGAAAACCCGTTTATCCCGCGGCGCCTGAAGTGGACGTATCCAGGCCAAGGGCCTCTCTGGAAGTGGAGTCTTATCTGCTGATTCGGAATCCAGTTTGTCCAGCAGATCCAAGCATCCAGCCTCACTGGGAGAGACGGGAATAGACCGAAGAGGGGAGACGGAGACGGGTGAGGCGCTCCCGGAGGAGTTCAAGTATGTTAGCACTTAAACGCTGAGAGAAACAACGAGGGACGTGTTTCATTTCATCATAACGTTTTTTTGTTTTTCAGGAGGAGGAAGCTGAACCTGTTCAAACTGAAGTGTAACATCGCCTTTCACTTATTTCATCATTTCAACACGTATGACAACGGTTTTCAGGAAGCACGCGTGATCCGCTGCAGCGCGTTCACGTCCGCGGGACGAAAAGAACGACGGAAATTTTCCTTTTTCGGCGGCGGCGACGGTTTCGGAATGCAGCCGCATGCAGAATCATTTAATCAATTTTATTTATTAGAAATCTACTTCATTAATATTCATCAGCAGTCTAACGGCAAGGGGGAGGGGAGGGGGGTGTTAATGTGACCTCTTCATCCCTGACCTTTCGGTACATCTTGACGGGTCGATGTGGAGCAGATAGGAAGCCGCTCCAGGTTTGTTTAGTTTTTTTTTAGTTACTAGCATAACCTTTGAGGTATGTGACTCCCACTTATCCCGCCGGGGCTTTCAGATTCCGCTGAATGCCATCTTTAGCGATGTGGTTCTGCTTTTCCTGGCAGACTTTTCCACCCGTTTGCAGCCTGAATCCTGTTTTGTATTTCCTTCCTGTTTGGTCATTTTCCCTCTTTTAAGCCTTGGATCAATCTGGGGAATGTGCGGCGACACGAGGATCGGCCCTCGTCTTGGATCCAGATGAGGGGCCCTCTGGGGAAGGCGGGGTGTGGTGGGGTCAGCTGGAAGGAGTTTCTGGAGAGTTTTTGATCTCTCTATCTACTCGTCCTGTGATCCTCCCTCTGGTCCCTATCATTTCTGAACACCTCCCTCCCCAGATGGGATGCTCTGAAAGGCGTGCGTGACCTCTGGAGGATAATGAGCTGATGAAACGCGTACCTGGAGCTGAGCAAACCGCTCAGATATTTAAACCGATATTAAATATTTAACGCCAGAATCTCCGATTTACTAAATCCCCATCTTGATGTTGAGTAATCAAAGCTGTAACTGATTGACGATCGATTACGTGTGATCACTGACAGTTAATCAATGGAGCTGACCCCAGATGCCTGAACCTTGAAATAATTAATAATTAAATATCAAAAGTTTGGAAAAATAAATTCTTAATGGAACGTTCTGACAAATCTCTGAAAAGAAATTACAAAAAAATTATATAAATATGAGATTTAATTTGTATAATTAAAGCTTTTTGCACACAGAAAAATTCATTTGCGTGTGTGTGATTGTAAATATTAGGTTTTTTGGGGGGGAAATTTCAAATTTATGATGTAATAGTATCAAATCCTGACAGGTCGAGCCTATTAAATATGATACAAGTGGCGGGCCAGTGGATCTGGTCTTGTGGATCTGGTCCTGGTGGATCCAGATACCTGTATCTTCCACTTTAACTTTTCCTTTTCCAAAACTGGATTCTTAAGTTGAAGAAACCTGCTTTTTGTTGACCTTTATTTAAATATTAACAGATGGAACGGAGGTGTAGCAGTTAGCGGCGTTGCTAACCAGTCGGTCCTCCTTCCAGGTTGGGATGACCTCTCTCTGTTTCTGCTGACAAAGGGCTTCTCATGACAGGAAGCACTCTCCCCTGTTTGAACGGATTTCACATCCATTCAAGCACACGGAAGAACAAACCCCCGATATGGAGGGTCTCAAATAATCAGCAATAAATGTCAGAAGCTGCAGCGAACCACCCACATACAGTAGAACCTGGAGATATGACAGCACCTGTACGACAGGTGGCGGCCGGAGGTGCATTCAAGGCCGCTGTGGGCTTCGTGTTTCCAGTGTGAACGCATTGGAGGTCATGAAATATCAGGAACAGCTGCAAGAACAAAAAAAGAAAAAAGAAAAAAGAAGGGACAGGATTGAGATTCAGTTTTTCCTTTGCTGATGTTTAGCTTTGGCTTCAGGATAGTTTCCCTCCTGATGACGAGCAGACTCAAGATGAAGAAAATCACACTAACCTGCTTCACAACAGCAATAATGAACTGCAGGTTGTGTTGAACTGAAGCATAAAAGATGTTCTAGAAATTCAGTGTTAGTGTTACCCGGTTCTGTCTACTATTGAGCTGCAGCGCCATCTACAGGTTCAGGACTGCTACTGCTGGCCTCTGTCCACGTGGAATAAATATTAATATTAATTTTAATTTTAAGTATTAGTGCTCAAAAGTTAACTAATTCCACATCAGTAGTTTCCAGAGTTGGCATAACTCTTGATTATATATTAGTAAATCATTGTTTTATTTGCTTGCCATGATGAAGAGTGAGTTCATGAAACACGTCCTCTTCATCATGGCATCATCATGTGAAATGTTGCTTTCAGGTGATGCTAACGAGAGAAAGCTATCTAATCTAATCTGATTAATCGTAATTCATTAGCACCTTATTGAAGATCGTTTTCTCAGATTGGTTGTTCAGAGCTCAGACTTTCAGCATGAAAAAAAAATAAAAATTTACTCCTTTCAGTTAATTTTCAGCAGCTTTTGACTCCAAACCCTCAACTCAATCTCAGCAACAGCATGTTTATTAACTACTGTATAGATTATTATTATGTAGTTCTTCAGTATTGATCAATCTCTGATCTGATTGGTTGAAGAGGCTGTGTTTAACATCCTGCTATCAGCTGGCTCTGATGGCCTCCACCAATAAAATTGCACACATTCTTGGAGAGGAACTGGATGTGTGACTCCATGTGTCTTCGTGTGTGTGTGTGTGTGTGTGTGTGTGTGTGTGTGTGTGTGTGTGTGTGTGTGTGTGTGTGTGTGTGTGTGTGTGTGTGTGTGTATGTGTGTTGGGTTCCTCAGACCAGCTGTTGAGATGGAGACCAAAGGTTCACCAGCTGTTTGATAAAGACATGCTTCAGTCTGGTGGCTCTGATTCCTTCATGAAACCCTTAGAAATGACTCTAAACCATTGATCTCAGCTGCCAGTTGTGTGTTTCTAACCATATCTGTTAGCGTACGGCGGCTAAATAAAGACCGCGTTCTGGTCCAGAAAGTCTGGATTATTATCTGGAACAGGGATCTCTTTAACAAGTGTGTCCACAAATGTAAATGTTATTTGCATCTCAAATTATTGAAAGAAAAGTAACATATTTGTTTAAACATTCACATTTATTTCAATGAATATTGTATTATTATTATTATTATTATTATTATTAAATATATATATATCACTTTTATTTTATTTATACTCTTTTTTTCCTTTGGTACATGTCCTGTCCTATGTTGTTTATTGTTTCTTTTCTCTCTTATTTTTTTTATTATGTATGTCTTGAGCAGCAGATATGTGCAATCTCCTTTTAATTATCTATCTATCTATCTATCTATCTATCTATCTATCTATCTATCTATCTATCTATCTATCTATCTATCTATCTATTTTAAGGTATAAAACCAGTACAATGGTGTATTTGCTGCGGTGGAGCCCAGTCTCTGCTGTAAGCAGAACTTCTCCTGGTCCTCATCCTCCTGCCCTGCACAAAAGCAAACATGAAGTTTGATCAGATCTCAGATAAAACAGTGTGTGGTGATGATGTAGAGAGTGAAGCATTGTGGGATTGGGAGGGGGAGGGGGCTCTACTTACATAGTTATCTCTGGCCGACCATTCTGGGTACAGCTTCATGTGGATTTCTCTGGTTTGATCGGCTTTAGCGTAATATATATTCCTCTCTTCCTGTGACAACAACCTCCACTGTGGACAGACGACAACACACACACTTAGTGGTAACGCAAACACACACAAACGTGTGCAGACGCGCTTCAACACACA